>NC_090339.1:44038269-44668367 GCF_035084215.1 Heptranchias perlo | reverse complement strand
GCGGAACTTGGCTATCAATTTCTGCTCGACGATTTTGCGTTGTCGTGTGTCTCGAAGGCCGCCTTGGAGAATGCTTACCCGAAGATCGGTGGCTGAATGTCCTTGACTGCTGAAGTGTTCCCCGACTGGGAGGGAACCCTCCTGTCTGCCGATTGTTGCACGGTGTCCGTTCATCCGTTGTCACAGTGTCTGCATGGTCTCGCCAATGTACCATGCTCCGGGGCATCCTGTCCTGCAACGTATGAGGTAGACAACGTTGGCCGAGTCACAGGAGTATGAACCATGTACCTGGTGGGTGGTGTCCTCTCGTTTGATGGTGGTATCTGTGTCAATGATCTGGCATGTCTTGCAGAGGTTGCCGTGGCAGGGTTGTGTGGTGTCGTGGATGCTGTTCTCCTGAAAGCTGGGTAATTTGCTGTGAACGATGGTCTGTTTGAGGTTGGGTGGCTGTTTGAAGGCGAGTAGTGGAGGTGTGGGGATGGCCTTAGCGAGGTGTTCGTCGTCATCGATGACATGTTGAAGGCTGCGGAGAACATGGCGTAGTTTCTCCGCTCCAGAGAAGTACTGGACGACGAAGGGTACTCTGTTGGTTGCGTCCCGTGTTAGTCTTCTGAGGAGGTCTATGCGATTTTTTGCTGTGGCCCGTCGGAACTGTCGCTCGACGAGTCGAGCGTCATATCCCGTTCTTACGAGGGCATCTTTCAGTGTCTGTAGGTGTCCATCGCGTTCCTCCTCGTCTGAGCAGACCCTGTGTATTCACAGGGCCTGTCCATAGGGGATGGCCTCTTTGACGTGGTTAGGGTGGAAGCTGGAAAAGTGGAGCATCGTGAGGTTGTCCGTGGGCTTGCGGTAGAGTGACGTGCTGAGGTGCCCGTCTTTGATGGAGATTCATGTGTCCAAGAAAGAAACTGATTCTGAGGAGTAGTCCATGGTGAGTTTGATGGTGGGATGGAACTTGTTGATGTTATCGTGTAGTCTCTTCAGTGATTCTTTGCCGTGGGTCCACAGAAAGAAAATGTCGTCGATGTATCTGGTGTATAGTGTTGGTTGGAGGTCCTGTGCAGTGAAGAAGCCCTGCTCGAACTTGTGCATGAAAATGTTGGCGTATTGGGGTGCGAATTTGGTCCCCATGGCTGTTCCGTGTGTTTGGGTATAGAACTGGTTATCAAAGGTGAAGACATTGTGATCCAGGATGAAGCGGATGAGTTGTAGGATGGCGTCTGGAGATTGGCTGTTGTTGGTGTTGAGTATTGATGCTGTTGCAGCGATGCCTTCATCGTGGGGGATACTGGTGTAGAGTGCCGAGACGTCCATCGTGGTGAGAAGTGTTCCTGGTTCAACTGGTCCGTGGGTACTGAGTTTTTGTAGGAAGTCTGTGGTGTCACGACAGAAGCTAGGGTTTCCCTGTACGATGGGTTTCAGGATGCCCTCGACGTATCCAGAGAGGTTCTCACACAGGGTTCCGTTGCCTGATACGATAGGATGTCCGGGTGTGTTGGCTTTGTGTATCTTTGGGAGGCAGTAGAAGTCTCCCACGCGGGGAGAACGTGGGATGAGAGCGCGTAGGATGCTTTGAAGGTATGGATTGAAGGTCTTGATCAATTTGTTGAGCTGGTGGGTGTGTTCTTTGGTCGGATCTGTGGGTAACCGTCTAGTGTTCCTGGTTGTCCAGTTTTCGGTATGCTTCTTTGCAATAGTTCGTTCTGTTCTGTATGACAATGGCTCCTCCTTTGTCCGCTGGTTTGATGACGATGTTGCGGTTGGTCTTGAGAGCGTCGATGGTGTTGCGTTGTGCTCGGGTGACATTCTGGACGGTCTTGTGAGTGCGGCTGATGAATCTGGCATTGACGCATTTCCTGACAGCTTGAGCATACATGTCAAGCTTAGGGCAGCGACCCTCCGGAGGAGTCCAGTTTGACTCTTTCTTCTTCGGTTTCTGTACCGCGGATCCCTCTGTCTGCTGTTCCGGATCATTGATTGTCTCATTGGGTTCGCTGCTGAAATCTTGGGATTTGTGGAAGAATTCCCGGAGCCTCATTCTCCTGATGAATTCCTCTGTGTCCGCCGCGAGACCAATGGGGTCCATTTTGGTAGTGGGGCAGAAATTGAGCCCTCGGCTGAGAACTTCGATTTCGTCTGGTTGAAGGGTGTGGTCGGACAAATTGACGATAGACTTCCCTGTGGTTGCAACCGTGGTACCAGGGGAGGTTTGGTTGATGCTGGTGGTGATGCCGAGTTTCTCAAGCTTCCTGCTCTTGGTTTTCATGTAGGCAGCGTAGTTCCGTTGCCTCGTCTGTTTGGCGGTGTCTCGTAGCTGGTCTGCTGTGTCCTGAGTACAGGTTGAGAGTATGGACTCTATCTTGCGGCGTCTGCTGTAGAGTTGGTGTACGAGATGGTTGCGGAGTGTGCGAGAGGTACGACGGAAGAGTCTCTCAACGTAATCTGAGTTGTATGTCGACTTGAGTGGGTTCGTGATCTGTAGTCCTTTCGGGATCTTGTCTGCTTTCTTGCAGCTCTGTAAAAACTTGATATCTGTGTCTATATGCGCAAGACATGCCAGATCATCGACACAGATACCACCATCACACGAGAGGACACCACCCACCAGGTACATGGTTCATACTCCTGTGACTCGGCCAACGTTGTCTACCTCATACGTTGCAGGAAAGGATGCCCCGGAGCATGGTACATTGGCGAGACCATGCAGACACTGCGACAACGGATGAACGGACACCGTGCAACAATCGCCAGACAGGAGGGTTCCCTCCCAGTCGGGGAACACTTCAGCAGTCAAGGACATTCAGCCACCGATCTTCGGGTAAGCGTTCTCCAAGGCGGCTTTCGAGACACACGACAACGCAAAATCGTCGAGCAGAAATTGATAGCCAAGTTCCGCACCCATGAGGACGGCCTCAACCGGGATCTTGGGTTCATGTCACGCTACACATAACCCCACCAGCGAATAAAGGTTATCTGTTTTTAATACAACTGGTCATTCTCTGTCTTTCTCTTCCTTTCGGATGTTTCTCCCTCTCTCTCTCTCTCTGTCTTGTGTTCTGGCCATTTGTGTATTCGGTGATCCTGTAGGTCACACCTCTCTGTCTGAACACTTTGATTGCCTTGACAACGGGCAGTTGGAAAGATTATCTGTAATCACTAGGTATTGTTCTCTGACTATAAATGCGAAACGTTCAAGGAGTCCCACGCTCACCTGACAAAGGAGATAATCTCCGAAAGCTTGTGATTTTCAAATAAAATTGTTGGACTATAACCTGGGGCTCGAATTTAGCAGGCCTGCGGGTTCCCAGCGGGTGGTCCTCCGGGAGCGTGGTCAACACGCTCGGCGAAATTAGTGGGTTGCCCGCGCGATCGTAGCAGGCAACCCACTGATAGGAATCAATTACCTGCTCCTCCGGGGTCCACGGCGCTGGCCTGCGCGTCGGTCGGGCTGCGCATGCGCAGTGCGATCTGTCAGCTGGAGGCTCTCTAGTTAAAGGGGCAGTCCTCCACTGACAGATGCTGCAACCAATGGAACAAATTGCAGCATGGAGCAGCCCAGGGGGAAGGCTGCTCCCAGTTTAATGATGCCTCACCCCAGGTATCATCAGATGGGGTGAGGAGGAGGGGGAGGACACAGATCTTCCCCCCGGCGGGCGGGAGGAAGCGGCCTGCCTCTGCCACCAAGAAGGCCTGGCTCGAGGTGGCAGAGGGGGTCACCTGCGGCACCAACATATGGCCCACCTGCATACAGTGCAGGAGGCGCTGCAATGACCGCAGTAGGTCAGCCGCAGTGAGAACATGAAGTCTTTCCCCTACACTCCGTCTGCCACAACACTGCCCCCACCCCACATCTCCTTCGGCACCGCCAACACTATTCTGTCACATCACCCTTCATACCCACTCAAACCCCATCCTCATCTTACCTCCACCTACTCACCTCGCCAGTACTCATCCTGCCACTAACACGCAACCCAATCCTCATACAATCTCATTGCTCCATCCCATACTCACCCTGCCGTGCATCTCCCTCACGGCCAGCCTCACTCAACCTGCCACCACCTGTGCTGCAGCCACAGGGCATGCATCACATATGTGCAGTAGGCAGCGTAAGGCAAACGTGTCGTCAGCATGAAGGGGGTGCACAAGGGTGTCTGAGGGTTTGTCATGGGTGTTACCTATATTGAATTTCAGAGCAACAAACAGCACACATTATATTGACACCACCACTGCCATGTCTCCGCGAATCCTGTCCGTTGTGTCCAATAATGGCCGCTCCTGGGTATCACTATGAGGACCCACCACTGATGCCACCCATCGTGTTACTGCAGAGTAGGTGCAGGTGTATTTGCAGGGCTCGTCTGCGCAGACGACTGAGAGACATCGGCGGTGTAGCCGGCTGCACCCTGGAAGGATGCGGAGGAGAAGGTGTGGAGGGCAGTGGTGACTTTGACAGCGACAGGTAAGCAGTTGGTGCTGGGGCCAGCCAGGAGCAGCTCGGCATGAAAGAGGCTGCAGATCTCCGCGACTACATGTCGAGCGAATCTGCGCCTCCCTGTGCACTGCTGCTCGGAGAGGTCCGGGGAGCTGCGCCTCGGTCTGTGGACCCTGTGGCGAGGGTAGTGCCCTCTGCGATGCGTCTCTCTCTGTGGTAGCCCTCCCTCCTGCTGTGCAGGTGGGCGTGCAACAACACCGTGTTGGGGGGATCCACGTCTCTGCGGCAGACGGCGTGGACTGCGAGGCTGCTGGGGCTGGTCATGCTCTTCGTCCTCCGAGGGTGTCCACACACCACCCATCTGGCAGGTGTTGGTCTGAGGGGTTGTGCAGTGTAGGTGGGTGGTTCCTCGGACTGGGGCTGCGGTTTAGTGTCGGTCTGTCCTCTGGCTTGGCGGGGGGTGGTGGAGGGCAGGGGTTGCCCTATGTGACGCGGTGGCCTCCTGCGTGGGTGAGGGCTCTCCCCCGTGGAGCGCACCTTGGCACCTGCCACAGGCTGCTGGCTGCAACACGCCTGGTTGAGGAGGGACTGTTTCCCCCAGTGTGGGAAACTCACTGCCTTGAACCGAAAATCCCACACTTCCTCTTTTGACAGCTGCTTCAGCTCATTAACTGACCACAACGAGCAAGGTAAGTACTCTCAAGTGGAACCCCGCTGGCTTTAATTGCCTGCGGGATTCCCACCAGCGGGGCTTGCGCGCGCAGCCCCGCACGTCAGCGCGGTACCCGGAAGTGGGCGGGATTTCGTCGCGATCCGGTCACGTCACCGGATATCGGGATTTTCGGGGCCACCCCGCTGGGAACCCGCCGGAAACACAATCCCAAAATCGAGCCCCTGGTGTTGTAAGATTCTTTACATTAGACCATCAGAGTGGAAGAAGCCTGTACAATAGACCTTTGAGTGCAATTGGGTGAACACATTTTAATCGATAACAATGAAATAGCTCCAAGCATGTTATGTGAGAAAATGCATGCTTTCTCACAATGTTGACTTCCACTGAATTGTGTTTCAGGGGCCAGTATATGAGCTGAGATTTGACATTCATTTAATACAAAGTTTGGTTGTGAGGGGTCATAGACCAGAAATTAACCCAAAATATCTCTATCAATCAAGTTTACCAAAGCAAGTAGAGACATGAATTCTTTCCAAAATTGCAACAATCTCAATTCTATTAACAGTAAATAAACGTTTTCGGGCTGATTTTAACTCCTGGTGGGAAGCCAGCAGGAATGGCAGCAGATCCATGCCTTCGTCAGCGGTCCGGCAGATTTTAGCTGCTTGCCCATTTCAGGAGGAAAGCGGCAGCTGGCTGGCAGGAGGGAGGAACAAAGATCGAGTGATCCGATGGCCGCCCACTGGTGCCAAGAGAAGACTGCTGGCAGCAAGATAAGTCTGTGAGGAGGGGGATCTCGTGGCTGGGGGGTGGGGGGAGCCCAGGTCAGCAGAGGCCCGGAGAAGCACTTATCTTAGAGGGCCTTGCTGGCTTAACCGACAGCTTTGCCTGGTATGCCAGCCACGGAAGGTGCCCCGCCCAGGAAATGATTAGAATGCCATCGGGCTCCCATGGGACCGCATTTGTATTTATTAATGAGGCTCCCGCTAGACTTTGGCAAGAACTACAATGGCCGCTAAAATCAGCAGCGTTAAAATGGGGAATCGGTGGGAATGGAATGGGAAATGGAGCCCCTCCATTTTAACTGCTCCCTCACTCCTTTCCTACCGATCAAGGAGAGTTAAAATTTTGCCTTTTGTTTTTTCCGTCTGTAGCAAGACTTTAGCTGTGCGGGAACATGTTGAACATTTTGTGGTTTTGAACAGTTGATGCTTTGAAGGATTATATACTGTTTGTAATATTTAGCCTGTAATAGGTTAGACAGCTGTTGGCTCAAACTTAATTACTTGTACACTACATCAATTTAACAAGCAGTGGGTTTGTTTCATTTGTGCAAAATTAAAAGTATGGGTTTGTGGCATGTTGACTTGCTGTTCAAATTGTCAAGGGGCTCAGCCTTCATGGTAAACTGGTTAATGCATTATTTTGGTCTATGAATGCATGGTGCAATGATTTAAATTCCATAAAATGCATCATTGTGCTGAACATATTATATAACGTTTTTCTGTGATAAATATAATGGACAGCATCATCAAAACAACATATTTTTATTAGACAATACACCTTTTATGATTGGGTTCCAAGTAAGGGGGAGGATTGTCTTAAGACTCGTTTAAGACCCTGCCCACCCGGCGCAAACCTGGGCTAAAATGGTTGTAGCAACTTACCCCCACCTGCTGCCTTCTCATGGGTTGTAATTTTAACCTGCTCTTTTGAGCAAGCGAGAGGGACGCCCTCTTGAGGGGTCCTTCTTTAAATATGCAGATTGGGCTTCGATGACATCATCAGGGCCCAACTAAAATTTTAACTCGAGGCCTGGCAAGGAAGCCATGGTCTACGTGTGGGGAAGCCGTTGTGGCTTCCCCGACAGGCCAACCTTGCGGCGCAAGGAGCCGGGCCCAGAAGAGGCCCAGAAAGGTAGGCTAATTTTTTTTATTTGTATCCTTGTGGGCCAGGAGGAACAGGAGTGCTCCCCTCTCCTGGGCTTCTCTCCCCCTGCCCCATCCATGACACCCTCCTGACCTCCCTTCCAACCACTTACCTGAGTGCCGAAGGCCGTTCCTTTGTGTTCCCAGTGGCAGCCTCCTGACATCCGAAATCCTGTTCCTGCTCACCGTTTCCCGACAGGTACGGGCGGGAGACTGACGGGAGACCTGTGAAGATGAGGTCCGGGAATTAAAATCTCCCAGGCTTCGCACTGTGGGGGGTTGGACGGTTTGCTGTCTGCCTCGGCCCACCCCCCACGGAAGCATGACACCAGTCAGTGAGTTAAAATCAGGGCTGTCGTGTGCTGTGTGTAATAAAACCACAAAGCTGTTTGTTTAGAATAGATTAATGATTTTGTTGTACATAGTGAATGAGGAGATCTTTATTCCTTGTAGGTTATCGAGACAGGAATGACAGTTGCTGTCAGTTGACAGAGGGTTCTTGCTTTCCATGAAATGAAACATTTCCAGTACAGAATATGGCTTTATCATTGCAACTGAAACAGTTTTCATTTATATTTCATCATGTTTGCCAGCAGTGTGGCAGTGTTTAACAATTAATTTATAACTGGAAGATAATAGGGCTTTGGTTTTCGTTCCTGATTTAATGTTCTACGAACTGTTATATATTTTATGCTTCCGTGCAAATACTGATATAAAAATGTAGAGTAAAGAAAGAAGCTGTGTTCATATGTTGCCTTTCACATCCTCAGGATGACCCAAGTGCTTCACAGCCAATCAATTATCAATTATCAAGTACCAAGTGCAGCAGCCAGTACACAGCAAGATCCTACGAACGTCAATAAGCATTTAATCCGTTTTGGTGATGTTGGTTTTCGGATAAATGTTGGCCAGGACACTGGAAAATTCCTTCGAAAAGTGCTATGGCATCTTTTATATTCACCTGAACAGGCAGACTGGGCCACCATTTAAAATCCTATGTGAAAAATGGCACCCCCGACAATGCATCACTGTTATAAACAGGATAGCCCGGTGGTGAAGGATAGACTACTAGAGCCTGGTCTTCAGTTGCTTCCAACCCTTTATTCACAGAGCTCCACATTACACACATCACACCCCAGATACATAGTACCCTACCCCAGTACCCTATGGATATAAGAGAGCCCCAGCTGATACACACCACCTGAATATGATTAACACTAATTGATATAAATCACATGGATACAATTAACAATCACCACCTCAGTATTGAACTGAAGTGTCAGCCTAAATTATGTGTTCAATTCGTGGAGTGGGGGTTGATCCCACAACCTTCTGACTCACAGGCTATAGTACCACCACTTAATCAAGCAGACACTTCAAGAGCTGATAACCAGTGAGTTTGCATTACATTTTACCCAACACTATTGTGTAGAGCTGGAGACCTGTTGAATACTGTGGATAAATAACAAGCCACATTGGTCTGGAGAGTCATTGCCATCTTGTGGTGGGTGGGATGGAGGGTTAAAACACACATGATGAATATGATGCACAACATCACACACAACAGCACAGTGATGTTTTTGATGTAAATTAAAACAATGGCATTTACATAAGAGAAGAAGGTCACTTACTTTAATGGTGACAATCTTTGTTTAAGTTCAGTCAATTTGGAATAATAGAATAAGAGATGTGTCCACATGTTTTGCATGAAAACCAGAATGGCTGAATTTATAAAACTGAGCTCTTGTAATTTCCCTTTTTTCCCATTTAGTAATGAGGTTACTAACACAGCCAAAATAATTCCTCTGTCTCAGCATCCGAGAAAACAACAGTAAAAAAAAATCTAACCACATCACCCAGCAAACAAGGCAGGACAAGAAAAGAAAAAAAGGCAATCCCAAGTAGGCACCGGTTGTCCCCTCCCCACCCCTACCCCTAAAAGGCAAAAGCTCCACTTGTGCAGTTAAGCAACCATGGTCACCAAAGGTGGTAAGAGACAGTATTAAACTAATAGAAAAGGCTTACATAAATGCAAGGAAAAGTGCAAATCCAGCAGACTGGGACAACTATAAAAAACAACAAAGGGATACAAAGAAAGTAATAAGAGGTGCAAAAAGGGAGTATTAACAAAAACTTGCTAGAGTTTTAAAGCTTACAGTAAAAGTTTTAATAAATATATTAAGAGAAAGAGAGTGGTAAGGGTGTGTGTGGGGCCCATTAAAGATAAATGCAGCTGATGTCATCATGGATAACAAGGAAATGATAGACTTGTTAAATTAATATTTTGTATTCGTTTTCACAGTAGAGGAAGAGGACAAAATACCAGTGATAGAAGGGAACCTAAAAATAAGTGAAGGGGAGGATCTTACTGGAAGTAAAAATATACAAATATCACTATTATTTAAGACAAAAGGGAGGGAGAAACCTGGAAATTATAGGCCTGTTAGTTTAATGTCAGTTGTGGGGACATTACTGGAATCTATCATAGGGGAAAGAGTGACTAAGTATTTGAACAAGTATGAGGTGACCAAAGAGAATCAGCATGGATTTGTGATACATAGGTCATGTCTGACTAATTTAATTGAATTTTTTGATGAGGTCACTAACATTGTGGACAGGGGAGTGTCTATGGATGTTTTCTGTATCGACTTCCAGAAGGTATTTGATATGGTTCTGCTTAAGAGATTATTACCAAAA
Organism: Heptranchias perlo; assembly: GCF_035084215.1. Taxonomy (NCBI): domain Eukaryota; kingdom Metazoa; phylum Chordata; class Chondrichthyes; order Hexanchiformes; family Hexanchidae; genus Heptranchias; species Heptranchias perlo. Next base: position 44,658,637 of record NC_090339.1, on the reverse strand, counting down.
ATGAGACCGCATGGAACTGGAGGTAGGAGAGAAGTGATAAAGGGAATGTACTCTGATTGGCAGGATGTGACAAGTTATGTTCCCAGGGATCTGTACTGGGGCCTTAGCTTTTCACCGTTTATATCAGTGCCTTGGATGAAAGAATAGAGAGTTGTAAATTCAAGTTTGCAGATGATACTAAGTTAAGAGGCACAGTAAGTTGTGTAGAAGGGAGCAGGAAGTTACAAAGGGATATAGGCAGATTAAGTGAGTGGGCAAAACTATGGCAGATGAAGTTCAATGTGGGAAGTGTGAGGTAATCCACTTTGTATCCAAAGAAGACAAATCGGTATATTTCCTCAATGTCAAAAGGCTAGGAACTGTGGAGGAGCAAAGGGATTTGGGTATCCAGGTATAGACATCACTAAAAGCAAGTGCACAAAGGGTAATCAAAAAGGGTAGGGAATGTTGGCCTTCATCTCAAGAGGGCTGGAATACAAAGGGAAGGAAGTGATGCTTTAGCTTTATAGAGCCTAGGTCAGACCCCATCTGGAATATTGCATTCAGTTTTGGGAATCGCACCTCAGGAAGGATATATTGGCCTTAGAGGGGGTATAGTGAAGATTCACCTGAATACCGGGGCTGAAAGGGTTATGTTATGAGGAGAGGTTGCAAAAGCTTGGCTAGTATTCTTTGAGTTCATAAGGTTGAGGGGTGATTTAATTGAGGTGTTCAAAATGATAAAAGGATTCGATAGAGTAGATACAGAGAAGCTTTTGCCTCTAGTGTGGGAATTCAGAACAAGGGGGCATAATCTTAAAATTACGGCTAGGCCATCTGGGAGTAAAATCAGGAAGCACTTTTTCACACTAAGGGTAGTGGAAATCTGGTAATCTCTCCCAAAAGGCTATGGATGCTAGGACAGTTGAAATTTCCAAGAATGAGATTGACAAATTTTTATTAGGTCAAGGTATCAAGGGATATGGATCAACGGTGGGTGAATGGATTTGAGGTGCAGACCAGCTTGAAGGGTTGAATGGCCTACTCCTGTTCATATGCTACAAATTGGCAATGAAGCAATGCTCTCTCTTGAACTGGCCAGTTATGATGCATGGATGGCTGCTACCAATACTTTTCCAGACTCTGCCAGACAGTGTATGCCCATTCTGCATTGTAGATGCTCGGAATAGATGATGAGCGCCTGCAGCCACTTGCATGGTGCATCCCATATAAAATATCTATCTCTCAAAATCATTATAGACTTTGGGCTAGAAATTGGGCCATGTAGCGCCCGTTGTTTGAGTGCTACATGGTCTCCTGAAGTGCCAAGGTGGCGCCTTGGCTGCGCACACACGTTTCCAGCGTGACGTGTGCCGGACGCCATCTTGGTATAGGTATTAGTGCATGCACAAATACCGAATGCTGGCAGCGTGTAAAGTAAGGAGGAAATGGATACAATCAGTATGCAATGCTGATTTAAAGTGATACACACCATTTTTGGGACTTAACACCCAACTCAACATACAGTCTTAACCACAACCATCTCAACATGCCTTAGAGTGCCTGGAGGACCCCCCGCCAGCGCTATTTAAAAGGAACAAGCAGGATTTACAGGTTAGTGGCTGGATTATTGCTTCTGGCTGCTGATGCATTTGTAACTGTTTTTGGAGGTCTCCAATACTTGAATACTAGGACGAGGGGACATAACCTAACATTTAGAGCCAGGACGTGCAAGAGTGAAGTTAGGAAATGCTTCTACACGCAAAGGGTGGGAGAAGTTTGGAAAGCTCTTCTGCAAATGGCAGTTGATGCTAGCTCAATTGAGAATTCTAAATCTGAGATTGATGGATTTCTGTGAACCAAGGGTATTAAAGGATATGGGGCTAAGGTGGATCTATGGAGTTAGGTCACAGGTCCAGTATGATCTCATTGAATGGTGGAACAGGCTCGAGGGGCTAAATGTCACTGCCACTTGCTGCCTCCTGTTATGCGCCACCTTTTCCTGCAAGAAAGCGGGACATGTTTCAGGGTGATGTGCCTGTCATGGTTGAATAGCTGCCAGTGTGTGTGGCCTGTGAGTTGTGGGTCAGTGGCTTGCAACAGTGGTAATGTGTAATGGTGAGAGGAAGCATCTGATTGGAAGAGTTGAGTACTGATGGAAAGAGTTTGTTGGTATGTGGGTGATGGTGGGTGTAGTTCATGGAGCAGTGGATGTGGCTAGTGGTGTAGTTGGTAGGACATGCCACTCGACAGTTGACCTGTCTTATCTTGGCCACTCGTGTCAAAGCATTGAACTTCTTCCTGCACTGCATCCATGTCTGTGGTGCTGTGCGCATGGCATTGACTTCATCCGCTGCTGCCTCTCACTGCCTTTCAGGCATATTTCTGGAGGGTTTCTTGCCCCCCCCCCCCCCTTCATTGATATAGGATGTCCCTCCTTTTGTCCACCTCTTACACCAAGGCCTCTAGTGCATCATCAGAGAACCTTGGTGCACACTCTCTCGCAGACCCGGTACAAACTCAGATCAGCAGATTGATGAGGTCTGGCATGCAGATTGGAGGATGAGGGATTTAGTAATGCACAACCTTTATTCAATATTTTAACATAACTCATCAGTTTGTAAACATAGGGACGGGACCTGCATGTGTGTTTTATGTGTGCAATGTCTGATCTCCATTCAGACTCCATGCAGACAGCAGATTGTTATTTTTAGCAAATAACAGGTACCGGCTACCTTTTAAGAGGTTTGAAGAGACATCCTCCCTTTGAGAGATTGGGGCTCCCCCTGCTGATGGAAAGTGTGCATTTACTTCAATCATTGTGGAAGGCCAAGGCTTCAACGCTGCTTGAAGTTGAGTACTGAGGCCGCATGACGTTCACATCCTGCCTGCGCAGGGGCCATTGGGCGCAGGTTAATAGCGGATAAGGGCCTTATCGAATTTTTCCCCCTTTGAATTATAGGAGTTTGGCCTTATTAAAAAAAATGGAAAACTGGATTCAATTTGACATACAAGAGGGGCGAGCAATATAAATGGGAAGCACAGAAGCAAACAGGCTGCAATTTGCTGAGGAAAGAAATGGTACCTCAGAAAATAGGTCGGGAAAAATGGAGACAAAAATGAAAATAAAAGGGAAGGTGGATAAAAATCTGAACAGGAAAACATGGGAGTGCAATAACAGAACCATTGATTAATACAGGAAAAAGCTGGGAACAATACACAACAAAGAAAGTAAATGTAAAGAAACCACATGAGTCATGAAAGATTACTGGGAAACAGTCAGAGATACTTAACCAAATTGCAATGTGTTGCTGAATGTTGAATGGATAAACTAAAGAAAAACTCTGGGCAGTCAGGCAGATAAGCAGTGAAAACCAAACCAATATATTGAACGAGTCAGAGGAGGGTAGTTACAAGCTTCATCAGCAGTTAAATATCGCATTGCCCAAGCAATAAAAGGAAATACTGGGGTAGGATGATAGAATTGAGATTCTATTTATTTTTGACTTTATAACATTATTAGGTGTAGTGATTTGGCGCAATACAATAACAAATCGCACAAACTTCTACACTTACTGCCTATAATGCAATTTGCTGCACTATCACAACCTTGCATAAAAAATTCTGAAAACAGTGAAAAAGCAATTTGAATGGACCTGAGTGATAACAGATCACTTGCCTTAACCGTGATTAATTGATGAAAGGTAGATCACAATCTTGGAATTTGACACATCCCCCTGAAAAGAGAAAGAACTGTTCTGTAGCAGGCCTGCTAGCTTCAAATTCAGCTGATGCAGAGAGCTGTAACTGCATGTCCTCCCTCCTGTAAGAAAGAAGAACTTTCAATTATATTGTGCCTTTCATGACCTCATGATGCCCCAAAGCTCTTTACAGGCAATTAAGTATTTTTGAAGTGTAGTCACTGCTGTAATGTAAGAAACAACAGGGTACTCCAATCCACCTGCTGCATATGAGACACAGAGAGCAGAAATCATTATCCTGAAATCCTGAGGGTACTGGTTATAAAGATAAAGCAACCAAAGCCTAGACACTACTACACTAATACTGTTTACGATATTAGCATATGAATGTATATCGGATTGGATCGTTACTTTGCCTGTGCTTTTAATGGCGGTATTGATCATTTATTTTAAGCAGTTTAATATCTCAAACATATGAAAAACATCAGGAAAAGACAAAATGCTCCACCCAGCCTGTCCCATCCATACATGGCACCATCAACCCACCTCCCTCAGCCATGCAATCTCCTGGGAGAGGCAAACACCTTAGGCCAATTTAGGAAAAAAAACTCTGGGAAATTCTTCGCTGGCCCCTGAAGCTGATCAAGCATGTTCCAGGAAATTGTAGTAACTGGTATCAATAATTACAGTTACCCCTCCACCTACTGTCTAACTTGAGAAGTTCTCTACTCTCAGGAAGTCATCCAATTGACTTTTGAAAGGCTGGATCCATAATTACTGTACAATTTGGTAACCTATTCTGAGGGTCAATGACTGAGAAAAAATTACTTCCTGGCATCTAACCTTTTTTCTTTGATCAGGAGTTTCCTGAAACTTTTCGGCGCAACAACAGTGTAAGAGTGGAGTTGCGCTTTCTTTCGCAGAATTTCACGTGTAATTAAATTTGCTCGGAAACTTCGCAATGTGTGATTTTGCTCGATCATTTGCACTGCTTCCAAAGTATGTTTGCTGAAACCCTCTGCCGTTTATTAACATAAGTCCCCTCCCGCCATGCAAAAGACCAGCTCACGCGAGTTCCCTGCATTTGCATGAATAATACGCTGGCGTAGACTTAAGCCCAAATATTGAGGTGCAGCAGAACCTGTACGTTACCTGATATCGGCATGATTCAACAGCACAGCGATTTTCTTGAGAGTTTCGTTGATTTTTGACCTGCATTAAACTTAACCAAAGTGCTGTCAGACTCTGAAGTCAGTGGTGAAGAAAATTGGGTGGAATGTACAACATTGCATCCTGTTGTAGCTGAAGAATAATAATGGATCACTTTTTTAAATGACTTTACTTTCCCCATTCTTTTGATCAGTTATTTAGAACCAGGATACAAGAACTGTTTATGCATTACCTTCCAGTTTACGAACATGTATAATACCTGCTTTAATTCCGCTTAGGCAATGGAAAGTTATCGATAAAAGATTTTCAGTCTGTCAGACTGTTGTATTACAATGTTCAAATGGAATTATTTAGTTACAGAGAGATTCTGAGTAGTTTCTCAGAAACATGGAAGTTACATTAACAAGATTGTTTTACAATTGGATTGATAGTGAAGTCGAGGTACAATGTGATAGTGAACTACAGCTTCAATGTAGTTCAGAATCTTGGCACAAACAGCAAAAATATCATATCCATTGACATTAGTTTGTGCATAGACCCACTATGGTACTTACTGAAATCATGTGCAAATGAGTTGTTATACACAACATAATTCCAAATACAGTTATGTGCTCCCAATAGGGGAAGCATTCCCTCAGGAGTTTAAAAGGGACTTTCTGTCATTTATCTTTCTTTAAGAGAAATACTGATTGTTGAAATGACAAAAATCATTGAGCAGGAGACTATTGTACAGTACAGACTGTACACAATAGAAAGTGGCAAAAAAAAGTGTTGAGTTGACAGTTAAAATATTTAACTGATGAAAATGAATATAACGATTGTGGATCGAGCACAATTTTGGGTTTTCAATTTCAGTCGACTTAACAAAACATCTCATATATCAGGCATTCACTCAGTTGACTGTAGAGCATTCCTGACCAATTATGACTGACATTTACTTGCACTGAAAGGACCACCTTGGTGATATGTTACTGCTGGCCTAGATTCAGAAGAGACTGTATTTAGGCTATCAACATTTATTTGCTGGAAGAATCCCAGGGGAACCTTCAAAACGTCAATGGAATAGCTAAGATTTGGCAAGAATTTCATAACAACTGGCCCACAGATTTAATGGGAGCTGGGAGTCCGGGCTCCACAATAAGGTAAGTAAAAGTTAAAACTCACCTTTCAGTTATTAGCCTCCAGTGGTCCCTTTAAGGACCATTGGTTTGGCTGCTAAGTGCCTGAAGAAACTGACCACAGCATGCATGGTGCATTAGGCCTCCTGTTTGCAAAAGCAAAGGTCCAAATGCCTGTTTCAGGTGCCACCCTGGATGCCCATGGAGGAGCCCTAACCAATATGGCAGGCAGTGCACTTCTGGTGCAGAATGAGCACATGCGCACTGCCCACCATATTGGACCCATAGATGTTCGTTTTACACTATGAAAGATCATCTGTTGAATGTGAAGTGGGGTACCTCCCCAGAAGGTGCTGCAACTCAAAATTTTGGTTCATGCCATGTCCCAACATTAATAAAGTATGAAAACATGCGTAATGTTTTGACAGTCTTTCTCACTCCATTAAACTGTTTCTTGCTTGTATCCAGATCCTATGGACCCATGAGACTCTCTTTACTTCTTCTACTATCTGTATTCACACAGCCTCGCCAACAAACCCATTCCTCAGTCATGTTTCTGGCCTAGCTCCCAAGTCATTGGAGCCTATTACAATCAGTGTGAGGAGCTAGCCTTGCAATTCTCTCCCTACTGCTGCCACAGGTATACATGAAAGAGTACATTATTCATGTCAGGTTTGGTATAGCATGATTAGATGCAGAGTAAAGCTCCCTCTGTTCTGTCCCATCATGTGTCTTTGCCCCAGTCTCAGTATAGTTTATCGGGGTGTTGTCTTCTGCCATAGTGCCTCACTCTCAGAGCCCCTTGCCTCTGCTGCTCCTCTTCCTCTTCCATTATTATGCAGAATAAGGGTATGCCGATTGGGAAGACCACTCCAACTGCTTAGTCCTTCTGAACGCATCGATGGGGCGGGAGGGTCTGAAAAATTTTGGGTCCACTGAGACTGCACGAAGCATAGTGCAGCTCTCAGTAAGAAAGATTAGGAAAAAATCACGAAGTAAAATGCTATCAGACTCCTGAAATCTAAATTACAGAATATCAGGTTACTTTGGACTGTGTGGTGCCTAAAATTTGGGCGTAAATCTACGGCAGTGTACTATTTGTGTAAATCCAGGCAACTCCGCTCTTATTGCCATAGTTACATTCAAAACTTTCCAGGAAATTCCGGGCCATTTCGCTACTTATGAGTTTACACCCATATTCAGTTGTGTGCAATGAAAGTTTAACCAGGAACAGGGAAAATTTTGTAAATAACATTCATGCAAGTAGAGAAAGCAATTCTATAAGAGGATAATTCCTCATTTCTTTTTGATGATATATTTGAGACTGTGCTACTGAGATAAAAGATAATGACATAGATTAATTACATAAGCAACAATTAGTTCCATTAGACAATAATTCCCCAGCAAGAAGAAAAGGAAACCAGGATAAAATGTAAAAAGGACATCATTAGAGTCAGTTCTTGCAACACACAACTGGTCTACTTTGGTCTGGACTGGCAAGACAAAGTTTAATCAAAGGACATTTATTTAGCAAGATGTTAACTCCAGGGATGTAATGGGTGGGCAGCGGTTGGAATTTCTACTGGTGGGAGGCCCAGTCCATTTCGAAGATCGAGCCTCATGACCATGCCACTGGCGAGCTGCATGCCCAGAATGGACATCCCACTGAAGTTCACCTGCTCTGACCCAGCACAATACCAGGTAGACTGGAGGCTGAGTCGGCCAGCAGACATGTAGGTCCAGGAAGAAGAGCTGATTGCGGAGGGGAGGAGAGCCTGGGGTGGCAGTGGCCCACAGTTTTCTTGCAGAGCCCAGAGGAGCACTCCCACTCCACTTGCCCCACATAAATAATACTGTACTTACCATTTCGGACCTTTTCTGCTTCACCACCCTGTACAACTGGGTGGAGTAATGCACAACGCTTGCTCCACCCAGTTGCCCTTGGAAATTGCATCAGGGTCCTATGTACATCATAGGATTCCAATTTGCATATAGTAATGAGGCTCCCACCTGATTCAGGTGGCCGCCTGTTAAAATTATCTCTGTTGAGTCACACGCCTCTCGTTATCGGTATGCAGTATTTGCTTGCTAGATTAAATCAATTAACACACATAATCTTCATGCCCACTAAACTGGTCAGTATGCATCACCTCATTGGGCTTCTCTCATTAACCTTTTAAACATTAAATGTCATTTGCTACTTTCAAAACACAACAACGCTGATATCCAGTAACCTCTGCAAAAACGTTCTGTGAATAAGGACATTGTGTGAGGACAGGATCAGGCTTGATGTAATGCTCTCCAGGATGAATAGCCCACCAACACTTACTGCCTAGGGTTATGTGTTGAGAATGCCATCTTGGCAAGGTACTAGAGGGCTGCTAGACCTCATGGAACAAGAGTCAGAGCCTTCATGATAAGAGGGAGAAAGAAAGTGTGTCACAACACTTCCATGATCATATCAGCAAGAAAGTCCATTGCAGTTTACTGAAATCCCTATGTGGAATAATTAATGTACTGTTCTGATTCTACTTTAAAGATTTGCAATGACCAGTTTTTAATCCTTATTCTACATGGATACACAGACTTTGTGAAGACATTTATTAACGTCAGTTGTGGTTGCTCCCAACTCAACATCCCTAACTCCCCCCATGTTTTCAAGGCTGAGGAGCTGCTCCATCTTATTATTAGCCTCAGAAAGTTCCCTCAGCTGCTGAGGTTCTCCTCTAGTTGTGGTGGACTATAATCTTTTCCTTGGTGGTCCTTTGTTTGTCATTGAACTTTTTTTTGAGTTTGTGTCAAGTTCCTTTATTGCTGGAGATTGCATTCAACCAGTAACAAACATCCTCCGACACCAGCCATTTTATACAAAGGATTTTATGCCTACTTGCCTCGCCACCACAAAGTTTCATTAAAATCGAAGAGTTCTCATTTTTATTTTTCACACCAACCATCATTTTCTCTGCCTTTGGTATTCTTGCATGATTACTTCAAAGCATCAATTGCCCTCAATTCCATCTCGTTCAGGTAGTTAGTTGTGATTATTGCTGATGTCGAATAATTGGTTGACTTAGTGCACCGCTGGCTTTAAGTTAAGAAGCAGTGTATTGGAATATGCAATGTTAATGCCTGAGTGGAGAATGTAGCTGTATAATGCCTTACAACTGGCTATTGTGCCTTTCTTCTGAATATAAGACCTGTGCTGAAATGTTATGTATAAAATATACCTGCCACGTCTAACTCTATACAATATCATGGTCTTAAATACAGCAAATGTTCCACATCTATTTTTTGTTATTTCCAAGATTAAAATATTTTGTATATCTTGATTTACTTCCAAGATGTTCTCCTTCAGTTAAATGCATTCAACTTTCACCCAACCCACTAGCAGCTGTCACCTTACTCCCAGTGGCAATTTGCAGCTCATCCCTTACTACTAATGCACAGTTCACCCTGCCATGACAGACCTCAGTGATATCCTCAATAATAACCCACCCTCTGAAACCTCCAATGTCAGCTCATGCAGGCCAATGTCAGCCCACGTATCCATGATAATAGGCCACTCATCCCCTAATGTCAGACCAGGTATAATTTAAGATATGGCTGTCAAGTCAGCTGCAGTTTAGTTCCTTATATGTAAATGTCATTGATAGATACTTGCCATTCAGAAACTTCTAAAACTAATGCCTTTTTTTGGACACTAAGGGAATCAAGGGATAGGGTGGGAAAGTGGATTTGAAGTAGAAGGTCAGCCATGATCTTGTTGAATGGCGGAGGAGACTCGAGGGGCCATATGGCCTACTCCTGCTCCTATTTCTTATGTTCTTATGTTCTAAGAAAAAATATTTTCGTACATAACGTACAGGGTGGATAAAGGGGAATCAGTGGACGTAGTGCATTTAGACTTCCAGAAGGCATTCAACAAGGTGCCACATAAAAGATTATTGCTCAAGATAAAGAATCACTGGATTGGGGGTAATATTCTGGCATGGGTGGAGAATTGGTTATCTAACAGGAAGTAGAGAGTTGGGATAAATGGTTCATTCTCGGACTGGCAACCAGTAGCCAGTGGTGTTCTGCAGGGGTCGGTGCTGGGTCCCCAACTCTTTACAATCTATATTAATGATTTGGAGGAGGGGACCGAGTATAACGTATCAAAGTTTGCAGATGATACAAAGATAGGAGGGAAAGTGAAGAATGAGGAGGACATAAAAAACCTACAAGGGGATATAGACAGGCTGGGTGAGTGGGCGGAGATTTGGCAGATGCAATACAATATTGGAAAATGTGAGGTTATGCACTATGGCAGGAAAAATCGGAGAGCAAGTTATTATCTTAATGGCGAGAAACTGGAAAGTACTGCAGTACAAAGGGATCTGGGGGTCCTAGTGCAAGAAAATCAAAAAGTTAGTTTGCAGGTGCAGCAGGTGATCAAGAAGGCCAACGGAATGTTGGCTTTTATTGCTAGGGGGATAGAATATAAAAACAGGGAGGTATTGGTGCAGTTATATAAGGTATTGGTGAGACCGCACCTGGAATACTGCATACAGTTTTGGTCTCCATACTTAAGAAAAGACATACTTGCTCTCGAGGCAGTACAAAGAAGGTTCACTCGGTTAATCCCGGGGATGAGGGGGTGGACATATGAGGAGAGGTTGAGTAGATTCGGACTCTACTCATTGGAGTTCAGAAGAATGAGAGGCGATCTTATTGAAACATATAAGATTGTGAAGGGGCTTGATCGGGTGGATGCGGTAAGGATGTTCCCAAGGATGGGTGAAACTAGAACTAGGGGGCATAATCTTAGAATAAGGGGCTGCTCTTTCAAAACTGAGATGAGGAGAAACTTCTTCACTCAGAGGGTAGCAGGTCTGTGGAATTTGCTGGTTCAGGAAGCTGTGGAAGCTACATCATTAAATAAATTTAAAACAGAAATAGACAGTTTCCTAGAAGTAAAGGGAATTAGGGGTTACAGGGAGCGGGCAGGAAATTGGACATGAATTTAGATTTGAGGTTGGGATCAGATCAGCCATGATCTTATTGAATGGCGGAGCAGGCTCGAGGGGCCGATTGGCCTACTCCTGCTCCTATTTCTTATGTTCTTATGTTCTTATTAGGAATGACTCATTTTAGACATACTGACAGCTGAGAAATCAGTCACTCCTAACTGGAGTGAATGGCCATAAATTGGGGATAATTGTTGGTTTCAGAAGTGTAAGAATGATAGGAATCTATTAATGGTTCTCACACAACGAATTCATTTGCAGTTGACTTGTGGTTCATAATTTCATTCATTTCACTGCGTTGGTTGTTGTTGGGTGAAGGTTGTCATGGAGGAGGGGATGATCTATGTTGGGGTAGCAGGGCGTGAGTTGAGGACTGTTATTGGAAGTCCATTGATAGCTGCTCGTGGGGCCAGGTGAAGACTGCATGAGGGATGATGAGCTAATGGCTGCTAGCGAAAATTGATGAGAGCTGCTAGCAGGGGTTGGCAGAAGGCTGTCGATAACGTCTGTTGCAACACAACACAAGCTGCTGAGACTTGCGGCTTCGCCTCTGTTTGCAAATGAAAAGTAGGTATGAATAAAAGTTAACGAGGCAGATTTTGATCTTTACCACTTGGGCTTAGGCAACATAGGAACAGGAGTTGGCCATTTAGCCCCTCGAGCCTGTTCTGCCATTCAAAGAGATCATGGCTAACCTGTGACCTAACTCCATATACCTGCCTTAGCCCCATATCTCTTAATACCTTTGGTTAACAAAAATCTATCAATCTCAGATTTAAAATTAACAATTGAGTTAGCATCAACTGCCATTTGTGGAAGAGAGTTCCAAACTTCTACCACTCTTAGTGTGTAGAAATGTTTCCTAACTTCACTCCTGAGACCTGGCTCTAATTTTTAGGCTATGTCACCTAGTCCTAGACTCCCCAATCATCAGAAATAGTTTCTCTCTATCTACCTTATCAGTCTCCCTTAATATCTTGAAAACTTTGATCAAATCACCCCTTAAGCTTCTAAATTCCAGGGAATACAACCCTAGTTTGTGTAATCTCTCCTCGTAATTTAACCCTTGCAATCCAGATATAATTCTAGTAAATCTACGCTGCACTCCCTCCAAGGCCAATATATCCGTCCTAAGGTGCAGTGCCCAGAACTGAACACAGTGCTCCAGGTGTGGTCTAACCAGGGCTTTGTATCCTGTAACATAACTTCTATCCCCTCGTAATGTAGTCCCTTAGATATAAAGGCTAGCATTCCATTAGCCTTTTTGATTATTTTCTGTACCTGTCCATGATATTTTATTGATCTATGTACATGGACCCCTAAGTCTCTTTGGACCTCCACTGTTTTGTGCTTTTCACCATTTAGAAAGTTCATCGATCAATCCTTTTTAGATCCAAAGTGGATGATCTCACACTTGCCTACACTGAAATCCATTTGCCACAGTTTTTCCCATTCACGTAATCTATTAATAAATCTCTGTAATTTTATGTTTCCGCATACACTGGTTACAGTGCTGCCTATTTTTGTGTCATCAGCAAACTTGGATATGTGGCTCTCTATCCCGTCATCTAAGTCATTAATAAATACAGTGAATAGTTGAGGCCCCAACACAGATCCCTGTGGGACACCCCCAGTCACATCCTGCCAATTTGTGTACCTGCCCATTATTCCTACTCTCTGTCTCCTGCTACTCAGCCAATTTCCTAATCAGGTCAATAATTTGCCCTCAATTCCATGAGTTTCAACTTTAGCTAACAGTCTCTTATGAGGGACTTTATTGAATTCTTCTGGAAGTCTATATAAACAACATCCATAGACATTCCCCTGTCCATTTCTTTAGTCACCTCTTCAAAAAATTCAATCAGGTTCGTCAGGCATGACCTACCATTTGCAAATCCATGCTGACCCTCCCTGATCAGCTGAAAATTTTCAAGGTGTTCAGTCACTCTATCTTTAATTATAGACTCTCGTAATTTCCTGACGAGAGATGTTTGGCTTTCTGATCTATAATTCTCTGGTTTCCCTCTCTCACCTTTCTTAAATAGCAGAGTGACATATGGAATTTTCCAATCTAAAGGAATGGTTCCTGAATCGAGAGAACTTTGGAAGATTATACTTAGGGCTTCTGCAATGTTCTCACCTACTTAGTTTTAAACCCTGGGATGGAGACCACCTGGTTCTAGGGATTTGTAACTCTTTAGTGCCCTTATTTTCTTCATTACTGTTAATTTGCTTACATTAATTATGGTGAGTCCCCGTCCCTAATTCAAAATTAGTTTCCTTGGGGTGTCTGGCATGCTATCCTCTTCCTCTACTGTAAATACTGATGCAAAGTAATTATTTAACATGTCTGCCATTTCCTTATTTTCATTTATAATATCACCATTATAAGTTTTTAAGGGGCCCACATTGATCTTGACCATCCTCTTTTTCCTAATGTAATTGTAGACATTTTTTATGTTGATTTTGATATCCCTTGCAAGTTTCTTTTCATACTTCCTTTTTGTAGCTCTATCTGTTTTGTCACCTTTGCTGTTCTTTGCATCTCTCCCAGTTGCCTGGATCTATGCTATGTTTTGCATTTTTGTATGCTTTTTATTTTATTTTTATGTTGTCCCTCATCTCTTTTGTCATTCATGGCTGTCTTTTTTTGGCAAGTGGAGCTCTTGCCCCTTGTGGGTATAAACTGGTTGGGCAACGCTTGGGCAGAGCACAGGAAGGAAAATCTGATGGGGAATATTGCTCATCAGTAACAGAACTCACCTGTGTTTCCTTCCAGGTTCTGGAGATGCTTTGCAATCTCCCCGACAAGATTTTCCTCTTTGCGTTTTGCCCATATCACCCTCTTCAAATTGCATCGATGTTTGGGAAATCTTCAATAAGCACATTCCTAACACTAACAACCATTTAACAAGACCTCAGCACTTCACACATGAGAAAAATTCACAGTTATGGGATAAATATGCTTTGCATGACCCTCTTAAAAAAAACATTACGGTCTGGAAATTGGATCGCAGCCAAATTAGGGAGAGGCCCTGGTGCAGTGCATGCTGCACACACCGGCAACAGAACCACAGCAAATTGGTCTGCCTGCCTCATTTGTTTATTACCAGTGAGTAGTGGGCACCAGTCACCACTCAAGAGACAGCTCACGGCGGGGAGTGAATTCAGTCGGCTCGAATGCTGACGGAGGTCCTCAGCAGAGTCCAAGGGGAGGCAATCGAAGAGGGGGATGGTGGGAGGGTGGGGGAAGTGGTGATCGGCAGCGGCCTGTAGATTTATGTGGAGCTGGGAGGAAAACTCCTGCTTCTCCCGATTTTATAATAAGGTAAGTAAAAACAGTTAAAAATTAACTTTAAGGACCGCTGGTTTGGCTGCAAAGCACCTGAAGAAACGAAATGCATGCTATGGCCATTTGCAATCCAATTTTGCAAAGGAGCCTGAAACAGGCATTGGGGCTCCTATTTGCATATACGTCTGTTTCAGACGTGCACTTTGAATGCCTATGGAGGAACTCTAACCAATATGGTGGGTGGCGCACGGCTGGTGTGAATTGAGCATGCGCACACCACCTGCCATATTGGATCCTTAGGCTCCCGTTTTATGCCTGTATTCCATTATGCTTCCATTGAAGTCAACGGGATGGAAAATCGGGCGAGGTGTATTATGGGTAGTAGATCTGCCACCACCCATTTTGCGTCCCTGCTAAAGTTAAATTTCCCCTCATGGTATCCATATGTCTATATTTTCTCACCAGGCAAACCTTGATATTTATACTTTGCTGAATCTGTGGAATTTTTTTTCCATAGATATTTAAAAAATATGAGCAGTGTAGCATTCCTGTCATTTGTTCCCCATTCACATAAAAGGTTTGCAATTTTCTCTGTTTCATCTAATTACACTGCTCATAAACTGCACATCACTGATTCTGTAACTTCCTTTGTGGATTGAAAGCATAAATCTCTTTCTAATGAGTGAGCAATCAGATTAGTGTCAAGCTTTTTAATGAGAGCTCCAATATTAATTTTTCCCCCTGATTTCACTTCTGCAATATCTAAACACCATCACAGAAATATAAAAAGGAATAAAGTGTTTAATAAAATGATTAATAAAATCTAGTTTTGGTAAATGGTTTCCCTCCGAAACATTAACTGTCTTTTTGTTTCAGATCCTGAGTGAGCTGTTGTGCATTTCTGTATTCTGTTTTAATAATAAAATCTTTAATTGGTATGAATGATCCCAGATTTTGATCATAGTGATGTTCAAATCTCACAGCTTGCTCCTCCGTTGCTCTTGCCGGTCTCATTTGTAGTCCCTTTTATGCTCATGTACAGCATTCACTCCAAACTCCCTTTTAGAATTGTATCACATCAACGACATCTGAATCACATTAAGCATTATAGCCCCCAAATCCAGGGTCCTATTTCCACTAGTGGAGGTACAGTGGAGTGGAACTCCCCGGGCTGATGGACAAGGAGCCAGACCTCCTTACAAATCTCAGGACAGGGACATTAACATAGTCGGACGGGCCACTCGCTCCTTCAGAGGCACCTGCCCTTTTCCACTGGAAGGAAAATTGGAGTGGTACAATGTCATTCCGAGGGTGGAGATTGAGGCCCAGAAAGGGCTGAAGGATGAAAAATCCAGTAGCTATTTCTGGTCGGAAAGGAAGCTAAAGGGCATCATTTGAAGGTAAATAATCCTCTCTGGGATTAATTACCTGTGTCTTGTGCAGCCTTTGGGGCCTTTACTAGGTCATCATTGTAACTGTTGCCAACTCTCAGCTAGCAAGAGTTCTGTTTGAGCCTTACAGCAATGTAATTGGCTGAATTTCCAGGGTAGCCCAGGAACCCCACCAGATACATTCCATTGGCATGGGGGAACAGACAGAAGACTCGCCTGCTCTCCACGGCCAGAATTTGCAATGCTGGTTTACACGGGGTGGAATCCCAGTGGGAATTGGGTTTTGTCCCAAATTTCAGCCTCCCCATTGGCCAATCCTCCCTCTCTCCACCCATCTCAGCCCCTAGAATTTTGGGCCTGAAGCTTTTTCCCCATTATTATACTAAATAAAACTGCAAATTTCAAAAGGTTTTTTTTAAATTCAAGCATTTAAATGCTTTACACACAGCTTTGCAAGTTTTAAACAAAAGATTACCCATTATTAGGAGATAACAGCAGTATCGAACTAAGGAACTGGAAATGTTAAATATAGTGGTGTGTTAATTTTATGTTGTATCTACTTTGCCTCCTGTTGTTGTGCTGTGCCTTTTAGTCATCCTTAAACTGAAATTCACAGTAAACAAGCTTTCAAACTTAACTGGGATATCCTGCACAAAATCTTTGAGTGAGGTTTACCGCTGACAGCAGAATTTACCCTTTGAAGCCTGATAATCCCACCCTCCTGATTGCATGAAAATGGTAGAAGTAGCGGCCTCTTCTGGTAGCTACCTGGCTAAGAATCCAGCCCACCTGTATAGGTCAGCAATTTGGTTTTTCATTGCTCTGAATTGACTTTTCCCATGGAATGTCCATCAACCAGAAACAAAGGGCACTAAATTGGGCCGTGTAGCGCCCGTTGTTATGGTGCTACGCAAACTTTCGAACATCCAAGATGTCATCTTGGCTGCGCACGCACGTTTCCAGCATGACGTGCCCCGGATGTTGGTATAGGAGTCCATGACGTGCCCCGGATGTTGGTATAGGAGTTAGCCCATGCGCAAATACCAAATGCTGCAATCATATAAAGTAAGGAGAAAATGGATGCAATCAGTGTGCAACGCTGATTTAAAATGATTGACACCACTTTAGCACTTCACACTCAACTCAATGCACAGTCTTAACCACAACAATCTGAACGTGTCTTAGAAAGCCTGTAGGACCCCTACCAATGCTATTTACAGGTTAGTGGCTGGATTATTGCTTCCAGCTGCTGATACATTTGTAACTGTTTTTGGAGGTCTCCTATACTTGAATACTAGGACACAGGGACATTGCCTAACATTTAGAGCCAGGACGTGCAGGAGTGAAGTTAGGAAATGCTTCTACATGCAAAGGATGGGAGAAGTTCGCAACTCTCTTCTGCAATGGCAGTTGATGCTAGCTCACTTGTGAATGTTAAATCTAAGATTGATAGATTTCTGTGAACTAAGGGCATTAAGGGGTATGGGGCTAAGGCGGGTATATAGAGTTAGGTCACAGACCAACCATGATCTCATTGAATGGAGGATCAGGCTCAAGGGGTTAAATGTCACTGCCACTTGCTGCCTCCTGTTATGTGCCACCTTCTTTTGCAAGAAAGTGGGATATGTATCTGGGTGATGTGCCTGTTGTGGTTGAATAGCTGCCAGTGTGTGTGGCCTGTGAGTTGTGGTGGGTAGCTTGCAACAGTGGTAATGTGTAAGGGTGAGAGAAAGCATCTGATTGGCAGAGTTGAGTACTGATGAAAAGAGTTTGTTGGTGTGTGGGTGATGGGGGATGCAATGCGAGGAGCAGTGGATGCGGCTAGTGGTGTAGTTGGTAGGTGATGCCATTTGACAGTTGACCTCACTCACCTTGACCACTCGTGTCAAAGCATTCACTTCTTCCTGCACTACATTCATGTTCGTAGTGCTGTGCGCCTGGCATTGACTGCGTCCCCTACTGCCTCCCACTGCCACTTGAGCATATGTCTGGAGGGCCTCTTGCCACTCTGTGGATATAGGCTGTTCCTCCTTCTGTCCACTTCTTGCACCAAGGCCTCTAGTGCATCATCACAGAACCTTGGAGCACGCACTGTCGCAGGCCTGATACCAACTCAGATTGGCAGATTGGTGAGGTCTGGAACGCAGGTTGGAGGATGTGGGATTTAGTTTTAACATAACTCATCGATGTGTAAACTAGGATCGATGGTAGTCATGATGTGGAGATGCCGGTGATGGACTGGGGTTGACAATTGTAAACAATTTTACAACACCAAGTTATAGTCCAGCAATTTTATTTTAAATTCACAAGCTTTCGGAGGCTTCCTCCTTCGTCAGGTGAACGATGTGAAACGATTTTCACATCGTTCACCTGACGAAGGAGGAAGCCTCCGAAAGCTTGTGAATTTAAAATAAAATTGCTGGACTATAACTTGGTGTTGTAAAATTGTTTACAATTAAACTAGGATCTGCATCTGTGTTTTACATTCAGACTCCGTGCAGACAGCAGACTGTTATTTTTAGCAAATAACAGGTACCGGCTACCTTTAAGGGATCTGAAGAGACATCTTCCCTTCAAGAGATTGGGGCTCCTCCTGCTGCGAATTGCATTGAATCGACGTGCAAGGCTTAGATTTCAACGCAGGTTGACGGTTAGATTCAGCTTACAAACTGTTAACTCCCAGAGATAAACAAGCCACTTAGAATGTTGATTAGAATGGTTCCTGGGGGAGGGGCAGCTGCATGTTACATTAGCTTTGACACAATGAGATTCATTAAAGTCTGGTTCTAGGTATTTCTTCCCATTATAACAGAACAGATTTCCATTAAATACTTTTGGCAGGGGGCTTGGCTGTACGAGGCATACAGGTGCTGCTGGCTCCCACTTCGGATGGGTGGGGTAGCATTCCATTCAAGTTGGTAACTCTGACTGGCAGCTCGGTGGGTAAATCCTCTACGCACGCAGTTGAGAGAAGGGTCAGAGGATTGTCTGCTTTCTCTCTCTCTGGGAAGTCAGTCTGAGTCAATCAGAGAAACACAGGGGTTTCAGAATGGCAAAATAAACCGATACTATTTGTAACCTGAAGTTAGTGAATTTTTCCTAGAATAACAATAGTCATGTATTATTTTTTTTATGTTTTGAGAAGCTGTAGGAAATAAACGTGTTTCACTGGAAAACCGCATTCTGTTCGCTCATGTACTTTTACGTAAAATAAACCAATTTATTGGCCTCATTTATATCCCGCTGGCCTGTTCACAACAGTTGGAACGCAGCAACAGGCCTATAAAAGTGGTGATAAACTCGCCCAATAACTTATGGTGCTCACAGGAAGGAAGGACCTCTCAGTAGCACTATTTAAAGGGCTCATCCACTGCATACAAGTTAGTTGCCGGTTTGTCCTTTAGGCTGCTGGCCATTTTTTGGCCTATTTTCTGATTTATGAAACTGAATACTGACTTCTGAGAAGAAGATTTTGCTGGTGTTCCACTGCTTTTGGGCTGCATTCTAAACAGTTTTACTGCAGTCATGGGTAGTCTGGTAGGGCTGGCGGACGAGGAGGAGCAGCAAGGAAGACAGCAGGCTCAGCTCGCAGAGGAGGGAGGAGAAGGGCACTGTACAAGAGGCCAGACCCACAGCTGGTCTTCAGGGAGCACTTCTCCTACCTGAACTTCACTGAGGAGCAATGCCTCAGGTGCCTTCGCTACAGAAAGGAGGATATCACCGAGCTATGTCACCTGCTGCAGCCAACACTCAAACCTCCAAATGGGACATGGACAGCACTGCCTGTGGCAGTCAAGTTCACTGTGGCCCTTAACTTTTATGCCACAGGTTCCTAGTACATGAATCACAAGAAGTTAGTAAGTAGGTACAGATTAGGAAGGCAAATGGAATGATGTCATTTATTGCAAGGGGAATGGAATATAAAAGTTGAGATGTTTTGCTACAGTTGTACAGGGCATTGGTGAGACCACATCTAGAATACTGTGCGCAGTTTTGGTCTCCTTATTTAAGAAAGGACATAATTGCTTTAGAGGCGGTTCAGAGAAGGTTCACTCGACTGATTCCTGGAATGAGAGGGTTACCTTATGAGGAAAGGTTGGACAAGTTAGGCCTGTATTCATTGGAGTTTAGACAAATGAGAGGTGATCTTATTGAAATATATAAGATCCTGAGGGGACTTGAAGGGGTAGATGCTGAGAGGATGTTTCCCCTTATGGGGAGAGAGTAGAACTAGGGAACACAGTTTAAAAATAAGGGGTCTCCCATTTAAGACTGAGATGAGGAGAAATTTTTTCTCTCACAGGGCCGTGAGCCCATGGAACTCTCTACCCCAGAGGCTGGTGGAGGCAGGGTCATTGAATATTTTTAAGGCTTAGTTAGATAGATTCTGATTAACAAGGGAGTCAAAGGTTATAGTAGGTAAACGGGAAAGTAGGGTTGAGGTCACAATCAGATCAGCCATGATCTTATCAAATGGCA
Source organism: Heptranchias perlo (assembly GCF_035084215.1). Taxonomy (NCBI): domain Eukaryota; kingdom Metazoa; phylum Chordata; class Chondrichthyes; order Hexanchiformes; family Hexanchidae; genus Heptranchias; species Heptranchias perlo. The sequence continues at coordinate 44,638,501 of NC_090339.1, read as the reverse complement.
GAGCAGGCTTGAGAGGTTGAATGGCCTACTCCTGCTCTTAATTCATATGTTCGTATGTTCGTATGTCCTTCCAAGCTACAGCAGGTGATATAAATGACATCTTCCAGTTTGCTGTCCACCGTTGTATCAGGGAGGTCACTGAGGTTCTCTGCACCTGGAGGAATACATCTCTTTCACCATGGACAGAGCAAAGCAGGATGAGAGAGCACTAGGCTTTACCCATATTGCAGGCTTTCCCAGGGTCCAAGGGGCCATAGACTTCACTCAAATTCCCTTGCATCTGAGTCCTCTGCACCAGATTGCCTTCCAGCAATCTGGCACCTGTGGCATCCTATCTCCCTGCTCTAGCTCCTTCACACTTCACTTGTGAAGATCCCTCCTCTAGCCTACCCTCTAAAGTACAAGTGGTGGCAATCTTTAAGGTGGTGCTTGCTAGGGTCAGATCGAGTGATGGCACATCTTCAGGAAGGCTGGCTTCATCTTCTAGCAGTGGCAGAAGTAACTCCACATTTTCAGCACCTGAAATGAAAGAGAGGGACAGGGTTTGTTTTTAGTGTAGAGGGAGAGCAGATACAGAAGTGTCTGGTGAAAACAGCTCCTATGATTCATTAACAATAACTAACAGGATGACTTCCCAAATATTGTGAGATTTTATAAATCCAAAACACAATGGCGGGTGCAATATCTTAGCCGAAACAAAAGAGAACCAGCAACCACAATGTACCTTTATCAATGCTCCCTTCCCTCTTCTCAAGATGCTGAATTGTCACCAACCCAGTACAAGTGAAAAACATTTAATTTATCTAGCTGTGAAGCTCCCAAAACTTTTGTAAAATGGAACAATACCGCTTGTTTCACTAAAACGGTTTTGAAGATTCTTAATTTAGAAAAATATACTGTGGGGAGGTCACAAATTTGCAGAGGACCTAAAGGGAACAGTAATATTTCACCAGCTGATTAACTCAAGGCCCACCAATGTGAGGATCTAGAAGGAGGTCCAGAAAAAGAGTTGCAGAAAATCAGCAAAAAAGGCAAGAATATGGAAATGAAAGATATAAGTGGATGATGCAATTAGGGCTGGAGTTATACTGTCACTAGAGATTTACTCTCACTTTCTCATTGATAAAAAGCGGTTCTGGTACACATCAATGCAAAAGTGGTAGTATAACTTGGGAATCAGATCGTATTTTGAATTCCAAATGCACTAGAAAGAACTTGCATTTACATAGTGCCTTATCATATCCTCAGAACATCCGAAAATGATTAAAATCCAATTAACTACTTACTGAAGTAGAGACATTGTTATTATGTTGGTAAACATAATCCAGAAGGTCGCCTCTAACCATTTAGACTTGGTACCACTTCAGTCCAGTGTGAAGTTGGGTGTCCAAAGTGCTCAAGAAGTTCTTTTGGCACTTTATAAACTTAGAATTGCGTTTTTTAATGTGATGAGAAAGAATAAATTTATAAGACTAAGCAGAGCTCTACATATCTGTGCAAATACACGTGCAGAACTCTCTCCTGGTGGGCAGAGTGTGAGGCGCAGTCTGCTGTATAAGTCTGGTCTTGCTGGCTATGCTTTAAATATAACTCCTGTTCTCACTTTCGTAGCGCAGTATAACTGCAGCCTAAGTTTCACTTTTTAAAATATATCAAGGGATAAAAAAAGCAGCATTCACAGAGATGGGTGAATGAATTTTCTGGTGTCAATTCAGCCATTCTTAATATTGAGATGAACGACATCTATGGGAACAAAGTTAAAAATGGGAGTTGTTATTAAAAATGGGAATTCTCAATGAGAATCCCATACCTGGTATTCAGAATCTCTTACTGTGGGTTGAGGGCAAAAATATTCTGGTGGTCTCAATAGATTCTCAGGCTGTCAGAAGCAAGTCCACCTCCATCCAGATGCAAGGCAAAAACAAAATGCTTTATAAGCTCTTTTGTAACTCCAGCAATCTCTCTTGAACATTTCTTCAGGCTGCAGGTTGCATAGAAAGTCACTTCTGCCAATCCCGGCTAATGCTGGCAACAGATATGCCTCTTTTACTTCATTCTAAGTTATACTTGGTACATTGGGGTGTAGGTCACGGCTTTTGGGAACTCCAATATTGAACCTCCTCATTTACATATATTTAAAGGACCCTTCAGCATCATTGGTGGATCCATCGTAGGAAGGCCATAGACAGCAATGGAAGCTGGAGTGTAGCTATTAAATAGCAAGATAGCCAGCGGAGGTGGCATCGGTCCTAACATCTGGGCTTCAAAAAAGAAAAGTGGAAAAAGCATGAAAATTTGGGGCCAGCATGCACTGCGACAACAATATGCATAATAATCCTTATGTAATCATTTGGTATTATCCATTTTGCTCTTAACAGAAGGCCACAAGCCCAAACCAATGCTTGCAGAACATTATGCACACCACAGAACTCACTTCACTCGAAGTATGGGAATCAGGGGGAAAACTCTCCAGTGGCTGGAGTCATACCTAGCACAAAGGAAGATGGTAGTGGTTGTTGGAGGCCAATCATCTCAGCCCCAGGACATTGCTGCAGGAGTTCCTCAGGGCAGTGTCCTAGGCCCAACCATATTCAGCTGCTTCATCAATGACCTTCCCTCTATCATAAGGTCAGAAATGGGATGTTTGCTGATGATTACACAGTGTTCAGTTCCATTCGCAACCCCTTAGTTAATGGGGCAGTCCGTGCCCGCATGCAGCAAGACCTGGACAACATCCAGGCTTGGGCTGATAAGTGGCAAGTAATATTCGCACCAGACATGTGCCAGGCAATGACCATCTCCAACAAGAAAGAATCTAACCACCTCCCCTTGACATTCAACGGCATAACCATCGCCGAATCCCCACAATCAACATTCTGGGGGTCACCATTGACCAGAAACTTAACTGGACCAGCCACATAAATACTGTGGCTACAAGAGCAGGTCGGAGGCTGGGTATTCTGTGGCGAGTGACTCACCTCCTGACTCCCCAAAGCCTTTCCACCATCTACAAGGCACAAGTCAGGAGTGTGATGGAATACTCTCCACTTGCTTGGATGAGTGCAGCTCCAACAGCACTCAAGAAGCTCGACACCATCCAGGACAAAGCAGCCTGCTTGATTGGCACCCCATCCACCACCTTAAACATTCACTCCCTTCACCACAGGCGCACTGTGGCTGTAGTGTGTACCATCCACAGGATGCACTGCAGCAACTTGCCAAGGCTTCTTCGAAAGCGCCTCCCAAACCCATGAACTCTGCCACCTAGAAGGACAAGAGCAGCAGGCACATGGGAACAACACCACCTGCAAGTTCCCCTCCAAGTCACACACCATCCCGACTTGGAAATATATCGCTGTTTCTTCATCGTCGCTGGGTCAAAATCCTGGAACTCCCTTCCTAACAGCACTGTGGGAGAACCATCACCACACAGACTGCAGCGGTTCAAGAAGGCGGCTCACCACCACCTTCTCAAGGGCAATTAGGGATGGGCAATAAATGCTGGCCTTGCCAGCGACGCCCGCATCCCATGAACGAATAAAAAAAACCCCCAGACTTACAGACTTGGAAGGATATTAATGAATTTAAGGAGGCAACACAGGGTGAGTCACTGACAATGGGTTAAGGAAGACTGTTGCTTTGCAGAGGCACAGTGTGATCAAGATCTTGCTGGATTCTGACCTCATGGGCCATCAGTGACATCTAGAATCCTTCACAAACATGAACTAAAGAACAAGTCATTTGCTTTGTTACACAAAATATTGCAATCAGGATTGGATAGAGTTGTGGATTTTCCAATTGCGTAGTCCTGGCTCAGAGCCTTGCCCACCAGGGGGCGCATATTGGGAAACCGATGCACACAGTCCACAATTTTCGTGTCCATTAACCACCTGAAAAGGACCACTGGAATTAAATGTAGACACTGTGGGCACAAATCCTACCACCACTAAGTCTAGTCTTTAATGTCGAGAGACATATTCACAGCCAAGTTACAGAAAGGAATTAAATAAATGGGCAACAGGCCTGATTGAATTAGTATGAAGTCATCCTGAATTACCTTTATATAACTTTGCAGAAGACAAGACCCAGAGTAAAAATTAACACATATAGGGATTTGGTTCCCTCTGTGCATTATTCTTAATGCACACATTTATACATTTATATAAATTCCTGCCTGTACTATTTTAATGCAGATGTTATCCCATTTAAAATAAATTCCTGTCTGTGATAAAATAGGACAGAAATATAGGAGATTGTGTTATTGGGTGTGCTAATTATAGTACACAGAAGGAATTAGATCCATTAACATTGCTTGGGGTAGATTTTGACTTTGTGCGGTAGTGTATAATGGGTGATAGCAAATCGGCAGCCCATTTTACATCTCTCCCGATTTTCATTTCCATTGACTACCCCCTTATGTTTCATCAGCACAGTTATCTGTGGGCAAGGCAAAGCCCACAACAATATTGTGTCATGTTTGTGCAGGTGCATGAATTTTGCATGTGGTATATATTCAGCTCTCAACTAGCTGACCGAGCAACGTGTAGTTCAGCTGAAGTTGCCAAACAGACCTGGTTCTGTGTACACCTCAAAGTGTAGCATATGTTTCACTGCTCTGCCATCTGTGCGCCAAAAGAACAAATTCCACTTCTTGTCATTCATCTTCAACTTCCATTCTTGTACACAGAGAAAAACTAACAACAGCAGAAATAAATAATGAGCAACATGACTCCAGTTAATTCCACTCACTGTAAATCTCCACTGTATATTGTATGGAAGGGGAGATTATTGAGTGACTTTTAATTTTAAAATTGTTGTAACGTTTCTATTTTTACACACCACTCTCCAACTTTGTCTCCTGAAATCACACGAGGTTACTATTCCATGAAAGCTGGATGCCCTGTGGCACCCCACTAAAGTGGCCATTTTTTGCATGTGACTAAAGAGTGAGTTATTCAACAGCAGGGCATCATAGCACAACCTGATCCTGTCCTCACCCAATACCCACATGGTTACATTTGCCAGCAGGAGTGACTGGTTAGTGATCTAGAATGGGAACCCAAACAATTATTTCCTTTGCTAGCCCAGGGACATTAAGGCCAGTTCGAGTGCCCCTACTGCCACATTGACTGCGATCAGCTAATTCAGCACAGATCAGGCACTGAACTTGAGATCATCATGATCTTTACAGCTAGTTTCCACACAGAGCAGCAAGCTCACCAAGAAGTTATCACAATGCTCTACGTTCCTTACTTAAGAAAAATATAATTTCAAGAATAAAATCGGGTAAATTCCTCAAAAATAAGCTCAGATATTAAAAATATCACCACAAAAACCTAACTCAGCTTCATGTCACACCAGCTTTTCTCAAAAAGAAATGCAAATCTTATTTTAAGTTGTCTCAAGAAAAATTCATGACTCTTGACAGTATATACTTGGGTCAGTGGGTGTCCTCCCACCTCCGAGTTACAGGATAGTAGGTTCACGTTCCACCATATGATCTGAGTATATAATTTAGGTTGACACTTCAGGGCAGTTCTGATGGAATGCTGCATTAAGTGTGATTTTTTTTGGATGAGACATTAAACCAAGGCCCTATCTTCCAAATGCAAAAGATCATGTGGCACTTTTTTTAAAAAGTGCAGGGAGTTCTCCCAGTGTCCTGGACAAAATGCATCCTTCAACCAACACCAGTAAAACTATTTAACTGGTCATTCATCTCATTGCTGTTTGAAGGACTTTCCTTTTTGCAATTTGGCTTCTACGTTTGCTTATAAAAACAGTGACTACGCTTCAAAAGTAATTAATAGACTGTGAAGCAGTTTAAGACATCCTGAACATATCAAAGGCACTTTATAAAATGCAAGTTCTTTCTTTGAGGGCAACTTTCTGCTGCTCACTCTAATTTATTCACTAAGACTTTTTAAATTAGTGATATTTCAGTTACATAGTAAACATAGTGGCCCCAAAATTCTATGGGGGTCCTACTGGGCACGTGCTGTAACTCCAGCGGGATTCTGGCACAACCCAAACGGAAACGGAGATGACCTGGTTATGTTGGGTTTCCGCCGCTTCTGGGAGTTTCCATATTGACTTGGAAGGAGCAAAACCTACATCCACTCCTTGCAAAGCAGATAATGGGCCAGGGTGGGAATTCCCTAAGCTGGAATGTGAACCTGACGTGGCAGTGGTGGCTGGTATCCCAAGAGCAATGAGGCATATCGTGCTCCACCATGATGCAAGTGGGTTTGACCAGTGATGTCCAGGCTTGGCAAATGGCCTTGACCCTAAAGAAGAAATGTTTTAATGAAAAAGAATTTAGGTATCGCACCTCCCCCCCCTGCCTATCCCCCCTCCCCCCGCCTCCAGTGGCACTTGGGTCCTAATGGCCTAATATAAATGACATGCCTTCCCATTGATCCTGCAAATTCTGGTGGAGGGCACCAGCAGTTGTGATCCTGTTGCCAGGATAACAGCCCACGGAATCTGTCAGTAATTAGCAATTTGAAGCAGGAGTGGACTGTTAGTCTATCTATTCTACCTTCTAACTTCCTCCAAGAGTATTTTCATTTATTTCAAAATCTAAGAATGCTGGGGGTGAAATCCATTTTGGGCGATAGTGCAAAAACGGGTGGTGTCGTATCGCCTGCTTGTTATACACCCCACCTGAGAACTGAATATCGGGCGGGGCGTTTAACGGCCGGTAAGTGCGATACCACCCGTTCTGCACTACCGCCCATGTCAAATTTCTACCCTCCTGAGTCGTATTTTGCCGACAGGAACTTGTTCAGTCCTTTTTTGAACACTATTATAATTCATCACCCTTGCTGCTAATCTATTCCACATGTTCATTACCCTTTTACTGAAAAAAATGTTGCTTGATCTTCCCATTCTTTAGTTGGCCTTATTTTGAAACTACGTCCCCTCGTTCAATAGCTCTGTGCGTAACAGAAAAACAAGCTTATCTGAAACCATTTTCTCCAAGTTAACTGAAAATCTTTATTTAGTTAATCCTTACTTGACCTTAGATAATCTATGTGACAATGAAATGGCACCATCCATTTCTGCCTGGGCTCTTGGCATCTCATCTGCTTTGAGATTATGATTGTTTATAGCTTTCCAAATTGTTCTGCGTATCTCTCAGTCTATCAATGTGCCTTCTTTCCTGGGGCTGCCAGACCAAGACATGGCTATTGCATTGCCATTGGCGGAATTTCACTTTCTCTATCACAGAAGGCCGTCGACTTCTTTTTACCCTCTATTCAGTCTTTCGTTGTTGCCAGTGGATCTTCAAAATTCTGTCCATTGCGTTCAAACAAAATAAAAACGAGAATCAATCTCTCCATCAATGTATTATTTTTGCCCTTTAATACTTTAATGGTGCCTCTATACTGCAGATATTGATTTGACTGAGGTGCCTATGTTGGAGCAATATAAGGAGATATGCTGCCATACTCTGGATCACCCTATACTCAGGCGAAGCACAGCATTTAAATATGAAATGCACGCTGCAGTTCACTGGCACTGGAGCGATGGTGATTTTTTAAAATATTAGTAAAGACCCCCAACTGTCCTGTTGTCTTTTTACTAATATTGAAAATATAAAGATGGTTTGCTGAATCTTTTTAAACTTTAAAAATAGTGGCCTGGAAATTCCTTGCGTCCCACTCTGCTGAAGTAAGTGTAACAGAGCAGAACGCCCTGCTTGCCCATAGATCCCATCCATTCCATCAGAAGCCGTTCCATTGACTTCTTAACGATTGAAAGACTTTCCACTGGAAAGTGGGCAGACATATTCAAATTGCACAGTAATAATAAAATGATGTTGGATGTCACACTTCCTGTCATTACCTCCAAAGCAATACTGGATGCCAAGAATGCCAGCATTGTTATGGCAGCAGGAGGGGATTTAGATTTTAAGAGGCTCCTCCACCCAAGTCCTGCACGCAGCCATTTTCCACTGCCTCCCAAAGTCGTCCTTAATTGCAGGCAGGAATTCCACTGGGAGTATATCATAATTAGGCTGACCCCAGAAAATCCATTGGCGTTTGTGGCAGCCATGTCGGGCGGGTGCAAAGCCAACCACGCTGATTTCACGCTGGTTTTCTACCAAAGTAGAAAATCTTGTCCTGGCAGTGTTTAACCCTAGTGCCACACACTTCCCAGAGTTAAATATTCAAATATCATTTTCTCTCCATGATAACTTCCCAAGTACCCACTGTGTGCACCATACTTTGGCTATACATATCTCTCTGGTCTCTGCCAGCGCCACTCTGTTAATGTCAATAGGCCAGTGATGGGTCACTGATACTGAGGTGATTTTCTCCGCTTCCTGTTGATTTGTCACTTCACCAGCCCTCACAACTCAGGTTCATTTCGAATATGACATCCTCATTTCTGAACAATCACACTCAATTTTTAATACATTAAAACTTATCGCTTAGTTTACTGGTATTTTTTGTAACAGCCTGAATAATGATGGGTTTGTGCCAGACCAAAGCATCTGGGGGCTTAAAGCAGCCCTTGAATCAATCCATTATTTGAGATTTCATCTTCATTAAATTTTCCTCAGGTTGGGATGTCTGTTATATCTCTGTTTGGTGCTTTACCTACAGTAAGAAATCCTTTACTTGTGAAATTGCCTCAACAATGTTAGACGGATGATGAGAAGATGAGTTGACGGACGTTCCTCATCCATATATGTCTTGTGATCTTGAACACACTTCTTTGGTGATGTAACCATATGAGAAAACTGACTCAACATAGACAGTGGAAGCTGAAGTTCCCTAAGTTTCTACAGACAAAATTCAACTCCTTCACATTAGGAAACTTAAAATCATCGCTGAGGGGTTTCTCCGTAGGTGGGTCGTGTTAATCAAGTGGTACAGTGTGAGATTCTGCTGTCTATGAACCAACAATTAATATTTTTACTAGAATACGATACCAACATGATGGAATGAGAAATGTCACTAGTATCCTTCGGATAACAATCAACAGTTGAATAAAATATACAAAATTTTTCCACTTCAAGTATTTATCCAATTCCTTTTAGAAGGTTAGTATTAAATCTGCTTCCAACACCCTATCAGACAGTGCATTCCAGATCATAACAACTCTCCGCGTAAAAAAAAAATCCTCATGTCGCCTCTGGTTCTTTTGCCAATTACCTTAAATCTGTGTCCTCTGGTTACCGACTCTTCTGCCATAGGAAAAAATGTCTCCGTATTTACTCCATCAAATCCCTTCATGATTTTGAACACCTCTATCAAATCTCCCCTTAACGTTCTCTATTCTAAGGAGAACAACCCCAGTTTCTCTAGTCTCTCCACGTAACTGAAGTCGTTCATCCCTGGTACCATTCTAGTAAATCTCCTCTGCATCTTCTCTAAGGCCTTGACATCCTTCCTAGAGTGTGGTACCCAGAATTGGACACAATGCTCCAGCTGGGGCCTAACCAGTATTTTATAGAGGTTTAAGCATATCAATAGATTAGTTAATGTCTAAGGCGGCAGTAGTTCTGCCATTTTCTCACCGATGTGAATCATTTAAAAAAGTGCATTGTTATAAAAGTGGCAGCAAACCTGATTTTACACCCGAGCAGTATGAAACCTCTCCAGGTGGTTGTCTGATACTCCTGCAGGTTCACACTAGGTAAAATATAAGTCCAGTGCATGTGAAACTGTACTAATTGTCTAAGCACTTTTTGTTTAACTTCCAGTATACTTTATAAACTTACTGCAGAGTCCTTTTAATGCTATGAGAAAGAAAACGCTCCTGCCCAAATTCATCTAACATTAAAATTGAGCAGACCTCTCTCTCCTCTGGGCTGGCTGCAATGTAAGTGTGATCTTCACAGTCTGCAGCTAAAGGTCCCAGACTGGTGTTTCAGTATGCCTGCAGCTTAAGTAGAATTTTATTTTGTAGCAATTATTTTTGTAAACCATAATATTTTGTGACCACAAGGAGGTGCCATTTGCCAAACTTTTGTCTATTGTTGACCAGTATGATTTTATAAGACTCTTTACTTACTGGTAAAAGAAATAGGGGGCAATTTTCATGTTGCGTATTTATCAGACAGGCAGTGTGTGGGGCATCCATTATGCCCACCTGATGACATTGGCAGGAGGTCGGAACCATTTTGTGGTTGAGTCAATTTTAATATTCATGGCGAGCTGCCAGCACTATTCACACTACCGATAGGCAGTCTGCCCATGGGGGAGTGAAGGGAATTCTGGCAGGGCTGCCAATATTTAAAGGCAGCCGGCACCTCTGAAAGGGGTGGTGCACTTTTTAATAGGTAAAGTTTGCAGCTGGTTTTTCATGCAAAGAGGAGAAGATAACTGCAGCCAGAGCCCACAAATGGTGCTATGGCGGTGTTTGTTGAGCAGGTCAGCAGCAGGAAGCAGTTCCTCCTCCCTAGTGATGCTCAGGCAAATAACACAACAGCAGTGGAGAGATGGCTACCAATGTCAGTGCAAGCAGCGGAGGAGCTCTCAGGACCTTGCAGCAATACAACAAAAAAAAATCAATGATCTCACCAGAGCTGCTAAGGTAATACTCCCATTTATATCTCTCTCACTTGTTAAGCAGTCATGCACCATCATACTTCATTTCCAGCACTACAAAGTCAGCCCTCCCTTGCTTCCCATGCTTCTCCTCCAATAACAGCAGCACACTTCAATGCACTTCCTTTTGCTTACACTTGCACACTCAATACCTGCTACTGCCCTCATAACTATTTCCTGCTCTTCTTCAACTCAGGATGCACACAGTGCTAAGCTGCGTCACACACCTTCACAACCCTGTGACAGGGCACACACTTATCAACTTCCACTCCTCTTGCAGGACAAGTTGGCACACAATAGGAGGGAGATGGCAAAATCTGGAGGAGGATCAGTGTCACTGCAAGTGCTCACACCAATAATGGCATGATCTGAAATAGAAGCCAAATAAAACCGAATGACTATAGTTTTTTTTGCCTGTTTCTCCCCTTTTCTGAACATATTGACTCATACTGGGGTGCAGTTTGCATTCCAGTATATCATCCAAGTGGCCATTCTTCATGCTTGATTCTCAATAGTTAGTCTTGAAAGGCCTTTCCACTTTGGAGAATGCCATAGCCAAGCTCAATCCTTTCTTCTCCCTCTTCAGCAGGAATCAATAAAGAGCAATCAGGAATAGGAACCCTCACTGAATTTTCCCCTTCCTAATCCAGAAATTCTGAGGTGAGTGGTAGCACCCCAAAAGCTGCCTGGCTGAGATAACCTAGCTTAGCACAGACTGAGGATTCAACCTAAAACCTTACAGGTATATATAGTTTAGCTACATGATGAGCCATTGGGGAAATTGCAATTGAATTCTTGATAATGCTGAATGACAGTGAATAAAAATAAAATATAACATTCTGTTCTTTGAATAAACATCTGGATGTTCAGTGCAACCTTTTAAGCTGCTGACGTCCTTTGAATAATCTATATTCGGCTGAATCCTTTAATTACTTCCTTCACTGCTCTTGAGATATGCATTTGGCATTTGTTAGTCTTTATTATGTAATATGTGGAAAAGCTGAGCATTAGTAGATTTATTTATTTATTAAAAGAGACGGGTTACAAGAAAAAGCTTATCATCTGACAGACTATCCTTATCTTACCTTTCGCCTCCATTCTTTTTCTCTCTGTCATAATCTTTCTCATTTCTCTATATTTTATTGATACCACTATTGGCATTACACTTTGAACTTTCCTCTTGTTCCTGCTAAGCTCCAAATATACTGATATGCAAACTTTTCCTCCTCCCCTGCATCTTCACTGTGTTGAAATCAGGACTTCTTGTTCCATTTCCTCCTCTTGACTCATTCTTTCCAAGAACATCTAAACTATGGAACTCTTTACTTCCCTCATCCTTACTTTCCTCCTCCAATCTGCAAACTTTAGCCTCAGTTTTAACCAGGAGCAGGAATTGGGCAGGCGGTGGGGGCCAGCTGAATGCCAAATCCCACTGACCATGGCAGCGTGAGACCTGAATGAGTTTTACTCCCGGGCCTCATCTGCATGCCACCGGTAAGGTGTCCACCTGAAATGAGCAGGTAGTGGCAGCTGGATGACGGGCAGGAGTGGACTTTCTGGCAACAGGAAGCCGCTGGTCGACACTAAAGAAACAGTCACATGCAACCAGGTAAGATGGGGGCATGGGGGTTTCAAGAGAGGCTTGCGGGAGGGTCGGGGGGAGCAAGAGGCATGGGAGGGCCTAAGCTTTCTTGTGGGGCCTGGAGGAGCATTCGTGTTCCTGCTGGCGCCACAAAGAAAGTCAAACAAAATTTTAAAAACTCCCTCTTTTAGCCCCAGATCCACTTCCCACTGTCTTCGCCTGGCCGGAAAACCACAATGTTTTTCCCACTCAGGCCACAGTTAAAATTGCAGTTGGGGTCCGATTACATTATCGAACCCTGATCTGCATACTTAAAGAAGGACTTTTCTGGCTTCAGGAGGGTGTCCTTACCCGCTGCTCAGAAGAGCAGGTTAAAATTGAAGACAGCAGGATGTTGATGGTAAGTCACATGGAGAACTTTGCTGCTCTTCTTCAAATAGACCCAGGGGTTTGTTTACATCCACCTAAGAAGGCAGGCAGGGCCTCAGTTTAACATCTTATCTGAAAGATGCCACCTCCAACAGTGCAGCACTCCATCAGTAGTGCACTGAAGTGTCAGCCTAGATTATGTACTCAAATCTCTGGAGTGGGACTTGAACCCACAACCTTCTGACTCAGTAAGTGAGAGTGCTATCACTGAGCCAAGGCTGACACTTAGAGCATACCCTTAACCCAGCAGAGTGCACATTTAGTAGGCAGCAGGGTAGGCTTTCAGCTGAGCTGAATAATATAATGTTGACCCCTCTTTCAGAAAATGGGCAGAAGATTGTTAATAATAGTTTCTTCTAACTTAAAAATCTTGTAACAATTTGATGGAAATGCAGCTCCGAACGATAGAACAAAATTCTCCTCTGTCTCCTGGCTGTAAGGATCAAAATATGAAAAGAGTTTAGGGACACAGCATAAATTGCCCATAATTCAATCATACTTGGCCCAAAACTTAGCAATCTTAGTTAGCGCACAGATGAAGGAAATGGGAAATAGTCACAATGGTGCAGTAGGGGATGTTCTTTTGACAATGGGGCTGAGGTACATTATTGGCACGAAGCAGAGGGAACCTTACTCTGTATCGAACTGTACTGTCCCTAACATGGAAGGGCTTGATGCTGAAGGGTGTCCAAATGGAAAGGTTCAATTTTCCAGCATTAACACCTCTTGATGAGCAAATGATTTTACAAAAAGTAAATTAAAAAGGATTTTGGTGCAGTCATGCTACTGCAGACCATAAAATGTGTTTTTGTGTTATAAAAATTCAAATGATAAGTTAATCATTCATCACAGATCACAGGATGGCATTTTGTTCATTTTACAGAGGATTATAGAAGCAGTTCAAAATAAAGTACACTGAGATTAGAATGGTACAACGGTCACAAGAACAGCCAGGAAAAGTAATGCTCATTCATGTTGCAGTACAGACTGTAAGATTATAATGGAAACCAAGCCATAGTTAATATGGCAAGTGACAGTATCAATTATACATCACATGAACAGATACTTCTCGTTGGGAGCAAGTTTGAAGACTGAACTTGCTATTGCAGCACTGTGAAAGAGACTGTTTGTGCACAAACATTTAATAACATTTATGCACCTTAAATTTATTTTGGATTATTACTTGCTTCAGTGAACTTTCCCTTAAGCAAAATGTGAACTACAAATGGACCAAATCATTAATCTACTCAGCGAGGTTACTGCTTTACTGCACTGTGGAAATATGCTTTCCCCGCAACAACTTAATTGTTCAAGAAAGACTTTGTTTTGGCGCTACATGGCCTCTCTGACATCCAAGATGGCGTCTTGGATGTGCACACACGTTTCCAGCGTGACGTGCGCCGGACGCCATCTTGGTATAGGAGTTAGCACATACGCAAATATTGAATGCTGGAAGCATGTAAAGTAGGAAGAAAATGCGTGCAATCAGAGTGCAACGCTGATTTAAAGTGATAGACACCATTTTGGACCTTAATGCTCAACTCAACGCACTGTCTTAACCCCAACCATCTGAACGCGTCTTACAATGCCTGAAGGACCCCCCCCACCAGTGCTATTTAAAGAGGCCATGCAGGTGTTGCTGGTTAGTTGCTGGATTATTGCTTCTGGCTGCTGGTGGAGTAGGAAGTGTTTTTTGGAGCTCCCTATACTTACTGAGAGTTCCTAAACTACATTTGAGAGTGGTTTGGCAGGTACTGCCTTACGGTTTGGAAAGTTACAACCGTGGTTGAACAACATTCCTGGCAACCATGGGCGGTCTGCTAGGGCTCCCGCTGGACATTGAGCATGACTGGGAGCATGCAGAGAGGCCAAGCAAAGCAGGTCAAGCTGTGAGGAGATGGAGGACAAGGAGGCACAGGGCACTGAGCAGGAGGCCCTACCCAATGAGGGCCTTCTGGGACCAATTCTCTTACCTCAACATGACCGAGGAGGATTGCATCCGACGCCTGAGGTTCACCAAGGAAGCCATCACTGAAATCTGCCAACGAGTGCAGCCACAACTGCAGCCTCAGAGCAGGGCGAGGACAGCATTGCCTGTGGCTGTGAAGGTCGCCGTGGCACTGAATTTCTACGGCTCAGGATCATTTCAGGCCTCTGCTGGCGACATGTGCAATATCTCACAGTATGCAGTGCACTGCTGCATGAGGGAGGTCACAGACGCACTGTACCACATGAGGAACAGGTTCATCACCTTCCTTCTCCACAGAAACAAGCAGAACGAGCGAGTACGTTGCTGGCTTCCCCATGGCACAGAGTGCCATTGACTGCACGCATGTTGCCCTGCGTGTCCCGCATATCAACTCAGCCGTCTTCGTCAACCAAAAGGGCTACCACTCCCTGAACGTGCAGCTGGTGTGCGACCACACGCATCGAATCATGGAAGTCGATGACTGCTACTCTGAGAGCAGTCACGACACCTTTGTCATGCGGCAGTCCAATGTGCCAACTATCTTTCACCCGACTCGGCAAGTCAAAGGCTGGCTATTGGGTGACAGGGGGTATCCCCTCACGTCGTGACTCATGACTCCGGTCAGGAACCCACGCACACGTGCACAGCAGGCCTATAATGAGAGCCATGCTGCCACATGCAACATCGTGGAGCACACCATAGGCCTCCTCAAACAACATTTCTGCTGCCTGGATTGGTCTGGAGGAGCCCTGCAGTATTCCCCTGAGTGGGTGGGCAGATTCGCGGTGGTCTGCTGCATGCTGCACAACCTCGCCATCATGAGGGACCAGCCTTTGTCACCAATGATTGGAGAAGACCGTGAACGAGAGGTGGAGGAGGAGGAAGCTAAGGAGGAAGAGGTTGAGGAGGAGGAGGAGGAGGAAGAGGGGGTGGAGCCGGAAGAGGAAGCAGAGGAAGACGCAAGGGTGCAACAGGAACCACACGCCTTGTCTGCAAGGTCTCTGCGTGCTCGCCTGATCCATCCCCGCTATCAATAATGTGAACTACATCCCCCAACTCACCAACAGTTCTATACTCCCCACCTTTCCGCTCCCACAAGACAATCAAATCGCCCTCCATCTGATTACACATTGGTTTCCCTCTCAGCTCATCGCATAAATGCAAAAATCAAAGTCTCATTTATCAATGAAGAAACTAAATTATGCAAACATAACAGAACTATTCACCCTTGTGCATTCCCGTAGTGCCTTTTGTCCGTGTGCCTTTACCTATCCTAGTGTTCCGACGAGATGCTTCCCCAGTGGCTGCAGCATGGGTGGTGGAAGGCTGCTGGCCTTCAATGGAGGAGCGTGCAATCCTCAGCAATCCTGGTGATCAGCTGGAGAACGGTTTGCTGGAATGTTGTGACGCCTTGGAAGCCCCGTTCCACAGTGGTCCCCAGACTCACGACGGCAGCAGCTTGAGCTTCCAAGACAGCAGTCTGAGCTCCAAATGCAGCAGTCAGACCTTGGATGGCAGATGTTTGTGCTGCAATGGAAGCAGTGACATCAGTCATCAGACACTGCATCATGGTGGGTTCCACAGGTGCGCTGATGGAGATGACCACCCGTTCCATGTTGGAAAGGATGGGCGCCAAGCTGTGCGCAAAGCCCTGTGCCAAGTTGGAGCTGGACTCCTCATCGCCTCTTGTCATTATGTGCAGGCTTTCTGGCAGGCTTTCCAGTGCCCAAGCATTTAGTGGTGCACGCCCATCAGCCGTCTTCTGTAGCCTGGCCCATCGAAGTCCTCATCTGACTCCTCTGCAGTAGAACTAATAAGCAACCTCGCCCTCCGGTGAGCTGGCACCTGTGGTATCCGTTTCCCCGCCCTGGCTCCTGCGCACTTGTGCTCGGTTTCTCACCACGTGCAAATCCCTCCTCCAACCTAGCCTCTAAAGGATGCTCAGTCTCTGAGCTGGTGGAAGCAAGTGTCAGATCGAGTCACGGTGTGGCTTCAGTGTCCTCCTCCTCCTCGGACGGTGCTGCCACATGTTCTTGGGTATCTGCAATGACAAAGGGAAACAGGTTGCGTTGTAGAGTGTGGAGAGGAGCAAGTAAGATGTGCGTGCTGACAGCACCTGCAGCATGCGAGTCAGAAAAGATTATGGGAGGAGGGAGATGTGGAAAAGGAGAAGGAGTATTAGATATGCAGAGACCCCCTTCAGAGACTTCCAGCGCAGCTGCAGCGACGGCCCGCCCAATGATCCGAAGCACTGTCTCCTCTCGGGGGGTGAGGAGGTGTAAGCATGCCCGTCCACCCTCAGATCCCTCCTGCTGCCAGCTGTTATGCACCACCTTCTCCTGCAAGACAGAATAGCTGCCAGTTTGTGTGACCTGTGAGTTGTGGTTGTGTGGCCTGCAAGTGCTGTACTATGTGCGGGTGAGATGCAGCATGCCGAGTGCAGCATTGCGTATGGATGGGTGGTATTTGTTGGTGGGTGGGTGACGGGGAGTGTGATGTGTGGAGCAGTGGTGCAGTTGGTAGGATGTGCCACTTGACACTTGCATTCACTCACCTTGACCACTCGTGTCAAATCATTGAACTTCTTTTGGCACTTCACCCACGTGCGTGGTGCAATGCTCCTGGCCACAGCCTGCCAATGCCTGCGGAGCTGCAGTCAGGAGGGTCTCCTGCCACCCTGCAGGTACATGTTGGCTCTCCTTTCATCCACCCCTTTCACCAGGTCCTCCAGTGCATCATCAGAGAAATGTGGAGCCCTCTCACGTGCAGATCCTGCTATCCTCATGACCATTTCTCCCTTCTCCTTTTAAGCTGTGTACCTGCCATTTGAAATGTGCACTTGCACCTTTAAGAGGTGCAGGCTGCTGATGACATGCGCTGTGCACGCCCCATTTCCAACTTCCTCAATCTCCATGCATTCTCTCAGCTGCGTGGGTAGCGTGGCTGCACGGAGAAATCATGATAAGTAACAGGCAGCACGAAGTTCACGTGCTGCCTGCATACGGGCCATCGAGCGTAGGGTACTAGGGCGTCCCGCTCAAAAACGGCCCTTATTGAATTTTTCCCCTGTTATTTGTTGCAATTCAAGACTTTGAGGAAATGCATGTGAAAACTAATAAGCTCTATTGATGCAACAATGTCAGATACAAATAGGGTAGCACCTTTAGAAAGAATTATCCAGGGAGGAAGAGGTCAGGTGGCTTTTAATTCTGAATTTACTGTTCATTTTCAATACATCACTAATTTGTGAATCAAGTGAAGGCGTTTGTTTCCTTCTCCGTAAAAACATTATTTAGATAAGTCTGTTAATGAGGGTGATCCATCCCATTGGGTTGTCAGTTGGCAAGAAGGCACAGGTCATGCATGTTGGAAAGTGGCGACAGTCCTAACTTCTTTCAAATATGTTGCATCTATGAATAATGTATTTGAAAACCAAAAATCGATTTCCTCTATTATCCAGATCATATTGAAGGTCTGTGTTTATATTCATCCACTGGTTTCTTTACAAAGTCAGCAGAATGATAAGTCAATCTATTAAGAAAGCATCAGAACTTCACCTTATACAGCAGAACAATGACAGTGAAATTTAATTTGTTTGGCTGAAAGGTTACCAAAAAGGATGCTGAAACTTAGTAGAAATTTAAAAAAAAGTACCAGATCATCACAGTATGCAACAATGGAGAAGAAATGAGAAATCTAATTGTTTATGCTCAAGTGATTTATGGAGTAGAGAAAGCTGGGATTTGACTAAAAGGTGGACTGTGGGAAAGCAGGGTCTGCACGTACCTGAGAAGGTTGCTATGGAGATGACCTCCCTCCTGTTCTGAGTTATTATATGTATATCTTTTCATGTTGGTGGCTTAGGAGGATGACATCACTTGAGTGTTAACCCAGAATATTTTTGACCTTTGTGCTAGTTAAATGAAGATTTAATACGATGGACTATCTCGGCTCATGTCACGAATCTGAACTAACATGCATAGAAAAGCTTATGTTCCAGTAAGTCAACTTACCTATGACCCAATTGAAACTTCTACATATGATGAAGCTATCTATTCCAATTCTTGAATCACAAAATTGCCCTCAGAATACTTTCATTTACAGCATCAATATATTTTACAAACTTAACCCATTTATAGGCAGTTTTTACTCCAGGTTAATATTACCTTCCCAGTTTTGCCATTAAATATGGCTGCTTTTAGTGAGGAGCATGGGATCATGTGAGCCATGTGCTCATCCACGACTGCTATCAAAGCTGTTATGTTATCACCCAGGAGTAAAATTCAAATGTGGTAAGTTAAACATTGACTGATATTCATCTACCACATTGCAAGTCAGTTAACTCACCCCTCAAAAAACCCACACATGACCCCTCTCTGTCCTTTCAAACTACCACCCCATTTCCAACCTCCATTTCCTCTCCAAAACCCTTGAACATGTTATTGCCTCCCAAATCCTTGTCCATCTTTCCTGCAACTGCATGTTGAATCTCTCTAATCAGGTTTCTACTCCTGTCTCAGCACTGAAACAACCCTAATCGAAGTCACAAATGACAACCTCTGTGACTATGACCATGGTGCACTATCCCTATTCAGCATTCTTGACCTCCCTGCAGCCATTGACATGGCTGACCACACCATCTTCCTGCAAAAGCTCTCCTCCGTTGTCCAGCTGAATGGGACTGCCTTTGCTTGGTTCCGTTCTTGCCTATCCAGTCGTAGCCAAAGCATCTCCAGCAATGGCTTCTCTTCTTGCCTTCCTCATCATTTCTCTGAAGTTCCCTAAGAATCTATCCTTGGCCCTCATCTACATGCCCCTCAGCGACACTATCCAAGGACATAGCATAAGGTTCTACATGTAGGCTAATGACACCCAGCTCCATTTCTCCATTACCTCTCTTGACCTCTCCACTGCCTCTGAGTTAACAACATCAGCCTGCCTACCCAGCATCCAGTCCTGGAAGAGCTGCAATTTCCTCCAGTTAGACAATGGGAAGACAAAAACAATTGTTTCTGGCTCCCACTACAAATTCAGTTCCCTCGCAACCCGATTCCATCCCTGGCCATTATTGCAGGTTGAAGCCGACTGTTCGCAATCTCAGTGTCCTGTATGACCCCAAACTGAGCTTCCAACTCCATACTCTCTCCATCACAAAAACCTCCTACTTCCACCTCTGTAATATCGCCTGTCTCTAACCCTACCTTAGCCCATCTGATGCGAAAACCCTCATCCATGCCTTTTTCACATGGCCGGCCTCCAATCCTTCACTCCCCATAAACTTCAGCTTATCCAAAACTCTGCTGCCCATATCCCAACAGGCACCAAGTCCAGATCATCCATTATCCCATACCTCTGGCCCCAGAACACCTCCAACTCAAAATTTTCATCCTTGTGTTTAAATCCTTTCATGGCCTCGCCTCCCCCCCATCTCTAACTTTTTCCAGCCCTACAACCCTCCGAGAATTCTGCATTCCTCCAACACTGGCTTAATATATCCCCCACTCCCTTCTCCGCACCTAAGCTCTGGAATTCCCTCCCTAAACGTCTCCACCTTTCTTTCCTCCTTTAAGACCCTTCTTAAAATCTACCTCTTTGACCAAGCTTTTAGTCACTTCTCCTAATATCTCCTTCTTTGGCTCCGTGTCAAGTTTTGTCTGATTAAACTTCTGTGAAATGCCTTGGGACATTTTTCTATGTTAAAATGTTATATAAATGCAAATTGTTGTCGTTATCCATCCAGTCAAGCAGGAAAGTGCTCAGGATACATTGAGGTTTTCATTAACATAATTGATTCAAAATGGTAGATTTTAAGAATTCTTGTGCTCTGGATGTAGAGATAATGGATGATCTGGTTCACCTTCTTGACTACAAACTGATGAAACTCATACAAAAGTGGCATTCTTGAGTATTTAACTTTCTGGTTGGGAATCAAATTGAGCTACTTAGCTCTGAACAAAACAATAGATTCTTTTTTAACAGAAAATATTTTTTTGTAGGCAGTGAAGAAGGCTAAAACGAAGAATGTTATGGTGACAAATGTAACAATTACAGATGAGATTAACTGGTGTAAATAATCTAGATTAGGGATCACAAAGAAAATAGAAGAAACTCCCTGACGATTCAGTAAGTAGCTAAACTATAGAGAGCAGGAAAGTCCAATGTTCAATCCCCATTTTGTGCTGAGCAATCTAATC
This sequence comes from Heptranchias perlo, assembly GCF_035084215.1. NCBI lineage: Eukaryota > Metazoa > Chordata > Chondrichthyes > Hexanchiformes > Hexanchidae > Heptranchias > Heptranchias perlo. The sequence goes on along the minus strand of NC_090339.1, from coordinate 44,617,762 downwards.
TCGACTGAGGCAGCGGCAGATGTGCTACAATTGGCTCCAGTAGCAATGGGCAAGGGAGGGCAAAAATCAGCCAGACTTTCTACTCGTGATTATTATCCACCGACACCCCCCCACCCCCCCACTTCTTGAAGTTTGTATGTGAGGTGAGGATTTGATGATTAGGTGAGGATAGGATCAGGCTAAATTGTGATCTTTCCCATGCTGACGCTAACTGCCTAAGTATACTCATGGGTGATGTATCAGAAGGTGCCCATTGCCTGTGTGACCATAGCCCAGCAGCAGTCAACACCTTCAATAGAGAAGAGGATGGAAAATTGGCAAATGAAAAAAGCAGAAGGGAGTCTTCTGGCCACAGCACAAATGCTAAAAATCTTTTACATCAAAATTATTCAACAATGAATTTCTTTCAGCTTCTGCATATGAAGTCATGGTTCTAAGAGTGAAGTTCTGTTGCTAGGACCAATGGAGTAGATTTTCCTGTTCCTGCGCCTGGAAGTGTTGGATCCCATGGGTGCTGCAAATAGTGGAAAATCAGGTGGGGAGAATAGCACGTTTGTAAGAGAGCCTGCCTGATTTTTCTTCCATTGCCTATATCAAATTATGAGGGGTTTCGATAGAGTAAATGGGAAGAAGCTGTTTCCACTGGCAGGAGAGTTGGTAACCAGAGGGCACAGGTTTAAGGTAATTGGCAAAAAAACCAGAGGGGAGATGAAGAGAAATTCTTTTCACAGCGAGCTGTTATGATCTGGAATGCACTGCCTGAAAGATTGGTGAAAGAAGATTCAATAGTAACTTTCAAAAGGGAATTGGATATAAACATGAAAAGGCAAAATTTGCAGGGCTATGAGGAAAGAGCCAGGGAGTGGGACTAATTATATAGCTCTTTCAAAGAGCCGGTACAGACACGATTCTATGACTGTATCAGCTCACACTCACATTGATATGAAGTAAAAGTTTTACACTAGCAAGTGATTCACACAAGTAATATTCTTACAATTCCAATCACTCAGCAGAACAAAGTTTGAGAGTTCTTACTGTTTTTCTACAACTGACCTGTACAAACATAACACCCTGAGCTGACTTTGAAATACTTAATAGAAGTTCACTGTTATATGACTGGGGCTGAAAAAAAGTCATGTTTTTTTCAGTATATGTATTATTTTTCTCCTGTATTAGTTTAAATTGCTTCTCGGTGTGAGGATGGAGACAAAGAGCACTTTGATGTTTTAACATCCTCCTCCTTGACAGAAACTGTACAAATGGAAAGTTACTGCAGCGTGAAGATCACAAAAGAGGCACTGACATGGTGCAGCAGGTCAAAATCAGTGATGATTAAACCATCAACAATGATTCGAAGTAGGTAGGTTGAAATTGCCAATGTCATGTAGGACAGTAGCGAAAACATTTTACTCCTTTTCCCTATAAAGCTCAGAACAACCATAGGAGAAGACTTATTGGTAAATTTTATGGCTATGCTCCGGGACCAATTTATGAAGGTAGAATTAATTGAGCGTGACAATTCATGATGATGGGTCGAATGGCCTCATTCTGTGCTGTATGATTCCATGATCCTATTTGCAAAAAGGCAAAAAAAAATACATTGCACAATATGATACGTTATAGGCTAATTACATTGCAGTCTGTGCAACTATAGTGTAACTTTTATGTGGAGTTGCCCAAATCAATTTAGGCATATAATGTATTCCAGGAGATTATCTCCCTTCGCTTCAGCTTCAAACTACAGCTGGTATGAAGTGAAACTTCTGAATTGTCTGAGAACTATTTAAACTTTAATTTTTTCAATACAGATAGTCAAAAGGGCAGGTGAAAATTTCTCAACATTAAAATTTTACTGACATTTAGATGCTAGGGAAAAGTATTCCGCGCAGGTAAGGCTTTTTATTTCCCTTGCCAGGAAGCAACACAGAGCCAACTGAATAAGGTTTATCTGCCAGCCCTTTGTTTCTGTAAAAACATACTGCGCTCAACTGGTACATGTAATGATGTAACTATACTTTATACCTCATTTCACTTGTTTAATGTCCAGCTGTGTACAATGTTGCTGGGTTGTACACAGCTGGAAATTATCAAGTAAAACCAGGAAAGTGAGATTGTGTAAATAAGCCCAATAATGCTTTCTCTGTGATAGTTAATGAAATTGGCTAAGTTTTCTTATTGATAAATCATTATCTGTCAAAACAGTACAGTACTAAAGAGTGACAAATCCCCAGGACCAGATGGTTTCCATCCCAGAGTTTTAAAGGAAGTAGGTGAGCACATTGCAGATGCCCTAACTATAATCTTTCAAAGTTCTCTAGATTCAGGAACTGTCCCTCTAGATTGGAAAATTGCACATGTCACTCCGCTTTTTAAGAAAGGAGAAAGAGGGAAACCAAGGAATTATGGACCAGTTAGCCTAACATCTGTTGTGGGGAAAATGCTGGAGTCTATAATTAAGCATAAGGTGACTGAACACCTCGAGAATTTTCAGTTAATCAGAGAGAGCCAGCATGGAATTATGAAAGGTAGGTCATGCCTGACAAACCTGATTGAATTTTTTGAAGAGGTGACTAAAGTAGTGGATAGGGGAATGTCAATGGATGTTATTTATATGGACTTCCAGAAGGCATTTGATAAGGTCCCACATAAAACACTGTTAGCTAAGATAGAAGCCCATGGAATCGAGGGAAAAGTACGGGCTTGGTTAGGAAGTTGGCTGAGCGAAAGGCAACAGAGAGTAGGGATAATGGGAAGGTACTCACATTGTCAGGATGTGACTAGTGGAGTCCCGCAGGGATCTGTCTTGGGGCCTCAATTATTCACAATATTTATTAACGACTTAGATGAAGGCATAGAAAGTCTCATATCTAAGTTTGCCGATGGCACAAAGATTGGTGGCATTGTAAGCAGTGTAGATGAAAACATAAAATTACAAAGCGATATTGATAGATTAGGTGAATGGGCAAAACTGTGGCAAATGGAATTCAATGTAGACAAATGTGAGGTCATCCACTTTGGATCAAAAAAGGATAGAACAAGGTACTTCCTAAATGGTAAAAAGTTAAAAACAGTGGATGTCCAAAGGGACTTAGGGGTTCAGGTACATAGATCATTGAAGTGTCATGAACAGGTGCAGAAAATAATCAATAAGGCAAATGGAATGCTGGCCTTTATATCTAGAGGACTAGAGTACAAGGGGGCAGAAGTTATGCTGCAGCGATACAAAATCCTGGTTAGACCACACCTGGAGTACTGTGAGCAGTTCTGGGCACCGCACCTTCGGAAGGACATATTGGCCTTGGAGGGAGTGCAGCGTAGGTTTACTAGAATGATACCCGGACTTCAAGGGTTAAGTTACGAGGAGAGATTACACAAATTGGGGTTGTATTCTCTAGAGATTAGAAGGTTAAAGGGTGATCTGATCAAAGTTTATGAGATATTAAGGGGAACAGATAGGGTGGATAGAGAGAAACTATTTCCGCTGGTTGGGGATTCTAGGAGTAGGGGGCACAGTCTAAAATTTAGAGCCAGACCTTTCAGGAGCGAGATTAGAAAACATTTCTGCACACAAAGGGTGGTAGAAGTTTGGAACTCTCTTCCGCAAACGGCAATTGATACTAGCTCAATTGATAAATTTAAATCTGAGATAGATAGCTTTTTGGCAACCAAAGGTATTAAGGGATATGGAGTTAGATCACAGATCAGCCATGATCTTATCAAATGGCGGAGCAGGCCCGAGGGGCTGAATGGCCTACTCCTGTTCCTATGTCCTAAATATTTATTGTAAACAATTTTACAACACCAAGTTATAGTCCAGCAATTTTATTTTAAATTCACAAGCTTTCGGAGGCTTCCCCCTTCGTCAGGTGAACGATGTGAAATGAAATCCTCGAAATGAAATCGCATTTATAAATGCGATTTCATTTCACATCGTTCACCTGACGAAGGGGGAAGCCTCCGAAAGCTTGTGAATTTAAAATAAAATTGCTGGACTATAACTTGGTGTTGTAAAATTGTTTACAATTGTCAACCCCAGTCCATCACCGGCATCTCCACATCCTAAATATTTATGTAATTGCAATCCTGCAGTGGTTTTAATTGACTTCCAATTACACTCACAGGCAAGTTAAAGTTTCAGCCTTCACTTAGGACATGGTGACTAGTTTATTGCCAGTTAAATACAGTTTCCTCTTTTCATCCCCATCCTTAAAGTTACACTCTACTGGGGAATTATATTGGAGATGGCAGACCTTTTCAGTGATTAAATAACTGAAGCCAGTTGATTGAACTTTTCTTAGTTCTGAAGGACAAATCCTGCGATTAGTAATTTGTGTGATGATTTGAACTAAGAACAATGAAAATTGTAATAGAATATAATAAATACAATATAATACATGTATCAATATATTCTTGTGTCCATACCACATAACCATCACACACTTCCTGTAACACTCTTGTGTAACATTTCTTGTAATGCTACTGTCACACTTAATCATAGTCAAAAAATTACTTTAGTCCAAGCAAATTTATTCTACTCACCCCCAATTGGTTTAATGCATCACCTAGTTGACTTCTAACCCTGTTCCTTACAGCCACAATTTAAATGCTTGCCAGCTCTGCATCACGAGGTATGTGGAAATTCCACCCATTCTCCTCCTCCTCTTCAATCGGGCTATAATACTAATACTTTTCCTCCACATTATGTACATGATACTGATGCACTTTATCTTTCTATTTTCTATCTGTATTTGTAATCTGAGACATCTGTTTCATTAGCTTTCCACTGAAAGCAGTTACTGTGATGGCCACCTGACTTACCATATTTCCATATGTCCTTGTTTCTGTGAACCAGTGGCTGCTGCATGCAGATGAAACCCACTGAACGATGGACCAGGCAACATAATGAACCCACCCAAATAAGTATCGATAGAAACACCTGACAGCTTGCACCTTTAACGCCTGTGATCTCAGCTCCAACCTGTCCGCACTTCCGACACGGCCCCCTTTATTTACATATAGCAACCTCCTGCAAACTGACCTCAGCACGCTCCATCACTACAACCAGAAAAGCCCAGCCACCGTCACAAGAGAGCTTTAAATTCAAACAAAACCAGAAGTGTGACACATCATCAGCCCTTACAATCTCAGAAATCAATCTACCTCTTAAAATCTTTCTTAAACACCGCTGCAACCCTCAGTTATATTTCGCACTGTTTCTTGTTCATTTCTTCCTCTACTTTTTAAAACCTTGCACATTCGCTCAATCCATATTATAGTCAGTTATTTAGAATCTTGTCTCCTACGTAATCTTCCATGTTTTCTTTCAGCCATTTCCATTTATTTATATTCAAACAATCATTTTTCACATATTGGGCTGGATTGTCCTCCTATTGGTAGGTTAGCGACAGGATGGGACTTCTGCCTGCACTCATGAGTCCACCACTAATCCGCTTAAGCTTCTCATTATTTATGTGGGGTGAGATTGCTGCTAAACTACTGCCTATTGGTTTTCCCCTTCTGGGAGAGAGGGAAATTCAGTGGTGCTACAGTGTTTAAAACATAGTAGATTGTTGGAAATTATTGAAACATTTTGTTGTGGAAAGTAAAAATAGTTTCTATCCCATAGACTTTAGAATTCGTTACAAGTCACAAAAGAAGAATGAAAATTTTTTTATAATGTCAGCTGCAGCTCAGTTGGTAGCACTCTTATCTCTGAGTCAGAAGGTTGTGGCCTCCAGTCCTAGACTTGAGCCCAAAATCTAGGCTGACACTTCAGTGCAATACTGAGGGACTGCTGCACTGTTGGAGGTACCGTCTTTTCGATGAAACGTTAAACCAAGGCCCTGTCTGCCTTCTCGGTTGAACGTAAAAGATCCCATGGCACTATTCGAAGAAGAGCAGGGGAGTTCTCCCTGGTATCCTCGTCAATATTAGTCCCTCAACCAACATCACTAAAACAGATTATCTGGTCATTATCTCATTGCTGTTTGTGGGACCTTGCTGTGCACAAATTGGCTGCTGTGTTTCCTATATTGTAACAGTGACTACAATTCAAAAAAGTACTTCATTGGCTGCAAAGCGCTTTGGGATGTCCTGAGGTTGTGAAAGGCGCTATATAAATGCAAGCCTTTCTTTCTTTAATCTATACATACGGAAGAAAAGAATAGAGGGATATGGAGGCATAGTAGAAAGACGTAATTAGTGTAGGAGGAGGCTCCTGTGGACTATAAACACTTGCATAGACCAGTTAGGGCAAATGGCCTGTTTCTGTTCTTTAGATTTTATGTATTACTTAGTAATTTCTGTGATGTTTGCAATTTGGTGGACTTGGATAATGACATGAGAGTGTGACTTCTGGATTATGGAAGCAAAGCTCAGAAGCCTCTGGGAATGCAGGTCTTTGTGGGACAGTTAAGTTGGGGGGGAGGGGCAGTGGCAGAGGACAGGCAAGGGGTGGATCTTTTATTTGGTTTCTCAATTTTTATTCAGTGAAAGCACTTAGCTATAAGTTGCCGCGTCCTTTCTGTGTCTGTGGACTGATGGCTCGCTTGTTCCATCGTTTCTTCCTGTGAATCCTCATCCTAATGTTGGGATGGAATGTATTCTCCCTCATCGTCATCATAGAATCATAGAATGGTCACAGCATGGAAGAAGGCCATTAAGCCCGTTGAGTCCGTGCCAGCTCTCTGCAAAAGCAATCCAACTAGTCCCACTCCCTGCCCTTTCCCTGGAGCCCTGCAAATTTTTTCCCTTCAAGTACTTATCCAGTTCCCTTTGAAAGCCATGATTGAATCTGCCTCCACATTCCAGATCTTAAACACTCGATGTGTAAAAACGTTTTTCCTCATGTTGCCTTTGGTTCTTTTGCCAATCACCTTAAATCTATCTCCTCTGGTTCTTGACCCTTCCGCCAATGGCAACAGTTTCTCTCTATCTACTCTGTCTAGACCCTTCATGATTTTGAATGCCTCTATCAAATCCCCTCTCAACCTTCTCTGCTCGAAGGAGAACAACCCCAGCTTCTCCAGTCTATCCACGTAACTGAAATTCTTCATCCCTGGAGATATTCTAGTAAATCTCTTCTGCTCCCTCTCTAAGGCCTTCACATCCTTCCGAAAGTGCGGTGCCCAGAACTGGACACAATACTCCAGTTGTGGCCGAACCAGTGTCTTATAAAGGTTTATCATAACTTCCTTGCTTTTGTATTTATAAAGCCCAGGATCCCGTATGCTTTTTTAACCGCTTTCTCAACCTGCCCTGCCACCTTCAAAGATTTGTGCACATATACCCCCAGGTCTCTCAGTTCCTGCACCCCCTTTAGAATTGTACCCTTTAGTTTATATTGTCTCTCTTCGTTTTTCCTACCAAAATGTATCACTTCGCACTTTTCTGCGTCAAATTTCATCTGCCACGTGTCCGTCCATTCCACCAGCCTGTCTATGTCCTCTTGAAGGCTATCACTATCCTCCTCACTGTTCACTACACTTCCAAGTTTTGTGTCATCTGCAAATTTTGAAATTGTGCCCTGTACACCCAAGTTCAAGTCATTAATATATATCAAGAAAAGCAATGGTCCTAGTACTGACCCCTGGGGAACACCATTGTACACCTCCCTCCAGTCCAAAAAACAACCATTCACCACTACTCTCGGTTTCCTGTCACTTAGCCAATTTCGTATACATGCTGCCACTACCCAAAATGAGGTATTAAATGAGAAAAGTACTCATTTAATACCTCAGACATGCCCTCTGCCTCCATGCGTAGATCTCCTTTTTGGTCTCTAATCGGTCCCATCCCTCCTCTTACTACCCGTTTACTGTTTATATGCCTATAGAAAACTTTTATGTTAGCCACCAGTCTATTCTCATACTCTCTCTTTGCCCCTCTTATTGCCTTTTTCACTTCCCCTCTGAACTTTCTATATTCAGCCTGGTTCTCACTTGTGTTATCAAGCTGACATCTGTCATACGCCCCTTTTTTCTGCTTCATCTTACTCTCTATCTCTTTCATAATCCAGGGAGCTCTGGCTTTGGTTGCCCTACCTTTCCCCTTCGTGGGAATGTACTTAGACTGTACCTGAACCATCACTTCTTTAAAGGCCGCCCGTTGTTCAATTACAGTTTTGCCTGTCAATCTTTGATTCCAATTTATCTGAGCTGGATCCGTTCTCATCCCACTGAAATTCGCCCTCCTCCAATTGAGTATTTTTACTCTAGATTGCTCCTTGTCCTTTTCCATAGCTAATTTAAACCTTATGATACTATGATCGCTGTTCCCTAAATGTTCCCCCACTGAAACTTGCACCACTTGGCCAACCTCATTCCCCAGAACCAGATCCAACAATGCCTCCTTTCACATTGGGCCAGAAACGTACTGGTCAAGAAAGTTCTCCTGAACACACTTCAAAAATTCCTTTACACCATTACTATCCCAATCTATATTAGGATAGTTGAAGTCCCCCATTATCACTACTCTATGGCTCTTGCACCTCTCCGTAATTTCCTGCAAATTTGCTCCTTATATCCTTTCCACTAGTTGGTGGCCTATAGAATACACCCAGTAGTATAATGGCACCTCTATTGTTTCTTAACTCTAACCAAGTAGATTCTTGACCCCTCATCATCCTCATCATCCCCTCCAGCTTCAGGAAAAAATAATCCTTTCAGAGTGGCAATATTGTGCCGAACGCAGCAAGCAACAATGAATCTGGAGACTCTTGTGGGATTGCACTGCAAGGCTACACCCGATTTAACACGAGACTTCAAAATGTTCTTGTAGTCCCATGAGCCTCATTATACTGGTTCTTCTCCTCTCTGCAGATGCCCTACTGGAGCCATAAGCCATCACTGCAGGGGATATCCCCTGATCACCAGTCAACCACCTTGATACATGGCTCTGAATCATCAAGGTTGTTATGGTGGATTGTCGCATGACAAAACTGTCATGCCCGCTGGGTAATGTGCACGATAAGATGAATGACAGCAACCAACAGCTAGGCATTTATTGAATGACAGCTTTTCTTCTGAATGAAATCGAGGGGGCTGACATATGGAGCTTTCAATGCCACTTATGTTCTGGTAATTGCTCCTTGCACCTGTGGGAATCCTGACAATCTATATAATTAGACTACACACCCTTTTTGTTTCACAGGTTCCATGGAAAATGTAATAAACTACAGGGCCTGCCTGAAGAGTGCACAATGACCTTCTTTATACAAGACTAATCTGACAAAGGCCATCCAAGGCTGCTTGGAAGGACCCAGTGGCAAAGAAATTCAAGGCAGTAGTCACTTTCACTGCCACAGACAATCCTGCTCTCCTGGTGGAAGTGGGTTGGCAGATCTTTGGGCAGAGCTGGCATAACTTCCCAATAGCCTCTGGGGGAAGGTGCAGCATTTTGGGCACTGATGGGCAGAGAAATCTAAATAAGACCTTCTTAGTCTGTAAACCCTATGGAGTAGGTATCGGCATGTAAGGAACAAATGTCTCAGTGACGCCTCACTCTAAAAGCCTCCAGTCCAACCTTTTCTATATCCTCCTTCCCCTCCTCTTCATAGCACAGGCATAGAGGGATCCCCAATGGGAAATTCATCTCCCAGTCCAGAAATATACTTTCTCAAGCACTCACAAAAACTGTCAGGAGAAGTCTTCAGTAAAGTTCCAGACCAAGAAACAATCAAAAATTTATGACTAGGCAAAGGTTTTGCAATATTCAGTCAGAAAATCAAAAATGGCATCGTTGAAATAGTACTCACCTCAGGGATACCACTGTGCTGCTCATATACTGCCACTTATATAGTATGGTATTCTCTACTATATATGGTATTCTCAGTGATCAGATTCGGGGTGGAAGCTGACTCCTCCAAAAGTGCCCAGATTTCTCACGGCAAAAAAGGGTGGTGACAATACAGTGCTATAAAACCATTCACGTGAGCCCTCAGGAAATCTCCCGATTTCCTATATAGCCAGTCTATAAAGAGAGATAAAGAGGAAAATCCAGCCCATTTTCTCTTGGAACTGGATTGAGATAACCCAAGCTCATTTCATGTAGAACCCTTACTCCCAGCAAACAAACATTTATCCAATTGTTTGGGCTAGATTTAAGCCTGGATCCAGTGCCTGGATTTAACTCTGGGCCTAATATTAACTAACCCTGCCTCCTTCTTCCTCCACCTCATACATTCTTGGCATTTTGCTTCCTCTAGCAGAAATCTATTCTAACTTAAGGATATGAGCTGCTGTTGAACTGTTTAATTTGCATTGGATAGCTTAATGTATTACATTTCCTGGCTTAATCCATGTTGACCAATATTTTGGCTTTTTGGACCATTCAAATACATGGAGCCCTGGGGGGCACATATAAAGTTTAAATCAATGTTCCCATTAATTTCCATACAAATCAAGTTGGTGATATTAACTGATATTGGTGTTTTATAGGGTATGCCCGCCAGTGAGGCAACCACTCTGAAAACAGCCCTTTCCAAATCTCTGGGCTCACAAACTTCAAATAGAACAAACTAGCAAATTAGAAATGAATGTATATATTACAGAGTTGCCTGGGCTTGGAGGACCAGATTGCCAGGGCCCAGGCGATGCATGTGACCCTGGAGCTTCAGGTCTGACACTTCTGGATTAATCTACTGTTGGTGATAAATTCAGACATGAAGAAAGGTTAATTGTGCATTATTACTTTGACAGTAACTGTGAATAATTACCCTGTATGTACTTCATAGTTAGTCTTAATGGTTGCAGACAAGACAATTTCCCCCCATTTTTGAAGGAGATACAGTTAACATCGTTCGACATGACTCAAACAAAAGTGCATTGCCAATTACATTGTCACAGTGATGTAATAGAAATCACAATGTTAATTTTTCTCTTTTCTCACTGGTTACCTCATTCACGTAAAATTCCTTTGTGCATTATTTTAATACAGTTGCTAACCCATTTATTTTAAGCAGAGTAGATTCCTGTTTGCACTCAAAAAGATCTAGGCTGGGTTATTCCTCTCCCCTTTTGCCCTGGACTGGACACATGGGGCTCGATTTTCGCGTCGGGTTACCTGCGGGTTTCCAGTGGGGGGGCCCCGAAAATCCCGATATCCGGTCACGTGACCGGATCGCGCCGAAATCCCGCCCACTTCCGGGTACCGCGCTGACGTGCGGGGCTGCGCGCGCAAGCCCCGCTGGTGGGAATCCCGCAGGCAATTAAAGCCAGCTGGGTTCCACTTGAGAGTACTTACCTTGCTTGTTGAGGTCAGTTAATGAGCTGAAGCAGCTGTCAAAAGAGGAAGTGTGGGATTTTCGGTTCAAGGCAGTGAGTTTCCCACACTGGGGGAAACAGTCTCTCTCCAACCAGGCGTGTTGCAGCCAGCAGCCTGTGGCAGGTGCCAAGGTGCACTCCACGGGGGAGTGCCCTCACCCACGCAGGAGGCCACCGCGTCACATAGGGCAACACCTGCCAGATGGGTGGTGCGTGGACACCCTCGGAGGACGAACAGCATGACCAGCCCCAGCAGCCTCGCAGTCCACGCCGTCCGCCGCAGAGACGTGGAGCCCCCCAACACGGTGTTGTTGCACGCCCACCTGCACAGCAGGAGGGAGGGCTACCGCAGGGAGAGACACATCGCAGAGGGCACTACCCTCGCCGCAGGGTCCACAGACCGAGGCGCAGCTCCCCGGACCTCTCCGAGCAGCAGTGCACATGGAGGCGCAGATTCGCTCGACATGTAGTCGTGGAGATCTGCAGGCTCTTTCATGCCGAGCTGCTCCTGGCTGGCCCCAGCACCAACTGCTTACCTGTCGCTGTCAAAGTCACCACTGCCCTCCACAACTTCTCCTCCGCATCCTTCCAGGGTGCAGCCGGCTACACCGCCGATGTCTCTCAGTCGTCTGCGCGGAAGAGCCCTGCAAATACACCTGCACCTACTCTGCAGTAACACGATGGGTGGCATCAGTGGTGGGTCCTCATAGTGATACCCAGGAGCGGGCATTATTGGACACAACGGACAGGATTCGCGGAGACATGGCAGTGGTGGTGTCAATATAATGTGTGCTGTTTGTTGCTCTGAAATTCAATATAGGTAACACCCAGGACAAACCCTCAGACACCCTTGTGCACCCCCTTCATGCTCACGACACGTTTGCCTTACGCTGCCTACTGCACATATGTGATGCATGCCCTGTGGCTGCAGCACAGGTGGTGGCAGGTTGAGTGAGGCTGGCCGTGAGGGAGATGCACGGCAGGGTGAGTATGGGATGGAGCAATGAGATTGTATGAGGATTGGGTTGCGTGTTAGTGGCAGGATGAGTACTGGCGAGGTGAGTAGGTGGAGGTAAGATGAGGATGGGGTTTGAGTGGGTATGAAGGGTGATGTGACAGAGTAGTGTTGGCGGTGCCGAAGGAGATGTGGGGTGGGGGCAGTGTTGTGGCAGACGGAGTGTAGGGGAAAGACTTCGTGTTCTCACTGTGGCTGACCTACTGCGGTCATTGCAGCGCCTCCTGCACTGTATGCAGGTGGGCGATATGTTCGTGGCGCAGGTGACCCCCTCTGCCACCTCGAGCCAGACCTTCTTGGTGGCAGAGGCAGGCCGCTTCCTCCCGCCCGCCGGGGGGAAGATCTGTGTCCTCCCCCTCCTCCTCACCCCATCTGATGATACCTTGGGTGAGGCATCATTAAACTGGGAGCAGCCTTCCCCCTGGGCTGCTCCATGCTGCAATTTGTTCCATTGGTTGCAGCATCTGTCAGTGGAGGACTGCCCCTTTAACTAGAGAGCCTCCAGCTGACAGATCGTACTGCGCATGCGCAGCCCGCCCGATGCGCAGACCAGCAGCGTGGACCGCGGAGGAGCAGGTAATTGATTCCTATTAGTGTGTTGCCTGCTACGATCGCGCGGGCAACGCACTAATTTCGCCGAGCGTGTTGACCACGCTCCCGGAGGACCACCCGCTGGGAACCCGCAGGCCTGCTAAATTCGAGCCCATGGAGCACAAGCAGATTTGGTGGCTCGTTTCATTAGCACGGCCTGGTCATGCCCCCAGTGCAGGTTGCCCCTGAAAAATCCTTGTGCCAGGAAGTTAGGGTGGAAACAAAGGCGTAGGGACTGGCTATCAACTTCAGGCCTGCTGGCTGCTGTTGGAGAACAGCAGGGAGAACGATCTCATATGTCCAAGCAAAAAATAAAAAGTTTGGAGCCTTCTTTGCCTTGCTTCCTGGCCCCCTCATGCCCTCTAATTGTAGGGGATTCTCGATGCAAGACCTGCAGCCAGCTTCTTTAGGAGCCCCTACATCTGGACATCCTTGGGTCATACAGTGAGGCAGGAAGGTCAGGAATGGATTTCTGCTAGCAGAAGTAAAATGCCCATTTTTCTTTCTCTCATACCTTGGAAAATGAACATTGTCCATGTGCTATGGAGATCAATATTAGGGCACTTTATCCTCTATATATGGTTCAATAAAGTTCAAAGTGAAAAACTATCACCAATAGATAGATTTACAAATATATTTAATCCCTATTTGCCACTTCATCTGACCCAAGATCTTTACTAGTTACAATGCATTTATCTAATTAAGATTTCCATGCTATATTTTGGAATATGACTTGCACGTACTGATGCTTGCCATATTTTAATACTGCCTACTAGCTTTGGATTGGTAAATCCACCACACACTGACATAATAGGTAAGTAGTACGCACCAGCACCACCATCACTCCCTAGAATCAGTCTCCTGGGGTGTGAGGGAATAAAATAATCAAATGGATTGTAAATGTTATTGTTTTTGTTAACAGTTAAACATTTTATGAGCTATTTTCTTAAAAGCATAAAACCATGATCTGTTTTCAAACACTGCGTGAGCTACAGAAACTGTTTCCCAATGGCTACCAGGCAAATTGAGTATCTCTAGTGGCTTCTGCTGCATCATATTTCGGTGATTTGCAACACCTGCTGAGGATTTTCAGCTAAAACGAGAAATAGTTGATCCCAGCCCTCCAATTTTACTCAGTGTCTCCTGGGCCTGAGAACAGAAAAGCCCGCCAGAGTGTCCACCTTTGATTGCTATCCCTGCTGGAAATACATCGGATAAGGGCACAATGGAGCTCAGCTGTGATGCCTTCTGGTGCAAAGTTCTGCACTGATAGTCACTCGCCAAGTTCTCACATAAAGAAATCTGGGTGAGGCTTTAGTGGACAACTGACGCTGTGGAACCATGATAGGTCAATTCCATCAGAGGATGAGGGAAGATGGGAAGGAGAAAAACAAACAAGAAATAATGTGCCAAGAGTCTTAGAGCCTTGATCCAGCTCAAAATGGCTGATGCTGACTCTAAAAAAATGCCTGACAAAACAAAGGCAGGGCTTGAAATCATGCTGTGCCATATTAGTAACAAATGTGCTAACACATTCATAGATCGTAACACGTTATAACACACAGAAAATTGCCCCTGCGGTCATTTTAATATAAACAGATTGACAGTTTCAAAAAAATGGCAGAGAAAGTAATTTTGCACAGACCCCTTTACATGCCTATTGCTAATATTATAGTCTGTAATTTCATTCCCATGAATCCTAAAGCTGCAACATCTTTTTCTTCATGTTAATAAAAATCTATTAAGAAAGACTCCATGGAGGAGTTAGCAGAGGGCTCTTCACAACACAATATATACTTGTTCTGATAAATCACCTTAATCAAAGTATCACCCGAGACTAAATTGATACATAGAAAGTCACTCCACTAACATTCAGTACTGCATATTATTGGAAGCTGTAGATTTGGCTGGAATTATCTTCCAGTCCAGTGTACACTGCCGGTTACAGATACCAGCACATCTGATCTTCCCTTAGAGCAAGTGGAGCATGCTTCTATTAAGTATTAGCTCTTAATCCCCTTGACTCATTTTGCACAACCCTCTTGGTTGCCTCAGGTCCAGGGATGTTTGACTAGTGAATTTGTAGTACTGACCAAGGATATCATAGATCTCATAGTTCACTTACAAACTATATACCTACTCCGCGGACAGAGCCACTACCTGTGGTAGACAAAAGAACCATTCCTTGTTCCAATAACCCCTCACATCATGAAGTCAAGTCCTATTTGTTTTGATGAAGTCTGCCAAATTGAACTGCTATATGGCATTCAAGGTAATTCAGTGATACTTCAGTCTCAAAGTAGGACAAAATACTTACTGGTAGCTGTTAGATCGTTTCAGATTAGTTCACCTCTTCTGTTCTCCGCTAGCTATAAAACTGTCAACTTGCTTTTTAGCTTCTAGAAATTCTAACTCATCCATAGAAATTCAGTCGACTTGATTATCAGTAAGCAACAGTCGAATGCTGCATTTATACTGTGATTGGTAGCTGCAGCATAAGCTGTGGCCAGACAGTACCCTGTTGATACTGTCTGGCTAAACTTCAATTCTGTTGCCTAAGAAAAAGCCCTGCCCTGCATGAGTTTACAGCCTGGACTGTCCTGCCAGTGGCAATGTTCTGGTGTGACGGGACTTCCACCTGCCCTTCTGACACCACTGGAACCCCAACTTAGGCAACTGGGTCGGGGTTCATCCTGTATGTACTGCAGGCACCTGGCAGGATTACCACTGCCAAGATGGAGCTCGCCATTACCCAGCCACAAAATCCTGCAGAGACCGAGGTCTACACAAGAAGGTAAGTAGGGTCCAGAACAGAAGAAGTGGAGGCTTCTACAAGGTCCTCCCCTCTCTAAGGGGAACCCAGGGTTATTGCCACCACTTCCTGGGACCTACTGCCACCTTTCCCATGGCAGTCACAGGAAATGGCGTTAAGAGGGGAGGACAAGATGGAAATCCACTGGGGTCCCACTGCCATTTCCATACAGCGTATGAGGAAGGAACAGCCAGTGGCAGGGGTGGTAAATCCCAGTTGTGATGTTGAGGTGATGATATAACTACAACCAGTGTGAAGCAAACATTAAAATCTTCCCAGGCAGTCTACATGCCACCCGTTTCTAGAGATCTGACTATCCTGTTGGCTCTTTGCTATAAAATATAAGAGATTTGAACATTGGTGAACTCTTGTTTTCCCTGGAGCTGATTGAATAACATGGGTTGTCCCCACATCGCTCCAAGCAGCTATCAGTCTAGTATACCTATGCTCTTATATTACCTAGACTACAGCTTATTTATGTTTTCTCCCAGACTGGGACTTCAACTGTGACATGAAACATTCTTTTTTTTCCAACTTAATAAAGAATCCACAAACATCAGCTGCCATATTTTATTTATTAAAACGAGTTTATTTATATCCACATATTGATGGGACAGAGAATCTGTTTTGGTTGGAGCTGAACTTCCTTTCAGCGATATATGTTTCAAATAATTGATCTAGCTTACAATGATAATAAAAGGTCTTTAATTTGATGTTTAATCTGATGAATTTTTTGAATATCACTAAATGCAGGGCTGTAAATAAACATGCTAGAGAATGTAACTATTAGCTGAGATAAACTGAATAGGTCAGCCACCACTGCTGTTGTGTGATTGTGCAAAAGCTCAGCACCAAGTGGTAATCAAACATTACTGTAGCTCTCTTGATGTCAGCAGTTCCTGGGACTCATCAGTCACATGTGTGCTGACAACTCTATCAATGGTAATGTTGTGGAGCATGCAACAAATGCCACAATCTTGGCTGCCTTCCCATGGGTATCCATGAGACATACCTGCAGACTGTGCCAGGTGTCCAAAGCACTGTTTGAGGATGTCAAATGTTTACTCAATTAGCACTCTTGTCAAACAATGGACCTCATTATAACTTATTTCGGCCCTTGTACTGAGCTTGTGAGACACATGAGCAAAGCATCATTCATGTCAGCTAGTGACCACCGGTTTAGTGCTGCATCATCTACAAACAGTTTGGCAATGTTGCACCGGCACATTGTGAGTCATTGGTGCTCCTGGGAAACCTGGCATTCACATTCATAGTTCTATGTTTCTGATAGTCAAAGGAAGAGTGGGACCAATAAGGGGCAAAAAAGGAGATCTTTTTGTTGAGGCAGAGGGCATGGCTGAGGTACTAATTGAATACTTTGCCATCCGTCTTCACTCGAGATGAGGATACTGCCATTGTAACAGTAAAGGAGGAGGTAGTAGCGATACTGGATAGGATAAAAATAGATAAAGAGGAGGTACTTAAAAGATTAGCAGTACTCAAAGTAGAAAAGTCACCCGGTCCAGGTGGGATGCATCCTACATTACTGAGGGAAATAAGGGTGGAAATTGCAGAGGCTCTGGCCACAATCTTCCAATTCTCCTTAGATATGGGGGAGCTGGAGGACTGGAGGATTGCAAATGTTACACCCTTGTTCAAAAAAGGAGCGAGGGATGAACCTGACAATTACAGGCCAGTCAGCCTAACGTTGGTGGTAGGAGAACTTTTAGAGGCAATAATCCAGGTCAAAATTAATTGGCACTTGGAAAAATATGGGCTGATAAATGAAAGTCAACACAGATTTGTTAAAGGAAAATCGTGTTTGACTAACTTGATTGAGTTCTTTGATGAAGTAATGGAGAGGGTTGATTGAGGGTAGTGTAGTTGATGTGTATATGGACTTTCAAATGGCATTTGATAAAGTAACACATAGTAGGCTTGTTAGCAAAATTAAAGCTAATGGTATTAAAGGGACAATGGCAGCATGGATACAAAATTGGTTAGGGGACAGAAAGCAGAGAGGAATGGTGGATGGGTGTTTTTCAGATTGGAGGAAAGTATGCAGTGGTGTTCCCCAGGGATCAGTATTAGGACCTCTGCTCTTTTTGATGTATATTAATGACCTGGACTTGGGTATAGACGATTTAATTTCAAAGTTTGCAGATGACACAAAACTCGGAAATGTAGTAAACAATGTGGAGGATAGTAACAGACTTCAGGAAGACATAGTCAGACTGGTGAAATTTACCGCAGAGAAGTGTGAAGTGATGCATTTTGGTAGGAAGAATGAGGAGAGGCAAAATAAACTAAATGGTACAATTTTAAAGGAGGTGCAGGAACAGAGAGACCTGAGGATGCACATGCACAAATGTTTGAAGGGGGCAGGACAAGTTGAGAAGGCTGTTAAAAAAGCATATGGGATCCTGGGCTTTATTAATAGAAGCATAGAGTACAAAAGCAAGGAAGTTATGCTAAAGCTTTATAAAACACTGGTTAGGCCTCAGCTGGAGTATTGAGTTCAATTCTGGGCACCGCACTTTAGGAAGGATATCAAGGCTTTAGAGAGGGTGCAGAAGAGATTTACTAGAATGGTACCAGGGATGAGGGACTTCAGTTATGTGGGGAGACTGGAGAAGCTGGGGTTGTTCTCCTTGGAACAGAGAAAGTTAAGGGGAGATTTGATAGAGATGTTCAAGATCGTGAACAGTTTTGATAGAGTAAATAAGGAGAAACTGTTTCCAATGACAGAAGGGTCGGTAACCAGAGGACACAGATATAAGGTGATCGGCAAAAGACCCAGAGGCGACATGAGGATACATTTTTTTAAGCAGTGAGTTGTATTGATCTGGAATGCACTGCCTGAAAGGGTGGTGGAAGCAGCTTCAACAGTAACTTTCAAAGGGGAATTAGATAAATACTTAAAGGGAAAAAATTTATAGGGCTACGGGGAAAGATTGGGGAATGGGACTAATTGGATAGCTCTTTCAAAGAGCCGGCACAGGCATGATGGGCCGAATGGCTTCCTCCTGTGCTGTACCTACTGATACTATGATATGATCATCTGCACATTCAATGTAAAGGCCTTTCAATCAATGCTCCCAATGCCATTGGCATACGATGCCCAAATGGCCACACTTATGCAACTGCTATTCCCCTAAGGCCTACTGAATTCAGAAATGTGATAAAATCCCTGCTGCATTTTTAACTGCAGGTTGTTTTTCATGCCAGAGTGCATTTATTTATATGTATGACTAAGGAGTGAATTTGTAACGTGATGGACACTTTGGTGTACTGTGTATTGGCTCATTGCTGTTAAGTTCCTGTTGGTGACTGAATGCTACCAGTAGAATAACAATGAAATGCTGTAGAAATCTTCACTGGAACAGAGAGTGTGGCACTGTGCAACTCATCGTACAGCACTTTGCAGGATTCTGTTACCACCTCCATGGAAAGTCTCAACCTTATAATGCATTGCTGATCTATTAGACAGATGCAGCATGTCATGGGCATGTACTCACATTCCCTAGAGTAGTTATTCTTCTGTGAAGCCTGCACTTCCACTCTGCCTTACGTTTAGCCTAGTGTGATAATGCAGAACAACACATGTAAGAGCTACTGCATTCATATTGCAGCCGTTCTCCTGAATTATAAACTGTGGGAAACAGTACACTATACGAGTTTTTTTAACACTCTGTGGAACATAGCACATTTGAAATTAACCTGACTGTAACATACAATTGTACTTTAACAAGCTCTGACAATTTCACGAGTGAACATGATGACTGTTTGGATAGGGTGGAAAACACGGAATAACATTAATGATGTCTACCATGTTTTTTTCTGCTGGTTTTAACAACAATCTCCAATGAGCGCTATTTTAACCGAGCGAGTCTATAGACAATCCCTCCTCCTAGCCTTTTCCACCAGGCTCTGATCATTTGTTAACTGCATTTTGAAGATATGAAACAGTTTGATCAAAAGTGAATTTCAAATTCTCACTGTGCTTTGAAGCCCAGACAGGACAAATTCACTTTGCTGGTAAATTACTGGTGAATGACCCAGTTTTCATTTGCTTGAAGCAAAATAAAAAATTTTCATGCATTAAAATAGATCAAATGTTTTTTTTAATCTCAAAAGGACAAATTAGCAGGTCTACATTTTAAAATATGAAAAGGGGAAAACAGTACATCTGTAAGTCCTGGCAATTATATGTTCAGTGGATTGACCAGTTAACATTAAACATTTCTAAAACCCTGCCAAGCAAACACATAATGTTTTATTCAAGATGTGTCTTTATTTTAAAGCTGCAGTCGTCTCTTTTTTTCAACAGTTCCTCTGCTAATTTTCTGTCCGTTTCATAAATTTAGACTCAACCAAGCATTGCTCTCTGTGCAGACTGATTCAGAAGCAGGGCTAGGAGTAAATGGATTGCTGCAATGGAAACTAAATTACTTCTATCGGAAAAATCATTGGGATGAAATAGTTTCAGAAATTGAAACAGGAATAAGGTACTTCTATTTTGCTATTTCTGTAATGGTCTATAAAGGGCCCACGTGAAAAGACTGAGGTACTCACATGGTGATAAACATCTGGAAAGAAGTGCTGATTGAGACCAGGTGATAAGACTTATTAAAGAAACGGCTACATGCTGTAATGGGAAGATGGGAGAGTTGGTATTCTGGAAGGTTATGATCAAGTGACCAAAGGGCCTTCCTCATTCAAAACTATTGTGATCTCAAGATATTTTTATGCTTCCAGCACATCAGTATCGGGACTTGAGTGGAACGAGCTTTCTGCTCGCCAAAATCATGCACGGCTGACCAGTCAGCCGAATTAAATATTCATAGTGAGCTCTTGGCCTTGTTGGAGGCTGCTGGCAGGAATTCTCTGCCAGCAGAGTTTGGGAAATTGTGCACAGATGCAGCTGTTAAGGAGTTGTAGCTAGTATTTAAGGAGGCTGTGTTTCTTGCTGGTCAGCGAGGCAATCAATGAATAAATAAAAAAAACTTGCATTTATACAGCACCTTGCATGTCCTTAGAATGTCCCAAATCACTTCACAGCCAGTGAAGTGTAGTTACAAACATGCAGCCAATTTCCACACAGCAAGATTCCACAAACGGTACTGAAATAAATGACCAGACAATCTATTTTCGGTTAAGTAAGTTGAAGGATAATTGTTAGTCAGGACATCAGGAAAACGCCCCTGCTCTTCTTTGGATGGTGCCATGAGATCTTTTACATTCACCTGAGAGGGAAGATGGGTTCTTGGTTACATAGAATGTACAGCACAGAAATAGGTCATTTGGCCCAACCAGTCCATGCCAGTGTCTATGCTCCAGACGAGCCTGCTCCCTCCCTATCAGCATATCCTTCTATTCCTCTCTCCCTCATGTGTTCATCTAGCTTTTCCTTAAATGTAGCTAGTTGCCTCAACTACACCTGGTGGTAGTGAGTTCCATAGTCTAACCACTCTCTGGGTAAAGAGGTTTGTCCTGAATGACCTATTGGATTTATTAGTGACTATCTTATATTTATGACCCTAGGTCTGGTCTCCCGCACAAGTGGAAAAATCTTCTCCACGTCTACCCTATCAAAACCTTAAAGACCTCAATCAGGTCAACCCTCAACCTTCTCTTTTCTAGACAAAAGAGCCCTAGCCTACTCAATCTTTCCTGATAGATATAACCTTTCAATTCTGGTATCGGCCTAGTAAATCTTTTTTGCACCTGCTCCAGTGCCTCTATATCTTTTTTATAATATGGAGACCAGAACTGTTCACTGTACTCCAAGTGTGGTCTAACCAATGTTCTTTACAAGTTTAACATAACTTCTCTGCTTTTCAATTCTATCCCTCCAGAAATGAACGCCAGTACTTGGTTTACATTTTTTATGGCCTTATTAATCTGCATTGCTACTTTTAGTGATTTGTGTATCTGTACCCCCAGATCCCTTTGCTCCTCTACTCCATTTAGATTCTTATTATCCAAGCAGTATGTGGCCCCCTTATTCTTCCTACCAAAATGTACCACCTCACACTTATCTATATTGAAATTCATTTGCCAATTACACGCCCATTCTGCAAGTTTATTAATGTCTTCCTGAATTTTGTCACAATCCTCCTCAGTATTAACTATATCCCCCCAATTTGGTGTCGTCTGCAAATTTTGAAATTGTGCTTCCGATTCCCGAGTCCAAATCATTTATGTAAATGGTGAACAACAATGGATCTAGCACCGATCCTTGTGGAACACCACTTCCCACCTTTTGCCAGTCTGAGTAACTACCTTTAACCCCTACTCTCTGTTTTCTGTTTTGTAGCCAGCTTGCTATCCATTCTGCTACTTGTTCTCTGACTCCACGTGCTCTGATTTTAGTCATGAATCTACTATGCGGTACTTTATCGAAGGCCTTTTGAAAATCCAAATATATTATATCTACTACATTACCCTTGTCTACACTTTCTTTTACTTCTTCAAAGAATTCAATAAGGTTGTTCAAGCGTGACCTTCCCTTTTGAAATCTGTGCTGACTTTTCTCTATTATATTTTATGGATTCTAGATGTTTTTCTATTACATCTTTGATACACCAGATACATCGACGACATTTTCTTTCTATGGACCCACGGCAAGGAATCACTAAAGAGACTACACGATAACATCAACAAGTTCCATCCCACCATCAAGCTCACCATGGACTACTCCTCAGAATCAGTTTCTTTCTTGGACACACGAATCTCCATCAAAGACGGGCACCTCAGCACCTCACTCTACCGCAAGCCCACGGACAACCTCACGATGCTCCACTTTTCCAGCTTCCACCCTAACCACGTCAAAGAGGCCATCCCCTATGGACAGGCCCTGCGAATACACAGGGTCTGCTCAGACGAGGAGGAACGCGATGGACACCTACAGACGCTGAAAGACGCCCTAGTAAGAACGGGATATGACGCTCGACTCATCGATCGACAGTTCCGACGGGCCACAGCAAAAAATCGCATAGACCTCCTCAGGAGACTAACACGGGACGCAACCAACAGAGTACCCTTTGTCGTCCAGTACTTCCCCGGAGCGGAGAAACTACGCCATGTTCTCCGCAGCCTTCAACATGTCATCAATGAGGACAAACACCTCGCTATGGCCATCCCCACACCTCCACTACTCGCCTTTAAACAGCCACCCAACCTCAAACAGACCATCGTTCGCAGCAAACTACCTAGCTTTCAAGAGAACAGCGTCCACGACGCCACACAACCCTGCCACGGTAACCTCTGCAAGACATGCCAGATCATCGACACAGATACCACCATCACACGAGATGACACCACCCACCAAGTGCATGGTTCATACTCCTGTGACTCAGCCAACGTTGTCTACCTCATACGTTGCAGGAAAGGATGCCCCAGAGCATGGTACATTGGCGAGACCATGCAGACGCTGCGACAACGGATGAACGGACACCGCGCAACAATCGCCAAACAGGAGGGTTCCCTCCCAGTCGGGGAACACTTCAGCAGTCATGGACATTCATCCACCGACCTTCGGGTAAGCGTACTCCAAGGCGGCCTTCGAGACACACGACAACGCAAAATCGTCGAGCAGAAATTGATAGCCAAGTTCCGCACCCATGAGGACGGCCTCAACCGGGATCTTGGGTTCATGTCACGCTACACGTTACCCCACCAGCGAACAAATGTTATCTGTTTTTAATATAATGGGTCATTTGCTGGCTCTCTCTGCCTTCCGGATGTTTCTGCCTCTCTCTGTGTTTTTTTTTCTCTGTTTTTTTTCCCTGTTTGTTTTTTTGTTGAATGTGTATTCGGAGGTTCTGCAGGTAACACCTCTCTGTCTGAACACGGTGATTGCCTTGGCAACGGGCAGTTGCAGGGGCAGTCTGTAAACACCATGTATTGTTCAATATGTATAAATGCGTAGGCTTCAAGGAGATCTTGAAACATTTGCCTGAGGAAGGAGAAAATCTCCGAAAGCTTGTGAATTTAAAATAAAATTGCTGGACTATAACTTGGTGTTGTAAAATTGTTTACAATTGTCAACCCCAGTCCATCACCGGCATCTCCACATCATGACTACCATCGACACCACAAACTGCCGGCTCACAGTGGAAAGGATATCCAAGAAGATCGCGCATTTAGACACAGACATCAAGTTTTTACAGAGCTGCAAGAAAGCAGACAAGATCCCGAAAGGACTCCAGATCACGAACCCACTCAAGTCCACATACAACTCGGATTACGCTGAGAGACTCTGCCGCCGTACCTCTCGCACACTCCGCAACCATCTCATACACCAACTCTACAGCAGACGCCACAACCTCGAAACCAAGATAGAGTCCATACTCTCAACCTGTACTCAGGACACAGCAGACCAGCTACGTTATACCGCCAAACAGACGAGGCAACGGAACTACGCTGCCTACATGAAAACCAAGAGCAGGAAGCTTGAGAAACTCGGCATCACCACCAGCAACGACCAAGCTTCCCCTGGTACCACGGTTGCAACCACAGGGAAGTCTATTGTCAATTTATCCGACCACACCCTTCAACCAGACGAAATCGAAGTTCTCAGCCGAGGGCTCAATTTCTGCCCCACTACCAAAATGGACCCCACTAGTCTCGCGGCGGACACAGAGGAATTCATCAGGAGAATGAGGCTCCGGGAATTCTACCACAAACCCCAAGATTTCAGCAGCGAACCCAATGAGACAATCGACGATCCGGAACAGCAGACAGAGGGATCCGCGGTACAGCAACCGAAGAGGAAAGAGTCAAACTGGACTCCTCCGGAGGGTCGCTGCCCTCAGCTGGACATGTATGCTCAAGCTGTCAGGAAATGCGTCAATGCCAGATTCATCAGCCGCACTCAGAAGACAGTCCAGAATGTCACCCGAGCACAACGCAACGCCATCAACGCTCTCAAGACCAACCGCAACATCGTCATCAAACCAGCGGACAAAGGAGGAGCCATAGTCATACAGAACAGAACAGACTATTGCAAAGAAGCATACCGACAACTGGACAACCAGGAACACTACAGACGGTTACCCGCAGATCCGACCAAAGAACATACCCACCAGCTCAACAAACTGATCAAGACCTTCGATCCAGACCTTCAAAGCATCCTACGCATTCTCATCCCACGTAATCCCCGCGTGGGAGACTTCTACTGCCTCCCAAAGATACACAAAGCCAACACACCCGGACGTCCCATCGTATCAGGCAACGGAACCCTGTGTGAGAACCTCTCTGGATACATCGAGGGCATCCTGAAACCCATCGTACAGGGAACCCCCAGCTTCTGTCGTGACACTACAGACTTCCTACAAAAACTCAGTACCCACGGACCAGTTGAACCAGGAACACTTCTCACCACGATGGACGTCTCGGCACTATACACCAGTATCCCCCACGATGACGGCATCGCTGCGACAGCATCAATACTCAACACCAACAACAGCCAATCTCCGGAAGCCATCCTACAACTCATCCGCTTCATCCTGGATCACAATGTCTTCACCTTCGATAACCAGTTCTTTACCCAAACACACGGAACAGCCATGGGGACCAAATTCGCACCCCAATACGCCAACATTTTCATGCACAAGTTCGAGCAGGACTTCTTCACTGCACAAGACCTCCAACCAACACTATACACCAGATACATCGACGACATTTTCTTTCTATGGACCCACGGCAAGGAATCACTAAAGAGACTACACGATAACATCAACAAGTTCCATCCCACCATCAAGCTCACCATGGACTACTCCTCAGAATCAGTTTCTTTCTTGGACACACGAATCTCCATCAAAGACGGGCACCTCAGCACCTCACTCTACCGCAAGCCCACGGACAACCTCACGATGCTCCACTTTTCCAGCTTCCACCCTAACCACGTCAAAGAGGCCATCCCCTATGGACAGGCCCTGCGAATACACAGGGTCTGCTCAGACGAGGAGGAACGCGATGGACACCTACAGACGCTGAAAGACGCCCTAGTAAGAACGGGATATGACGCTCGACTCATCGATCGACAGTTCCGACGGGCCACAGCAAAAAATCGCATAGACCTCCTCAGGAGACTAACACGGGACGCAACCAACAGAGTACCCTTTGTCGTCCAGTACTTCCCCGGAGCGGAGAAACTACGCCATGTTCTCCGCAGCCTTCAACATGTCATCAATGAGGACAAACACCTCGCTATGGCCATCCCCACACCTCCACTACTCGCCTTTAAACAGCCACCCAACCTCAAACAGACCATCGTTCGCAGCAAACTACCTAGCTTTCAAGAGAACAGCGTCCACGACGCCACACAACCCTGCCACGGTAACCTCTGCAAGACATGCCAGATCATCGACACAGATACCACCATCACACGAGATGACACCACCCACCAAGTGCATGGTTCATACTCCTGTGACTCAGCCAACGTTGTCTACCTCATACGTTGCAGGAAAGGATGCCCCAGAGCATGGTACATTGGCGAGACCATGCAGACGCTGCGACAACGGATGAACGGACACCGCGCAACAATCGCCAAACAGGAGGGTTCCCTCCCAGTCGGGGAACACTTCAGCAGTCATGGACATTCATCCACCGACCTTCGGGTAAGCGTACTCCAAGGCGGCCTTCGAGACACACGACAACGCAAAATCGTCGAGCAGAAATTGATAGCCAAGTTCCGCACCCATGAGGACGGCCTCAACCGGGATCTTGGGTTCATGTCACGCTACACGTTACCCCACCAGCGAACAAATGTTATCTGTTTTTAATATAATGGGTCATTTGCTGGCTCTCTCTGCCTTCCGGATGTTTCTGCCTCTCTCTGTGTTTTTTTTTCTCTGTTTTTTTTCCCTGTTTGTTTTTTTGTTGAATGTGTATTCGGAGGTTCTGCAGGTAACACCTCTCTGTCTGAACACGGTGATTGCCTTGGCAACGGGCAGTTGCAGGGGCAGTCTGTAAACACCATGTATTGTTCAATATGTATAAATGCGTAGGCTTCAAGGAGATCTTGAAACATTTGCCTGAGGAAGGAGAAAATCTCCGAAAGCTTGTGAATTTAAAATAAAATTGCTGGACTATAACTTGGTGTTGTAAAATTGTTTACAATCTTTGAGTAAGGATTCCATTATCTTTCCTATCACTGACGATAAGATAATTGGTCTATAGTTCCCTGGACTGGTTCTATCTCTCTTTTTAAATATAGGAATCACATTAGCTGTCTTCAGTCACCATTCCCTTTTCTAATGAATTTCTATATTATATATATATATATATAATGTAATAATGCCTCTGCTACCTCTTCCCAAACTTCTTTTCATATGTGTGGATGCAGTCCATCCGGACCAAGGATTTTATCGTCTCTAAGTTTGATTAATTTAACAATTATATCCCCCCTTTCTATCTTAACATCTCATCCAAAACACTGCACCTCCGACGATGCAGCAATCGCTAAACATTGCATTGAAGTGTCAACCTAAATTATGTGCTCAAGTTTCTGGACTGGTGCTTAAATCTTCTGACTCAGAGATAAAAGTGCTGCCATCGAGCCACCTTGGTATTAGGCAGAATGTTTTTCTGGAGAAGAGTAGAAATGACTGAGGAATGTGACTGAACACCACCCTTTCCAGCCATTGCGTCAGATACACTTTTGCAACAAGTATGGCAAAGGAGGGTGATCTGTTTGGGTCTCCAAGATAACATCCCCAACGTAAAAGCCTGCATTTGGGGAGATGTAACATTGACATCTCTCAAATCATTTTGATGTGCACGGAAATGTTTTTTCCACAAAGGAAAGCATACATTCAGCTTGGAACGAGGTGGACCAATAAGTTAATGCTGCATTTGACAAACAAAGAACAAGGGAGTAAATGAGGAAAATGTTTAATAGTCTATCAAGGTTAAGGGTAGCCAGTCTTTCCCTGTACTAAGTAAGGAATCTTACAACACCAGGTTATAGTCCAACAGTTTTATTTGAAAATGACAAGCTTTTGGAGCTTACCTCCTTCGTCAGCTGAGTGAGTGAAGGGTTTTAAAATCGCATAGCATATATTAGGCTGGGAGACAATCACAGCAATCAAAGGTGTCGTTGGTGTTCAGACAGGTTAGCCACGGAAAACCTTACATTCCAGTATACTGAATACACAATGGGTCAGATTACACAGACAGAGAGAGAAAGAGACCCGAAAGGCAGAGAGAGAGAGAGAGAATGTCCAGTTGTATTAAAAACAGATACCTTTTTTTTCCCCACTGGTGGGGTTACGTGTAGCGTGACATGAACCCAAGATCCCGGTTGAGGCCGTCCTCATGGGTGCGGAACTTGGTTATCAATTTCTGCTCAACGATTTTGTGTTGTCGTGTGTCTCGAAGGCCGCCTTGGAGAACGCTTACCCGAAGATCGGTGACTGAATGTCCTTGACTGGCTGAAGTGTTCCCCAACTGGGAGGGAACCCTCCTGTCTGGCGATTGTTGCGCGGTGTCCGTTCATCCGTTGTCGCAGTGTCTGCATGGTCTCACCAACGTACCATGCTCTGGGGCATCCTTTCCTGCAACGTATGAGGTAGACAACGTTGGCTGAGTCACAGGAGTATGAACCATGTACCTGGTGGGTGGTGTCCTCTCGTGTGATGGTGTTATCTGTGTCGATGATCTGGCATGTCTTGCAGAAGTTGCCGTGGCAGGGTTGTGTGGTGCCGTGGACGCTGTTCTCCTGAAAGCTGGGTAATTTGCTGTGAACGATGGTCTGTTTGAGGTGCTGTACTAAGTAGATGGTCAAAGTATGCATACCACAAAGAGTTTCCTCTCAACCTGTTGCACCATGACTGTGACCACATTCCAAGCCCTCAGCAAACATTAAAACTCTCTCAAAACTTCACGGGGTAGAAATTAGTCTGGGCCCACTCCTAAGTGGAATCGACATTAGTAGCCGGGGGTGGGAGGGGGGAGGGCGGGAGGCAATCTCAGTGGTGTGGGGGGGGGGGGGGAGGGGTGGTGGGAGAGCCTCGCAGAGCCTGCCAGTAGGCCGGAGTTTTTTTGTGTGCCCGAGAGGAGTACTCCAGGTCCTGGCCCCACAAAAGTAAAAGATCTTGGGCCGGATCTTAGGCTGTTTTCTAATTGGCCTTCAGTGGTCCCATTAAGGAACGCTAGTTTGGTTGCTCAATGCTGGTACAAATGGATAGAGCATGTGTGACACACGCTCTATCCATTTGTACCTCAGAATTGCAATGAGGGTCCTATGTATGTTATAGGACCCCGATCTGCATATTACAAGTGGCCTCTTGCCTGAAACAGTTGGGCGCTCCTGTTCCCCATCTCAGTTCCCCACCCAAGGTGGTAGCTGGCTGGAGCTCCAGCGTAAATGGGGTGGTCAGTGACCCAACACCATTTTCAGGCCACTGCTGTCTGTTTATACCAGGCGGGGACTCTTAAAATTGGCCCCACTGTGTGCAATGAACTATTGGATAGAAAATAATAAAAATAGTGGAATAGGTGGGATGAGATTTCTCCTGTTGAGAAATTTATGGAGAAAATTCAATATGAGTTCTGTGACAAATCCCATTTTGATTTCTGTGGATAATGTCCAGAAGCTTGGAAAGAAGGAATGTTCACACGTACAGTAGGATTTTTTTTATTATTCATTCATGGGATATGGCCGTCGCTGGCAAGGCAAGCATTTATTGACTATCCCTAATTGCCCTTGAGAAGGTGGTTGAACCGTTGCAGTCCGTGTGGTGAAGGTTCTCCCACAGTACTGTTAGGCAGGAAGTTCCAGGATTCTGGACCTGGAGGGGAACGTACAGGTGGTGGTGTTCCCATGTGCCTGCTTCCCTTGTTCTTCTTGGCAGTAGAGGTCGCGGGTTTGGGAGGTGCTGTCGAAGAAGCCTTGGCGAGTTGCTGCAGTGCATCCTGTAGATGGTACACACTGCAGCCACTGTGTGCCGGTGGTGGAGGGAGTGAATGTTTAAGATGGTGGATGGGGTGCCAATCAAACAGGCTGCTTTATCCTGGATGGTGTCGAGCATCTTGAGTATTGTATGAGCTGCACTCATGATGGTAAAAGAATGATGGTAAAAGTAAATCAATTGAAAAAACTCTCAATAGAATTAAGAATCCTAATTAAAGGGGAATGCAGTCCCATATTAGAGAAAACTTGCAGGAAGTCTATAAAATACATCCAGTATCAGCATTTGGATAAAAGTTATTATTTTTTGAGATGGATCAGGCAAAACGGTATACAATACTATCACAACATTCAAGCCCAACAAACATCCCATCTGTCTTGAAAGTTCAAAGTTAAGGACCATTCTGCTGATTGTGCTGACGTACCAGACTATTTCGCCTGTCACTGATCCATCTGGAGGAGCAGGTTTCTACATCCTGTACTTCAGTGAAATTGTGGATCAGCAAAAGTCTGACAAATGACTTGCTGTCTTTACAGCTCATCTATGTGGATCAGTGCCAGAAAATGTTGATTCCAAGTCTTGGCCTTCCCTAAAAGCTTTGCTGAGAAAAAGGATGTCATGATGTGGAGATGCCGGTGATGGACTGGGGTTGACAATTGTAAACAATTTTACAACACCAAGTTATAGTCCAGCAATTTTATTTTAAATTCACAAGCTTTCGGAGATTTTCTCCTTCCTCAGGCAAACATTTGCCTGAGGAAGGAGAAAATCTCCGAAAGCTTGTGAATTTAAAATAAAATTGCTGGACTATAACTTGGTGTTGTAAAATTGTTTACAATTGAGAAAAAGGATAGAACTTGTGTACTCAGACATATTTTTTTTAAATCACTCATCTGTGCCCTTTGTAGATTTTACAAAGTCTGCACTGGTTACTCATTGGCAGCATTTCACTCATCTGTTTTGAATTTAGAGATAGTTAAGTCATATTTTTCATTTTGTTTCACAAAACTGGTTCTTGTTTTAATCCCTTTTTATTTGATTTACAGGTTACCACAAACTTTTCCTCTTCTTAACATGTCTTTGGAACAATACATTTATAATCAAACATCCCAACTTCAAGTATTGGCTAATACACACAATGCCTGGGTGAAGGTAGCTGAGCATGTGAGCTCTGCTTCATAGGTGTATAAATCATGACAGCAGATGAAGAAGACATTTTCAGGACTCAGGACGTTAGCTAAGGTAAGTGTATTGACATTTTAGCTACTTTTAATACATGACGTTACGATTAATGCAAACAATAATTCACTCTCACTATGGTGCAGCATCACAAAGACAATATGCACATAACTCAGGCAACTATTCACCTGGTTTACAAATATATGGGGGTAAAATTCACAAAATGGTCGACAGTGAATCACCAGCCTGTTTTACAGTCTGCCTAATTTTCTCTTCCATCCCTCACTCTACCATTACCAACAAGCCAGAGGATCAACCCTGGTTCAATGAGGAGTGTAGAAGAGCATGCCAGGTGCAGCACCAGGTGTACCTAAAAATGAAGTACCAACATGGTGAAGCTACAACACAGGACTACATGCATGCTAAACAGCGGAAGCAACATGCTATAGACAGAGCTAAGCGATTTCACAACCGACTGATTCTCTATCGCCCGTTTAGCGCCACGGCACAAGAGAAATTTCTCCATATTTTCCCATGTTGCTGCAGGACATAATTTGTTGCTGGCACAGAAATACTGCATATAAATATTGCATGATGGGACCATTAACCATCCTATCAACACAAACTGCCCATATACTGCATGTTCATTGACTCACATAAGGGGACAGGGTGTCTGGCCACATGGGTGACACTTGTTCGCAATGTCACTCCGCTTTTTAAGAAAGGAGAGAGAGGGAAACCAGGGAATTATAGACCAGTTAGCCTAACATCTGTTGTGGGGAAAATGCTGGAGTCTATAATTAAGGATAGGGTGACAGAACACCTCGAGAATTTTCAGTTAATCAGAGAGAGCCAGCATGGATTTGTGAAAGGTAGGTCGTGCCTGACAAACCTGATTGAATTTTTTGAAGAAGTGACTAAAGTAGTGGACAGGGGAATGTCAATGGATGTTATTTATATGGACTTCCAGAAGGCATTTGATAAGGTCCCACATAAGAGACTGTTAGCTAAGATAGAAGCCCGTGGAATCGAAGGGAAAAGTACAGACTTGGTTAGGAAGTTGGCTGAGCGAAAGGCGACAGAGAGTAGGGATAATGGGTAGGTACTCACATTGTCAGGATGTGACTAGTGGAGTCCCGCAGGGATCTGTCTTGGGGCCTCAATTATTCACAATATTTATTAACGACTTAGATGAAGGCATAGAAAGTCTCATAAGTTTGCTGATGACACAAAGATTGGTGGCATTGTAAGCAGTGTAGATGAAAACCTAAAATTACAAAGCGATATTGATAGATTAGATGAATGGGCAAAACTGTGGCAAATGGAATTCAATGTAGACAAATATGAGGTCATCCACTTTGGATCAAAAAAGGATAGAACAGGGTACTTTCTAAATGGTAAAAAGTTAACAACAGTGGATGTCCAAAGGGACCGAGGGGTTCAGGTACATAGATCATTGAAGTGTCATGAACAGGTGCAGAAAATAATCAATAAGGCTTTATATCTAGAGGACTAGAGTACAAGGGGGCAGAAGTTATGCTGCAGCTATACAAAACCCTGGTTAGACCGCACCTGGAGTACTGTGAGCAGTTCTGGGCACCGCACCTTTGGAAGGACATATTGGCCTTGGAGGGAGTGCAGCATAGGTTTACTAGATACCCGGACTTCAAGGGTTAAGTTACGAGGAGAGATTACACAAATTGGGGTTGTATTCTCTGGAGTTTCGAAGGTTAAGGGGTGATCTGATCGAAGTTCATAAGATATTAAGGGGAACATAAAGGGTGGATAGAGAGAAATTATTTCCGCTGGTTGGGGATTCTAGGAGTAGGGGGCACAGTCTAAAAATTAGAGCCAGACCTTTCAGGAGCGAGATTAGAAAAGATTTCTACACACAAAGGGTGGTAGAAGTTTGGAACTCTCTTCCGCAAACGGCAATTGATACTAGCTCAATTGCTAAATTTAAATCTGAGACAGATAGCTTTTTGGCAATCAAAGATATTAAGGGATATGGGCCAAAGGCAGGCATATGGAGTTAGATCACAGATCAGCCATGATCTTATCAAATGGCGGAGCAAACACGAGGGGCTGAATGGCCTACTCCTGTTCCTATGTTCTGCTTTTCCTAATTTCAGTATATGTCCCTTTTGCATTTAATTACAGTAGAAGGCTGCACATGTAGGTTTTTTTGGGGGTGTTCTCACCCTATTGATCGGTGCCGATATCGGGTCCCCGGTCTAACCCAGGAACACCTATACCTCATGGATTGGTGTCCGGGAAAAACAGGACTTATGCTAACGCACCCGGTGATGGATCACGTAGCCGAATAGCACAGAGAACACACAAACTTGGTGTTTGATTTTTGAATTGGAAGGTTGGTTTTATTGTACCGCCAATGCGAAGAAAATGATGATTAAAATGGTCCTACGCAGTACATTGGGTTACACACACACTACAGTACACTACCCTACTAAACCAAGAGGTTAGTGGGGACCCTGGAGACACCTATCACACACACACACACGTGGTCGAGGCTCACCAATCCTTGCGCACTTGCAGGTCTGGCTGACCTGTTCTCCCACGTAGGGTTGGTTGGTTTCGCTGGAAGCCGCTCTCCTCTCTGGAGAACTCGGGTGGCGGAGGAATCAGCCCAAAAGTCAGGGCTGAGTTGCACGAGTGAGAAATCCGAGAGATAAGAGAGAAAGAAAAAAGGGGGGTTTCAGGCTTCCACTTTTATACCCCTTCCTCACAATAGTTTTTAACGTTAACAAGGTTACCTCAATGTTCGTTTAAAAGTTCTTTCAAAGCCTCTTAAAAGTGCTTGATGGGTTTCGATGGCCCCTCATCTAGCTGAAGTTGCCTCTCTCGATGGGCTATTCTTTGAATTAATGCTGATTGTTGATCACCTGCTATACAAGGCTCCTTTTGTATCCAACATCCTCGGTGTTGATCGGTTTTGCTTTAAAACAAAGACATGGCCCCACCATGTCTGGAGATGTGATTCACTGGGTGGTGGCTGTTTAATTCAACCTTGTTTTTTTTCCCACATTCCACTGTGTTTTGTTGATTTGTTTGGTGACCTTTCAACTGCACCTTCCATCTTAGAATTTTGGTCAATGGCCAAATTTTACAGACTCAGGAAAAAGGTGGAATTCACTGAATTCTACACACATAATAGGCGAAAACAGTTGTGGACCATAAGGGGACCTCCTAATCTGGGGTGATTGATATCCTATGCAGAGACAGCCTACCAAATTCTGGGGCCAGAGGCAATAGAATGACTGGGGAAGGAGCGAGGGTTGAGGTCTCCACAATCTCATGGCTATACTATCATTTGCCTTTTATTCTTTATCCTGTTACTGACTCACTTATTCATTCATTGATGCACAGGAAAACATTATACCACAGCAGCATAACATACAATATCCCGTCATGTAAGAAGCTTGGCACAATTTTAGGATTATGCTTATCCTTGGTTCCCACAGGTACCATGAGAAGAAGCCCGCAGAAGCTACTGTCCACTCTTTTCCTAGCACCTCACAGTAACCTGCATCACTTACTCCAACAGTAGCAGCACCGCACAGCTACGTCCACTCTGGGGATTCAGTTAGTCAATTGCAATGGGGAATAAACAATGAATCGCAGAGCATGAATGAGGAGAAGCAGATGGAGGTGGAAATGGAGAATTCTGAACCTGTTTGCCTTTAGACCAGGACCAGAGCTCCTTCAAATCCTGAGCCCCAAGGATTCAGACCTCACAGGGACAGACTACAAAGTCTGATATTTGAACACCAAGATAGAGAAATTTGAGAGTGTGTCAAGCAACCTGAAAAGTTTGGGGGCAAATGTGGAAAAGTGTGGGGCCTGCGTATGTGCAATGCTGCATGATACCTAATTAAGCTATGAGTTACCGAGCTGAAGAGAATAGCCATTCCTGGGCCTGCTGAAATGGGGCCTCCTTTGACCGAGGTCCTAAACACAAGCATAATTTACCGAATGAACACTCTGACTAGGGCTCCAGAGTCTTTAGACTCTACAGGATTTTATCTTATCCAGATTCAACATACTGGAGGATTAGATTGAGATAGTCATATGGCAGGGCTTCAACAACCTCATATCTGCACAGTAGTGTATTCCCCCATGGATCGGTGACCATGCTGATGGAATTCCCTGGAGCAAGGAAGGTCAAGATTGGAATGGACAATGATGTTGGCTCTGGGGCAACGCCATACCTGCCCCTCTGAAATAACTCGAGGTACTAGAGAATGTGCAGGATCAGGTAGCCACCACAGCATTACATATGGCATCAGCAATTGCAGGGCCATCAAAGGACCACTTTCATCCCAATTAGTACACGTCGGCAATCAGCAGAAAACCACCACACTTCTTCCTCTCGCTGGGAAATCACTTAGAAGGAGCACATGGTTAGGTATTAGAAGACATACACTACATTTTCACAAAGGGGAGGCATTGAGGTTAGACACACTGACCACATACACACAATGCACTATGAGGGGAAATAATATTGTGTTAACTGTAATTTAGATGTGTCTAGCAGTTCATTTGGGATGAATCGGCACAAAATAGTAGTAGTGAAATGGAATGGCTTCCATGGTACTTGAGGTAAGGCTGAGGGCAATGTTGAGGATATTGTACTATTTTATTTAATGGACATGTGAAGAAAATTGTGCATTGTTTGGCACAGGCACTCAAGCGAAAGTGTCATCAATGAGAACCTGCCTTAAAACTCTTCCTATCTGCAAATGAGGTTCTGCAGGCATTTCTTTATCCTTTGGGTTAGTGTCCTCCTGTTTTACTGGTTGTGGTTAGGCTTTCTTTTTCACCTGCTCTATGATAATGGCTCTTTGAATGGCCGAGTTGTTCAAGAAGCAACGCACTTTAATAATCATGGAGTCTTTCGCTGGGCTATACCACAACATCCTTTGATCTATTAAGGCTTTGGAGAAATTGCTTCATCATTTCAATTGTCTCCTTTACCGTAATACTAGTGGCAGTGTGGGTCTTATTATCTTGTTCTTCAGCTCTTGTTCATGGCTTCTGGAGAGAATCATGAGCTAGGCCAAAAATAATGTTTTTTATTCCTGAGCAACAAACCATCCATCCCTGACCTTTCAAATAACAATGACGGCATTGATTGTTGTAAGGTAAATGCTACCTGGCTAGTGGGCATTCTTATGCATGATTCTGTATCTATAATCACAAACCAGTTCCGATTTAATGGAGTGGGATCCCTTTATGTTCATAAAAGGGGTGAGATTGGGGGTTGGAACTGTACGGCCACTTGGGTGCTATTAAAAATGCCCTGCACTTTGAAGGCACCTACCATATGTTGAGAAGTCCAGTGTTCTTTCATGTTGCTGGCTGGTTTCCAAGGGAAATTGATGAGGGAGTTTGCCTGGCAAACAAGGCATCAATATGCTGCTTGAGGCATCAATGCACTGCTAGTTGAGATTTGGCAGATATGTCCTGCTGTTGCTTAGAAGGAACCAGTAACATAAAAGTTCAAGGGATTTCCAATATGCAATTCCATTGGGCGAGGTTCCCGCTTGGAGTGCAGATTGTAAAATCATCCCTGTTTTATTTTCTACCCATGATTCTTTTCTTTTGATAATTCTCAGAACTTTAAAAGATTCACAGCAAGCATTGGTGGGTGAACATGAATGTCAACCATTACTATGACTCAAGTTTGTGAATGTACTAAGTTCAGAACAAAGAACAAGAAAAGGAAACCACGAACTCTATGAGGTAAAGGAAAACCTTCCGGTATTGAATTGGTAATTTAGGGAATAAACATCCATCTACTGGAGTGAATTCTGAGACTGGTTACTCTTTGTTATGGAGATAGACATAGTTCTAATTCAGGAAAAGGCACAGCAGTATATCTAAACCTTAGATATACGACAAGATTGAGATTTAAATGACCATCCACAGACACTTTGATCATTATTGAAGAAGCTGGACAGTCCTTTTCTTATATTTGATCAGATTTAAGATAATTGGCAAAAGAACCAATAGGGAGATGAGGACAATTTTTTTTACGTAGCGAATTGTTTTGATCTGGGATGCTCTGCCTGAAAGGGCGGTGGAAGCAGATTCAATATTAACTTTCAAAAGGAATTAGAAATATACTTGAAAAGGCAACATTTGCAGGGCTTTGAGGAAAGATGCGGGGAGTGGGACTAATTGTATAGCTCCTTCAAAGAGCCAGCACAGACATAATGGCCCGAATGGCTCCCTTTTATGCTGTAAGGTTCTATGATTCTACCAGCTCACACTCATATTGCTATGAAGTGTAAGTTTTACACTAGCAAGTGATTCACATAACTTATATTCTTATAATTTCAATCACTCAGCAGAATAAAGTTTGAGAGCCCTTACTGTATTTCTGCAACTGACCTGTACAAACATAACACCCTGAGCTGACTTTGAAATACACTGTAATAGAAGTTCAATATTATATGACTAAGGCTGAGAAAAAATAGGTCATGTTTCTTTCAGTATATGTATTATTTTTCTCCTGTATCAGTGTAAATTACTTCTTGGTGTGAGGATGGAGACAAAGAGCACTTTGATGTTTTAAGATCCTCCTCCCTGACAGAAACTGTACAAATGGAAAGTTACTGCAGCGTGAAGATCACAAAAGAGGCACTGACATGGTGCAGCAGGTCAAAATCAGTTATGATTAAACCATCAACAGTGATTCGAAATAGGTAGGGTGAAATTGCCAATGTCATGTAGGACCGTATAGAAAACATTTTACTCTTTTTCCCTATAAAGCTCAGAACAACCATAAGAGAAGACTTATTGGTATATTTCATGGCTATGCTCAGAGATAAACTTACGAAGGTAGAATTAATTGAGCATGGCAATTCATAATGAAGCATTTCTGCTATAGGTGTAAAGTACTGTGCAGTGTGTAGCAAACAAGCAAGAAATTGCTACATCTTTTGTCCAGCTAATTGATACTTTGGCCAGGAATTTCCATGGAACTGCTCCTGTAACTTCACCGGAAACGGGACGGAAACCCCGTTTACACCTGTGAATGGGGTTTCTGCCGCACTTCTGGCAAAGGCAAGGTAGTGGAGCGGGAGCAGCTCCAAGGACATCCCATGGAAATGCATCACGGAAGTTACATCACGGAAATAGGCCATTTAGCCCAGGCGGTCCCTGTCAGCGTTTACCTTTCACGTGAGCAAATAATCCTTATCACATTTACCTGTCCTGTCCCCATATCCCTTCAATGCCTTTCCCTTCCTCCACCTATCCAATCTAATCTTAAATGTTGATATAGTTTCTGCCTCAATCACTGATCCTGGAAGTGAATTCCACAACCTCACAACTCTGTGTGAAGTTTTCCTGTCTTCTGTTCTAAATCTCTTACATTCAATCTTGTATCTTTGGCTTCTTGTTCTTGACCCCTCGATTACTGCAAAGTCTGCTTCAATATATCCTGTCCCATCCTTTCATAATTTTAAAAACAGTTGTTATATTGCCCTGTAATCTGCATCCACCAAGAGGAAACCCACGAAAATGAGGCAGTTGGCATGGATGCATCACTCCCTCAGTATTTGCTTGGCCTTTGAATGCTTGCACACTGGAAGTATGAGGGCAATGCAAAAGGGAAGAAGACCTGGCATATGAGTCTCTGCCCGTTTTTCCTCTGATTTGCGCCCAGGAAATGAATGCTCATTGGACGCGAAGCAAAGAAACATTGGTCTCCATTACTCATCACCATCACCACATTGGATAGACAGAGTAAAATATTTTGTCATTCATTTAGATTACAAACTAACTGACACATCAGATGTATACTTTTAAGTGTTGATCAATCATAAAAAAAACTCCTACTACATTTCTCATAACTTTGAAAGAAGAACAAGTTTTATGGTCTCTCCTCACCTTTTTGCTATACAAGAGTCTTATTATGTCTCCTACTTATATAAAACATTATGTGGCAATATAATTGGCAAAACTCGCTTGATTCAGGAATTGTCCCTTTGGATTGGAAAATTGCCAATGTCACTCCACTATTTAAGAAGGGAAATTATAGGCCAATAGTCTAACATCGGTTGTAGGGAAGTTATTAGAATCTATTATCAGAGCCAAAGAGACTGAGAATTTGGACAATTGTGAGCTGATCAGAGAGAGCCTTCAGAAGATTTGTAAAGGGTACATCATGTCTAACAAACCTAGTTGAATTTTTTGAGGAGGTAACTAACGTGGTAGATAAGGGAGTGTCCAAGGATATTATTTATATGGACATCCAGAAAGCATTCAACAAGGTTCCACATAAGAGACTGTTAACAAAAATGAGAGCGCATGGAATTGGAGGCAACCTATTGGCTTGGATAGGGAATTGGTTAGGAGGTAGGAGACAGAGAATCGGGTTAATGGGTATGTACTCAAATTGGCAGGATGTGACTAGTGGTGTCCCCCAGGGATCTGTACTTGGCCCACAGCTTTTTACTATATTTATAAATAACTTGGATGAAGGAATAGAGAGCAGTATATCTAAATTTGCTGATGACACTAAGTTAGGTGGCACAGTAAACACTGTAGATGGGAGCAGAAAGTTGCAAAGGGGCAAAACTGTGGCAGATGGAGTTCAATGTAGGAAAGTGTGAGGTCATCCACTTTGGACCTAAGAAAGATAGATCAGAGTATTTTCTAAATGGCGAGAAGCTAGGCACTGTGGATGAGCAGAGAGCTTTAGGAGTCCAAGTACAGAAATCACTAAAAGCTAGTGGACAGGTACAAAAAATTATGAAAACGTTTAAGGGAATATTAGCCTTTACCTCAAGAGGGCTGGAATACAAAGGGGTGGAAGTTATGTTATTGCTGTAAAGAGCTCTGGTTAGACCACATCTGGAGCACTGCATTCAGTTCTGGGTACTGCACCTCAGGAAAGATATATTGGCCTTGTAGGAGGGTAGCACAGAGTCACCAGATTGATATTGGGGCTAAAAGGGTTAAATTATGAGGGCAGGTTGCATAGACTAGGCTTTTATTCCCTTGAATATAGAAGATTAAGGGGTGATCTAATTGAAGTGTTTAAGATGATTAAAGGATTTGACAGGGTGGATAGATAGAGAGAAACTATTTCCTCTGGTGGGGGAGTCCAGAACAAGGGGGCATAACCTTAAAATTAAAGCTAGGCTATTCAGGGATGATGTCAGAAAGTACTTTTTCACACAAAGGGTAGTGGAAATCTGGAACTCTCTCCCTCTAAGAGCTGTTGAGGCTAGGTCAGTTGAAAATTTTATAACTGAGATTGATAGATTTTTGTTAGGTAAAGGTATTAAGGGTTATGGAACAAGGCGGGTGAATGGAATTAAGATACAGATCATCCATGATCTAATTGAATGGCGGAACAGGCTTGAGGGGCTGAATGGCCTACTCCTGATCTTATGTTCCTAACATGGAGGAATTTTTAAGCTTTGTCTGGATTAATAATGAGCAATGGAAGTCAGTGCAAATACAGAATAAATACAATTAATCCAAGTTACAAATATTTCTCATCATTTTTAATGGGGTCATTCAGTTGAGTTGCCCTTTTTATATTTTCATTTCACAATTTTCGTCCAACAGGCACCAAAAAGTATAGATTACAGGCCTAAGGCTTGATCTCAGGCCATTATTAATATGCCCTGGAACCAGTGACCTTGAGATGCCAGGGATTGTCTGGGATTACATTTCTCTGATATTCCCTAACTGCGGCTGGGAGACATCGTTAAACTCCACTTACCACCCACTTCACCCCACTCAACATGGCACTGAACAGCACTGAGCAGAGCAGGACTTGAACCTGTGGAATGGTATTGGAAGTTAAATGACACTTAGATTTTTGATTCACCTATTTTCCTGCTGGTGACCCTCACCCTGAGTCCCTGGACAATGCTTCTTTTTAAACCCACAGATGCCACTATTGTTGATGTGACTATACCCCAATGGCATTTAATGACAATACACCTTTTAAACACCATTACAGTTTCTATTTATATTATAACTGTCCCTTTTAAAGATTTCCCATATTGTGCTAATGCATGAATGTTTATTCATAAGGAAAAGCTAACCAACATAGAATCATAGAATCATAGAAGTTTACAACATGGAAACAGGCCCTTCGGCCCAACATGTCCATGTCGCCCAGTTTATACCACTAAGCTAGTCCCAATTGCCTGCACTTGGCCCATATCCCTCTATACCCATCTTACCCATGTAACTGTCCAAATGCTTTTTAAAAGACAAAATTGTACCCGCCTCTACTACTGCCTCTGGCAGCTCGTTCCAGACACTCACCACCCTTTGAGTGAAAAAATTGCCTCTCTGGACCCTTTTGTATCTCTCCCCTCTCACCTTAAATCTATGCCCCCTCGTTATAGACTCCCCCACCTTTGGGAAAAGATTTTGACTATCTACCTTATCTATGCCCCTCATTATTTTATAGACTTCTATAAGATCACCCCTTAACCTCCTACTCTCCAGGGAAAAAAGTCTCAGTCTATCCAACCTCTCCCTATAAGTCAAACCATCAAGTCCCGGTAGCATCCTAGTAAATCTTTTCTGCACTCTTTCTAGTTTAATAATATCCTTTCTATAATAGGGTGACCAGAACTGTACACAGTATTCCAAGTGTGGCCTCACTAATGTCTTGTACAACTTCAACAAGACATCCCAACTCCTGTATTCAATGTTCTGACCAATGAAACCAAGCATGCCGAATGCCTTCTTCACCACCCTATCCACCTGTGACTCCACTTTCAAGGAGCTATGAACCTGTACTCCTAGATCTCTTTGTTCTATAACTCTCCCCAACGCCCTACCATTAACGGAGTAGGTCCTGGCCCGATTCGATCTACCAAAATGCATCACCTCACATTTATCTAAATTAAACTCCATCTGCCATTCATCGGCCCACTGGCCCAATTTATCAAGATCCCGTTGCAATCCTAGATAATCTTCTTCACTGTCCACAATGCCACCAATCTTGGTGTCATCTGCAAACTTACTAACCATGCCTCCTAAATTCTCATCCAAATCATTAATATAAATAACAAATAACAGCGGACCCAGCACCGATCCCTGAGGCACACCGCTGGTCACAGGCCTCCAGTTTGAAAAACAACCCTCTACAACCACCCTCTGTCTTCTGTCGTCAAGCCAATTTTGTATCCAATTGGCTACCTCACCTTGGATTCCATGAGATTTAACCTTATATAACAACCTACCATGCGGTACCTTGTCAAAGGCTTTGCTAAAGTCCATGTAGACCACGTCCACTGCACAGCCTTCATCTATCTTCTTGGTTACCCCTTCAAAAAACTCAATCAAATTCGTGAGACATGATTTTCCTCTCACAAAACCATGCTGACTGTTCCTAATCAGTCCCTGCCTCTCCAAATGCCTGTAGATCCTGTCTCTCAGAATACCCTCTAACAACTTACCCACTACAGATGTCAGGCTCACCGGTCTGTAGTTCCCAGGCTTTTCCCTGCCGCCCTTCTTAAACAAAGGCACAACATTTGCTACCCTCCAATCTTCAGGCACCTCACCTGTAGCTGTCGATGATTCAAATATCTCTGCTCGGGGACCGCAATATCCTCCCTAACCTCCCATAACGTCCTGGGATACATTTCATCTGGTCCCGGAGATTTATCTACCTTGATGTGCGTTAAGACTTCCAGCACCTCCCTCTCTGTAATATGTACACTCCTCAAGACATCACTATTTATTTCCCCAAGTTCCCTAACATCCATGCCTTTCTCAACCGTAAATACCGATGTGAAATATTCATTCAGGATCTCACCCATCTCTTGTGGTTCCGCACATAGATGACCTTGTTGATCCTTAAGAGGCCCTACTCTCTCCCTAGTTACTCTTTTGCCCTTTATGTATTGGTAGAAGCTCTTTGGATTCTCCTTTGTCTTATCTGCCAAAGCAATCTCATGTCCCCTTTTTGCCCTCCTGATTTCTCTCTTGACTCTACTCCGGCAATCTCTATACTCTTCAAGGGACAAACAGATCCATTATAAAACACCTAGAGGTGTCAAATAGAGACAAACGTCCCAATTCTTACAACTTGCTTACCTCATGGAACCTGAGTAATGTTTTCCCCTGAAGCTAGTGCCAAATATTTTATGGATCACTGTGGGGTGACATACATTATCTAGTTTGTAGAAGTCAAGCAATTTCTACAGAATGCCAGCTCCCTCATTATTTATTCAATTAATTAGTAATCTGCCAGTATGCAGCTTCTTATTTCTTATAGTTCTCCAAGGAATGTTAGTTTTATAACTTCAGGATCAGGAGCATTTCTAAATATAATTTCAAGGAATCAATTATATTTAGAAATGCTCTATTGCTCCACTTTCTCTGAAGACCTTTGCCGTCACAAAATGTTAATTTTATAAAAGGCTTCTTACTGCAATGTAGACAATAAACTTGAAAAAAATTCCATTATAGAATCATAGAATCATACAGCACAGGAGGCCATTCGGCCCATTATGCCTGTGCTGGCTCGTTGAAAGAGCTATCCAATTAGATCCACTCCCCTGCTCTTTCCCCATTGCCCTGCACTTTTTCCTTTATCAAGTATTTACCCAATTCCCTTTTAAGAGTTAATTATAATTCATTTTCTGTATGTTTTTAAGAGATCCAACCTTACGTTTGGGCAGGGTGAGATCAGTCGACATATATTTGGTTTTAAAATGGAGCATCTTTTATGTTCTCATTGGAATTCAACAACAAAATCTCTTTTCTCAGCATTACTTAATTTCTAAAACAATTTTTCTTTTATCAAAATGTCGTTATCGTACGAAAGGCAACTCTATTAATTGATATTTTCATGCAATAAAGGGACGGGAGAAACTATTCTAAGAAACTGTAATGCTTATCATAATTTTCTGTCTATAAACTTCACAAATCCTTGAAACTATTATTTTGGGGGATGGGATTCAAAGTTAATTTCCCATCGACTGCATGTGCGTGTTTAAACAGTATCCATGTAGTTCAAAGCCTGAACACATTCCAGACGGATGGGATGTAGGGCCTCCAATATTAGGTCTCCCAAGTAAAATGAGTTTGAGACAGTCGCAATCCAGCTCCCACTGGACATTTACCCACAGCAAAAACATACCCTAAATTCCACCATAACTGTCACAAATTGGACAATCTTGTTGAGAGAGCCTAAAAAAAACAGAAAACATAGGAAATAACTAATTCGAAACAGTTGCAGTTATGCTGTTCTGCAATCGTGGTCAATCACATTGAGGCAAGATTTCTTGTTTGCTCTTTGTAATGAAATTGTAAACACATTGTTTATAATTGCTTTTTTGATTTTGCTACAAATGGGGAACAGAGAAAATATTTCCTAATCCATCAAGTAATGCAAGGAAAGACGTGTTGTATGTATGGCCTCTGTCCTACTTGATTTAGGACCGT
Source organism: Heptranchias perlo (assembly GCF_035084215.1). Lineage (NCBI taxonomy): Eukaryota > Metazoa > Chordata > Chondrichthyes > Hexanchiformes > Hexanchidae > Heptranchias > Heptranchias perlo. Next base: position 44,573,527 of record NC_090339.1, on the reverse strand, counting down.
TTTATGCTGTTATTGGTACAGAATTGGACAAATATTGGATTGAATTCTCAATCCTTCCTTTGGTGATCACATAGCATATAAACAAAGCAAAATAAAAAAAAGCACCCTACCATCTTTCAAAGGTGTAAGAGATGTTCATTTAACCCCTGGGACCCTATACGAAATGATATTGTACTGATTATTTCTACTTTTTCTCATCACAATGAATTAAATTCACCCAAAGTCACCTAAAAATTGTATTTATAATAGTTATTTTTGAGTGTTTAGTTCCTTAGAACAATAATAACAATTTTCTACTGCTATCTGTTATGTCTGTGTTTGTATAATGCTTATACAGACAGATTAATAAAGAAACTATGTGAAGCCTGCAAGCTGTGGAGGTTGTATCTTTTACTTTTTATTTTCTCCCTTGTAACTGATTTTAACATATTCTCTCTGGCGATGTCGCTAAATAAGCATTAGATTACCTATGTAGCAACTAGATAAGGTGTAGCAGTCCCAGAAAATTCTTAATGAAAAATGCACATTTTTCCCTTTGCTTTGAACATTTATGTGGAATGAAATTTCTTCTGTGGGTGAAGTTCAACAAAAAAGTAAATTTGAGTAAATACTCCAGTGGAAAGCAGAGGCATATTTTTTTCAATTATTTCTCTTCTTGGAGTCTTGATCCCATTCTACAGCTCGTTTGGAAAGTTAGCTGACTAAAAGAATGCTTATTAAGTCCTTGTTAAAGGACTTATGGTTTTGCTTAGGAAGTTCATTACTCATAGTCAGACCTATGAATTAGTTTTGTGAGGAAAGTCAAAGGTGTTAAAGTTTAAATAGAGCACTGAGAATAGCTATAGTGGATTTAGAGGATGCAATTGTAACTTCTTATTAACTCCAGAAGCCAGTCATTATCTAACATGCTCAAATGAATGAACTTACAACTGACAAGTCTGTAACAGATAATATGAAGAGAATTGACATATATGGAAAATGAAGTTAAAACTATATTATATATCTACTGTATATTAAAAATCTTATTTTTGTGCACACTTCCTATCTACAAAACTTTAATTCCTGTCATCATGTTTTTGTCCCACTTTTAGGTCAACCTTTTCCATTATAAATTCCTATGTCCACATTTATAATGGCAACTGCCGATAGAAACGTGTCATGCTGTAATTACACCCTCCTGCCAGTGGTGGTGTTGTAGCACCTCAGTTTTGCATCTCCTGGATCCTCAGACTGAATTGCAGAAAAATTGTTTTGTTCCAGCTAACTCTACCTCCCAAAATTGCTGTAACTTTCCCTATTTTGTTATAGATAATGATGTAAAATTAAAGTATTACATAAAAATAATGTCAGAATGTATGGCTGCAAAGTGGGGACTGAATTATGTCTGCCTTGCTCCAATTATCCTCTGCCCTCTAATTCCACTTCAGCTGAAGACTATACTTTGTCTTGACTCCCTGGATACAATGCCACAAGAGATTGACTAGCATTAATGAAACTAATAAAAAACACAATCAATTGTAAGATGTCATCAGATAAAAAGCTTTTTTGTGTCTCCTGTCCAGGAGTGTGAAAGATGTACTGGAAAGGCCTTTCCAGATACTACTTATGTATTGGACCAAAATGCATTCAAAACCAATTAGTGCCTATATCACTGTAGCTACTATCATAGATTCCAATATTGATCCCTACTAAACGCAATCTCATGCTTCCATGATGCAGATATTGATTGTGATAAATTTTCTGAGGGCTAGCATATAGCACATTTTGTTTAAAGCTGTTCTTATGTTACCTAACATATATCATCATTGAGTAGTGTTATGTTCCTTATATCAATGCAAGAAGGCCTGCAGGAGAACTTATGATGTTCCAGAAGGCATATTTGGCTCAGGGTTCATTATATAATATGTTAAAACAACAATATCACTAATAATGTTTAATTTAGGAATGCATGCCTCAAATTCCAATTTCTCATGGTTTTAAATACACAAAAATAATTTTGGCAATACAGTAGTAATTATCATTGCTGTGAGATTTATAAGATCTTTGCAGAAACTTTGCTAAATATCCCAGCTCTAAAATTCTGATGAATTAGGAGCCTATCTTTCCCTTTCAGGTGATGACCAATCTGCTGTGCATTTGCAGCATTTTCTGTTTTAATTCCAGCTTTAAATTTGGTCGCCATCAGTACAATATGCATTTCTCCCCGATGTTTGTTGGCTGGAGTTTGAGCAACCAATAAAACTCCATTGACACCCGGATCATACCAATGGGAATAAAATGTTTCCAGGAATAAAGAGCCTTTACTTAGCTTAAACAAGATGTGGAGATGCCGGTGATGGACTGGGGTTGACAAATGTAAGGAATCGTACAACACCAGGTTATAATAAAACAGTTGGACTATAACCTGGTGTTGTAAGATTCCTTACATAGCTTAAACAAGGAAGTAGGAACATTAATATGGAGAGACACATTACCGCATGATATATTACTTCATTTAAACCTGCAATTGATTTATGTGAGGTACATATAAAGGCAAAAAATAATTTATCAAGCAAACTTCATTGCTTATTTCCATAATTCTGTGCTGTTTATGATACAATGAGTCAATTATTTACATCAGAGAGCTGCAACTGCGTTGATTGGGGACAATCATTTTCTGGTACGACTAAGCATAAATATTTAGCTTCTGTCTCTCCATCAATGCTGTCAGTGCTAGAAAATGGGAACAAACAACTCAGATGGATTTTTTGGTTCATCACAGCTTTTGCTACAGAACAGTGGTCCCTCATCTACATAAACAGTTGTTCGTACATGAGCAATGCTACCTTCCAATAATTTTTTTTTTGTAGAATCATGGAGATTCTAAACAGTGATGGTTAGCCTGTGGTGCCATGCAGAGTCATTGAAATCATTTCTCTCATTTTATGAAGTTTTCTTCCTACCTTTAATGACATCTTCCCTGTTTATCATGATGCATTGTAAACAATTTTACAACACCAAGTTATAGTCCAGCAATTTTATTTTAAATTCACAAGCTTTCGGAGATTTTCTCCTTCCTCAGGCAAATGTTTGCCTGAGGAAGGAGAAAATCTCCGAAAGCTTGTGAATTTAAAATAAAATTGCTGGACTATAACTTGGTGTTGTAAAATTGTTTACAATTGTCAACCCCAGTCCATCACCGGCATCTCCACATCATATCATGATGCAAGGAGAGATAAATGATATTGAATAGTTGACATGAAAAGCAAGTGTTAGTGAATTGTGGAGTTAAATTTCATGCTACAGGAAAATCTTGTGCTTACCACCTATTCATCACAAAACTCTCTATTATATATATATTCGTACTAATGGTAGATTTTCTGAGTCCTCACACACAGCAAGGTACCTTGCACATCGCATTGAAATCAATGCATGCTTGCAATGTGCAAGGTAACTTGCTGCATGTTAGTTCATGTGGCTATCCTCTATGTTCATATGGCTTTAGATGGTTCTGGATTTGAAAATCATATTTGAAGGTTATAGGTCACAAGTCAGGATGCCAGCACGGCTAGCCAGTGAATCCACAGCAGTTAAATTTGTATTAAATGTGGGTAGGAACCAGTACCATTTTAACAAACAACTCATGCAGATACATTATAACATGGTACCTTTGCTGTAACAAGGCATCCCAAGGCACTTGACAAAAGTGGATTGGATACCAAGCACAAGGTGCGAAAAGACATAGGAGAGATGACCAAAGGCATGGTCGAAGAGGTAAGTTTTGAGAAGTTGGGAAGAAATATAGTAAGCCAGGTCGATATAGCAGGAGAGTTCCAGAGTGCAGGGTGTGATAGCTGAAGGCTTTGCTGCCAATGGTTCAGTGAAGGAAGGGAACAATACATAGTAGACCAGAGTTGGAGCCGTGAAAGGAGAGAATTGGGGTGTTAGGGCCATGAAGGAATTTGTAAACAAGAACAAGAATGTTGAAGGAGTCACCGAAGGTTAGTGAGGACAAGGTGATAACAGAATAGGAACTCGTATGAGATAGACTGCAACTGATGGAGATTTGAATGAGTTAATGTTTATGTAGGATGAAGCTCAATTGTTCAGTAAGGAGAATGTTGGAGAAGTTGAGTTTGGAGGTGGTGAAAGGGTGGGTGAGGATTTTGGTGGTGATGGAGGTGAGGTAGGGAGGGAGGGAGGTGGGTGATATTATGCATGTAGAAAAAAGCAGTCTTGGTGTTGGACCAGAAGTGGGGTTTCAAGTTCAGTTCAGGATTAGGAAACCTGATCTGAACTTGAAACCCCACTTCTGGAACCCCACTTCTCAATGTGGTACCATGCCCTTTTAAGTATCGGCCCGCTGGCTTTAAACGGGGGCGCGACTTCCTGGTGTCTGCTGTGCATGCGCAGACAAACCTGCCTGGGTTAAACCCAGAAGTGGGCAAGTTGGAGCCGGGATGCGGTCTCGCTCCAAAAACCTGTTATTTTAACCTCCCACCCACCCCCAACCCACCCATTCTTGGGGGTTAAAATTTATCTCCATGTCTTTCTTCATGTTATGTTAATTCAACTTGCAAATTTAAAAAAAACACCAGTTCAATTTTGAAGTCAACTAATTGTCTCACCTATGTTTTGTTGACAGAAAAGACAAATGCTAATTTCTTATAGCTGTGAGACAGAAAATGTAATTGCTAACATCGATGAGCCAGAGGGAGAGAGAGAGAGTAAGACAGAAGAGGTAATTTTGACTTTGGGCAATAGTGTAAAACAGGCGATACAACTAACAGATGGCTGATCCGATATCACCCATTTTACACTATCGCCCAAAGTCAAAATTACCTCCAGACTGTGGGGGTAATTTTAACCTAACCTACCCAGCGGGCAATTGACAGGATCGGATTGGCCACCCATTTTATTCTCCGTCCAATTTTATTTTCCTTTGAAGTCAAAATCGGCCAGGGTGTAAAACGGACGGTTGATCCAATCCTATCAGCTTCCCACCAAAAGGTTAGGTTAAATTTACCCCCACTGTTCTGGGTGTGCAATACTGCGGTAATTGGCTTGCGATCAGGTATCCCATTTTTTAGCTTTCTAAATTCTGCCAGAAGTGGGATCAGGTACTTCTTGCATCTGCTCCATTATATGCGGTTGCACAGGAAGAAGCAGGATTGGTGGGATGATCTCAACCTCTGGAAATCCATCTCCCTTGTCCCCAATACTATGTACATCTGCATGAAGTAGGCATTGTAGTGTGTCAGGACCTTATCTTGGTAGAAGTAGGTGCCCATTCTTCTTTTAAAGGCTAGTTTCCCCAGGGCAATCAATCGCAGATCAATTTTACGCACCTGCCATTGTTGAATGTTACCCCCACTGTGTGGGTGTTGCAGCTGTCCCCAACTTCCCCATTTCTTAACTTTGATAGTAGTTATCAAACTTACTATCTCAAAATTTTGACCCCGACTCATCTGTGACCCCACCGCCTCTCACTTACCTGAACCCCTCTTTTTGGGAGGGAGTTCTCCTACCAGTGATTGATTTTCACGTTGACCAAGCAACCACTGAACTGTTAAACAAGAATCCATTACAAGTACTAAAACCCATTATAATCAGAGAATCATAGAAGTTACAACATGGAAACAGGCCCTTCGGCCCAACATGTCCATGTCGCCCAGTTTATACCACCAAGCTAGTCCCAATTGCCTGCACTTGGCCCATATCCCTCTATACCCATCTTACCCATGTAACTGTCCAAATGCTTTTTAAAAGACAAAATTGTACCCGCCTCTACTACTGCCTCTGGCAGCTCGTTCCAGACACTCACCACCCTTTGAGTGAAAAAATTGCCCCTCTGGACCCTTTTGTATCTCTCCCCTCTCACCTTAAATCTATGTCCCCTCGTTATAGACTCCCCTACCTTTGGGAAAAGATTTTGACTATCTACCTTATCTATGCCCCTCATTATTTTATAGACTTCTATAAGATCACCCCTTAACCTCCTACTCTCCAGGGAAAAAAGTCTCAGTCTATCCAACCTCTCCCTATAAGTCAAACCATCAAGTCCCGGTAGCATCCTAGTAAATCTTTTCTGCACTCTTTCTAGTTTAATAATATTCTTTCCATAATAGGGTGACCAGAACTGTACACAGTATTCCAAGTGTGGCCTTACTAATGTCTTGTACAACTTCAACAAGACATCCCAACTCCTGTATTCAATGTTCTGACCAATGAAACCAAGCATGCCGAATGCCTTCTTCACCACCCTATCCACCTGTGACTCCACTTTCAAGGAGCTATGAACCTGTACTCCTAGATCTCTTTGTTCTAAAGCTCTCCCCAACGCCCTACCATTAACGGAGTAGGTCCTGGCCCGATTCGATCTACCAAAATGCATCACCTCACATTTATCTAAATTAAACTCCATCTGCCATTCATCGGCCCACTGGCCCAATTTATCAAGATCTCGTTGCAATCCTAGATAACCTTCTTCACTGTCCACAATGCCACCAATCTTGGTGTCATCTGCAAACTTACTAACCATGCCTCCTAAATTCTCATCCAAATCATTAATATAAATAACAAATAACAACGGACCCAGCACCGATCCCTGAGGCACACCGCTGGTCACAGGCCTCCAGTTTGAAAAACAACCCTCTACAACCACCCTCTGTCTTCTGTCGTCAATCCAATTTTGTATCCAATTGGCTACCTCACCTTGGATCCCGTGAGATTTAACCTTATATAACAACCTACCATGCGGTACCTTGTCAAAGGCTTTGCTGAAGTCCATGTAGACCATATCTACTGCACAGCCCTCATCTATCTTCTTGGTTACCCCTTCAAAAAACTCAATCAAATTCGTGAGACATGATTTTCCTCTCACAAAACCATGCTGACTGTTCCTAATCAGTCCCTGCCTCTCCAAATGCCTGTAGATCCTATCCCTCAGAATACCCTCTAACAACTTACCCACTACAGATGTCAGGCTCACCGGTCTGTAGTTCCCAGGCTTTTCCCTGCCGCCCTTCTTAAACAAAGGCACAACATTTGCTACCCTCCAATCTTCAGGCACCTCACCTGTAGCTGTCGATGATTCAAATATCTCTGCTGGGGACCCGCAATTTCCTCCCTAACCTCCCATAACGTCCTGGGATACATTTCATCTGGTCCCGGAGATTTATCTACCTTGATGTGCGTTAAGACTTCCAGCACCTCCCTCTCTGTAATATGTACACTCCTCAAGACATCACTATTTATTTCCCCAAGTTCCCTAACATCCATGCCTTTCTCAACCGTAAATACCGATGTGAAATATTCATTCAGGATCTCACCCATCTCTTGTGGTTCCGCACATAGATGACCTTGTTGATCCTTAAGAGGCCCTACTCTCTCCCTAGTTACTCTTTTGCCCTTTATGTATTTGTAGAAGCTCTTTGGATTCTCCTTTGCCTTATCTGCCAAAGCAATCTCATATCCCCTTTTTGCCCTCCTGATTTCTCTCTTAACTCTACTCCGGCAATTTCTATACTCTTCAAGGGATCCATTTGATCCCAGCTGCCTATGCATGTCATATGCCTCCTTCTTCTTTTTGACTAGGGCCTCAATCTCCCGAGTCATCCAAGGTTCCCTACTTCTACCAGCCTTGCCCTTCACTTTATAAGGAATGTGCTTACCATGAACCCTGGTTAACACACTTTTGAAAGCCTCCCACTTACCAGACGTCCCTTTGCCTGCCAACAGACTCTCCCCATCAACTTCTGAAAGTTCCTGTCTAATTCCATCAAAATTGGTCTTTCCCCAATTTAGAATTTTAACTTTTGGGCCAGACCTATCATTCCCCATAGCTATCTTAAAACTAATGGAATTATGATCACTGGTCCCAAAGTGATCCCTCACTAACACTTCTGTCACCTGCCCTTCCTTATTTCCCAAGAGGATGTCAAGTTTTGCCCCCTCTCTCATCGGGCCATCCACATACTGAATGAGAAATTCCTCCTGAATACACTCAACAAATTTCTCTCCATCCAAGCCCCTAATGCTATGGCTGTCCCAGTCAATGTTGGGAAAGTTAAAGTCCCCTACTATTACCACCCTATTTTTCTTGCAGCTGTCTGTAATCTCCTTACATATTTGCTCCTCAATTTCCCGTTGACTATTTGGGGGTCTGTAGTACAATCCTATCAAAGTGATCTCTCCCTTCTTATTTTTCAGTTCTACCCATATAGACTCAGTGGGTGAACCCTCGGATATATCCCCTCTCACTACTGCCGTGATGTTCTCCCTAATCAAGAACGCAACTCCCCCTCCTCTCTTACCTCCTGCTCTATCTTTCCTATAGCACCTGTACCCTGGAACATTGAGCTGCCAGTCCTGCCCCTCCCTTATCCATGTTTCAGTAATAGCTATAACATCCCAGTCCCATGTACCCATCCATGCCCTGAGTTCATCTGCCTTGCCCATCAGACTTCTTGCATTGAAATAAATGCAGTTTAATCTCGACTTCCCTTGGTCTTTGCCCTGCTTTCTCAGACCATCTGTCCAGTCATGTTTTGTACACTCTCCCTTACTGCCTTTTGTTTCTGTCACCACTTTACTTCCCACTGACTTCCTGCATCGGTTCCCATCCCCCTGCCACATTAGTTTAAACCCTCCCCAACAGCACTAGCAAACACTCCCCCTAGGACATTGGTTCCAGTCCTGCCCAGATGCAGACCGTCCAATTTGTACTGGTCCCACCTCCCCCAGAACCGGTTCCAATGGCCCAGGAATTTGAATCCCTCCCTCTTGCACCATCTCTCAAGCCACGTATTCATCCTAGCTATCCTGTCATTCCTACTCTGACTAGCCCGTGCCACTGGTAGCAATCCTGAGATTACTACCTTTGAGGTCCTACTCTTTAGTTTAACTCCTAACTCCCTAAATTCAGCTTGTAGGACCTCATCCCTTTTTTTACCTATATCGTTGGTGCCTATATGCACCACGACAACTGGCTGTTCACCCTCCCCCTCCAGAATGTCCTGCAGCCGCTCCGAGACATCCCTGACCGTTGCACCAGGGAGCCAACATACCATCCTGGAGTCTCGGTTGCGTCCGCAGGAACGCCTGTCTATTCCCCTTACAATCGAGTCCCCTATCACTATAGCTCTGCCACTCTTTTTCCTGCCCTCCTGTGCAGCAGAGCCAGCCACGGTGCCATGAACCTGGCCGCTGCCACCTTCCCCTGGTGAGCCATCTCCCCCAACAGTATCCAAAATGGTATACCTGTTTAGGAGGGAGATGATCGCAGGGGACCCCTGCACTGCCTTCCTACTCTTCCTCTGTCTGTTGGTCACCCATTCACTATCTCCCTCAGTAATTTTTATCTGTGGTGTGACCAACTCACTGAACGTGCTATCCACGACTTTCTCAGCATCGCGGATGCTCCAAAGTGAGTCCATCCGCAGCTCCAGAGCCGTCAAGCGGTCAAACTGTAGCTGCAGCTGGACACACTTCCCGCAGGTGAAGGAACCAGGGAGGATCCCTGAATTCCCACATCCCACAAGAGGAACATGACACGGCTCTGGGATCTCCTGCCATGACTTAACCCTTCAGTTAGCTTAACAACAACTACAATGTCAAGAGAAAAAAAAAGGAAAGAAAAACTACTTACCACTCCCTTTAAGGAGTTTACTCCTTTAAATTATTCTTAATTTAGAGAATGTTAACTACACTAGGGATCTTGATTCTCTAAAAAACGCTACTTGTGAGAAGACCTGCAGACCTTACCTTTCTTTTTACTTTAGTTACTGTAGATAAGTAGAAATACTCACCTGAACCTACTCACCAATCAGGTGCCTCCCCTGTGTCGCGTCCCTTTCTGATTCCTGACGTCACTTCGAACTCCGTCGCAGCTCCCTCTGCTCCGATCCGCTCCTCTCAGCTGTTCTCAGCGTTCTGAAATCCCGCCTTTTTATGGGATGCTCCCTCTGCTCCGATCCGCTCCTCTCAGCTGTTCTCAGCGCTCCGAAATCCCGCCTTTTTATGCGATGCTCCCTCTGCTCCGATCCGCTCCTCTCAGCTGTTCTCAGCGCTCTGAAATCCCGCCTTTTTATGCTATAACTTTTTACACACCTTTAATTTACCTTAGTAAACTAAAACCTCTTTCTTAGCTTAAATATTAAAGAGGCTATTACTTTTTTTTAACTTACCTTTCACATCAGTTTATATAGCACAACAAGATGCACCATGCAACACAACAGAGTGTCCTCTGACTCACCATAAGCAACACCATGGGAGATCTGCTAGTATTATATTTAAAATCTTCCATATAGCACACATTTTCTGCAATTGTCATACTTCCTGTATCACTTTCCTATCACCCTTTCTCCATCATACTATCTCAATCACACTTGTTCCACTCACCACAGAAGACCTGCTAGAAATTTCCCATGCCACATTTCTGGTGTCCATACTCCCAGGTTGCTGCAGTGATGTTACTAACAGACAGTACTTGCATCCCAGAAGTACTTGATTTTGTTTTGATGGCCACTGTGACCTCAGGTTCACCTGGGAGGCAATCTTCAGCTACCCAACTCTGGGAAAACTTATTACTGGCTGAGTATGCTGCATACTTTACTGGTGGCACATTTTCCCAGGGATTTGCAGCTCTGGATCAGCTCACAGGCCAATCCAAAGCCATGGCTGATAAGAAATAGGAGCAGGAGTAGGCCAATCGGCCCCTCAAGCCTGCTCCGCCATTCAATAAGATCATGGCTGATCTGATCCTAACCTCAAATCTAAATTCATGTCCAATTTCCTGCCCGCTCCCCGTAACCCCTAATTCTCTTTACTTCTAGGAAACTGTCTATTTCTGTTTTAAATTTATTTAATGATGTAGCTTCCACAGCTTCCTGGGGCAGCAAATTCCACAGACCTACTACCCTCTGAGTGAAGAAGTTTCTCCTCATCTCAGTTTTGAAAGAGCAGCCCCTTATTCTAAGATTATGCCCCCTAGTTCTAGTTTCACCCATCCTTGGGAACATCCTTACCGCATCCACCCGATCAAGCCCCTTCACAATCTTGTATGTTTCAATAAGATCGCCTCTCATTCTTCTGAACTCCAATGAGTAGTGTCCAAATCTACTCAACCTCTCCTCATATGTCCACCCCCTCATCCCCGGGATTAACCGAGTGAACCTTCTTTGTACTGCTCACATTAAAAAGAATGAAGCCACTGACTATCCTGATGACTCAGTGAATTTATCCAATGAATAGCTAAGCCTTGCGGACAGGGAGAGTCACAGGTTCAATTTCTAAGTAAGCTGATTTTAATTTTGATGGCAGTAGTAGCTCTGCTCACGTCTCCTAGGTGAAGGAGGGAAAATTAATTGGTATACTCACTTCTGATTGCTATTGAGCAATCCTTGCTGTAAGTGTGCTGTGGGCAAAGCACTAAATGGTGATTTGTGCCAATGGAACCTTATCCCAGCAATAAGTCAACATCTTCAGGACCGGAGGAGAGGGATAAAACTGGTGAAGAAAAATGGGCAAATTAGTAAAAAAAAGGGAATGTAGCTACTCTGGGAAACAGGCAACTCTTTTACTCATGCCATCATCAAATCAGCCTGGAAGTAAGGAGACCTAAAATGGCACGTCTTCCGTTGCGGCACACAATATGACATTTTTAAAATACATCAGGGAATATATTAATAAATATATATTTTTCACATTGATAGTTGTACTTTGAATAAAATGTCTTCCTCCTTCCCCTTTAAGTTATTAAGTGAAGGGGCATTTCAATTTATGAGTGCAACAAGGAAACTCACAATAGAAAAGAGCAGTTTTGGGTGGGCCTTCGATATAATAAAATTCCACATTTAACATTGGATCAGAGGATGAAAGCCACACTATTTTATTTTGAGGCACTATCAAAATCTCTGTTTTGTGGTCCAGAAATTAATGGATTTCATGGTCTTAAGTTGAAAGTTCAGAGGACGTGCTGAACATCTGTATTCCTGAGAAATGATCCAGTATTTAACAATCAAAGGAAAATCATTAAAATCTTATTATGGAGTACCAGGGTTACGAATAATTGATTAAAAACATCAGGCACAATCAAACTGTCAGATTTTTACAGCTTTGAGACATTTCTAGATACACATCAGTAAATCCTTCTGAATTTCAATTTATTGCCTGCACAGGGTGTAATCTTTTTTTGATGTAATTCAGTTGAGCTGATTTCATTGGAGGTTTTACATAAAATGGCACCAAAATATAATAAATATGAACAACGAAATGTATGGTTGTAAAATTACTATTGAATCTCTTGTGAGATTAGATAGGAAAAGACTCCAAGTAGAAAATGCAATGAAAAAAAGTCGCTTGAGAAATTCCATTTCATAACAAGAATTATTGTTCAAACCATTAACAATCTGCGTCATTATTCACTGGGTTTATTTTCATCAATTAGCAAGAATCCAGATTAATACATAAGGTTAAGGAAAAAAAGTAAAAAATACATATTTATTTTAAGAAACCATTTTACCTCAGTAGTTACGATTCTATTGTTCCAATGTACTTATTTACATTTTCTGAATATGGATTATCCATTAAAACAACCCTTTTTATTTTTTATGAACCAATTAAGGTTGGTACAGTAGACTGTCTTTATAATGCTGTCTTTGAGAATCATTAATAAGAAGTGGTATAACACGGAGCACATTAAAAGGGAATGGTTTATGTGGTTTCACTATTAGTGAGGGAGCATGTTGTAGCAGCAGTTGTATTGTCCCAAAGAGTTTTATTATGATGGTTCTTTAGATCTGCCATAAAGATTTCAAATACAGACCATTCCTATTTCACAAGGCTACCTATTTTTGTGAAGAAAAATAAATTCATTCTAACAGACTAGGGGTTTGCGATTGTACTGTATAATATTACGAGCAAATGTGTTACTGACTTAATATGAAATTTTGTTGTCTGCTTTTTAATGCCTTCATTAAAACAGCAGATAAGGAGATCGCATATGAATTTTGTATGAACATGTTAACGTATCTGTTACTAATATTGCACAGCAAATGTTACTGTCTTGCAATAAATGAATCTCCTAAAGTGGGTTGGGTCCAATTAATACTATGGTGCAAAAGACTATGGGGGTTAAATTCGATAATCCCTAAATCTGGGTGCACCTTTTATTTGCAAAATATAAGAGTCTGAATAGAGATCAGATATTGCACACGTAAAACACAGATGCAGGCCCCATCCCCATGTTTACAAACTGTTGAGATATTGGGCTCGAATTTAGCAGGCCTGCGGGTTCCCAGCGGGTGGTCCTCCGGGAGCGTGGAAAACGCAGACGGCTAATCGTGTGCGTCCCCCACGCGATCGCGGGATAATTGGACCGATTAAGCCCTGCTTCCGGGTTCTCCGCTCCCCAGCTGCGTGCCGGCCGGCTGCGCATGCGCAGTGCCGTCGACGCGATGTAGGAGCTCCACTTAAAGGGGCAGTCTCCCAAAGCCCCTCCTGCTGCAATCAATAGTTTTCTGACGATGGCTCAGCCAAGGGGAAAGGCTGCGCCCCGTTTTTCAGACCTAGCACTGCAGCTGATGCTGGAGGGCGTGAGGAGGAGGAGGGACACGCTCTTCCCAGAAGATGGACGCAAGTTCCCTGCCGCCGCCACCAGGAAGGCATGGGCAGAGGTGGCGGCGGAGGTGAGCAGCAGGGGCAACACCCCAAGGACTTGGGAGCAGTGCCGCAAGCGCTTCAATGACCTGACTAGGTCTGGCAAGGTGAGTACACCAACGCACCCTCCCACATCCCGTCCCCACCATCACGCCAAACAGATCACAACCCCTCCTGCACAGCCACCACTGCGCTCCATCAGCAATCCTCACAGCCACTCATTCACCATCCTCGCCGTGCACGCAAGTACCCACCGTCCCTGACCCCACCCGAACACTACCACACACCCCAATCCCCATGCAATGGGATGGGCACGTGGCCCACGCATCCTCCCATCCATCCGCGCCACGCTCAACCCAACCACACTGATGCTCGATGCGTCTCACGATGCAATACGCACCCACTCACACATTTGTGTTTTGCCTTCACAGGAGAAGAGGAGCAAGAACAATCGCGAAAGGGCACGCACCGGAGGTGGCCCGCCGCAAGTGGTGGAGCTCACCGACGCCGAGGTGGAGGCGCTCGACTTCGCCCGCACGCGACATTGCCTATCGGTGGCTGATGGCGAGTGTGTCGCTGCAGAAACGGCCGGTAAGGGAAAGCTGACACTCAACACCCATGATCGCGAGTGACCGTATCATCACCTGCCATCAGGCGCACTGTCAAGTTGGTCCACATGCCTCAAAGTGCCCTCTGTTCTCTTGCAGGTCCGTCTGTGTGTGAAGCGATTGAGGAGGGCCACCAGTGAAAAGGAGAGTCGTCGAGGGGCACCAGCGAATTGCTGAGGTACTGGGAGAGGTGCCGCGCGCATTGTCCACAATAGCGCAGGCGATGGAGGAGTCCAACTCCTGCATGCGGGCATTGGTGGCGCAGGCACAGGAGGGTACCGGCGACACAGTGTCGTGGGTAGGTGCGGGACTGTCTGCGGTGGAGGACAGGCTGGCCTCCCTCGAGCGTCACGCACAGCTCCAGATCGAGTCCTTCCAGGCCGTGACAACGTCTGTACGGATTCAGGGTGAGCAACATTCCGCCGCCATCAACAGGCTGACGGATACACTAGGGGTGGCCTTGCAAGGCCTCACACATGCCATCCAAACTGCCGTCCAGCAGGGTGGAAGGGGTGATGTGGGCTGAGGCCACGAGAGGGATGATGGTGACTGGGGACATGGAAGCGGGGACGCTTCTCAAGGCGCCCCCACGTGGAGCGCACCTTGGCACCTGCCACAGGCTTCTGGCTGCAACACGCCTGGTTGAGGAGGGACTGTTTCCCCCAGTGTGGGAAACTCACTGCCTTAGAACATAAGAACATAAGAAATTGGAGCAGGAGTAGGCCAATCGGCCCCTCGAGCCTGCTCCGCCATTCAATAAGATCATGGCTGATCTGATCCCAACCACAAATCTAAAGAACACAAGAAGTCGGAGCAGGACCCGGCCACATAGCCCCTGGGCCCTCTCCGCCACCCACAGGGCATTGACCGATCCGAACTCAGCTTCATGTCCAATTTCCTGCCCGCTCCCCATAACCCCTAATTCCCTTTACTTCTAGGAACCGAAAATCCCACACTTCCTCTTTTGACAGCTGCTTCAGCTCATTAAGTGACCACAACGAGCAAGGTAAGTGCTCTCAAGTGGAACCCCGCTGGCTTTAATTGCCTGCGGGATTCCCACCAGCGGGGCTTGCGCGCGCAGCCCCGCACGTCAGCGCGGTACCCGGAAGTGGCCGGGATTTCGTCGCGATCCGGTCACGTGACCGGATATTGGGATTTTCAGGGCCACCCCGCTGGGAACCCGCCGGAAACACGATCCCAAAATCGAGCCCATTGAGTAGAAGTTACACACTATTAAATCCCACATCCTCCAATCTGTACGCCAGACCTCGCCAATCTGCTGATCTGAGTTTGTACCAGGCCTGCGAGAGAGTGTGCGCCACCATTCTTTGATGATGCACTAGAGGCTTTGGTGCAAGAGGTGGATAGAAAGAGGGGCATCCTATATCTGCGGCGGTGGTGGGGGGGAGGACAAGAAGCTCTCCAGACATATGCTCAAGAGGCAGTGGGAGGCAATAGGGGACAAAGTCAATGCCAGGCACATAGCACCACAAACATGGATACAGTGCAGGAAGAGGTTCAAAGCTTTGACAGTGGGTCAAGGTGAATGAGGACAACTGTCAAGTGGCATCTCCTACCAACTGCTCTAGTAGCCGTATCAACTGTTCCATGCAATAAATCCCCCACCACCCACATACCAACAAACTCTTTCAATCAGTACTCAACTCTTCCAATCAGATGCAATTCCTCTCACCCTAACACATTACCACTGTTGCAAGTCACACACTCACAACTCACAGGTCACACTGGCAGCTATTCAACCATGACAGGCACATCACCCAAACATCTTGCAGGACACTCACTGACACACGTCCCGCATTCTTGTGGGAGAAGGTGGTGCACAACAGGAGGCAGCAAGTGGCAGTGGCTCCATGGAACATGAACCTGCTGTCCTCTCTCAGGATGACAGCATTCCTGTCCCACCCCTGCCACTCTGCCAGTGTCCTTGCTGTTGTCTGTCAGCTAGCCAGCCCATTCCCTGTAGAGTATTGAAACTTTATTATAGGAACATAGGGAGCTAGGAACAGGAGTAGACCATTTAGTCCCTCGAGCCTGTTCCACCATTCAATGAGAGCATAGCTGATCTGTGACCTAACTCCATATACCCGCCTTAACCCCATATCCTTTAATACCTTTGGTTAACAAAAATCTATCAATCTCAGATTTAAAATTAACAATTGAGCTAGCATCAACTATCGTTTGCAGAAGAGCGTTCCAAACTTCTACCACCCTTTGTGTATAGAAGCGTTTCCTAACTTCACTCCTTCAAGTCCTGGCTCTAATTTTTAGGCTTTGTCCCCTAGTCCTAGTATTCAAGTATAGGAGACCTCCAAGAACAGGTACAAATGCATCAGCAGCCAGAAGCAATAATCCAGCAACTAACCTGTAAATCCTGCATGATCCCTTTAAATAGCACTGGTGGGGGTCCTCCATGCTGTTTACAACCTGTTCAGCTGTTCAAGGTTAAGACTGGAGCGTTGAGTTCCAAAATCATATCTGTCCCTTGAAATCAGCATTGCACACCGATCTAACGCATATTCTCCTTACTTTACATGCTGTCTGCGTTTGTTATCTGCGCGTGCGCAAACGCGTTTACGAAGATGGTGTCCGGCGCACGTCATGCTAGAAGTGTGCGCATGCATTCCAGACGCATTTTTGGTCCTTAGGAGGCTGTGTAGTGCCTACAAAATGGGCGCTACATGGCTCAATTTATAGCCCAACATTTTATAGGTCACCCCAAGATTGTATACATTACTGGATAAATACACAACACTGGCCATGGAACAAAATGGTAGTGAATGTGAAAACCCTGAATATGTTACAAACCTGAATGATTAAGTCCTGCTCCCACTAAGGATAAACCTTCAATGGCACCATTATACTATCTAGAGATACTGATTTGATTTTGGTACCTGTTTAGAGTAATAGGGAATCAGCAAACTTGAATTCTACTGCTGTTACTGTGCTGTTCTTCAGTTAAAGTGGAACTCCGCACAGAGCTCTGCTCACTGGCTTCCAAATAGGACAGCTGACCCTCTGTTGACATTGAAATGATTGCAAACGAATCCTTTAAATTTTGCTTTGCCTTGGTTATAGTTATACTGAACATGAAGGACTGCAAGCTAGATGCTTGGGATCACTTAACACCAGTTACTAAAATGTGAAGCACCGTTAGTTCAGTAATTTCATACCTGACTTTTGTACCTTTTGCATCAATGTGAGCTGAAAGTGCTTTTGCAAAATGTGAGGTGAAACTGGCCACATGACTCTAGACTCTAGATTGATGAGGGTTGAGCACTGCTCTTTGAGTAAAATAAAATAAAATATAAGAAGAATTGGGACAGCAATTACAGCAAACCATCCCAATTACATTGTTCTGGTCAGATGTGTTGCACACCATTGTCACTCAATTCAATGGCACTGGAAGAATGGTTAACCCAGTGCTTGAAATTATCATCAGGTAAAACCATTGGCAAATAAAGCACCAGCCACTGAAAACTCCAACAAAGTTGTTGGAAATGCCATAAATGTTTGGAACTTTCACGCATCAATGCCAAAAAAAAAGCTCTATTAATTCCTTTTCAGTTTTCTAAGTTTCCACTGTGCTTATTTCTGAAGATAGGATGGAGTCCACTTGCTAAACAGCTTGACTGTTAGTATATACTTTGCAAAAATGTAGGTCCCTTACAGTCAGAAATGGGGGACAAAGAAATGGCAGAACAATTAAACACATACTTTGGTTCTGTCTTCACAAAGGAGGACACAAATAACCTCCTGGAAATGTTAGGGAACCAAGGGTCTAGTCAGAGGGAGGAACTGAAGGAAATCAGTATTAGTACAAAAATAGTGCTAAGGAAATTAATGGGGCTAAAGGCTGACAAATCCCCAGGGCCTGATAATCTACATCCCAGAGTACTAAAGGAAGTGGCCCTGGAAATAATTGGTGGTCATCTTCCAAAATTCTATAGACTCTGGAACAGTTCCTACAGATTGGAGGGTGGCAAATGTAACCTCACTATTTAAAAAAGGAGGGAGAGAAAAAACAGGGAATTACAGATCAGTTAGCCTAACATCAGTAGTGGGGAAAATGCCAGAGTCTATTTTAAAGGATGTGATAACAGAACACTTGGAAGGCATTAACGGGATTGGACAAAGTCAGCATGGTTTTATGAAAGGGAAATCATGCTTAACAAATCTACTGGAGTTTATTGAGGATGTAACTAGTAGAATAGATAGAGGAGAACCAGTAGATGTGGTGTACTTGGATTTTCAGAAGGCGTTTGATAAGGTCCCACACAAGAGGTTAGTGTGCAAAATTAAAGCACATGGGATTGGGGGGAATATACTGGCATGGATTGAGAATTGGTTGACAGACAGGAAACAGAGAGCAGGAATAAATGGGTCTTTTTCCGGGTGGCAGGGTGACTAGTGGGGTACCACCAGGATCAGTGCTTGGGCCCCAGCTATTCACAATATATATCAATGATTTGGATGAGGGAACGGAATGTAACATTTCCAAGTTTGCAAACGACACAAAGCTGGGGTGGAATGTGAGCTGTGAGGAGGATGCAAAGAGGCTCTAATGTGATTTAGACAAGTTGGGTGAGTGGGCAAGCACATGGCAGATGCAGTATAACGTGGATAAATGTGAGGTTATCCACTTTGGTTGTAAAAACAGAAAGACAGATTATTATCTGAATGGTGATAGATTGGGAAAAGGGGAGGTGCAACGAGACCTGGGTGTCCTTGTACACCAGTCGCTGAAAGCGAGCATTCAGGTGCAGCAAGCAGTTAGGAAGGCGAATGGTATGTTGGCATTCATTGCAAGAGGATTTGAGTATAGGAACAGGGAAGTCTTACTGCAGTTGTACAGGGCCTTGGTGAGACCACATCTGGAGTATTGTGTGCAGTTTTGGTCTCCTTATCTGAGGAAGGATGTCCTTGCCGTGGAATGAGTGCAACAAAGGTTTACCAGGCTGATTCCTGGGATGGCAGGACTGATGTATGAGGAGAGATTGGGTCGATTAGACCTATTTTCACTAGAGTTTAGAAGAATGAGAGATGATCTCATCGAAACATATAAAATTCTAACAGGACTCGACAGACTAGATGCAGGGAGGATGTTCCCGATGGCTGGGGAGTCCAGAATGAGGGGTCACAGTCTTAGGATACGGGGTATGCCATTTATGCCATTTAGAACTGAGATGAGGAGAAATTTCTTCACTCAGAGGGTGGTGAACCTATGGAATTCTCTACCACAGAAGGCAGTGGAGGCCAAGTCATTAAATATATTCAAGAAGGAGATAGATATATTTCTTAATGCTAAAGGGATCAAGGGATATGGGGAAAAAGTGGGAACAGGGTACTGAGTTAGACGATCAGCCATGATCATTTTGAATGGCGGAGCAGGCCCAAAGGGCTGAATGGCCTACTCTTGCTCCTATTTTCTATGAAAAGATGTTAACCTAAAAATTCGAGCAAGTCCATCATCGGGTGCCCAGAGGTTGCAGGAACCCATCCTTGCACCTGAGTGGATTGGCCTGAGGTGCACCCATGACTTCATTATCATTGAGCTGGCGAAGCCCCAAGAAATGCCTCTAGTGGCTGAACATCGCATACAACTTAAGGCTACCGCTCTGCCAAGCTTAAAATCTCTGCTGGCTTCAAACTGATCACTAAATGGGATAAAATCAGTCAAGATATATCAGGGGAGATTTTCCAGTACGGGTGCAGTGGTGGAAGACCCAGTGGTGCAGCGGTGCATCATGTGCTGTGGGTTAAGGGAGGGGAACTCACGGGATTTTCCAAGATCCTATCATTTAAACAATTCTGGAGTGGTCCCAGCACTGATTGGGTAATGCATTTGGAGCATGCTGGTTGGGGAGGGGGGACGGTGGGGGCAACAATGCAAGTCCTCTGGTGCAGGATCCTAAAAGCTAAGTGACGGAATATGGAGACAAATATTGTTTCAGCCTTTATCAAGCTTCAAAATGAAATATGGATCTTTGCCAAGACTGAGGGGAAGAGGCAGGGGAGAAGTGCCAGAAATAAATGAAGTGAAAGGAAACCAAATGTGGAGGCACAAAGCAGATTCATTGGGCAAGTGATGGAGTTGTACAGCACCCAATCCATTGATTGATAGATGGCAGCTGCATGAGGTGGTGAAGAAGGATGTCCTATTTGGCATTTCAGAGCAACCTCTCCAGAGGACCACAGTGCACTATTCCTCCCAGCAGCTGTTAACCAGGATCAATGCTGTGTACAGTACCTGCTGGACCTGGAAACAGATGCATAAGAAGACAGCATACTTTCTGGCAAAGAAAGACTGCCCAACAGTACCATGTATCTCATAAACAGCCCAAGATTGCATATTACATGGCGTTGTCTGTCAATCTATTCCAGCAATCCTCAGTCACACCAAGCTTGAAAATCAGACTGGACAGAACAGCTGAAAGAAATATTGTTTGTTGTAATTATCACTGTGTTACTTCTATTATTTGACTATCAAATGGGTATTTCATCTCAGAAGAAGATTTCATACCGTGGTAAAGTCTACTGCATACTTGATGTAAATCCAAGCATGTTGCAGTAGGACTGTTTTGCTGAAAATAAAAAATGGTGACCCTGAGCAGCTGAATCCTAATTAATCTAAACAGAATGTAGGAGAAGAAAATGAGGGAAGTTAAAGAGCTTTTATTAATGGTAGTTGAAATTACATGCTGGTTGATATGGAACGATAACAGAGGCGATGGGCTCGATGTTAGCAGGGCTGCGGGTTCGTGGCGGGGGGGCTATTGGGCGCGTGTGTAACGTGGCCGGTGAAATCAGTCTGCCCCCCGCGCGATCGCAGCCCAATTGGATCCACTTACCTTGTCTTCCAGGTTCCCCACTGCTGATCTGCGCGTCGGGCGGGCTGCGCATGCGCAGTAAGCTCTGTCAGCTGGAGGAGCTCTATTTAAAGGAGCCGTCCTCCACTGACAGATGCTGCAACAAATAGAAAAAAATTACAGCATGGAGCAGCCCAGGGGGAAGGCTGCTCCCAGTTTAATGATGCCTCATTCCAGGTATCATTAGATGGGGTGAGGAGGAGGGGGAGGACAGAGATCTTCCCCCAGGCGGGCGGGAGGAAGCGGCCTGCCTCTGCCACCAAGAAGGCCTGGCTCGAGGTGGCAGAGGAGGTCACCTGCACCACCAACATATCGCCCACCTGCATACAGTGCAGGAGGCGCTCCAATGACCTCAGTAGGTCAGCCAAAGTGAGTACACTTACTCATTCCCCTACACTCCGTCTGCCACATCACCGCCCCCACCCCACATCTCCTTCTGCACACCTATCACTACTCTCTCACATCACCCCTCATACCCACTCCAACCTCATCCTCATCTTACCTGCACTTACTCACCTCGCCAGTACTCATCCCGCCACTACCACTCAACCCAATCCTCATACAATCTCATGGCTCTATCTCATACTCACCCTCTCGTGCATCTTTTTCACAGTCAGCCTCACTCAACCTGCCACTACCTGTGCTGCAGCCACAGGGCATGCATCACATATGTGCAGTAGGAAGCGTAAGGCAAACGTGTCATGAGCATGAAGGGGATGCACAAGGGTGTTTGAGGGTTTGTCATGGTTTTTACTTATATTGAATTTCTGACCAACTCACATTACATATTATATTGGCACCACTACTGCCATGTCTTTGCGAATCTTGTCTGGTTTGTGCAATAATGCCCTTTCCTGACGATCACTATGAAGACCCACAACTGATGCCACCCATTGTGTCACTGCAGAGTAGTTGTAAGTGTATTTGCAGGGCTTTTTTGTGCAGACGACTGAGAGACGTCGGCGATGTCCCTGATGGCACCCTGGAAGGATGCGGAGGAGAAGTTGTTGAGGGCAGTGGTGATTTTGACAGCGACAGGTAAGAAGATGGTGCTCGGGCCAGCCGGGAGCAGCTTGGCATGAAGGAGACTGCAGATGTCCACGACTACATGTCGAGTGACTCTGAGCCTCCGTGTGCACTGCTGGTCAGAGAGGTCCAGGAAGCTGAGCCTCGGTCTGTGGACCCTGTGGCGAGGGTAGTGCCCTCTGCGACGCATCTCTCTCTGCGGTTGCCCTCCCTCCTGCTGTACAGGTGGATGTGTCACAGCACTGTGTTGTGGAGCTCCACGTGTCAGAGGTGGACGGCGTGGCCGGCGAGGCTGGCGAGGCTGGTGATGCTGTTCGCCCTCTGAGGAGGTCATGACTGCAGCTACGGCAGCCCCCATCTGGATGATGTACTTCTGAGGGGGTCCACAAGGTAGGTAAGTGTGTCCTCACACCGGGGTTGCGGTTCCAGGTCGGTGAATTTTCTTGTTAGGAGGAGGGTGGTGGAGGCCAACCTTTGTCCAATGTGACGGAGTGGCCACCTGTCGAATGCACCTTTGCAGCTGCCACAGGCTGCTGGCTGCAACACCTCCGTTTGAACTGGGAGTGTTTCCCCCAGTATGGGAAACAGTCTCAGTTCAGTGTAAAATCCCACCCCTCCTAATAAAACAGCTCAATCAGGTCTGTCAACGACCTGAACAAGTAACATAAATACTTTCAAGTGGCATCCCGCTGGCTTTAATTGCCTGTGGGATTCCCACCTGCGGGGGCCGCGCGCGCACGCCGGCGCGTCAGTGGGGAACCCGGAAGTGGGCGGGTTGGAGCCGGGCTCCGGTCCCGCTCTGGGATTCCCCGATTTTCGGAGCCCCCCCTGCCAGGAACGCACCCAATTGCGGGTGCTAAAATGATGCCCTATGTGTTAGCACAGTAATTTTGCTTTATAAAGTACAATTATGGATTTAATATCTGGTGCCGATGAAAGAGGGAGAGAAAAGCGATGCAAGAGCTCTCCTGGGGGAGAAGTGAAGAGAAATCTGCTGATCCATCAAAGTGTCAGACTGGAGGATGCTCCATTGTCCTCCATCCGTTTGAGTGTCATCCTCAGAGACATTAACATCACTCTAATACCACTGCCTACTGCTCAGAATGCTGCTCTCTGCTTCAAACACATACAATACCAGGCTGTATCAAGATAAATCCACAGAACTAAAAGGAGAATATTTATTATTCCAAAGTTAGACATTTTCGAGATGATTGCATATTTATTTTTGCATATGTTTTGCACAGCACAAGAGAGGCATATACATAATAAAATGCTGGAAATGTACAGCACCTGAACGAGAAAGATAGGTTAACCCTTCCACAGAGCCCACCTGCTGTACATTTTCCCCATCATTTTCTGCTTCTAATTCAGCTTTTGCAGGAGTCATTTTATCTTTACACAGAAAAAGACCTGGCTGCCTGACTATCATTAGCAATAGCATCCGTGTCAACTACACTGCTGATGTCATCCGAGCAAAACGCAAGGTTCCGACAGTGAAAATAGCTACTTTTATTGCGCTTTATCTGTATAACATCCTTGCGCAAAATACTTCTTAAGACATACAGCATTGCAGTGTAATATATTGCTAAGTTAATTTAGTGTGAAAGTAACACAGCGCTGTGGTGTTCAAGAGTGATAAAATTGAAATGGCAGGGTGCTCCCAGTGGAAACAGTAGTAAGTGCCTGCGAGAGGTTTTTTTTGAGTCGGAGTTTCAGTGAGAAGTGAGGTTCAGGCTTTTGGTTGATGTTGCAGCTCTTAGAAGAAGTACTCACATTTGAGGCTGGCAGAGAAATCAGGAGAATCAGTAGACGGGTAAAAGCAAGCAGTTGTTTTAGTTAGAGGGTAAGCCATGAGTGCCGGTGTGGGGCACAGCTATAATACAGGCGGTGATTCATAGCTTTCATTTCTCTTCACTAAGAACAGGAAAATTGCCCCAAGACATTATTACATATACCACAAACCACTGCAACGATCAATATGGAAGCCTCTTATATGTTTTCTTAACGGATCAATTTTTCTTAAACTAAATTAATACCATTTTTTTTTGCTGACAGCGGCTGGTACCAGGTTAAAGAAAGACCTGAGATGCATTTTTTTCAAGAAAAATGCTACTGCAACACAAATATAGCAGGAAGGCCATGATTACCCTTGATTATGCTAAATGGGCACAATATAATGATCAGCAGAACTGAAGTGAAGCAGTCAGCAAAGATCCTTTTAATGAGTATATAAGCACTTACTGAAAAATATTGTAACTAGAAAGAACGAAATTGTCAATGAATCTGCTGATGATATATATTATTATCGGAAACATGCCAATAATCTGCCATTGCTGAAAATATGTCATGCAATAAAGAAATTATTCAGATCAACTTTCATATAAAAACAGAACATGCTGCAAATGCACAACAGCTCAGACAGCATCTGAAAACCAAAGATAGTTTAACTCTTCATCAGATTATGCGGTAGAAATTCGGGCATGCCCATTTTCGTCGATTGAAGCCCCCCTCCATGTCCCGATCGCTGCCCTCTCCCTCTGTTGATCACTGCCCCCCTCCATCTCCCGATCACTGCCTCTCTCCCTCCCGAACAATTCACCCACTTTCCTGGTCATCCCCCTCCGTCGCCCCCTTCCTCTCAATTATCCCCCTTCCTCTGTTAAAATTGGATAGCCATGTGGTGAAGGATAGTATACTGGAGCCTGGTCTTTAGTTGCTTCCAAACCTTTATTCACAGAGATTCCCCTTACACACACACACACACACACACACCACAACATGGCTAAGCTCTCCTATAAAAAGGATACAAGAGAGTCCCCAGTTGATACCCACCATCTAAATACAATTAACACTAATTGATATAATCATACAATTAACACCTCTAGTGATCGCTGCGCCCTCCCTCTACCGATCACTGCCCCCCTCCCTCTACCGATCACTGCCCCCCTCCCTCTACCGATCACTGCCCCCCTCCCTCTACCGATCACTGCCCCCCTCCATCTCCCGATCGCTGCCTCCCTCCCTCTACCGATCACTGCCCCCCTCCCTCTACAGATCACTGCCCCCCTCCCTCTACCGATCACTGCCCCCCTCCCTCTACAGATCACTGCCCCCCTCCCTCTACCGATCACTGCACCCCTCCCTCTACTGATCACTGCCCCCCTCCCTCTACCGATCACTGCCCCCCTCCCTCTACAGATCACTGCCCCCCTCCCTCTACCGATCACTGCCCCCCTCCCTCTACCGATCACTGCCCCCCTCCCTCTACCGATCGCTGCCCCCCTCCCTCTACTGATCACTGCCCCCCTCCCTCTACCGATCACTGCTCCCCTCCCTCTACCGATCGCTGCCCCCCTCCCTCTACCGATCACTGCCCCCCTCCCTCTACAGATCGCTGCCCCCCTCCCTCTACCGATCACTGCCCCCCTCCCTCTACCGATCACTGCCCTCCTCCCTCTACAGATCACTGCCCCCCTCCCTCTACTGATCACTGCCCCCCTCCCTCTACAGATCGCTGCCCCCCTCCCTCTACTGATCACTGCCCCCCTCCCTCTACAGATCGCTGCCTCCCTCCCTCTACCGATCACTGCCCCCCTCCCTCTACAGATCGCTGCCCCCCTCCTTCTACTGATCACTGCCCTCCTCCCTCTACCGATCACTGCCCCCCTCCCTCTACAGATCACTGCCCCCCTCCCTCTACCGATCACTGCCCCCCTCCCTCTACAGATCACTGCCCCCCTCCCTCTACAGATCACTGCCCCCCTCACTCTACAGATCACTGCCCCCCTCCCTCTACAGATCACTGCCCCCCTCCCTCTACAGATCACTGCCCCCCTCACTCTACAGATCACTGCCCCCCTCCCTCTACAGATCACTGCCCCCCTCCCTCTACCGATCACTGCCCCCCTCCCTCTACCGATCACTGCCCCCCTCCCTCTACCGATCACTGCCCCCCTCCCTCTACAGATCACTGCCCCCCTCCATCTACCGATCACTGCCCCCCTCACTCTACCGATCACTGCCCCCCTCCCTCTACCGATCACTGCCCCCCTCCTTCTACTGATCGCTGCCTCCCTCACTCTACAGATCACTGCCCCCCTCCTTCTACTGATCACTGCCCCCCTCCCTCTACAGATCACTGCCCCCCTCCCTCTACCGATCACTGCCCCCCTCACTCTACCGATCACTGCCCCCCTCCCTCTACCGATCACTGCCCCCCTCCTTCTACTGATCACTGCCCCCCTCCCTCTACCGATCGCTGCCCCCCTCCCTCTACAGATCACTGCCCCCCTCACTCTACAGATCACTGCCCCCCTCCCTCTACCGATCACTGCCCCCCTCCCTCTACAGATCACTGCCCCCCTCCCTCTACAGATCACTGCCCCCCTCACTCTACAGATCACTGCCCCCCTCCCTCTACCGATCACTGCCCCCCTCCCTCTACCGATCACTGCCCCCCTCCCTCTACCGATCGCTGCCTCCCTCCCTCTACCGATCACTGCCCCCCTCCCTCTACCGATCGCTGCCTCCTCCCTCTACCGATCACTGCCCCCCTCCCTCTACCGATCACTGCCCCCCTCCCTCTACAGATCGCTGCCCCCCTCCTTCTACTGATCGCTGCCTCCCTCACTCTACCGATCATTGCCCCCCTCCCTCTACAGATCACTGCCCCCCTCCTTCTACTGATCACAGCCCCCCTCCCTCAAGCGATCGCTGCCTCCCTCACTCTACCGATCGCCGCCGTTCTCCATATCATGATGGCTGTCCCCCTCCCTCTACCAATTGCTGCCCCTCCTCTACTGATCGATCCCCCCTTCCCACCTGAACAATTCACGACTTTCCTGGTCGTCCCTCTCCCTAACGCCTCATTCCTCCCAGTTGCTTCCACTCCCCTCTTCCAGGATCTACCGCCAGCAGCCCAAATTTGAAATCCTCTTCGCCGGTGAGCTGCCTGGGGATGCCGAACAGGTGTCTGCAGCTTGCTGGCCTCATAGCAGTTGGGTCTTGTGCCTACCTGTTCCTGTGCAGGATTCGTTCCCTGCACCCAGTTTGCACCAACAGGTCTTCGCAATCCAATTTTTAGGCCACAATCTTCACATTGTCATTTACAATTAGAAATATAAACTGCCGTAGTTATTTTAGTTTTGGTAGGTCTTGTGGATTCACTGACACCATCAAACTAGTACAGTGCCTCTCTCCCAAAACTGACACAGCAGAGTTAAAACGCTTCTTTCTCGGTCTTTGTTTTTCAGGCAAGAAACCTCCGAATTGATTCTAAATACTTTCTATGTCTTGTTTTGGAATGGTAGGTTTTCTGTGAATCGCAAGTGTTTTATGTTGCTGTGCACTATATAGCTGATGATAGGGTTTTAATTCTAACAAGCTGATTTGAAATCACACCTGCTATGTTTTATGATTAGCAGGTTAAACAAAAGCCTGAAACAAAAGGGTCAGTGGCATTGTGTATACGAAATTGGCTAAGAAGCAGAAAGCAGAGAATAGCAGTGAACGGTTGTTTTTCAGACTGGAGGAGAGTATACAGTGGTGTTCCCCCAGAGGTCGGTATTAGGACCACTGCTCTTTTTGGTATGTATTAATGACCCGGGCTTGGGTATACAGGGCATAATTCCAAAGTTTGCAGATGACATGAAACTCGGAAATGTTGTAAACAGTGAGAAGGATAGTAATAGATTTCTGGAGGACATAGACAGACTGGTGAAATGCGCATACATATGGCTGGTGAAATTTAACGCAGAGAAGTGTGAAGTGATGCATTTTGGAAGAAAGAATGAGGAAAGGCAATATAAACTAAATGGTACAATTTTAAAGTGGGTGCAGGAACAGAGAGACCTGGGGGTTCACGTACAGAAATCTTTGAAGGTGACAGGACAAGTTGATAAGGCTGTTAAAAACGCTGACGGGGTCCTTGGCTTTATAAATAGAGGCATAGTGTGCAAAAGCAAGGAAGTTATGCTAAACCTTTATAAATCCATTGGTTAGGCCTCAGCTGGAGTATTCTGTCCAATTCTGGACACTACACCTTAGGAAGGATATCAAGAGGGTGCAGAAGAGATTTACTAGAATGATACCAGGGATGAGGGACTTCAGTTACGTGGAGAGACCAGAGAGACTGGGATTGTTTTCCTTAGAGCAGAGAAGGTTAAGGGAGATTTAATAGACGTGTTCAAAATCTTGAAGGGTTTGATAGAGTAAATAAGGAGAAACTGTTTCCAGTGGCAGAAGGGTCGGTAAACAGAGGACACAGATTTAAGATAATTGGCAAAAGAGCCAGAGGTGAGATGAGGAGAAATATTTTTATGCAACGAGTTATTGTGATCCGGAATGCATTGCCTGTAATGGGTGGTGGAAGCTTCAATAATCACTTTCAAAAGGGAACTGGATAAGTACCTGAAGAGGAGAAAATTGCTGGGCTATGGGGAAAGGGCAGAGGAGTGGGACTAATTGGATAGCTCTTTCAAAGAGCCGGCACAGGCACAATGGGCCAAATGGCCTCCTTCTGTGCTGTAAGAATCTATGATTCTATGAAAAGAAAAAGAAGAATGACACTGACAAAGGAACAACGGCTTCTTGAGGTTTGCCTGAGTCTGATGATCCAGTAATGCTGTAGGTTTGACATTGATGTGCTAAGCCTAAATGCACTGTATAAAGCTACTGATTTTGCAGAAATCAGAAGCTTGATGCTGGTAATGAAACCACCTGGAAGAGGTGATCTTGCACTATCAGTGGCTGCACATAATTGTATCTCGCACACAACGTGGTTTTATACCATACTTATATTGTGGAGCTGTTTCCATTGCAAGTGTTTTTGCGATAGGATGTGCCAGCCTCTGTCCAATATTCACACCCTTTATACTTTGGGATAGATTAAGAGACCAAGAAACATCGACATCCTGCACATACGGTTGCAGTTGCTCTAAAATTACATTCATAACTTTTTGCTTCTACCGGTGAACCTTCTGCAGTGTTGGGAGAAAGGTCAGCATTGGGCAGAGATTTGAAAGTCCCATTGCTGGCCCATACAGGTGGTCTGAGAGCTTAGTCTGCCCTCTGCTACAACAGCATTGCAACTTTGATCGCAAGCAATTGATACTGGTGCCGGTTTGCCCTTGGAGGCAGAAACCAAAATCATGTTGTGAGGTCGTCTCCAGAGGCATTCTGTGCTCCCTCTTTTATATTACAGCAATGCCTCCAAAGTTAATGCTTCCTTTGTTCTTACAAGTTAAAAGAATAGGGGCTTTTTTCTCTAGAAAAGCGGAGGCTGAGGGATGACTTAATAGAGGCCTTTAAAGTTATGAAGGTGTTTGATAGGGTAGATGTCGAGAAGATGTTTCCACTTGTGCAGGAGACCAAAACTAGGGGATATAAATATAAGATAATCACTAATAAATCCAATAGGGAATTCAAGGCTAAGTTCTTTACACAGAGAGTGGTTAGAATGTGGAACTCACTACCACAAGGAGTAGTTCAGGTGAATAGCATAGATGCATTTAAGGGGATGTTAGATAAATACATGAGGGAGAAAGGAATAGAAGGATATGCTGATAGGGTTAGGTGAATAGTGGTAGGAGGAGTCTTGTGTGGAGCATAAACGCCAGCATGGAGTAGATGGGCCGAATGGCCTGTTTCTGTGCTGTAAATTCGATGTAATCTCGGGCAGGCATCCTGCTGCACTGTCATTTAATTTTTAATGATCTAAAATAGCCAGATTCCTCATCAGGTTTTCCTGCCATTCGAAATTTCTCCAGCAGTAAGAGGCTGATAATCAAGGCTCCACATGTGAATTTCAAAGCACATATGCACAGATCTATCTTCCTTTATTCAACAACTTGGCAATAATTGTTGCCTTCTCACATCACTTTAAAAATGGAACCGAGGCCGTCCCAGTGACTCAATTAGTTTGGTGAATGCAGTGCCTGGTATGTAACCGAGCCCCAGGAAGGCCCCAGGCTTGATCCCCAGTTTGTGCTGAGTTAGTTGTTCTCAGCTGTGGCACCAATAGGGGCACTATATTTCATAATTATGTAAATAACTGAAGAAAGAAGAAGGATTTGGGAAGGGAAAAGGGAATAAAAAAAAATAAAGTTCTTCCATTTCAAGCAAATACTACAAATCTACTTTTCATACCTTTCAGCCAACGTCCCAGACGTTTCCATCACCATCCCTTGTATGTCCTGTCCCGCCGGCAGGACAGACTGACCAGAGGTGGCGGTACAGTGATATACAGTCAGGAGGGAGTGGCCCTGGGAGTCCTCAACATTGACTCTGGACCCCATGAAATCTCATGGCATCAGGTCAAACATGGGCAAGGAAACCTCCTGCTGATTACCACCTACCGTCCTCCCTCAGCTAATGAATCAGTCCTCCTCCATGTTAAACACCACTTGGAGGAAGCACTGAGGGTAGCAAGGGCACAGAATGTACACCGGGTGGGGGACTTCAATGTCCATCACCAAGAGTGGCTCGGTAGCACCACTACTGACAGAGCTGGCCGAGTCCTGAAGGACGTAGCTGCCAGACTGGGCCTGCGGCAGGTGGTGAGCGAACCAACATGAGGGAAAAATTTACTTGACCTCGTCCTCACCAATCTACCTGTCGCAAGTGCATCTGTCCATGACAGTATTGGTAGGAGTGACAACCACATAGACCTCGTGGAGATGAAGTCCCGTCTTCGCACTGAGGACACCATCCAACGTGTTGTGTGGCACTACCACCGTGCTAAATGGGATAGATTCAGAACCGATCTAGCAGCTCAAAACTGGGCATCCATGAGGTGCTGTGGGCCATCAGCAGCAGCAGAATTGTATTCCAGCACAATCTGTAACCTCATGGCCTGGCATATTCCTCACTCTACCATTACCAACAAGCCAGGGGATCAACCCTGGTTCAATGAGGAGTGTAGAAGAGCATGCCAGGAGCAGCACCAGGCGTACCTAAAAATGAGGTGCCAACCTGGTGAAGCTACAACTCAGGACTACATGCATGCTAAACAGCGGAAGCAACATGCTATAGACAGAGCTAAGCGATTCCACAACCAACGGATCAGATCAAAGCTCTGCAGTCCTGCCACATCCAGCCGTGAATGGTGGTGGACAATGAAACAACTAACAGGAGGAGGAGGCTCTGCAAACATCCCCATCCTCAATGATGGCGGAGTCCAGCACATGAGTGCAAAAGACAAGGCTGAAGCGCTGGCGCACTGTGGCTGCAGTGTGTACCACAGTGAATGCTTCTTTGATAGCACCTCCCAAACCCGCGACCTCTACCACCTAGAAGGACAAGAGCAGCAGGCGCATGGGAACACCACCACCTGCAAGTTCCCCTCCAAGTCACACACCATCCCGACTTGGAAATATATCGCCGTACCTTCATCATCACTGGGTCAAAATCCTGGAACTCCCTTCCTAACAGCACTGTGGGAGAAACTTCACCACACGGACTGCAGCGGTTGAAGAAGGCGGCTCACCACCACCTTCTCAAGGGCAATTAGGGATGGGCAATAAATGCCGGCCTCGCCAGCAACGCCCACATCCCATGAACGAATAAAAAATAACTATGGGAAGCAGCGCAACATAAAAATATATTATAATGTAAATAATTGAGAATAAGAGGTTTTGGAAAGGGAAGAATAAAGTTATTTGCATGTTTTGCAAAATGGTAAGTAAATAATATTCGATTTATTATACCTCTGAGCCCTGTAACTTAGAGTATCATTAAGATGAGTTATATTTTAACTTGTGTCCATCATGTAACCTATTGCTTCAATAGATTTGGTGCACTGCAGCGATTGGTAAACCACTGTCACATTTAGGCTGTATTGAGACTGTGGTAAACATCAGAAACCAAACTCTAGGCCCAACACCATTGGAAATCTACTGGTTTAATATGTATTTTCTACAAAAGCTGTTGTGCATCAAAGGCCAGACTAACTGTGACTGATCTAATAGCAAAGGACAGAGTGTCTACACTATCAATTTGTTCCGAATATTTTTTGGAATAGAAACTAACAAATGAAGCATATTGTGTTCTTTTCCTGCTTGATTCACTGTACAATAATATTTTTCGAAAATGTCATTGTTCTGCATAAAAGACTGTAACCATAGATGTGTGCAATTTATGTTCTCCTGGAATAGATATATCCATCATCTTTCTGAAGTGCCAATAAGGCATTTCAGCTTTGAAGTGTTTTTCACATTCACTCCCTTCACCACCGGCGCACTGTGGCTGCAGTGTGCACCAGTCACAGGATGCACTGCAGCAACTGGCCAAGGCTTCTTCGACAGCACCTCCCAAACCCGCGACCTCTACCACCTAGAATGACACTTGCAGCAGGCACATGGGAACAACACCACCTGCACGTTCCTCTTCAAGTCACACACCATCCCGACTTGGAAATATATCACCGTTCCTTCATCGTCACTGGGTCAAAATCTTGGGACTCTCTACCTAACAGCACTGTGGGAGAACCTTCACCAAATGGACTGCAGCGGTTCAAGAAGGTGGCTCACCACCACCTTCTCAAGGGCAATTAGGGATGGGCAATAAATGCCGGCCTCGCCAGCACACATCCCATGAACGAATAAAAAAAACATGCACTTCAATGCTTCAGTCTTTCGATGTTATGAGGAAGAAACTAGCCTTACTTTTGATGATTTTGTATAAGGCTAGAAAACACTGTTGAAGATGCTAGCAGACAAATGCTTAACATGTTCATATCACATGATAAACAGCTTCTTAGTTCTACTGTCAGGGAACAGCTCACTTTGGGCTCGATTTTGCTCCAACCCGCATGCTTCTGGGTTCACCATTGACGCGTCTGGGTGCGCACGCAGCTCCCGAATGCAGAAGTCCCAGCGGCAATTAAAATCGGTGGGATGATCATTTTCACAGTTGTTGATGTAGCTTAAGTACTTGAGGTACTTAATTTTCTCCAGATTTTGGCAGGGGTGCGATTGTGAAGCATCCTCAGCACGTGCTGTGGGAAACACTCCCTGTTGCAATAGGCGTGTTTCAGCCAGCAGCCAGTGGGAGATGCAAATACTTACTTGACAGATGGGGAGAGAACGTCATTTAGCAGGGCTCTTTGTGACTTCAGACAAAGTTTTGACTGCAAGATCTTTGTGTTTTCACTGAAAATTCTTACTTTCCACTCAAAATTCTGCTGTTCAAATATATTTAACTACTTTGTGGACCCCCTCAAACTTGCACCGTCAAGATGGGGGAACGCCATGACTGCATTCACCACTAAATCCGAGGACGAGAACATCACCAGCCTCGCCAGGCACGTGTCCACCACCTCCACGTGGAGCTCCACAACACAATGCTGCGCCACAGCCACCTGCACAAGAGCACAGAGGGCAACAACAGAGAGGGGTGCCGTTGGAGTAGGCCCCATCCACATCTGCCACTCACATTGAGGAGGAGGCGGAGGAGGAAGAGGAGGAGGAGGAGGAGGAGCAGGAGCGGGAGCAGGAGCAACCCATGGGCAGAGCAGAGCTGCTCGTGAGGCCAGGGAGTCACTGATATGTGAACGGTTCTCCTAACATCAGACAGTGTGAAGAGCCCAGTCCTTACACAACATGAATAGAGCAGCGCCCATACCAGCCACCACCCCCCCACCCCTCCCTGCACAAAACAGTCCTGCAACTACACATACACCCACTGTAGAATGACCCAATGGGTGGCATCAAGTGTCACCGTTCATGGTGAACCTCATGAAAGGGCCCTATTACAGAAGCCAGTCAAGAAAGGCCAAGATGTGGCAGTAGTGGTGACAATAATAATATTTAATGTGAGTTTAACATAAAGCTAATATAAATAAAAAATATGAACAACCGTCAAACACCTTTGTGCATACCCTTCATGCCTACTAAACCTTCGCCTTTCTCTTCCGACTACTTCTACGTGGTGCATCCCCTGTGGCTGCAGCAGACGTAGTGGCAGGTTGCCCTTGTTCATGCCCTTACCGATTACATGCTTTGGGCCTACGCCCTCTGGCTTTTGGTGCCCGTGAGGGCCCCGCCGAAGACTGCTCCACCTGCACCTGTGCAGGGGTAGACCCGAGCACCTGGAGAGGAGGCAGCATTGTGGGTGCTGGTTGAGAGGGGGCAACGGGTGAGACATGGGAACGCTTTGAGTGGCATCCGCAATTCCATGTCTCCTTTTGCCATCATCCCCCCCCCTGGGCCAGGCCCACATCACTTCTACCACTCAGCTGGACAAAAATTTGGAGGACATGTGTGAAGCCTTGTAAGGCCAGTGCTGGAGTATCTGCCTGCCTGTTTAAGGCGGCAGAATATTGTTCACTGTGAGTCCAAACAGCCATTGTTAGAGCCTGAATGGACTCATTTGTGAGCCATGCTTGAAGCTCAATGGAGGCTAGCCTTCTCTCCATTGCAGACATTCCCGCACTTACCCATGACAGTATCTCAGAGAGTTGCTCACGTCTCTGCGACACTATCTCAGAGATTCCCTCCCGTACCTGTGCCACCATTCAACTCGTGCAGGAGTTGGACTCCTCCATCCTCTGCACTATTGTGGAGAGTGCGCGTGGCACCTGTCCCAGCACCTCGCAAATGTGCTGCTGTCTCTCGTTCATTCTCCTTTTAAAGGATGGCCCCCAGGGTTCAGCGTCTGCTTCCAGCTGAGCAGAGCCTGGAGATGAGTGCTCCCACTGACGCGGACTCTCGTGCCAACAGTGTCTGCTCGTGTTCACGTGTGTGGTAACTCACCAGGTGCCAACCCAACTAACTGCAGACGAGGACCCACCGAGGTGTGTGTATCTGCGCTGGTGGATGGCTCGCTCAGATGTGACAGTGCATCCTCAGAGGCCGGCAGGTCCTCTGAAGAATCGCCCTCTGCCATCACAGCGGTTGCTGAAGGACCTGTAAGAGAACAGAAGGCAATATTAAGCATCATCACAGATGTGTCATGTTGTGATAAGCTTACTGAGGTGTTGAAGATGGCAAGGCATGTTGTGTGTGCTGAGTGTTAAAGTTATGTCACCTGACGTTTGTCGGGTGCCAGTCTCGGCATCCCCGATGTTCAGGCACTCGAGGGTTCGGCTGAGTTCCAGCACCTCCTGCTCCGCGTCTGTCAGGCCGACAATTTGTTGCGCCCCCCCCCAACCCCCGGTCCTCACTCTCTCCTGTGCATTCTGGGCTCTCTTCTCCTATAAGGGGAGAAAGTACAGTCGCGTGAATGAGTGCTGGTGACGTGGCTGCTCCTAGAGCAAACACCCACACACCACAACGGAGCAGCATAGGGGCAAGGCTGCTCCAAGATTCAGCGATGCCTCATTCCAGGTGCTACTGGATGGGGTGAGGAGGAGGAGGGCTATGTTCTACCCGGCGGACAGGAGGAAGTGGCCTGCCTCTGCCACGAAGAAGGCCCGGCTCGAGGTGGCAGACGAGGTCACCAGCAGTAGCAACATCTCCTGCACTTGGGTCCAGTGCAGGAAGCGTTTCAATGACCTAACTAAGTCAGCCAAAGTGAGTACACTTACTGATTCTCCTGCATTCCGTCTTGCACATCACTGCCCCCACCCCCCAACTCATTCTGCACTGCCAACACTACTCTATCACATTACTCCTCACACCCACTTTACTTCTCACACCCACTTAAGGCTCATCCTCAACTCACCTGCACTTCCTCAGCACTTCCTCACCTCCCCATTATTCACCCCACCACTACCACTCAACCCAATCCTCATACAATGTCATGGCTCTGTCTCATATTCACCCTCTGATGCATCTCTGATGGTCAACCAAACCCAAACCAATGCATTCATCAGTTGGCCACGTCACCATCACTCATTGACACGACTGTATTTTCTCTCGTTATAGGAGAACAGAGCCCAGAATGCACAGGAGATGGTGAGGGTGAATGCACAGGGTGGGGGGGGGGGGGCCATAACAAATCGTCGTCCTCACAGACGTGGAGCAGGAGGCGCTGGCACCCAATTACCCCCCCACTGCCATCCTGCCTCCACTCTAATATCGGGGCCCTTAAGTCTGTAGGATGGGAGTTTTGGCCCATCAAGTTAACAATCAAAGTCACCGCTGTTAGGGGATTGAGAGCAAGTGTAGAATCCATTTTTTAAGAATCCATTTTATACTAAGACCGAAAGTTAAAAGCCTGCACAACTTGGCAGTCTCTGCACAGAGG
Organism: Heptranchias perlo; assembly: GCF_035084215.1. NCBI lineage: Eukaryota > Metazoa > Chordata > Chondrichthyes > Hexanchiformes > Hexanchidae > Heptranchias > Heptranchias perlo. Next base: position 44,537,184 of record NC_090339.1, on the reverse strand, counting down.
TCACACACAGCTTGCTCGTGAGGTCAGGTTATACATTATTTACATGTAGGTCTAACTTTATCATTGTTTCTGCATGTCTGCAGACCAACTTAACTGTAATGTAGGGAAAACCTGATTTTCCAGTGATCCTTGAACCTGGACAATAGTCAAGCAAAGAAAATCAACCTCACTGTAGTTTCATTAATCAAAAGCAATTATTTAATGATGTTATAATTCAAACGAGCACTCATGAATCAAAATCAAACCACACATATGACCTTACTCTACCCGTTATACACTTAGTCATTTGCAACGTTATTATTTAATGATTTAACAATTCATACACACATCAGGCAAATCACGTAATATATACAAGGCCTGAAAGGTGATCAGTTCTTCAGCACCTGAAGTTGTTTTCTTCTTCCTTTTGTTGGACCTTCCAATAACCTCTTCAACTACAATGAGAGAGCAAGAGAGACTGGTTTCATCGCAAAGTCTTCTTTTTATATTGTTTTGGACTAATGAGATGTAGGATTGGGAGAAAGTGTCATTCTTTTTGTCCAATCGCTCCATTTGCTAGGACTAAGTCTCTTTGATGTAATTAAGACCATGTGCTCAAACCATGGATTGTGAAAGGCCTCTTTATTATCTTTGTTTATGGCTTTTCATGCAGAGATCGGCTCTTCCATTTCTATACACAGACTTTCTAAATGGTCTTGCCGTCTCCAATTCTAGTTGCTTCAGTGGTTTCAAATCCGTTCCTTATACCATTTGCTTTTATGGTATGTTATATGCTGGATGCAACACTCTGATGTTTTATGAATCCCAGTTCTTTGAACAGATTACCAGATAAGAATGAGAGACCCATGGTTTTGTTGTAAACAACCTTTGATGTACGCTCTTATAGCAACATGTTGCTATTTATATTTCAGCAATTTCCTTCCCTTACTTCACCCCCTGCTGTGATGAAAAGATTGTGTTTTAAAAGCCTAACCCTTTAAGCTCAATATTATCCATCTAGCTTATTTATTTAATAATCTGTACATATCTAGCCGCACAGTACAATGTTTTCAGTCCTGAATCTCATCCTCTCCAATGTTATCAGCGTCATTGAGGGGAAAAAACAGGATTTGCGAGAACACAGTTTAAACCAATTCTGACTACAATTCCGACAGTTTTTCAAATGTCTTTGTTTAAAAGGGACACAATTAACCCTTTCCTTCAAATGTCTTTTGTTCAAGGGGTTTGTAACCCCACAGTAACTAACCATAGTTGTACATCCAAACCATGCTAATCCTAAGCACCAACCTTTTTTGCTAACCTTTGGAACCATGAGATGTCAGATAGAGACCACTGGGCGATAAATGTTTAGAAAGCCTTGATAAAGACTGATGAGAATTGGTGGAAGATCAAGATCATGTGAAATAATATAGTTGGAAAGATATAAAAATTGTGAAATTGTAATGTGAGGTTAGAAGATCCAGAAGGAAGAGATCTAGAAAGTGGAGCTCAACGACGGTAACGTGTGATCATCTACAGCAAAGATCACCGTATGTTGGCTGCGTGTATATATGTTCATTTAACCCTTAATAAACCAGCAAGTATGAGACTCTGCATCTAGAACTCATTCTTGTTTCATAGACATATGACTACAGTCTGTGTCTATATTATTACAAACATTTATTCCAACACCATCCTGAATGAAATGAGCCAGGATTAATGAATAATGTCCGAGTTAAGGATCCCCTTGGAATGAGTGACCATAACATGGTTACATTCCATATTCAATTAGAGGGTGAGAAGGTTGGTTCTCAAACAAGCGTACTGAGCTTGAATAAAGGAGACTATGATGGTATGAGAGCGGAATTGATTAAAGTGGACTGGGAAAATAGATTAAAGGGTAAGACGGTACATGAGCAATGGTGTTCATTTAAGGAGTTATTTTACAACTTTCAAAAAATATATATTCCACTGAGGAAAAAAGGGTGTAAAAGAAATGACAGCCATCCGTGGCTAAGTAAAGAAATTAAGGATAGTATCCGACTAAAAACAAGGACATATAAGGTAGTCAAACTTAGTGGGAGGATAGAAGATTGGGAAGTCTTCAAAAGACAGCAAAAAGTAACGAAAGGATTGATTAAGAAAGGGAAGATAGATTATGAAAATAAATTAGCAAAAAATATAAAAACAGATAGCAAGAGTTTCTATAGTTATATAAAAAGAAAAAGGGTGGCTAAGGCAAACGTAGGTCCCTTAGAGGATGAGACCGGGAAATTAATGGTGGGAAACATGGAGATGGCAAAAATGCTGAACAAATATTTTGTTTCAGTCTTTACGGTAGAGGACACTAAGAATATCACAGCACTGGACAAACAGGGGGCTCTAGGGGGGAAGGAGCTAAATACGATTAAAATTATTAAGGAATTGGTACTCAGTAAATTAATGGGACTCAAGGCGGATAAATCCCCTGGACCTGATGGCTTACATCCGAGGGTCTTGAGGGAAGTGGCCGTAGGGATTGTGGATGCTTTGGTAATAATTTTCCAACATTCTCTAGACTCGGCAAAGGTCCCGGCAGATTGGAAAACTGCTAATGTAACACCCTTATTTAAAAAGGGTAGTAGGCAGAAGGCTGGAAATTATAGACCAGTTAGCCTAACATCTGTGGTGGGTAAAATTTTGGAGTCTATTATTAAGGAGACAGTAGCGGAACATTTGGATAAACATAATTTAATAGGACAAAGTCAGCATGGCTTTACGAAGGGGAATTCATGTCTGACAAATTTGCTTGAGTTCTTTGAGGACATAACGTGCAGGGTGGATAAAGGGGAACCAGTGGACGTAGTGTATTGAGACTTCCAGAAGGCATTCTACAAGGTGCCACATAAAAGATTATTGCTTAAGATAAAGAATCACTGGATTGGGGGTAATATTCTGGCATGGGTGGAGGATTGGATATCTAACAGGAAGCAGAGAGTTGGGATAGATGGTTCATTCTCGGACTGGACACCAGTGGCCAGTGGTGTTCCGCAGGGGTCGGTGCTGGGTCGCCAGCTCTTTACAATCGATATTAATGATTTAGAGGAGGGGACCGAGTGTAACATATCAAAGTTTGCAGATGATACAAAGATGGGAGGGAAAGTAGAGAGTGAGGAGGACATAAAAAACCTACAAGGGGATATAGACAGGCTGGGTGAGTGGGCGGAGATTTGGCAGATGCAGTACAATATTGGAAAATGTGAGGTTATGCACTTTGGCAGGAAAAATCAGAGAGCAAGTTATTATCTTAATGGTGAGAAACTGGAAAGTACTGCAGTACAAAGTGATCTGGGGGTCCTAGTGCAAGAAAATCAAAAAATTAGTATGCAGGTGCAGCAGGTGATCAAGAAGGCCAACGGAATGTTGGCTTTTATTGCTAGGGGGATAGAATATAAAAACAGGGAGGTATTGCTGCAGTTATATAAGGTATTGGTGAGACCGCACCTGGAATACTGCATACAGTTTTGGTCTCCGTACTTAAGAAAAGACATACTTGCTCTCGAGGCAGTACAAAGAAGGTTCACTCGGTTAATCCCGGGGATGAGGGGGCAGACATATGAGGAGAGGTTGAGTAGATTGGGACTCTACTCGTTGTAGTTCAGAAGAATGAGAGGCGATCTTATTGAAACATATAAGATTGTGAAGGGGCTTGATCGGGTGGATGCGGTAAGGATGTTCCCAAGGATGGGTGAAACTAGAACTAGGGGGCATAATCTTAGAATAAGGGGCTGCTCTTTCAAAACTAAGATGAGGAGAAACTTCTTCACTCAGAGGGTAGTGGGTCTGTGGAATTTGCTGCCCCAGGAAGCTGTGGAAGCTACATCATTAAATAAATTTAAAACAGAAATAGACAGTTTCCTAGAAGTAAAGGGAATTAGGGGTTACGGGGAGCGGGCAGGAAATTGGACATGAATTTAGATTTGAGGTTAGGATCAGATCAGCCATGATCTTATTGAATGGCGGAGCAGGCTCGAGGGGCCGATTGGCCTACTCCTGCTCCTATTTCTTATGTTCTTATGTTCTTATGAAATACTTCCACCTTCATGTGGGAGCATGAGTTTCGCAAATGTCTACCCCACCTTAGCCCCTGGCTGAGCGAATAAAATGAAATGACGCTTTGCTTCCCAGGTATTGTAAGGGAGCCAACATCTTACAATGGCATGAAATGTTTTAGGTTGTATGTAATGATTCTACCTTTGTTAACTAATTAATTTTCCATGATACTGTGGTAGCAGCCTGGGTCCAAGTTGCTAGCTTATTGTTCAGAAAAATGCTGAATGTAACCATCCAGAAATATTGTAAGTTAAGAAATTCATTCAGCTAACATATCCCAAAGTTATGGCCAGCTATCAAGAGAACAGAAATTAACGGTACATATGCCTAACAGCTACCAGGGTAAAATCAGCAATGCAGCAGGAACCACACTCAGAGGAAAGGCAAGTCAGGGAATGGGCTACCATACTGTAATGTTGATTCTCCAACCTATGCTCCCTGAATCTGTGTAAGCATATAAATATCAAATAAAGGAATAATTGGATCAAACCATAGAGAAGGAAAAAAAGAGTCAAAAAGTAAAAGAGGAAAGAGAAACAAAGGCTAGAGAGAAGCATGCAATGAGGGCAAACAGTAAGCAATAAGTGTTATAGATAATTAAAACAGAAAATGCTGGAAAAGCTCAGCAAGTGAGCAGCATCTGTGGAGAAAGACACAGAGTTAACGTTTCAGGTCGAAGACCTTTGATTATAAAAGACCTTAAAGTATTATAGTGTACCAATAAAGTAACCATACACAAGCAGGAATTATAGTTCCTAAAATGGGAATTTTTTCCCTACTTTTTCTGTATTAAATTGAGTGATTTGCACCAATTAGAAGGATCTAGACATAGTAGATAGAGAGAAACTGTTCCCATTGGCAGAAGGGTCAAGAACCAGAGGACATAGTTTTAAGGTGATTGACAAAAGAACCAAAGGTGACATGAGGAAAAACTTTTTTTAAACAATGAATTGTTAGGATTGGAATGCACTGCCTGAGGGGGTGGTGGAGGCAGATTCAATCTTCAAAAGGGAACTGGATAAGTACTTGAAAGGAAAAAATTTGCAGGACTGCAGGGACAGGGCGGGGGAGTGGGACTAGCTGCATTGCTCTTGCATAGAACTGGCACGGACTCGATGGGCTGAATGGCCTCCTTCCGTGCTGTAACCTTTCTATTATTCTATGATTCTATGAATTACAGGTAATTTAATTGAAAATACAGAGGAAAAAGTGTCCATTATCATTTCCTGAGTCCACACTGCCCATGTGGAGCGTTTTCTGCCAACAATGCATATCAGAATTTTGGGTGCATGTTACTCACATCTTTCTGACCATTAAAACATGCACCTGAATTTCCAATATGCATTTCTGGGGCAAGGGTCATAAAATCAACATAAAACGCCTGATCTGGATGTGGGAGCACTACGTACAACAGAAAGAAATGTCAGAAGCAAATACTGCAGTAAAAAAAATGCTAAAGGAGGAATTCAAAAGGCGGCTATTTTAATGCTAGTTAAAATCACAGTCATGGCCCGATGATGTCAATAGACACCTATCCACATATTTAAAGAAGCACCCCGCCTCCTCAGCTTTGGGTGGACAGCTTAACCACCCACCTGGAAGCCTGAGTAATAATTGCAGTAGGTGGGATCTGGGCAGCTTTTTGGCAGGTAAGGAACCTCGGGCATTTTATCTGCCCACGCTCCCGGTTTCGTCGAGTGGGTAAAATTAAAATCACCCTCAAATACTCTCAGCTAATCTGTGTTACACATTCCTAGCAGTACGTGATACCAATCCCGATGCCAGAAATGAAAAGTGTTCCATGCCCACGCCTTAACATCCCTCACCCTAATAAACACAAAACACTATGCAGTGCATATTTAATAAAGAACAATAAATTGTTGACATCAAGTTTATGTCAGCAGTTCAATCCTCAGGTTCTGCTGACATTACAAACCGCTGCAGTTTTGTGCTCATGCTTTATGATGGTAGTTGAACCATTTGATTCAACTATTGCCATGTGACTGATTGCCAGCCATCTGTTATTCTCGATATAATTGCTATGTTGTTATACATTGCTTTTAATATCCTGTAGACTATTTTAAATATGCAGGTAGATTGACATCATCAAATCTTATACCATATCTAAAATGAAAGTTGGAGTTTAATGTTTATTGGTGATCTGTAGAAATAGATGCTACAAGAAAGTTATTTACGTATGTATAAAAAAGCTAAACCAGGGAGTTTCCCATTGAGCACTTATAGCCTTCCTTTGTTTAAATAAATCATCTGCTAATGGGAAAGAAACTGTGTTTCAATTTCTATTGGGATAATGAACTAGTTCACATGTGCCTAAGGACGGGGTATTGGAAGCCTGTCTTACTATTCTGGATTGTGAACCAGATAATTGTTTATTAATTCGTCTTAGTATATGTGTAACTTGGAAGTCCAAGGCTTCCTCTTTAAGTCCATCAGCAATTTATTTTATTGAACAGTATTCCGTGAATGGCAAAAATAGATATGTTTTTGTCTTGGTGGACTGTATATACAGCTACAGATATTCCAAGGCATTAGTCATGATCAGTTGAAGGATAGACAGTTTTATAACAGGGTCATTACACCATGTAATACATAAAGATATTGCTACAAATTTGGATCTGTCAATGGAATTAAAGGGGCAGTGGCAGCATGGATACAAAATTGGCTAAGTGACAGGAAACAGAGTAGTGGTGAATGGTTGTTTTTTGAACTGGAGGAAGTTCCCCAGGGGTCGGTACTGCTTTTTTTGATATATATTAATCACTTGGATCTGGGTGTACAGGGCACAATTTCAAAATTTGCAGATGACACAAAACTTGGAAGTATAGTAAACAGTGAGGATAGTAATAGACTTCAAGAGGACATAGCCAGGCTGGTGGAATGGGCGGACACATGGTAGATGAAATTTAATGCAGAGAAGTGTGAAGTGATGTATTTTGGCAGGAAGAACGAGGAGAGGCAATATAAACTAAATGGTACAATTCTAAAGGGGGTGCAGGAACAGAGAGACCTGGGGGTATATGTGCACAAATCTTTGAAGTTGGTAGGACAGATTGAGAAAGCGGTTAAAAAAGCATTCGGGGTCCTGGGCTTTATAAACAGAGGCACAGGGGTCGATTTTGCAATGGTGACGGGTTGGCAGCGGGGGGGGAGGTGCGTGTGGCAAACCCGCATAAACAAAACTTACCATTCCTGACGCAATCACATGGTGATTGCTGATGATTAATGTCCTCTCTGGGTTTCACGCCTCATTGATAGGCTGGCTGCCGTCAGGAGCTGCACCGCGAGCGGGGGGGTGAGAAAGAGAGAGAGCGAACGTCATCCGGCACTGGAACGGAAGATCGGGGGGAGGAGAGTGGAAGATCGGGGGGGTGGGGAGGAGGGGAAGATCAGGGTGAAGAGAGGAAGATCAGGGTGAAGAGAGGAAGATTGGGGGGGGGGAGATGGGAAGATCGGGGGTGGGGGGAGATGGGAAGATCGGGGGGGAGAGGGGAAGATCGGGGGGGAGAGGGGTAGATCGGGGGGGAGAGGGGAAGATCGGGGTGAAGAGAGGAAGATTGGGGGGGAGAGGGGAAGATTGGGGGGAGAGGGGAAGATCGGGGTGAAGAGAGGAAGATCGGGGGGGAGAGGGGAATATTGGGGGGGAGAGGGGAAGATCGGGGGGAGGAGAGTGGAAGATCGGGGGAGGGGAAGATCGGGGGGAGAGGGGAAGATCGGGGGGGAGAGGGGAAGATTGGGGGGGAGAGGGGAAGATCGGGGGGAGGAGAGTGGAAGATCGGGGGGAGGGGAAGATCGGGGGGAGAGGGGAAGATCGGGGGGGAGAGGGGAAGATCGGGGGGGAGAGAGGAGAAGATCGGGGGGGAGAGAGGGGAAGATCGGGGGGGAGAGGGGAAGATCGGGGGGGAGAGGGGAAGATCGGGGGGACATCGGGGGGGGGATGGAGAGGGGAAGATCAGGAGGACATCGGAGGGGTGAAAAGGGGGACACTGGGAGGACATCGGGGGTGTTAAGAGGGGGAGATCGGAGAGGGAGACATCGGACATCGGAGCAGGGCGGAAAGGTAGGTTGATTTTGTGTTTTAAATTCCTTCTGTGGTTTTTGATGTACTTTTTTTCATTTCTTTTTCCCTGATTCGGCCCTTCACATTTGGTTTTACCAGGCGTGAATCAGAAGCGGTGGGCAAGCCGCCCAGGTAAGTTAAAAATTGTTACAATCAATTAATCTGTCACAGGTAAAGTGCCTTAAGTACCTCAATGAGGTACATTTGGCTCTTTAACTGACATCCCGCCAGCAACGTCCGGTTTCAGGTTGCTCGCACACACACACACAGGTGCATCCTTGGGAAACTCGGAAGTCGGCGGGTTTGAGCCGACTTCCGAACCATAACGGGATTTCCGCGATTTTCAGAGGCCCCCCCGCCCCCAATGCACTCGCAATTTCCCCCTAAGATGGAGCCCATAGAGTACAAAAGCAAGGAAGTTATGTTGAGCCTTTATAAAACACTGGTTCGACCACAACTGGAGTATTGTGTCCAATTCTGGGCACCTCACTTTAGGAAGGATGTGAAGGCCTTAGAGAGGGTGCAGAAAAGATTTACTAGAATGGTTCCAGGGATGAGGTAATTCAGTTACGTGGATAGACTGGAGAAGCTTGAAGGTTGAGAGGAGATTTGGTAGAAGTGTTCAAAATCAAAATAGGTTTAGGTAAAGTAAATAAAGAGAAACTGTTCCCATTGACGGAATGGTCGAGAACCAGAGGACACAGATTTAAGGTGATTGGCAAAAGAACCAAAGGCGACATGAGGAAAAACTTTTTTTACGCAGCGAGTGGTTATGATCTGGAATGCAATGTCTGAAAGGGTGATGGAAGCAGATTCAATCGTGGTTTTCAAAAAGGAGTTGGATAAATATTTGAAGAGAAAACATTTGCAGGGCTACGGGGAAAGAGCAGGGGAATGGGACTAACTGGATTGCTCTTACAAAGAGCCAACACAGGCTCGATGGGCTGAATGGCCTCCTTCTGTGCTGTAACAATTCTATGATTCTATGATTCTAAGTTCAGTGTCATCAGTCGCTCCCTCCTATAGGTGGATCCCATGCACCTTATGACCCACAGTTGACTTATACAGTCCAATTTTTTTAATAAGATAGCATAACCCAGGGGATGTAACAATATACTCACCTTGAAGTACAAGCAAAATATTCATGTCTTTCGCACATGGCTCCATGTGTGCGTGTCCAAACTATTCAAAGGAAGACCGAGAAAATTAAAATATGGTAAGATGAGGCCAGATATGAATTATTTCACACAGCAAGTAAACATAGAGAGCAGCAGTTATGATCAGATTTACTTATTTCAATCAGTACCACTGCTCTTCACATAATAACACAAAATAATGAACATGCTACACTTTCCCACAACAGTAGGTCACCTTGCTTGATTTAGACAAAATAATTTCTAAGAACTCTTCTGTATTCCTAACTTTTGTCAGCCTATTCTGGTGGTGGCTGCCTTAGCAACTTTCTGCTTTAAAAAAAACCTGGCTGCCTGTGTGTCTCTCTCTTTTTTTGTAATCTCCTTCCATTCACAACCCAAGGGGAAAGCCTATGCCAAACAACATCTGCTGAGCACCTGGGACCAGGAACCTCTCAATAAAAAAAGTGTGATGTGTTTATTGATTGCTAAAACTGCTTAATTGTTGCATATTGTTTGCTGTCCTTTGGGAAACAACTTCAAAGCCTAATACATTAATATTTTAACCACCCTTTGTCACCTTAAAAAAGCTTGTACAAATACACGTTGCTTTAGAGCACAACCCTTAACTGTAACTCTTTTTTTTTAGATCCTTTCTATGTAAAAATAGCCCAATAAAATCTCAAAATGTGAAAGATATGTTATATAATAATGAGGGGAATGTGGCCTTTCTTATTACATATAAAAGGGCTGCCTTGAGGAAAGCTGTATGCTGCTAAGGTAAAGCTGTGTTTAACCTGCCTGTCCCTTTAGTTGGAGGTCAATCCGAGAACAATTTCTGTTGCTAAAATAAATTTGTTTCTAGGTTGCCGGTTGTTTGTAATTCCACAGCTCCTCCCCTTGGGATGAAACCAGTTAGTCAAGGTCAGAAGAAACATTTATTCATACTTTTTTTTAAAAAGGTGCTCCTTGTTCATTGGTAGGTCGACCTATCTGTTCAACTGTGAGTTATTACATTTTATGAATGGTATTTCAGCCAAACAGGTGTAAGTATGACACGTACAATATATAATGCAATTTTTTGTTTGTAAAAATTTGAAGGGAATATTTGATGGCATACAGAACCTTCCTGTTTCTGTATAGTTTTATGATTTTGTTGCTAGATTGATGGGATGTTCGATTAGAAAATGAAATTTCTCAAAACACAGGATAAATAAAGATTTCTTACAAAATAGGCTAAAAATTACTGTTGGAAGGCATTGGCTAGAGTGGTTAACACCTGTCTTAAAATAGCAGACACAGGAATGTGATGTGGATCCATTAGTTGTTTATTTGTTAATAGTACCACCAGTAATCTAAACTCTAATCTTCTGGTGGCAAATGGGGAAAATTAATTATACTAGAAGCATGCAGGTTTCCTTTACTTTCATTTTAATATATAATGGTGTGGTGGTAGAGAAGCCAAGAACTCAGTGGAGTGAGCCCATGATAAAGAAGAATATCATGGTCCCATATATTTGTAATAATGAGGTTTGATTAATACGACTTGTCCAGTTAATATATTGCACTATATTTCTCGCCCCGGGCATCAGAATTTCTCATCTCACCATTATACTACATGTTAACTGTAGCTGTTATTTTATGAAGGACCAACCTTTCTTAGTGTGATTGAGCACATCACTGAATGTTAGATGAGGCTTGCCAAATACAACATTTGATGGGATGCGCAATCCCCTGAGCTAAAACAGGCTGCATTAATCTTGCAATGTTGGTCCAGTGCTGCAGCTCTCTCCTTTTATTTTGTTTTGCTTTGCTTGAATGGATTGTTCTAAATAGAGAACTTTTTATAATAATGCAGCCATGTGACTTCAAAGAATGCAGAAATGGCATCAAGGTGGTTTCACCCAATTGGGTGAACAGTTATTTATCCTTAGAATTTCCAGACATTTTTTTAATTTAATTTAAGTTTTATCCTTTTCCCCAAATCTTAGAACTACTAGTTCAAAAGAGTTGAGGAATGGCTCTTGGCATTTTCCAAAAGCAGGGTCCACTGACTAGCATCACCAAATGTCAGATGGAACAGCTGTTCACAGAAAATTACAACACAGAAATAGGCCATTCTGCCCATCAAGTGTGTGCTGGTGTTTGTCTCCATGTGAGCCACTTAGTATAATCGCATTCTGCCGCTGGTTAACCATACTGTACTGGTGCAGCTGATATTGAAAGTTAGACCTAGAAATGCTAAGGAGCAACCAGACCAATTAAACCCATATTGAAAGAATTCTTGTAAGCATATTAAACAAGTTTTTAACATAGATAGTTCAAACACGTTCAAGATATAAAATAATTTAGGTTTAACGATTTTATTATGAGTCTGTGTGCAACTCCTTTAACTAGTAAATTATGCAATATCGGCATTTCTTTAAATTACACACTGATTTAGAAAATCATTAGCTGCTGTCAGGCTCATTTGGTAGCAATCTCAGCTCTGAGTAGAAAGTTGTGGGTCCAAGCCTCATGCTAGGACTTTGAGCACATAATCTAGGTAGACATTACAGTGTAGTATTAAGCGAGTGTTGCACTTCGAATGAGATGTTAAATCAAGGTCCTAGCTGCCTGCTCCAGTGGTTCAGGTGGACATTAAAAATGTGAATAATTACATACATAGAATTACATAGAAATTACCACACAGAAACAGACTGATCGTCCTAACTAGTCCATGTTGGTGTTAACACTCCAAAAGAACAGTAGTCCTAATCCCATGTGCCTGTCCTGTTCCCATAACCTTTTATTCCCTTTCTTTCAACCACCTATTGAACCTATTCTGGCACTTATCTGGCGCGAATGTTACTTGCCACTTATGAGCCCAAGCCTGGATGTTGTCAGGTCTTGCTGCATGCGGGCTCGGACTGCTTCATTATTTGAGGGGTTGCGAATGGAACTGAAAACTGTGCAATCATCAGTGAACATCCCCATTTCTGACCTTATGATGGAGGGAAGGTCATTGATGAAGCAGCTGAAGATGGTTGGGCCTTGGACACTGCCCTGAGAAACTCCTGCAGCAATGTCCTGAGGCTGAGATGATTGGTCTCCAACATCCACTACCATCTTCCTTTGCGCTAGGTATGACTCAAGCCACTGGAGAGTTTTCCCCCTGATTCCCATTGACTTCAATTTTACTCGGGCTCCTTGGTGCCACACTCGGTCAAATGCTGCCTTGATGTCAAGGGCAGTCACTCTCACCTCACCTCTGGAATTCAGCTGTTTTGTCCATGTTTGGACCAAGGCTGTAATGAGGTGTGGAGCCGAGTGGTCCTGGCGGAACCCAAACTGAGCATCGGTGAGCAGGTTATTGGTGAGTAAGTGCAGCTTGATAGCACTTTGGACGACACCTTCCATCACTTTGCTGATGATTGAGAGTAGACTGATGGGGCGGTAATTGGCCGGATTGGATTTGTCCTGCTTTTTATGGACAGGACATACCTGGGCATTTTCCACATTGTCAGGTAGATGCCAGTGTTGTAGCTGTACTGGAACAGCTTGGCTAGAGGTGCAGCTAGTTCTGGAGCACACGTCTTCAGCACTACAGCCGGGATGTTGTCGGGTTCATAGCCTTTGCTGTATCCAGTGCACTCAGCCGTTTCTTGATACCACATGGAGTGAATCGAATTGGCTGAAGACTGGCTTCTGTGATGGTGGGGATATCGGGAGGAGGCCGCGATGGATCATCCACTCGACACTTCTGGCTGAAGATGGTTGCAAACGCTTCAGCCTTGTCTTTTGCACTCATGTACTGGACTCCGACATCATCGAGGATGGGGATGTTTGCAGAGCCTCCTCCTCCCGTTAGTTGTTTAATTGTCCACCACCATTCACGACTGGATGTGGCAGGACTGCAGAGCTTTGATCTGATCCGTTGGTTGTGGAATCGCTTAGCTCTGTCTATAGCATGTTGCTTCCGCTGTTTAGCATGCATGTAGTCCTGAATTGTAGCTTCACCAGGTTGGCACTTCATTTTTAGGTACGTCTGGTGCTGCTCCTGGCATGCTCTTCTACACTCCTCATTGAACCAAGGTTGATCCCCTGGCTTGTTGGTAATGGTAAAGTGAGGAATATGCTGGGCCATGAGGTTACAGATTGTGCTGGAATACAATTCTGCTGCTGCTGATGGCCCACAGTGCCTCATGGATGCCCAGTTTTGAGCTGCTAGATCTGTTTTGAATCTATCCCATTTAGCATGGTGGTAGTGCCACACAACAAGATGGATGGTGTCCTCAGTGCGAAGACGGGACTTCGTCTCCACGAGGACTGTGCGGTGGTCACTCCTACCAATACTGTCATGGACAGATGCATCTGCGACAGGTAGATTGGTGAGGACGAGGTCAAGTAAAATTTTCCCTCGTGTTGGTTCGCTCACCACCTGCCGCAGACCCAGTCTGGCAGCTACGTCCTTCAGGACTCGGCCGGCTCGTTCAGTAGTGTTGCTACCGAGCCACTCTTGGTGATGGACATTGAAGTCCCCCACCCAGAGTATATTCTGTGCCCTTGCTACCCTCAGTGCTTCCTCCAAGTGGTGCTCAACATGGAGGAGGACTGATTCATCAGCTAAGGGAGGACGGTAGGTGGTAATCAGCAGGAGGTTTCCTTGCCCGTGTTTGACCTGATGCCATGAGATTTCATGGGGTCCAGAGTCAATGTTGAGGACTCCCAGGGCCACTCCCTCCTGACTGTATATCACTGTACCGCCACCTCTGGTGCGTCTGTCCTGCCGGTGGGAATCTGCCCAAAATTATTCAAATGGGGTCCAGGGTTCTTCGCCTGTTATCAGACTCCCCCACACTCTCCCCGCCTCCCCGTTAATATCAGGGTCTCTGTATCTATCTAATCTCTCCCATCCCTTCGTAACTTTAAACATCTCTATCAAATCACCTGTTACTCCCCTCTGTTCTAATGAAAACAGCAGGAAGTTCTGCCAGTGATGTTCTCTCAGCGTCCTGGCAAACATTTCTTTCTTTAACCAACACCACCACAAACAGTTTAAATGTTTTTTCAGCTCACTGATGTTCATGGGATCCTGCTATGTGAAAAATTAGCTGCCATGTTTGCCTTTTTTTTATTCGTTCATGGGATGGGGGCGTCACTGGCGAGGCCAGCATTTTTTGCCCATCCCTAATTGCCCTTGAGAACCGCTGCAGTCCATGTGGTGAAGGTTCCCCCACAGTGCTGTTAGGAAGGGAGTTCCAGGATTTTGACGCAGCGACGATGAAGGAATGGCGATATATTTCCAAGTCGGGATGGTGTGTGACTTGGAGGGGAACGTGCAGGTGGTGTTGTTCCCATGTCCCTGCTGCTCTTGTCCTTCTAGGTGGTAGAGGTCGTGGGTTTGGGAGGTGCTGTTGAAGAAGCCTTGGCGAATTGCTGCAGTGCATCCTGTGGATGGTACACACTGCAACCACAGTGCGCCGATGGTGAAGGGAGTGAATGTTTAGGGTGGTGGATGTGGTGCCAATCAAGCAGGCTGCTTTGTCCTGAATGGTGTCGAGCTTTTTGAGTGTTGTTGGAGCTGCACTCATCCAGGCAAGTGGAGAGTATTGCATCACACTCCTGACTTGTGCCTTGTAGATGGTGGAAAGGCTTTGTGGAGTCAGGAGGTGAGTCACTCGTCGCAGAATACCCAAACAACAGTCGCCATACTTCAAAGTAATTCTTTATAAGTTAAGCATTTTGAGATGTAACTGAGAGCCAATGTAAGGTGCTGTACCAATGCAAAATATTCTTTACCTTAGCTACTGTTGGGGGGAGAAAAATTACTATGAAGCATAAAATTTCAAGAAAGTTTTCAACTGCCAAGCACAATAAAATCTATGGGTTGAAATCACATTGTGCCATATTAGTACTGAATGTGTTATTAATTTGTCCACTATTTTAAGATGCTTTAACCCATTTATTTTAAACATTGGTTACTAATGTAGCAGAGTGCAGTTTTAACCCTATTGTGAGTTATTATGCTCTTATGACATTTGCCTACTTTGCTTTCAATAGTGGCACATCTCCAGCCCACAGTGAGGCATACAGCTGGAATGCCATTGCAATCCACTGAGGGATTGCAAATATTGCCAGTTAGAAGCCAGTAACACAGATTCAAGTGGCCTTAAATTGGAGAAAATAAATGAAGAAAGGGATTTGATTGTCAGAGGTTGGTGTCAATGGAAGCCATGTCAGAAAACAAAACATATTAAAAATACACCAACACTTCAAAGAAGTATATCTGATTTATACCATTAACATGTCCTGGGTCTCAGCAGTGCACTCACTGAGCTAGAACATATCTTCTCATACTGTTACCATTTGTCAATGAGTTAATTGTAATGATTCGATTGTTCCAAGCATAACCAATAAAGTTTGACTACTAGCCTGGCTTCAAAGTACAGTGTTGCTTCACAGCTTAACAGAAAGGGAGATACTGTTAGCAGTGTGTGCAAAGAGCCCTCTATAACATTTCTAACAATATTGATTCCTTATGTTCTTTCCCCAGAATTGGCTTTGTATCATTTTGTGAATGCAAGATTGCTTCATGACCCAGTGTGTTAAGAAAACCACAAGAGACAGTCATTGTCTTGGGAATGATAAGTGACTACGACAGCTGAATTTATAGCATGTCTGGGTGATTGTGACCACTATATGATTACGTTTGATATGGTTTGAGATTCAACCCTGCAAGGAATCAGCCATTTTAAAAGACCAGATTGAATGTGAGAAATTGCTTATGAGCACCTCAATTCAAGACAAATGGAATAACATCAAAGGTGTACCAAGGAACATGCAGGACAAATACTTACCAAAGATTAATAAGTGCACACTCAAAAAGCAGGGCCCTAAGTGGATCAGCAATAAAATCAGAAATCAAATAAGAAAGAAAAATGAGCTTCATAAAGCATGCAGGGAGAAGAGAGAAGGGTGAACTTGGAGAATATTACAGGAAATGTCAGAAACATGTCAAAAGGTGATCAGTCATGCAAAGAGGGAACTGGAAATGAGTATTACAGTAAGCACAACAGCAAGAAATTCTTCCAGCAAGAGGGCAGTCAAGGAAAACCTTAAAGAATACCATTGAGATGAAACTAAGGATGGGCATAAAACAGTTAATACATTTGGTTGAACTATTCAATAGGGAAGACTACAGTTACATGTCCTGTAAATACAAAACCATCAATCTTACACCAACATCTGGTGAAATAATTACATTGATTATTGGGGGCAAATTTGAGGACTACCTTTTTGGAAATATCTAGAAAATAATAGCCAAATGATTTTAACAGGGAAAGACTAACTTCCTTAACTTATTTTGAGGAACTGAGATTCCAATTGGACAGTAGACAACCATATGAGTTGCTGTACTTAGATTTCCAGAAAGCCTTTGGTAAAGTCTCCCACAACAACTTGGCACTAAAAAGAAATCAGTGGGAATTCATGGTAAAAAGATATGGATCAGGAATTGACTGACGGAAAGAAACCAGCAGGTACTTGATAGGGAAGTGATGTCGGGGTGAGAAGAAGTACTGAGCGGAGTGCCTCAGAGATCAGTACAGGGGACCCTTTTGTTCCTAATCAATATTAATAAATATTTAATCTATATTAATGACTTGGATTCAGAAACCCAATGAAAACTGGTCAAATTAGAAAATGTTTCTAAACTAGGGGAACAGTTGGGTCTCAGGAAGCAGTTGGGTAGTTAGATTAAAACCTGCAAATGGGCAAATCAATGCCAGATGAAATTTAACATAGACAAGTCCAAGGTACGACACAATGGAAGGAAAATAGGTATGACAAGCATGGTGTAGAAACAGTTAAAGGTAAAGTGGATAGGGATTGGAGGGGTTGGCTGTTAATAAGGTCAGATTCCTGAACATAATGGAGGCACTTGTGACTGGAAGCTCACCTGCTGGTACTGCTGGAGGATTTAAAGATAGCAAAGTTCAGCAAAGTAGAAAATGTTTAATTTCCCCGATAGGCCCATAGAAATTCTGATGGCGGAATTGAAGCA
Source organism: Heptranchias perlo (assembly GCF_035084215.1). Classification (NCBI taxonomy): domain Eukaryota; kingdom Metazoa; phylum Chordata; class Chondrichthyes; order Hexanchiformes; family Hexanchidae; genus Heptranchias; species Heptranchias perlo. Next base: position 44,519,858 of record NC_090339.1, on the reverse strand, counting down.
CAGTAGGGACCTTTCTTTGGAATGGACCATGCAAGCTGCTCAATATGAATTGCCCATGAAAAATTCATCATGTACCTGGAGGCAATAGAGGAAGAAGTGTAATAACATTACCTGGTCAGCCAAGTAGAAGAACCCACAGTTACCTTTGATTAATTCAGTACACTAAGCACCTATGTATTATTATTTAAGTGTCAGCCTTGGCTCAGTGGTAACACTCTCACATCTAAGTCAGTAGGTTATGGGTTCAAGCCCCATTCTGGAGAATTAAGCACATAATCTAGGCTGCTACTCCGGTGCACTACTGAGGGAGTTCTGCATTGTTGGAGGTGTCATCTTTCAGATGAGACGTTAAACTGAGGCTTCATCTACCTTCTCAGGTGGACGTAAAAGATCCCATGACACTATTTGAAGAAGAGCAGAGGAGTTCTCCCATTGTTCTGGCCAGCAATTATCCTCCAATTAACATAGCTAGAATACAGATTATCTGGTCATTTATCTCATTGCAGTTTATGGAACCTTGCTGTACACAAATTGGCTGCCACATTTCACTTACAACAGGACTACACTTCAAAAGTTCTTTATTGGCTGTAAAGTGCTTTAGGAGAACCTAAAGTTATGAAAGGCGCTATATAAATGCAAGTCTTTCTTTTTGTTTCTTATTTCTTTTTCTTCTGTTGGTCATAGAGCATGAATGAGCATAAGATAGCAGGGTTTTGGAGCGAGACTGCATCCCGGCTCCATTACCCCCACTTCCGGGTTTAACCCAGGCACGTGAGAATGTGCACGCGCAACAGAAACCCAGAAGTCCCATCCCCACTTAAAGCCGGCAGGCTGATATTTAAAGGGCCAATTCAGGTAGTTGAAACACTTTAGGTACTTAACTTTTTGTGGATTCAGCAACAGAAACTGATTTAACTACTCGTGAATGTGTCTCCCGTGGCTTCTAAAACACACGATTGAAATGGAAACGAGTTGCAGCCGAAGTTCATTTGGCCCTTTAAACCAACGATTTGACACATCTCAATAAAAGGTGAGGTATTGCAGCTGGGCACTTAGTTCTCTCAGACAAAGGTTTGGCTGGAAGTTTTTTGGGAATTAAATTGGATAACCCCCAAAACCAGGTGTGGGAGTCACGGTGCGCAATTAACCCATGCCCGGTCGTTGAGATGCAGGCAGCATGTCAGCTTCATGCTGCCTGATAATCTGCATGATTTCTGCATGCAGCCAGCACTACCTGCGCTGCTGAGTGGCTGCACACACCAACAAGGGGCCCAATATGGGGCATGGCCAGTACCACTTAAAGGCAGCTGCACCTCTTAAAGGGGAGGTGCACTGTGGCTGTAGGAAGTGCATTGTCAATTTAATCGGTGGTAGAAGAGAAGTAGTAATGGCTGGACCTGCGAGAGAGCGTGCACTAAGGTTTTCAGATGACGCACTAGAGGCCTTGGTGCACGAGGTGGATACACAAAGAGTCATCCTGTATCCGCAGGGTGGCAGGAGGCCCTCCAGACACATGCTGTGGAGGTAGTGGGAGGAAGTGGCGCTGGAATTGAATGCCAGGAGCATTGCACCATGCTTGTGGATGCAGTGCACAAAAAAGTTCAATGATTTGACACGAGGGGTCAAGGTGAGTGAATTCAAGTGTCAAGTGGCATATCCTACTAACTGCACCACTGCTCCACGCATGACACCCCCCTCACCCACCCACCAACAAACGCTTTCCATCCGTACGCAATGCTGCACTTCAGATGCTGCATCTCACCCTCACACATTACCACTCTTACAAGCCGCACACCCACAACTCACAGGTCACAATCACTGCAGCTATTCAACCATGACATCCACATCACCCAAACACCTTGCAGGACACTCACCGACACACTTCCCTCTATCTTGCAGGAGAAGGTTGCGCATAACAACAGGCTGCAGGAAAGGCCTGGGGGAGGACTGGCACACCTACACGTCCTCACACCCCTGGAGGAGACAGTGCTGGCGATCATTGGATGGGCGGTCGCTGCGGCTGTGGCCACTGGTGATGCTGGAGGTATCAATGATGACGGTCTCTGTTTAGCTAATCCTCCTTCTCGTTTCCCACATCTCCCTCATCCCACAATCTTTTCTGACTCACGTGCTGCAGATGGTGTCAGCACTCATGCCTTAGCTGCTCATCTCCCCGCTCCACAACTCAACCCATCTCTCTTTGTCATTGCAGATACCCAAGAACTGGAGTGGTACCGTCCGAGGTGGAGGAGGAGGAGGACACTGATAACAAAGCCGCACCGTCACTTGATCTGACCCTTGCATCCACCAGTTCAGGTACTGATGCTACGTGTAGTGTAGAGATTAGGTTAGAGGAGGGATCTGCACATGGTGAGACACCGGGCATAAATGCATAGTAGCCCGGGCGGGGGGAACGGATACCACAGGTGCCAGCTCGCCGGAGGGTGATGTTGCACAATGGTTCTGCTGCAGAGGAGTCAGATGATGACTTTGATGGGCCAGGCTACAGAAGAAGGCTGATAGGTGTACACAGTCAAATGTTTGGTGCACTGGAAAGCCTGCCAGAAAGCCTGTGCACAATGTCAAGGGGCATGGAGGAGCCCTAGTCCAACTTGGCACAGGGCTTTGCACTGAGCTTGGAGCCCACCCTTTCCCACATGGAATGGGTGGTCAGATCCATCAGCACACCTATGGAACCCACCATCGTGCAGTGTCTGATGACCAATGTCACAGCTTCCAATGCAGCACAGACATCTGCCATCCAAGATCTGACTGGTGCATTTGGAGCTCAGATTGCTGCCTTGGAAGCTCAGACTGCTGTGTTACAGGCTCAGACTGCTGCTATTGTGGCTCTGGGTTCCACACTGGAACGGGGCTTCCAGGGCGTCACAGCACTCCAGGGATATGTTGTCCAGCAGATCACCAGGATTACTGAGGTGCCGCCCTGTGAGAGTGGCAGTGGCGCCATGGCAGATGAACTTGCTGTCCTCTCTCAGGATGACAGCATTCCTGCTCCTACCCCTGCCACTCTGACAGTGCCCTTGCTGTTGCCTGTAAGCCAGCCAGGCCAGATTGCTGCAGCCCATGTTGAGATGGTGTAGTCTGAAGCCAGGCCCTCCCGGCCCAGAGCTGCTCGAGGTCATCCTCCAAGGCCATATGCACGCTTCTCAATTGAAGGTCAGCAGCATTCCACCACCCATGCTTCAGTCACTGGGATTGCAACTCATAGGAGCACTAGGATAGGTAAAGGCACACGATTGACAGGCATTAAGGGAGTGTACATGGGTGAATAGTGTAATATTGTACACAACATTTCATGTGTTAATTTATAAATTTGATTTGAAGTCGCAATTTGTGGTGGTTTTTATTTATCCAATGAGCCGTGGTAGGAAGCAATGGATAATCATAAGGAGGACGATTGGATGGTCATGCGGGAGAGGAAAGGTGGGGAGTGTAGGACTGCTGGTGACTTGGGAGGTGTCGTTGAGGTTACTGGTATCGCTCATGAATAAGGTGAGCACACAGCGCCCTGGCAGACAGGCCTTGTCTCCTTGCCTCTTTCTCCACTTCCTCCTCCGTCTCCTCCTCCTCTTCCTCCTTTGCCTTTTCCTCCTCTTCCCCTGCCTCTGGGCTCAGGTTCTCGCCGGATAGGCGGTGGCAAGGGCTGTTCCCTCATAAGGGCGAGATTGTGCAGCATGCAGCATACAACAATGAATCTTGACACCTGCTCAGCTGAGTACAGCAGGGCTCCTCCACAACGGTCCAGGCAGGGGCAGCGTTACTTGAGGATGCCTATGATGTGCTCGATGATGCTTCGTGTGGCTGCATCGCTCTCATTGTAGGCCTGCTCTGCACGTGTGCGTTCCTGACCGGAGTCATGAGCCACTTCATGAAGGGATAGCCCTTGTCGCCGAGCAGCCAGTCTTTGAATTGCCATGCCAGTTGAAAGATAGGTGCCCCGTTGGACTGCCGCATAATGAAGGCATCATGACTGCTGCCAGGATAGCGGGCATTGACCTGCATGATGCGCGGCATGTGGTCTCGCATCAGCTGCACATTGAGGGAGTGGAACCCCTTTCTGTTCATGAATATGGCCGAGTTGTGATGTGGAGCATGCATAGTAATATGCGTGCAGTCAATGGCAGCCTGCACCATGGGGAAGCCTGCAATCTGAGCAAACCCTCATGCTCGCTCATTCTGCTTCTCTCTGTCAAGAGGGAACATTATGAATCTGTTGCGCATCTCGTACAGTGCCTCCGTAACCTCTCTTATGCAGCAGTGCACTGCAAACTGTGAGGTGTTGCTTATATCACCAGCAGTGGCCTGAAAGGATCCAGAGCCGTAAATGTTCAGCGCCACAATTAACTTCACAGTCATAGGCAATGCTGTCCTTGCCCTGCTCTGAGGCTGCAGTTGTGGCTGCAGCAGTTGACAAATCTCCGTCACGACTTCTTTCATGAACCACTGCCGTCAGATGCATTGATCTTCGCTCAGGTTGAGATAAGAGAATTGGTCCCTGAAGGCCCTCATTTGATATGACCTCCTGCTCAGTGCCCTGTGCCGCCTCCTCCCTCTTCTCGCAGCTTGATCTGCTCTGCGCGGCATCACTACATGCTCACAGTCATGATCAATGCCCAGTGGGACCCCGAGCAGGCCGTCCATAGTTGACAGCACACTGTTTTAAATACCACTAACAGTAATGTAGGACCTGCCAGACCACTCCCTATATAATACTGCAACTTTCTCCAAGTATAGGAGACCACCAAAAACAGGTGCATCAGCATCCAGAAGCAATAATCCAGCAACTAACCTGCAACACCTGCATGCTCCCTTTAAACAGCGCTGGTGGGCGGTCCTCCAGTCTGTCTAAGACCTGTTCAGCTGTGTGAGGTTAAGGCAATGTGTTTGCTGGAGTGTGAGTTCCAAAATCACATCTGTCGCTTTGAATCAGCGTTGCACACTGATCTACCGCATATTCTCCCTACTTTACATGGTGCCGGCGTTCATTGTCTGCGCATGTGTGATCACCTTTACCAATATGGCGCCCAGCGGACGTCATGCTGGAAGTGTGCACGCGCATTCCGGCTGCAATTTGAGTCCTTAGGAGTCCACGTAGCGCCTACGCAACGGACGCAACATGGCCCACTTTAGAGCACTTTGTGTTTACACTGAGACTTCTTTGTTAAGACTGAGAGTTCTTGAGTTCAGACAAATTTACCTACATTTTGGAGCCCCTCAAACTGACAAGATCAGGATTGGGGAGGGGGGGGAACCCAATGGATCTATCCCACAGTACATCTGAGGAGGAGGAAAAGGAAGATGGAGAACTCATCGCCAGAGCAGCCATGCACATTGCTGCCCGTGATGTCAGGGATGCCCTCACCTTTAACAGGTTATCTTAATGAGATGTGTAAATTGAAGACTTTGAAATACTCAGTCCGCCTGGAACAACCACCACCACCAACACCCACCCCCACCTCACCCCTTTGCACAAAACAATCCTTCAACTATGCATACACCCATTGCACACCCGCCCAATGGGTACCGTCATGTCTTGACATTCATGATGAAGCACATGAAAGGGAGAATTCACAAAAGGGACTCAATAATGGCCAAGATGCGGCTATGGTAGTGATAATGATTAAATTTAATGTGCCATAACAGAAAAAATATATAAATTAACATGACAGCTCATCAAATGCCCTTGTGCATACCCTTGGTGAATGACAATTGATTAGCCTTTCTCTTTATACCGCTTCTATGTGGTGCATCCACTGTGGCTTCAGCAGAGGTATTGGCAGGTTGCTCAGATCCCTGCCCTGACTGCTGAGATGCTTTCAGCCTACGACCTCTGGGTTTTGGAGCCCGTGACGGCCCCACCAAAGACAGCTCCACCTGCACCTGTGCAGGGGCAGATTCAGCCATCAGGAGAGGAGGCAACATTGCAGGTACCAGTTGAGGGGGTGACACCGGGTGAGAGGTGGGGCGCTTTGAGTGGACTCCCCACTTTTTTGTCTTCCTTTGCTGTTCTTTATATTTCTCCCAGTTCCCTGGATCTATACTATTCTTTGCACTTTTGTATGCTCTTTAGTTTTATATCGTCTCACACCTTTTTTGCTGACCATGGCTGCTTTATTTTGTGAGTAAAGCTCTTGTCCCTTACGGGTATATATTGGTCCTGTATGAAGCAAAATTCTTTTTTGAACACCTCCCACAGTTCATCTGTAGTTTTACCCAATAACATTTTTGATCAGTTTGCTGTCGTCAGTCTCTCATCCCGTTAAAGTTAGCCTTACCAAAATCTAAAACTTTAGTAACTTTGTTAAGTTTCTCCTTTTCAAATCTAACATTGAATTTGATCATATTATGATCACTGTTAGATAAATGTTCCCTTACTGTGAGATTATTAACTAAGTCTGGCTCATTACTCTTACTAAATCTCGTATCACCTGCCCTCTTGTTGGTTCAGGAACACATTGCTCCAGAAAACTATCTTGAATGCACTCAAGAAATTCACTACCTTTCTGACTTGATCTAATCTGCTGTTCCCAATCTATATGAAAATTAAAGTCTCCCATTAAAACAACTCTGTTTTTGCCACAAGCCTCTCTAACCTCTGAATTAATACATTCTGCCACTTCATTGCTGCTATCGGGAGGCCTGTAGACAACTCCCATTACAGTTTTAAGTCCTCTCTTATTTCTCAATTCTAACTATAGAGTCTCCGCTGATTGCTTTCTCTTCCCTATATCCTCTCTTACATGAAGAATGGCCACTTGATTAACATACCAGAGATTGTCTGTGGAACTGTATTCTAGGTCGACTCAAGAGAGGAGGAAAGGGGATAAAGATTAAGAAAAGAAACTCCAGTTAAGAGAATAATTGGCATATCAATTCTAGTGGAACTTAAACTAGTTACTGTTTTAACTGATGGTGTTGCTGGTATTAGCTGTACTTTGCAATGGTGATGAATTATCAGAGAAGCCTGAAGAAATACTGAACAAGCAAATTATTCTATTTCATTCCCCATGGTTATTTTACCTAGCCAATTTCACTTTCATGCATGGTTTATATTTTACAAGAAAATTTACATACTAGCAGACATACTCCAGCACAATCTGTAACCTCATGGCCCGGCATATTCCTCACTCTACCATTACCAACAAGCCAGGGGATCAACCCTGGTTCAATGAGGAGTGTAGAAGAGCATGCCAGGAGCAGCACCAGGCGTACCTAAAAATGAGGTGCCAACCTGGTGAAGCTACTACTCAGGACTACATGCATGCTAAACAGCGGAAGCAACATGCTATAGACAGAGCTAAGCGATTCCACAACCAACGGATCAGATCAAAGCTCTGCAGTCCTGCCACATCCAGTCGTGAATGGTGGTGGACAATTAAACAACTAACGGGAGGAGGAGGCTCTGCAAACATCCCCATTCTCTATGATGGCGGAGTCCAGCACGTGAGTGTAAAAGACAAGGCTGAAGCGTTTGCAACCATCTTCAGCCAGAAGTGCCGAGTGGATAATCCATCTCAGCCTCCTCCCGATATCCCCACCATCACGGAAGCCAGTCTTCGGCCAATTCGATTCACTCCACGTGATATCAAGAAACGGCTGAGTGCACTGGATACAGCAAAGGCTATGGGCCCCGACAACATCCCAGCTGTAGTGCTGAAGACTTGTGCTCCAGAACTAGCTGCGCCTCTAGCCAAGCTGTTCCAGTACAGCTACAACACTGGCATCCACCCGACAATGTGGAAAATTGCCCAGGTATGTCCTGTCCACAAAAAGCAGGACAAATCCAATCCGGCCAATTACCGCCCCATCAGTCTACTCTCAATCATCAGCAAAGTGATGGAAGGTGTCGTCGACAGTGCTATCAAGCGGCACTTACTCACCAATAACCTGCTCACCGATGCTCAGTTTGGGTTCCGCCAGGACCACTCGGCTCCACACCTCATTACAGCCTTGGTCCAAACATGGACAAAACAGCTGAATTCCAGAGGTGAGGTGAGAGTGACTGCCCTTGACATCAAGGCAGCATTTGACCGAGTGTGGCACCAAGGAGCCCTAGTAAAATTGAAGTCAATGGGAATCAGGGGGAAAACTCTCCAGTGGCTGGAGTCATACCTAGCACAAAGGAAGATGGTAGTGGTTGTTGGAGGCCAAGCATCTCAGCCCCAGGACATTGCTGCAGGAGTTCCTCAGGGCAGTGTCCTAGGCCCAACCATCTTCAGCTGCTTCATCAATGACCTTCCCTCCATCATAAGGTCAGAAATGGGGATGTTCGCTGATGACTGCACAGTGTTCAGTTCCATTCACAACCCCTCAGATAATGAAGCAGTCCGAGCCCGCATGCAGCAAGACCTGGACAACATCCAGGCTTGGGCTGATAAGTGGCAAGTAACATTCGCGCCAGATAAGTGCCAGGCAATGACCATCTCCAACAAGAGAGAGTCTAACCACCTCCCCTTGACATTCAACGGCATTACCATCGCCGAATCCCCCACCATCAACATCCTGGGGGTCACCATTGACCAGAAACTTAACTGGACCAGCCATATAAATACTGTGGCTATGAGAGCAGGTCAGAGGCTGGGTATTCTGCGGCGAGTGACTCACCTCCTGACTCCCCAAAGCCTTTCCACCATCTACAAGGCACAAGTCAGGAGTGTGATGGAATACTCTCCACTTGCCTGGATGAGTGCAGCTCCAACAACACTCAAGAAGCTCGACACCATCCAAGATAAAGCAGCCCGCTTGATTGGCACCCCATCCACCACCCTAAACATTCACTCCCTTCACCACCGGCGCACTGTGGCTGCAGTGTGCACCATCCACAGGATGCACTGCAGCAACTCGCCAAGGCTTCTTCGACAGCACCTCCCAAACCCGCGACCTCTACCTCCTAGAAGGACAAGGGCAGCAGGCGCATGGGAACAACACCACCTGCACGTTCCCCTCCAAGTCACACACCATCCCGACTTGGAAATATATCGCCGTTCCTTCATTGTCGCTGGGTCAAAATCCTGGAACTCCCTTCCTAACAGCACTGTGGGAGAACTGTCACCACACGGACTGCAGCGGTTCAAGAAGGCGGCTCACCACCACCTTCTCAAGGGCAATTAGGGATGGGCAATAAATGCCGGCCTTGCCAGCGACGCCCACATCCCGTGAACGAATAAAAAAAAAAAATGCTTCAACAGTAACCTAAGCATAAAGAGATCAAGGGCGCTAAATTGGGCCATGTAGTGCCCGTTGTTTTGACTCTACATGGCCTCTCCGATATCCAAGATGGCGTCTTGGCTGCGCGCACACATTTCCAGCATGACGTGCGCTGGACACCATCTTGGTATAGGAGTTAGCGCAGGCGCAGATGAGGAATGCTGGAAGCATGTAAAGTAGGGAGAAAATGGCTACAATCAGTGAGCAATGCTGATTTAAAGTGATACCCACCTTTTTGGGACATAATGCTCAACTCAATGCACAGTCTTAACCCTGACCATCTGAACATGTCTTAGAGTGCCTGGAGGACCCTCACCAGCGCTATTTAAAGGGAACATGCTGGATTTACAGGTTAGTGGCTGGATTATTGTATCTGGCTGCTGAGACATTTGTAATTGCTTTTGGAGGTCTCCTATACTTGAATACTAGGACTAGGGAACATAGCCTAACATTTAGAGCCAGGACGTGCAGAAGTGAAGTTAGGAAATGCTTCTACATGCAAAGGGTGGGAGAAGTTTGGAACACTCTTCTGCAAATGGTTCAGTTGATGCTAGCTCAATTGTGAATTCTAAATCTGAGATTGATAGATTTCTGTGAACCAAGGGTATTAAAGGTTATGGGGCTAAGGCGGGTATATGGAGTTAAGTCACAGGTCCAGCATGGTCTCACTGAATGGCAGAACAGGCTCAAGGGGCTAAATGCCACTGCCACTTGCTGCCTCCTGATATGAGCCACCTCTCCTGCAAGAAAGTGGGACATGTGTCTGGGTGATATGCCTGTCATGGTTGACTAGCTTCCAGTGTGTGTGGCATGTGAGTTGTGGGTGGGTGGCCTGCAACAGTGGTAATGTGTAAGGGTGAGAGGAAGCATCTGGTTGGAAGAGTTGAGTACTGATGGAGTTTGTTGGTATGTGGGTGATGGGGGGTGTAGTGTGTGGAACAGTTGGTAGGAGACGCTACTTGACAGTTGACCTCACTCACCTTGACCACTCATGTCAAAGCATTGAACTTCTTCCTGCACTGCATCCATGTTCATGATGCTGTGCGCCTGGCAGTGACTTCGTCCCCCGCTGCCTTCCACTGCCTTTTGGATATAAGTCTGGAGGGCCTCTTGCCCCCCCACACCCCAACCCCCAGCCGATATAGGATGTCCCTCCTTCTGTCCACCTCTTGCACCAAGGTCTCTAGTGCATCAGCAGAGAACCTTGGTGCACTGACTCTCGCAGGCCTGGCACCAACTCAGATGAGCAGATTGGTAAGGTTTGGCATGCAGATTGGAAGATGTGGGATTTAGTAGTGTGCAACCTTTATTCAATGTTTTAATATAACTCATCAGTGTGTAAACATAGGGTTGGCACCTGCATCTTTGTTTTACATGTGTGATATCTGATCTCCGTTCAGACTCTGTGCAGACAGTAGACTGTTATTTTCACCAAATCACAGGTACCAGCTACCTTTAAGAGATTTCTAAGAAACATCCTCCCTTTAAGTGATTGGGCTCCTCGTGCTGGTGGAAAGTGCAAATTGTATTGATTCCATGTGCAAGGCCCAGAATGGAACGCTATTGCAGGTTAGTACTCAGGCCGGCCGAAACTCGTGTTCTGCCTGCGCAGGGGCCATTGGGCGCGGGGTATTGGGGCATCACACTACCCGCACCCAAAAACGGCCCTTATCCAATTTTTTTTCTCCCCAATAGTCCATTAATTTTGTATAAAAGAGAAATTAACTTAAAAGTGATATGTTCAGTCACTGGCAAAAAAGAAACCCAGCTTTGAAATGAAATGTAATGGTCTCATTGAATGACCATGCCATTAATGATCATTTAACGTGGTATATATCAATGTTAGGGGACATGATTAAGAAGTTTGTAGATGATACAAAAATTGGCCGTGTGGTTGATAGTGAGGAGGAAAGCTGTAGACTGCAGGAAGATATTTTATTCTTTTTTTAAATTCGTTCATGGGGGGCATCGCTGGCGAGGCCAGCATTTATTGCCCATCCCTAATTGCCCTTGAGAAGGTGGTGGTGAGCCGCCTTCTTGAACTGCTGCAGTCCGTGTGGTGAAGGTTCTCCCACAGTGTTGTTAGGAAGGGAGTTCCAGGATTTTGACCTGGCAACGATGAAGGAACGGCGATATATTTCCAAGTCGGGATGGTGTGTGACTTGGAGGGGAACGTGCAGGTGGTGTTGTTCCCATGTGCCTGCTGCTCTTGACCTTCTAGGTGGTAGAGGTCGCGGGTTTGGGAGGTGCTGTCGAAATATCAATGGACTGGTCAGGTGGGCGGAAAAGTGGCAAATGGAATTCAGTCCGGAGAAGTGTGAGGTAATACATTTGGGGAGGGCAAACAAGGCAAGGGAATACACAATAAATGGGAGGATACGGAGAGGTGTAGAGGAACAGAGGGCCCTTGGAGTGCATTTCCACAGATCCCTGAAGGTAGCAGGACAGGTAGATAAGGTGGTTAAGAAGGCATACGGGATACTTTATTAGCCGAGGCATAGGATATAAGAGCAGGGAGGTTATGCCAGAACTGTATAAAGCACTAGTTAGGCCACGGCTAGAGTACTACGTACAGTTCTGGTCACCACATTACAGGAAAGATGTGCTTGCACTAGAGAGGGTACACAGGAGATTTACAAGGATGTTGCCAGGACTAGAGAATTTTAGATATGAGGAAAGATTGGATAGGCTGGGGTTGTTTTCTTTGGAACAGAGGAGGCTGAGGGGTGATTTTATTGAGGTGTATAAAATTATGAGGGGCCAAGATAGAGTGGATAGGAAGGACCTATTTCCCTAAGCAGGGAGGTCAATAACCAGCGGGCATAGATTTAAATTAAGTGATAAAAGGATTAGAGGGGAGTTGAGGAGAATTGTTTTCACCCAGAGGATGGTAGGGGTCTGGAACTCACTGCCTGAAAGGGTGGTAGAGGCAGAAACCCTCATCGCTTTTTAAAAGTACTTGGATATGCACTTGAAGTGCCATAACCTACAAGGCTATGGACCAAGAGTTGGAAAGTGGGATTAGGCTGAATGGCTCTTTTTTGGCTGGCACAGACACGATGGGCTGAATGGCTTCCTTCTGTGCCGTAAATTTCTATGATTCTTTGAATGATAGAAATAAACATTATTGTTGCTGTCTGTCTCTTAGGTGAGCTATATCTCCTAAATGGACTTTTCTTATAATTCCCACATGTCGAAGTCACCAGCTTTTAAAATTAACTTCTTTGAAAATAATGGCAACTGCTCAGGACTTAGGGAATCTACTCAGAGAATCTACTTAGAGTAATATTTGCTACAAAATGCAACGAACTCACAGGGAATGTCAAGGTCGATAAATGGTTGACATTTTTCGAAATCAGGCCATTATCAACAATCCCTTCCAAGAAAAGTAATAATGAAAAGGAAATAAGGATATTAATAATTTTTATTTATATTTTGTTGGTGAGTTTTAGTGTTTATTGAAGCATGGATGTACCCATTACTTCAAGATCCTTATTCTCATTTGAAATCCTTCCAGGGCCTTGCTCCACTCTATCTTTTCCACAGACACCTTCTTATATGGCCTCGACCTCTCTGACATTGGATGAATACTTGTTCCTTCCAATGCACAATTGGAGGTGTTCCTTCACTCACTCCATGCCTGTCCACTGGAATTTACTTCCCAAGCCATTTAATCTCATTACCTCCCTCTCTACCATCAATTGAATCCACAGCATAGAAACAGGCCATTTGGGCCAAGTGGTCTTTGCCAGTGTTTATATTCCACATGAGCCTCCTCCCACTCTAATTACCACTTCCACTTTACCGACCCATGTTCCTCGATTCCCTTCTCCCTCACTTATGCATTCAGCCTCCCCTTAAATGTATCAATGCTATCTTGTTCAACTACTCAATGTATCAATGCTATCTTGTTCAACCACCCAATGTGGCAGCAAGCTCGACATACTCACCACTCTTTGTGCAAAGAAATTCTTCCGAAATTCTTTAGTTAATCTGTTATTGGCTATCTTATATTTATGCCTCCTAGTTCTGGACTCATCCACTAGTGGAAAGAATTTCTCGACATCCATCCTTCATAATTTAAAAATCCTCTACCAGTTCTCCTTTTCGTCTTCCCTTTTCCAGAAAAAAGAGCCCCAACCTGCTCAATCTTTCCTAATAATGGTATCCTCACAATTTGATAATATCCTTGTAAATCTTTCCTGCCTGTTATCAGTGCTTCAATATCCTTTTTGTAGTATGCAGACCAGAACTGCACACTATACTCCAAGTGTGGTCTAACCAAGGTTCGATATAAATTTAACATTACCTCCCTGCTTTTGTATTCTATTCCTCTAGAATTTAGAGGCTTATTAACTCGTCTGGCAATTTTTAGTGATTTACGTATCTAAAAGAAACCCATTTAGTTTCTTACCTTCCAAGGAATTTTTTTTTTATTATTCGTTCACGGGATGTGGGCGTCGCTGGCAAGGCCAGCATTTATTGCCCATCCCTAATTGCCCTCGAGAAGGTGGTGGTGAGCCGCCTTCTTGAACCGCTGCAGTCCGTGTGGCCTCCATATTCTTCCGACCAAAATGAACCACCTCACACTTCACTATATTAAATTTCATTTGCCATTTATCTGCCCACTCTGCAAGTCTGTTTATGTATTTTGTGTGCATTCTTTCATATTATTAGGTACATCCCCCAATTTGATATTATCTGCAAATTTCGACACCATGGGCTCCATTTTAGCACCCGCTATCGGGTGCGTTCCTGGTGGGGGGGGGGCTCCGAAAATCGGGGAATCCCGGAGTGGGTCGGGAGCCTGGCTCCAACCCGCCCACTTCTGGGTTCCCCACAGACGCGCCGACGTGCACGCGCAGCCCCCGCATGTGGGACTCCCGCAGGCAATTAAAGCCAGCGGGGTGCCACTTGAGAGTATTTATCTTGTCATTTCAGGTCATTAACAGACCTGATTAAGGGAATATATTAGGAGGGGTGGGATTTTAGAAACAACTGGGACTGTTTCCCACACTGGGGGAAACACTCCCAGTTGAAATGGACGTGTTGCAGCCATCAGCCTGTGGCAGCTGCAAAGGTCCATTTGACAGGTGAGGGGGGGAAACCCTCACTCATTGCAGGAGGCCACTCTGTCACTTTGGACAAAGTTTGGCCTCCAACACCCTCCTCCTCACAATCAAATTCACCAACTTGCACACTTACCCCGGGGTCCAGAGACATGTACCTACCTTGCGGACCCCCTCAGATGTATATCTTCCGGATGGGGGCCGCTGTAGCTGCAGTCATGACCTCCTCGGAGGGCGAACAGCATCACCAGCCTCGCTGGCCAAGCCGTCCACCTCTGACACGTGGAGCTCCACAACACAGTGCTGTGACACATTCACCTTGCACAGCAGGAGGGAGGACAACCGCAGAGAGAGATGCATCGCAGGGGGCACTACCCTCGCCACAGGGTCCACAGACCGAGGCTCAGCTTCCTGGACCTCTCTGAGCAGCAGTGCACACGGAGGCTCAGAGTCACTCGACATGTAGTCGTGGACATCTGCAGCCTCCTTGATGCCGAGCTGCTCCCAGCTGGCCCGAGCACCATCTTCTTACCTGTTGCTGTCAAAGTCACCACTGCCCTCAACAACATCTCCTCCGCATCCTTCCAGGGTGACACCGGGGACATCGCCGACGTCTCTCAGTCGTCTGCACAAAAGAGCCCTGCAAATACACCTACACCCACTTTGCAGTGACACAATGGGTGGCATCAGGTGTGGGTCTTCATTGTGATCCTCAGGAAAGGGCATTATTGCACAAAACAGACAAGATTCGCAAAGACGTGGCAGTAGTGGTGACAATATAATATGTAAAGTGAGTTGGTCAGAAATTAAATGTAAGTAAAAACCATGACAAACCCTCAAACACCCTTGTGCATCCCCTTCATGCTCACAACACGTTTGTTTTACGCTTCCTACTGCACGTATGTGATGCATGCCCTGTGGCTGCAGCACAGGTAGTGGCAGGTTGAGTGAGGCTGACTGTGAAAGAGATGCACGAGAGGGTGAGTATGAGATCGAGCCATGAGATTGGATGAGGATTGGGTTGAGTGGTAGTGGTGGGATGAGTACTGGAGAGGTGAGTAAGTGCAGGTAAGATGAGGATGAGGTTTGAGTGGGTGTGAGGGGTGATGTGACAGAGTAGTGTTGGCAGTGCAGAAGGAGATGTGGGGTGGGGGCGGTGATGTGGCAGACGGAGTGTAGGAGAATGAGTAAGTGTACTCACTTTGGCTGACCTACTTAGGTCATTGCAGCGCCTCCTGCACTGTATGCAGGTGGGCGATATGTTGGTGGTGCAGGTGACCTCCTCTGCCACCTCGAGCCAGGCCTTCCTGGTGGCAGAGGCAAGCCGCTTCCTCCCGCCCGCCGGGGGGAAGATCTCTGTCCTCCCCCTCCTCCTCACCCCATCTAATGATACCTGGAGTGAGGCATCATTACCCTGGGAGCAGCCTTCCCCCTGGGCTGCTCCATGCTGTAATTTTTCATATTTGTTGCAGCATCTGTCAGTGGAGGACTGCCCCTTTAAATAGAGCTCCTCCAGCTGACAGAGCTTACTGCGCATGCGCAGTCCGCCCGATGCGCAGATCAGCAGTGGGGAACCCGGAATACCAGGTAAGTGAATCCAATTAGGCTGCGATCGCGCGCGGGGCAGACTGATTTCACCGGGTGCGAATAGCCCCCCCCCGCCGCAAACCCGCAGCCCTGGCAATATTGAGCCCCATACCTCCAATTCCTGAGTCCCAATCGTTTATGCATAGGGCAAACAACAGTAGTTCCAGCACAGATCCCTGCGAGACACCACTTCCCACTTTCTTCCAGGCTGAGAAACTTCCGTTAATTCCTACTCTCTGTTTTATGTTTTGCAGTCATCTTTCAATATTTCAAAAGCCTCTTAAAAACCTTTCTCTTTGACTGAAACATTGATCTTAATCCACACCCCCTGAAATTTTCCATTGCTCTTTCCTGAGCAATGTCCAACTGTTCCATTGGGCTCGATGTTACCAGGGCTGCGGGTTCGCGGCGGGGAGGCTATTGGGCGCTTGGGTAACGCGCCCGGTGAAATCAGTCTGCCCCGCGCGCGATCGCAGCCTAATGTGTTGTGAGCATGAAGGGGATGCACAAGGGTGTTTGAGGGTTTGTCATGGTTTTTACTTATATTTAATTTCTGACCAACTCACTTTACATATTATATTGGCACCACTACTGCCACGTCTTTGCGAATCTTGTCTGGTTTGTGCAATAATGCCCTTTCCTGAGGATCACTATGAAGACCCACACCTGATGCCACCCATTGTGTCACTGCAGAGTGGGTGTAGGTGTATTTGCAGGGCTCTTTTTTGCAGACGGCTGAGGGACATCGGCGATGTCCCCGGTGGCACCCTGGAAGGATGCGGAGGAGAAGTTGTTGAGGGCAGTGGTGACTTTGACAGCGACAGGTAAGAAGATGGTGCTCGGGCCAGCCCGGAGCAGCTCGGCATGAAGGAGGCTGCAGATGTCCACGACTACATGTCGAGTGACTCTGAGCCTCCATGTGCACTGCTGCTCAGAGAGGTCCAGGAAGCTGAGCCTCGGTCTGTGGACCCTGTGGCGAGGGTAGTGCCCCCTGCGATGCATCTCTCTCTGCGGTTGCCCTCCCTCCTGCTGTGCAAGGTGAATGTGTCACAGCACTGTGTTGTGGAGCTCCACGTATCAAAGGTGGACGGCTTGGCCGGCGAGGCTGGTGATGCTGTTCGCCCTCCGAGGAGGTCATGACTGCAGCTACGGCGGCCCCCATCCGGAAGATGTACATCTGAGGGGGTCCGCAAGGTAGGTATATGTCTCTGGACCCCGGGGTAAGTGTGCAAGTTGGTGAATTTGATTGTCAGGAGGAGGGTGGTGGAGTCCAAACTTTGTCCCAAGTGACAGAGTGGCCTCCTGCAATGAGTGAGGGTCTCCCCCCCCCACATCTGTCAAATGGACCTTTGCAGCTGCCACAGGCTGACAGCTGCAACACGTCCATTTCAACTGGGAGTGTTTCCCCCAGTATGGGAAACAGTCCCAGTTGTTTCTAAAATCCCACCCCTCCTAATATATTCCCTTAATCAGGTCTGTTAATGACCTGAAATGACAAGATAAATACTCTCAAGTGGCACCCCGCTGGCTTTAATTGCCTGCGGGAGTCCCACATGCGGGGGCTGCACGTGCACGTCGGCGCGTCTGTGGGGAACCCAGAAGTGGGCGGGTTGGAGCCGGGCTCCCGACCCGCTCCGGGATTCCCCGATTTTCGGAGCCCCTCCGCCAGGAACGCACCCGATAACGGATGCTAAAATGGAGCCCATTTTGTTAAGGATTGTTTTATTACATGAAGAGCCAGTCAGAAAATTGCCCCTCTAGTGTTGACATCAAGAATTCCTGGATCAACTACAGCTCAACCAAATGCCAAATAAAGCTCCCTCGACTCACCAAGGTGTCTTAACCCCAACCATAGAAGAATGCCTCATATTGGACCTGTGTGACTATTTTTCAGTTGCCACATCAGTCATCTTTATTGTTTCTCAGAGTGAGACTGCCAATTTAATCCCAATTTGTGCTGAATTGTAGGAAGGTTTTACTGTAAGTTCACGAGGAACAAAGAGCCAAGAGGGAGGAAACTATCATCCACTTGGTTTTAGCTGGATACAAAACTAGGTCCCGGAGATGAAGGACAAAGGCAGTTTGCTGTATCATATTGCCAATTATTTTAATCATTTTGATATTGCTTGCAATAACTGTATCTTTTTGCTGCTCTATTTTAAATTAACTTTTTAATTTATTGGTTTTACTGTTGACATTTGATAATTGTCTTGCGATTTGAGTCTCTCTTTTTTATTAAAACCCACAAATATGCTTTTATCACAATTTTCCTTTCGCACATCATGAAGTCATGTCCGAATTTTCACTTTATTTATGTTGGTGACTTTCAGATTTTTCTGTCTGGGGAATTCTGTGTACCAAACTGTGTACAGTTTTGGTCTCCTCATCTAAGGAAGGATATACTTGCCTTGGAGGTGCAACTAGATTGATTCCTGAGATGACAGGGTTGTCCGATGAGGAGATATTAAGTAGAATGGACCTATACTCTCTGGTGTTTAGAAATATGAGAGGTGATCACTTCGAAACATATAAGGTTCTGAGGGGGCTTGACAGGGTAGATGTTGAGAGGTTGTTTCCCCAGGCTGGCGAATCGGAATTCTCTACCCCAGAGGGCTGTGGATGCTCAGTCATTGAGTACATTCAAGGCTGAGATAGATAGATTTTTGGACTCTAGGGGAATCAAGGAATATGGGGATCAGGCAGAAAAGTGGAGTTGAGGCAAAAGATCAGCCACGAGCCTATCGAATGGTGAAGCAGGCTCGAGGGACCAGATGGCCTACTCCTGCTCCTATTTCTTATGTTCTTATGTTCTTATTCTCTCCTAATACTGATACATTTCTGGGACCCCTACGATATTAAGACTCTCCTGCGACCCTTTGCCTGATTTCAGAAGGATAGTGTTAGCTACCCAAAGGAAAACAGTGCTGTCATGAGAGGAAATGTTTTTCTTGATATACCACAACAGAAGTAACATGTTAGTATTACATAAAATGACATAGAATTTACAACACAGGGACAGGCCATTTGGCCCAACTTGTCTCTGCTGGTGTTTATGCTCCCACCCTACTTCATCTAACCCTACGAGCCTCCTCCCACTCTACTTCACCTAACCCTGTCAGCATGTCCGTCTACTCATTTCTCCCTCATGTACTTATCTAGCTTCCCTTTAGTATGTCAACAGAAGGCTGATACTGGACTGACAGAAATATGATGACTTTGGGGAGCTCCCAGGAACCCTTCATAAAACCCTTAGGGCTCGAGGGCCCCAGTTTGAAAGCTGGTGATCCATGGAACTAATATTCCAGTTTGGGTGACAATTTTCAGACAATTCGTCCTTCCAGAAACAGAGGAAAGAAAGGTTGCAGTCTTATACCGTAGACAAGCCATAACGTTCAAACAATAAAACATTAGTAATTTGTAAAGCAGTTGAAAACATGGCCATCTTACAAGGACATCTTGTCTGTACTGGCCATCATCAAGACTGTTTATAGAGGACTGTTCCTACAATTTCCCCAAGGCATAGTAATACAAATGCTATCTGTATTGGGAGAAAGTAGTCCTTGCGCCTACAACAGCTCTGCACATTTAGTGGGCCAGAAACCGAGCCAATGCCTCCAGTGACAGCTTGCCAGATTCACAAAATTGCAGGTATCTGCTACTGAATAATGAAGGCCAGTTCATTTATCTTTAGGGAAGGGCCATGCATTTGCCATCAGCTGCATTTTTCTAACATGAAAGTATCTGAATCTAGCTTGGAATTGCTATTATCCACGTGCTGCATCAGATTTTGGAGTTAAAATAGAGTAATGAAAATGTGAATACAACTAAGTTTCAAAGCCCAATACAACAGATGCCTTGCTTCTCTGAAATAATTAAAAGAGAAACATTGTTAGTTTCGAGAAAAACAAAATATATGCATAATTAGCATTCCTCCCAAAATAATCCTTAAACTAACTGATGCATGGGTACTATTTACTTATTGCAATTTGATTTGAATTTTAAAATTGATGTGAATGGCAACTGTTGAGAAAGCTAACAGTGTTTGTGAATAGAGGCAGCCTGAAACTGATGGTTATATCCACCAGGTCCTACAGGAATGTTGTGAGCATTTGGCAGTACCACTGGGCAAATCTATTATCCTCTGGAAACAACTGGGTGATTATAAGGGAGCAGCACAGCCCATAGTCCAGAGCTGATCACAAAGAACTGACAGCTTTTATTATGATACTGTAAAAAACATCTCAACTGAGATTCAGTTAGCTTTAACAGGCCAGTTAGACTACATGGTTTTTATTGATATGAAGTGGTTTTGGCTTCACGTCAACACAAAATGTTTAGTATACCTCAGATATGAAGTTGTCCAAATTAAACTTGAGCAAGCAGTGGAGCACATCTCGAGTCGGTCATCTCACGCTACCTACGATTCAGCACTGACTCTAGGATAACTGAATACTAGTACATCATGATTACCAATGCTCTTGATTCAGACATGTTTTATGTCTCACTGTATCTCAGATTGATTGTTGCTGCAAAATTTGGAAATGGATTAGATTAATTTTTCTTTGTGTACACATTTTGTGAAGCTTGCTGCCACACAATGCAAGAAAAATCTGCATTTAAAAAAATGTAATTATGTTATTTTCATCTTCATAAACAACAAACCCTAATTAAATATTCATGTTCTTGGCTCCACGATAAGTGTCTACTATAAAAAGTCATAACTATAACCATGGCAACAGCCACTGCACTTGGGTTAATGCTTGTTTGTACGGAAAGATCGTGACGGTTTTCTCATGAATGATTTTGAAATAAAATAGCACAAGCTCTGGTGGGGTCAGCACCAGGAACCGCTCATTGGCGGTTCCTGGTGCTGACCCCACCAGAGCTTGTGCGATCAGCGGGGTGGCACATCAGTTGCATGGGGCTAGTGGGTGCCGGCGCCACTATGGCCATATTTCGGGCACCAGCGCAGCCCATGCTGCCAGAATATCCATCTTCGGGCTGCCATTGGTTGGGAGTGCCTGGGACTTCATGCATTGATCACCCACCCTCAGTGTACAGGAGTCGATCCATAAATTATTATTTTTCTTAAAAGGAATCCCCAATCCAGCCCCATCCCCTCTGCATAAGTGGCCTGGTAAAGGGCGGGCATGGGCTTTAGACCTTATGGAGTGTGGACATTCCTTAACTAAAGTTGGGATCTGACGTATTCATATCCTGACCTCTCTTCCAAGCCATCCTACTGGATTTTCACTGGAGGTATGGTGGGAGTCTGTTTGAACAGCCATGGGAATTCAGCCCTATATCAATAAAGGCCACACAGTACCAATGAATTTCTGAATTTAGACAGCATTTATGTGCTAGTCTTAATCCCTAAGCAATATAATTAAGGCTATTCACACACTAAGGCTAAACACACTAACTAGTTAAATATTCAAGCATTTGTTACAGTTTCACACTTCTAAGACAAACAAACATTGGAGTGAAATCGCAATCAAGGCCTGTTCAAGAAGTTGGGGTGGGGGCTTCCCTGCAAAAGCTGCTTTGTGAACTCCCACCCCTTTTCCAAACTGTGATAGTCAAGAACTGAAGCAGTGTGCTGCCATTCTAAGGTGACTGGGCATATACAGAAATTTAAATATAAAATGGCACAGTCTATTTCATTCTATTTAGTGATTTATTTACTTTGTTGCAGGTCACAGTCTGCTAAATTGGTAGCAGTCTTGACTCTGAATCAAGCCCTATTTCAGGATATAATGTAGGCTGAAACTCCAGTGAAGTATTGAAGCAGTGCTTTATACACAAACATGCATGCACCCCCACTGCCCCCCCCCCTACACAGGGAAAGTAATAGAATAATATGAGACAATAGAAGGCACAATGAGAGAAATGAAAGGCATATACTCGACACAGATTCTCAATTCCCTCTCATTAGACATTAACGTCTGCCCTCAGGTGGATGTAAAAGATCCCATGGCACTATTCGAAGTAGAAGAGGGGAATTCTCCCTGGTGTCCTTGCCAATAGTTATCCCTCAACAAACATCACTAAAAACAAATAATCTGATCATTATCGCATTGCTGTTTGTGGGACCTTGCTGTGCGCATAACGTGTTTCCTACATTATACTAGTGACTACACTTCAAAAGTACTTCATTGGCTTTAAAACACTTTGGAAATCCTGAGGTCATGAAAGACATTATCTAAATGCAAGTTTTTCTTTTCTTTCTATGTCTCGGTGATTCTCCCTTTTTCTCTGTTTCTCTCTGCTCTCTCCTATGTGTCTCTGTTACTCTCCCTCTTCATCGCTACGATTTTTCTCTTTCTGTTACTTTCTGGCAGCGCCTGGTGCAATTTCTGTTACGACAATGATGTATAGACTCTTCCAACTGCTGCTGTTTCCTCCAGCGATCTCTTCCATCTCCACACCTCCATCAACATGTATACTGTATAAAAACTCACGCTGCTCTGCTCCCTGGGCACTAGAATAGCTGATCAATACACAGTTACCAACTTAGATTGAAAAGATAAATCAGAACTACGTATGACTAATGCAGCCTGGCCCTGAGGGACCCTCAAGTGGAGTGCCCCCTGTGGCTGCAGGAATTGCAGGAGCCTTGAACTGGTCTTGCACACAACCTTAGCAGACAATACATTCATATGAAACCTCTTTGATTGCTGTTTTAATGAAGATGTTAACTTATTTAAAATAAACATTTAAGATTTCCACTAGAATAGTGGACAAAGGACATAAAAATGTTAGTGAATTTAAATGCTAACATCACACAGTACAATTTCACCCCATATATTGATTATTTTCGCTATAACATAAGGGCTGTAAAACTGTAAGTTTGTATATTACCAATTTACACTTAGCAGACCAAGTTTCCATCGCAATTAACTGAGAAAAACCTTTGGGCCCCAAAATTCTTGGGGCTGCAGAGGCATAAGTATTATTTCCACTTTTTGCAGACTATAGGCTAGAACCCCGATCTACCTTTAGGTTCCAGAAGGGCCAGTTCAGCCCTGGTATGTGTTCCTTTGAGGTTTTCTGAAAGCCCTAACCTTTAGTAATCAGAATGGGATACTTGCCTTTATTAGCCGAGGCATAGAATATAAGAGCAAGGAGGTTATAATGGAGCTGTATAAAACACTGGTTAGGCCACAGCTGGAGTACTGTGTGCAGTTCTGGTCGCCACACTACAGGAAGGATGTGATCGCTTTGGAGAGGGTGCAGAGGAGATTCACCAGGATGTTACCAGGGCTGGAGCGCTTCAGCTATGAAGAGAGACTGGGAAGATTGGGTTTGTTTTCCTTGGAGCAGAGGAGGCTGAGGGGGGACATGATTGAGGTGTACAAAATTATAAGGGGCACAGATAGGATGGATACTAAGGAGCTTTTTCCCTTCGTTGAGGGTTCTATAACAAGGGGACATAGATTCAAGGTAAAAGGCGGGAGGTATAGAGGGGATTTGAGAAAGAACTTTTTCACCCAGAGGGTGGTTGGAGTCCGGAACTCACTGTCTGACAGGGTTGTGGAGGCAGGAACTCTCACAACATTCAAGAAGCATTTGGATCAGCACTTGAAATGCCATAGCATACAAGGCTACGGACCAAATGCTGGAATATGGGATTAGAGTAGACAGGGCTGATGGCCGGCGCGGACACGATGGGCCGAAGGGCCTCTATCCGTGCTGTATAACTCTATGACTCTATGACTCTATGGCTCCAGTAGGAGCCAAAGATTTTAAAACATTTTTTTTTCTTTGGTCAATTTGGGCCTCGGGTGGACCCTTAGAAGGGCAGATTCCCATTGGCCCGGGGCGGCACTGGCAGCCTGCTGTGGCTACGCAATAGCCCCATCCGCGGGATTTGGGATGGGATCTCTAGCCTTGGGCGAGGGCAGGCAGGAGTACCACACCATCGCACTTATGCTGGTGAAGTGGGTCTCCTGAGTTTCCAGGCCCTGGCTTTTTACAAAACTATACGTTGAACAGTTAGACAAACTATAACATGAATAATCTATATTCCACCAAGCAACCAGAGCGAACTAAAACTGAATTCTACTCATTGTCAGCTTGATGACCATCATCATTTTAGCGCATTTATGATTTATGTGGAATTTTAGATAATGGCACCAGAACTTAAGATCTGAAAACCCTGAGTCATGGCATCTTTCCTTCATAATAAATGTGGCTTTAAAATCTGGTTACACTTCAATCATAGAGTCATAGAGTCATAGAGTCATACAGCACGGATAGAGGCCCTTCGGCCCATCGTGTCCGCGCCGGCGATCAAGCCCTGTCTACTCTAATCCCATATTCCAGCATTTGGTCCGTAGCCTTGTATGCTATGGCATTTCAAGTGCTCATCCAAATGCTTCTTGAATGTTGTGAGGGTTCCTGCCTCCACAACCCTTTCAGGCAGTGAGTTCCAGACTCCAACCACCCTCTGGGTGAAAAAGTTCTTTCTCAAATCCCCTCTAAACCTCCCGCCTTTTACCTTGAATCTGTGTCCCCTTGTTATAGAACCCTCAACGAAGGGAAAAAGCTCCTTAGTATCCATCCTATCTGTGCCCCTCATAATTTTGTACACCTCAATCATGTCCCCCCTCAGCCTCCTCTGCTCCAAGGAAAACAAACCCAATCTTCCCAGTCTCTCTTCATAGCTGAAGCCCTCCAGCCCTGGTAACATCCTGGTGAATCTCCTCTGCACCCTCTCCAAAGCGATCACATCCTTCCTGTAGTGTGGCGACCAGAACTGCACACAGTACTCCAGCTGTGGCCTAACCAGTGTTTTATACAGCTCCATCATAACCTCCTTGCTCTTGTATTCTATGCCTCGGCTAATAAAGGCAAGTATCCCATGCACATGCTTGTACAGTCATACAATCAGATTAGATCAGCAAGGTTAGAAGGTTGGTAAATTGGAAATGTCTGGCTAGATTATGCAGTTTACACTTATACATATTCAACTTTGTAAAGTTTCCAAATATTGATGAAAGAAAACAGTCTTGCAAGAGTCATAGATAATCAGCAACTTGTAAACTGCTGTTTGTGAGCTTGTAGTAAACCAAAGCTTCCAGGACAATCATACTCGTAGTGACTCAATGGCAAATGGTGAGGCTGAACTTACTTTTAATTAATTGAATTAAGCTAGTTTCATGCAATTAATTTGACTTGTCAATGCTTCGCTTTAGGAGTTGGTCCAAAGTTATTTTAACATTAATTGAGCATATAAAAGTGATTGATTCCAAATGAAAACATACATTAATGTGATTTAAAATAGTAGTGAGAAAGAGAAAAGTTAGTTGCATAAATGTTTTAGAAATGCTATAAAGAAATATCATAACTGAATATTTAAGGAGTAGTGAAGCAATATGGCTGAATGCATGGAATTCTTACTACAAGCAGAGCCTTGTGGATAAACCAGGATTTTTCTCCAATTCCATGGAGCGATTGCACACAGGTATTGCAGACTCCTCAGCCAAATGACCAAACATTTCACTGTTTCTACCATTTTTGTATCACCACTTCCATCGGGTGAGAGGCGAGCAGAGGAAGCATGGCCCCCGACCAATGGAAGTGGTCCAATTTTCATAGACAGGCCTCATCCCCATTCTGTCGTTGAACTGCTCAAACACTTGGAGCAGCTCACCCATGGAAGGGGGCTGAAAATCTGGTGCCCAGCCAGTACAGGTAAAGGGAAAGCTGGGCACCACGGGTTTTGATTTTTGTAGGGCCAAGAGATCATTGGCCCTATGATTGAGCAGCAGCAAAGACATGCTATGGGTCTTGCAACAGAAGGATTAACAAGCAGGAAGAGCCTCAGACAGATGAGGTCAGTGTCTGAGTGGCTTGCAGCAGTCTCCTTAAGGATCGCTGGTTAGGCAGTTTAATGCCAATTATCATGCGCAATGCATGCTCTGCCCTTCAGTAACTTAAAACTGCATTGGGGTCCTATTGACCCACCTGCTTCCAGTGGATGCGAGGGCCGCCCATTTCAAGGCTCCAACCTAAATGGCAGAAACCTAGATATCAGGGGAAGCAGCGGTCACTGCTGCCCTCCTAATTTAATCATGTCCGCCAGCAGAGGGGATGAAAATCAGCCCCACTATTTAAGCTGTATACATTTAGTTTCAATATTTCGGAACGGGTGCCTATAAACCACACATGGGAGATGAAAATGTCTAAAACTGGAATACCAATCACCCATTGGGGTCCTGATGAATGATTTAACATTGCATTGAACATGTTTGGCTGAGATTAACAGGTTATGTGATTTGTGGGACGAAGGGAGAATGTGTTTTGTTCATGCCCAGTAGATTAGAACCTAATTTGATGTCACCTTCTTTGGTAAACAATTTTACAACACCAAGTTATAGTCCAGCAATTTTATTTTAAATTCACAAGCTTTCAGAGGCTTCCTCCTTCGTCATTTTCACATCGTTCACCTGACGAAGGAGGAAGCCTCCGAAAGCTTGTGAATTTAAAATAAAATTGCTGGACTATAACTTGGTGTTGTAAAATTGTTTACAATTGTCAACCCCAGTCCATCACCGGCATCTCCACATCATGACCTTCTTTGGTGGGGAGTGAGTGAGTAAGTGAATGACTCCAAGATCCCCAATCCTCAGTGGGAATATTGATAAAAGGAAAATGCTGAGTGAATACTGCAGTCTTAAAATTACACATATATAATCCTAGATATAAGCCCCACAATCTGCACACTCCTGAGCTTCTCAGTCAGATTAATCATTCATGAGTTGGGCAAGTGATTTGTTGAAGCAAGTGATTTCGTA
Source organism: Heptranchias perlo (assembly GCF_035084215.1). Lineage (NCBI taxonomy): Eukaryota > Metazoa > Chordata > Chondrichthyes > Hexanchiformes > Hexanchidae > Heptranchias > Heptranchias perlo. Next base: position 44,493,175 of record NC_090339.1, on the reverse strand, counting down.
TCAGTCTGGTCTGTTCAGAAACTAGCATTTGGAGTACCCCTGGGAATTTTTATGTAAAACTGGAGTACTTGGGCAGCAAATCACACTACATGCGGTAAGTGTAGAAATTTGCTGGATTTGTTACGGGATGTTGTGTCACAGTAAATCACTTGATCCCTTCGTGAGTCTGCCTAATATTTTATGAGAATAATATGGCACAGAATGGTAATTATTCATTTGCAGTGTAGGGAATTCAGAATAATTCTGTTGCGAGATTTCCCGCACCTCTAATTGTAATGGAGTATTTACGAAAAATGGAAACATTCTTGTAACGTTAATTCTTCTTTGCTAGTTTGTGATGGAGTGAGTTGATCTCAGCCAGGGAAGTGCTTTCGATATAGCAATCAGTTTCAGAGCCCCCAGGCTAAGGAGCAGTGGAAAAAATCAGCCTGCCTTCCTGTTCCTGATTGCTATTTAGTGACTTTTGCTGGAAAATGTACGTGTATGGCTGTCAAGAGAGGACAAGACCAGGCTGTAAAGTTCCCTCTGATCAAATAACCTTGATGTGGAGATGCCGGTGATGGACTGGGGTTGACAATTGTAAACAATTTTACAACACCAAGTTATAGTCCAGCAATTTTATTTTAAATTCACAAGCTTTCGGAGGCTTCCTCCTTCCTCAGGTAAATGTTCAGGAGCTCCTCGAAGCCTACGCATTTATACATATAGAACAATACATGGTGTTTACAGAATGCCCCTGCAACTGCCCGTTGCCAAGGCAATCACCGTGTTCAGACAGAGAGGTGTCACCTGCAGAACCCCCAAATACACATTCAACAAAAAAACAAACAGGAAAAAAAACAGAGAGAGGCAGAAACATCCGGAAGGCAGAGAAAGCCAGCAAATGACCCATTATATTAAAAACAGATAACATTTGTTCGCTGGTGGGGTAACGTGTAGCGTGACATGAACCCAAGATCCCGGTTGAGGCCGTCCTCATGGGTGCGGAACTTGGCTATCAATTTCTGCTCGACGATTTTGCGTTGTCGTGTGTCTCGAAGGCCGCCTTGGAGTACGCTTACCCGAAGGTCGGTGGATGAATGTCCTTGACTGCTGAAGTGTTCCCCAACTGGGAGGGAACCCTCCTGTTTGGCGATTGTTGCGCGGTGTCCGTTCATCCGTTGTCGCAGCGTCTGCATGGTCTCGCCAATGTACCATGCTCTGGGGCATCCTTTCCTGCAACGTATGAGGTAGACAACGTTGGCCGAGTCACAGGAGTATGAACCATGCACCTGGTGGGTGGTGTCCTCTCGTGTGATGGTGGTATCTGTGTCGATGATCTGGCATGTCTTGCAGAGGTTACCGTGGCAGGGTTGTGTGGTGTCGTGGACGCTGTTCTCTTGAAAGCTAGGTAATTTGCTGCGAACGATGGTCTGTTTGAGGTTGGGTGGCTGTTTAAAGGCGAGTAGTGGAGGTGTGGGGATGGCCATAGCGAGGTGTTTGTCCTCATTGATGACATGTTGAAGGCTGCGGAGAACATGGCGTAGTTTCTCCGCTCCGGGGAAGTACTGGACGACAAAGGGTACTCTGTTGGTTGCGTCCCGTGTTAGTCTCCTGAGGAGGTCTATGCGATTTTTTGCTGTGGCCCGTCGGAACTGTCGATCGATGAGTCGAGCGTCATATCCCGTTCTTACTAGGGCGTCTTTCAGCGTCTGTAGGTGTCCATCGCGTTCCTCCTCGTCTGAGCAGACCCTGTGTATTCGCAGGGCCTGTCCATAGGGGATGGCCTCTTTGACGTGGTTAGGGTGGAAGCTGGAAAAGTGGAGCATCGTGAGGTTGTCCGTGGGCTTGCGGTAGAGTGAGGTGCTGAGGTGCCCGTCTTTGATGGAGATTCGTGTGTCCAAGAAAGAAACTGATTCTGAGGAGTAGTCCATGGTGAGCTTGATGGTGGGATGGAACTTGTTGATGTTATCGTGTAGTCTCTTTAGTGATTCCTTGCCGTGGGTCCGCAGCCTTCAACATGTCATCAATGAGGACAAACACCTCGCTATGGCCATCCCCACACCTCCACTACTCGCCTTTAAACAGCCACCCAACCTCAAACATGTCATCGAGACATTCACACAGCCATTTACTTCAGTGGAATAAACTTTAAACTAACCTGACATGCAATCGATCATAATGAGAGAGAGTGCAAAATAAACTGTTACTTGGGACATTTTAGAGGAGATTTTCCTGGGTTTTGAGTCCACGCACACTGGAATTTAAATGGAAAGACAATTGGTCGGATTCCTTCACAGACACGCGATCTTCTGCTATTTGTTGCGCTCGGGTGATCCAGTGTGACTGGCCGCAGACCCAGGAAAATCTCCACTTTTAACTTCTGCTTTTTAACATTTTATTTTACCTGAATTCAACAAATATCTGACAAAACGATTCCCTTTTGAGGGATGTGGTAATGTGGTTTCAAATGTTAGAGTTGGCAGACATAGATGTCACTTACATGGATGTATACGATCTAGTTGAAACGTTGGCGAGGATCTACAAGCCCTTCTCCCATTGCTAACTGTTACTTTTTTGATTGCTTGGCTGCAGCAAAGAAATGGAATGAATTTCAAACGTAGCAGGTAGTGTCCGTTTCGTGACAAACTTGGCTATTCTAAATCGCACTGCGTACAGTCTGTAAAATAAAGGGTTAATCCTTGAATTCTGTAAAACTGAAACTCAGACAGAGGACTATCTTTGGTGTTAGCCGAAGTTCGATGAACAGGGAAGCAGCGGGAGCCCAAGATTATGGACTAGGCAATTGTGTAATGTGCGTAGTGGATCCTGTAACTTAAAAGACTAATGAGCAGGAATATCCTGAGAAAAGTGGAGGTTAGTGCCCCAGTGTCCTAGTCATGATTGAGCATTAGCAAAGATATGCTATGGGTCTTGCAACAGAAGGATGACAAGTAGGAAGAGCCTCAGACAGTTGAGGTCAGTGTTCCAGTCATGAACTAAGCACTAACAAAAAGAAGTCTAGCTCCTGGCCATTGTCAAACTAATTCATATCTAGCAATCATAAATTCTGACGCATGCCTGTCCAGTTCAATGAAACCTTAGAATGTGTCCATGTATTGAGATTTTGTCCAGAAGGGATTTTTAGTTTAAGCTATAATTGCCAGCAATTTCCTTGGGGTTTCTCCTGCTCTACTGCCATAACTTTTTCCGATGTTTGGCGGAAACCCCACTAAAGCCTGCAGCTTATTCAAATTGGGGTGGAACCTCCACTTGAAAACTTGCCACAGCCCACCTCTGAGCTGCCACTGCAGATGAACATGTGCCTTTGGCCATCTAAACCCCATTGTTGTTATTATTGGAAAATCAGGAATAAGATCTTAACTAAGTTGAGCAAGATTGCATTATCCAGCAGTGCAAAGCAGAGCTTAACACTTTGTTACGTAAACAGTAACTAGATTAAAAAAGTGCCATCTGTTCATATCACTGTTGACAGAATTATATTAAAACTTCAGGAGGTATGGTGAGTATCCCAATATGAGTCAGCACTATTAAGAGAGAAGGTGAGAACGTTAGAAGAGAAAATAAATCTCTTACACTGTCGAAGGTACCTTTACTTTTGATGTTGATTTCTATACCACCTCAGGGTTCATTGACTGATGATTGAGTGACATTGTAAGGATAAATGTAAGCAATCTTACAACACCAGGTTATAGTCCAACAGTTTTATTTGAAAATCACAAGCTTTCGGAGCTTACCTCCTTCGTCAGGTGAGTGAGGTTCTAAAATCGCATAGCATATATTAGGCTGGAAGACGGTCACAGCAATCAAAGGTGTCGTTGGTGTTCAGACAGGTTAGCCATTACACAATGGGTCAGATTACACAGACAAAGAGAGAAAGAGACCCGAAAGGCAGAGAGAGAGAGAATGACCAGTTGTATTAAAAACAGATAACTTTTTTTTCCGCTGGTGGGGTTACGTGTAGCGTGACATGAACCCAAGATCCCGGTTGAGGCCGTCCTCATGGGTGCGGAACTTGGCTATCAATTTCTGCTCGACGATTTTGCGTTGTCATGTGTCTCGAAGGCCACCTTGGAGAACGCTTACCCGAAGATCGGTAGCTGAATGTCCTTGACTGCTGAAGTGTTCCCCGACTGGGAGGGAACCCTCCTGTCTGGCGATTGTTGCGCAGTGTCCGTTCATCCGTTGTCGCAATGTCTACAGAGGCTGTAGTCCTTGTCTATGTACCAGGAATGGGAGTTCTAGACACAGGAGTCAAACACTTCCAAGTTTATTAAGGGTTAGATGAACATACTCACACAGACAATGCCCCGAAATACACAGTGATGCTTTGCTGTAGAAGATCACACATTACAATCGTTGAGTTCAACTTTCTAAATCTTCGTCTTCCACCTCATGTTACAATTGCGCCCCTTCTTATATGTTTCTAACTACATTACATTCCTGGACCTTTATACACTTTGCAGCAGCTAGTACCCATCTTTATCAAGAAGTTCCAGGGCTTAGCAGAAGCTGCTGGTGTTAAGATTAAGCAAAGCATAGAATATACCAATTATGGCTATACTACATATAAATTAGTCTCTAAACATGCAGGAATCATGAGAAATACCAGATCTAAATGTAATCAATGTGTAATCAACCTTGAGATCAGGCTGTTTGTAACCTCTGTGAAGACTGCCACTCTCAACAAAGTTCAGCAGGTTTTTAACCTTAGGGGCTACACATAAAATTGATTCCTCACTTGCTCTTGATCCCTTAACATCAATTATGGGCACATCAGGTAGTGGCTCCACAATGTGATTCAGAAATCCCCCCTAGAACTAACCTGTATGTTATTAAGGAGATGGCCAAGCTAATATATTAATGGCATGGAATAGTGGGATATAATTTCTTTACTTTCCCTATATGGTGGGTTCCTGGTTTTAACTGTGCCATCTGGGGAGATGACAAGTGGAGGCTGTTGGAAAATATTATTACGAATACCAAGGGTGGTTAATCCTTTTCAATAATATTCCACTTGGTTTAGACACAAGTGCGTTTGTAACAGCAAACTTTATTAAAGACCCAACAACAAACATTTGTACAACCTAGTTTTTCCCACAGATTTCAAGATGATCAAACTTGGCTTCTGTAGGGTTGTGGACCTCCAACCTTCCTGAGAGCTCTAAAATTGGGGTCCCACATGTACTGTTTTTATATTATTCGGCTGCTATGTCCTGCTGATATCAATTCTACAGTGCTAGACTGCTTCAGCAGTCTTTCAATGATCAGTTCTATGGTGCTAACTGTTTCAGCTGTTTTTCAATGATCAATTCTATGGTGTTAACTGTTTCAGCAGTCTTTCAGTGATCAGTTCTGTGGTGCTAACTGTTTCAGCTGTTTTTCAATGATCAATTCTATGGTGCTAACTGTTTCAGCAGTCTTTCAGTGATCAGTTCTGTGGTGCTAACTGTTTCAGCTGTTTTTCAATGATCAGTTCTGTGGTGCTAAACTGCTTCAGCAGTCTTTCAATGATCAATTCTGTGGTGCTAACTGTTTCAGCAGTCTTTTAATGATATGTTCTATGGTGTTTACTGTTTCAGCAGTCTTTCAATGATCCAAATAATTTCAATTGTTCTTAGTAATCACATCCCTTATCTAGCTGCAGACTGACCCAGCATGTCTTTGTCAACCCAGAGATGAGGAGCTCTGTCTCTACAAACCAACCTCTTAGAAATGCCTGGGACTTGTCAGGATACTTGCTCAGAGGCAAAGTGTCTCCTTTCAGGGAGGGAATGTAAATGGAACAGCAAATGAACCATGGGCTGTTTTTTTCCTCAGTTTCCAATGACCCAGTACAGGACACCTTTGTAAAAGACCAGAGAACAGAATTGCTACTGAAGCTTCTACTCAGAAAATTGTACATCATATAACGAAAGGGAACCAACAGCATGGTGAGGAGAGGACAACAAATGAGAGGGAGAATGTTTTTGTAACCAAACATGGTTTTCAAACTTAAAAAAAGTAAAGTATTTAGAAGTTATGGGGGTTAAATTCTGGAGCGCCCACTTTTGGGTCCCTCCACCCCACCCCACCCCGGCGCAGCATTGTTCCCCCTTGCACAAATGGTGAGGTCTGAGGCGCCCCACATATTGGGCCTCAGACCTCATCATAATGAAGATGGTACTGTGGGAGGAGCCAGCATAAGGTTAGTGGTCCAGAGGGTCTCAGAGTGCCTGTCGGGGGTGGGGAGGGTCAGGCATGGAGATTGTGGCTTTGGAGTACTGGTTGGAGGAAGGGGGAGATCGGGGAGCCTGGTGGTTGGGCTTGGGGGGCATTGAGGGAGGTCGGGGATCTTGGGACCTGGAGTGGAGGTGACCTGGATGCTTGGATCGGAATGTGGTGAGTACTTACCTTTTTTTTTATTTAGGTGATGTTTGGGGTTGGTTTACCCTGAGGCAGCCCACATTGGCACTGGCTGCCTCAGGGCAAACCAAAGTTACAGTAGTGATCTGAAGCAAGCATTAGGCCCCTTATTTGCATATGCAAAGGGCCTAAGGCCTGCTTCAGGTGTGGGTAAAGGATGCCTCTTATTTGTCCTTACCCGATATGGCAGATGATGCACTTCCAGTTGGAAGTGTGCGCACTCTTCTCACCCGTCATTTTGGTGTCTTGGGAGGCTGCGTATCCTCTGAAAAACAGGTGCTACACAACCTAATTTAACCCCCCAAAGTCTTTTCTTCATTGTAAACCTATGACCATAAAATGCTTAAAATTTTAAAGTTTTTTTTCTTGGCTGATTTTTATTTTAAGTCATAATTGTATTAAAGTTTCATAAATGTCATTATATGTACAGAATGGTCAGCCGGGAATTGATAATGAATAGCTCCACATGCCGTTCATTCTAAGGGATGACCTTCAGCTCTTCTCTTAATTTCTATGCTTATCCATGCCTTCTGGAGGTTTTATTTCATGTCTATCTGCCTGCACTCCTGAACTTGTGACATTGTTGAGTAACTTTTTTTCATTTTATTTATATCTGTTGAATGAACTTGAATGAGTATATACAAGTATAAGGGGACAAAATGACAATGTTTTGTACACAATGGCAGTGAATTGTAGTAACTGCTACACAGACATTAGCCATAATGTACAAAAGACAAATTGGTGAATTTGAAAAGCATAATCAATCCATCACCAGAAGTGCTGAGTGTCTATAAAAGGACAATAGAGTATGCATGCTCAAAGCCTGAGTGCAGAAAGGTCAGTCAATGAAGGTTACAGTGACCTAATTTTGTGTATCCAATCTTTCTTCCTTTTAAAGATTCCAAATCTATGGGCTCTCACTTCTGTCCCCATAATAGATTATTGTATCGTCTTAAAAAGTATGGGGCCTATTCAAACTTGAACTAATTGAATGTAGTTGGGGATATATTAGATATTGAAAGGTAAATTCTTCCCTTAGGAAATGGTAAATGATGTTGATCATGTGATGGACACATTAGGGGCTACTGACAAGTAAATTACAACGATCCAGCTAAAAACTTGGTTGAAATAAATTTTATGGACAGCATAGCCCCAATTTTAACTTCCGGTGGAAGTCATGCTGGCACGGTTCAAAGCAAAACCAAACAAAAGATTAAAGTCGCTCATCTTTTATGGGCTTATTCTGGCCCCACTCCTGTTTGGTGCCAGATTGGCCAGGTGTGTAAGGTACGATGGCTTTCCCTCACAGGCCTTTGATTATAAAGGCAGTTGGACCCATCTGTGACAAACTCCTGCCATGAATTCATTGAGATAATTGACAACTTCATTTAAATTATGGCCTTTTTTAGAAATAACAAAAAGGTGCAAACCTCTTGTGAGGTAATCTATAGTTGTGATAAATTACGGTTTATTTTGCTAGATTTAAACCCCAACAAGTACTCCCTCTCAGTTCTACTCTGACGATGACAGCTGGTTCTCGCACAGGAACCTGAAAACTAGTTGAATAAGCTAAACAACCAACTGCTATTGGGTTATGCTTAGAATGAAATATTATGACTACCTCACCAGGTGTAAAATGCACATTCATACCAAGCAGCAGCTCCTGTCCAAACTCAGATCAGCAGCAGTCTCATTGAAATAAAAACAGAGAATGCTGGAAATACTTGGCAAGTCAGGCAGCATCTGTGAAGAAAGAAACAGTTAACATTTCAGGCCAATGACTCTTCGTCACAACTGGAAAAAGTTGAAGATTAAACAGTTGTTAAGCAAGTACAGAGCCAGGAAATGTTGGGGGGTGGGGAGGAAAGAACAAAAGGGAAGGTCTCTGATAGGGTGGAGGGCAGGAGTGATTAAATTGCAAAAGGGATGATGATGCAAGGCATGGAGAGTGGGAATAGGATAAGTAAAGAAACAATAGATGGGTCTAGAGAGCAGTAAATGGCAACATCAGAACCATTAGCAGCACTTGCTGTCTGAAGAAAAGGGGAGCAGTGGTTATGATCTGAAGTTCTTGAAATCAATGTTGAGTCCAGAAGGTTGTAAAGTGCCTAAACGAAAAATGAGGTGCTGTTCCTCGAGCTTCCATTGAGCTTCATTGGAACGGTGTAAGAGGCTGAGGACAGAGAGGCCATTGTGGGAGTGGGACGGGGAATTAAAATGGCAAGCAACCAACAGGTCAGGGTCATGCCTGCGGACTGTGTGGAGGTGTTCAGCAAAGCGATCGCCCAATCTGTGTTTGGTCTCCGCATTGTGAGCAGTGACTAGTATACTAAATTGAAATAAGTACAAGTAAATTGTTGTTTCACCTGGATGTGAGAAGGAAGTGAAAGGGCAGGTGTTGCATCTCCTGCGCTGGCACGGGAAGGTGCCATGGGCAGGAAAACGGGTGATGGAAGAGTGGACTAGGGTGTTGCGGAGGGAATAGTCCCTTCGGAATGCTGAAAGGGGAGGCGAAGATGTGTTTGGTGGTGGGCTTGCGCTGGAGGTGACTGAAATGGCGGAGGATAATACGTTGAATGTGGAGGCTGGTGGGGTAGAAGATGAGGATAAGGGGGATCCTATCATGGTTCTGGGAGGGAGAGGAAGGGTGAGGGCAGAAGTACGAGAAATAGGACGGACACGGTCGGGCCCTGTCAACCGCATTGGAGGAGAATCCTTGGTTGAGGAGAAAGGAAGACATGTTGGAAGCACTGGTGTGGAAGGTGGTATCGTCAGAACAGATGCGAGGGAGAGCGACAAACTGGGAGAAGGGAATAGAGTCCTTACAGGAAGCGGGGTGGGAGGAAGTGTAATCAAGGTAGCTGTGGGAGTCAGTGGACCTATATTAGATATTGGTTGACAGCTTATCCCCAGAAATGGAGATGGAGAAGTCGAGGAAGGGAAGAGTTGGAGATGGACCATGTGAAGGCGAGGTGGAAATTGGAAGCAAGGTTGATGAAATTTTGCAGTTTGGGGCGTGAGCAGGAAGTAGCACCAATAGTCATTAATGTACTGGAAAAAGAGGTGAGGGAGGGGACCTGAGTAGGGCTGGAACAAGGAATCCATGTATCCCACAAAAAGGCAGGTGTAGCTAGGACCTATACGAGTTTCTATAGCAACACCTTTTATTAGGAGGATGTGAACGGAGTCACAGAGGAGTTGTTCAACGTAAGAACAAGTTCAGCGAGGAGGAGGAGGACTACGACTACGACTGGTTGGGCCTCCATTCAAGGAAGAAGCGGAGGACCCACAGGCCGTCCTGTTGGGAGATGGAGGTGTAGAGGGACTGGACATCCACGGTGAAAAGGAGACAATTAGGGCCGGGGAACTGGAAACTGTTTAAAGTGGTGGAGGGCATTGGAAGAGATTGGACAAGGGGAGAAAAAAATAGAGTTGAGATAGGAAGAAATATGTTCCGTGAGGCAGGAGCAGGCTGGAAAGATGGGTCTCCCAGGGCAATCCTGTTTGTGGATCTTGGGAAGGAGGTAGAAGCGGGCTGTGCAAGGTTGGGGGACTGAGGTTGGAGGCCGTGGGGGGAAATCTCCAGATGGATGAGGTCAGTGACTGTCTGGGAAACTATGGCTTGATGTTCGGCAGTTGGGTCATCGTCCAGGGGGAGGTAGGAGGAGGTGTTGGAGAGTTGGACCCGGTGCTGCCCTCCACTTTATCAGTGACCTTCCCTTTAGTTCTTTCCTCCTCCGCCCCTTCCTCATTCTTCCCCACCACCACCACCACCACCCACCACCCCCCTCCCTTCCCTGGCTCTGTACAGTTTAATCTTCAACTTTTTCCAGTTCTGACGAAGGGTCATTAACCTGAAATGTTAACTTTGTTTCTTTCTCCACAGATGCTGCCTGACTTGCCAAGTATTTCCAGGATTTTCTGTTTTTATATCAGATTCCCAGCATCCGCAGTATTTTGCTTTTGATTTAGCAGTCTCATTGAGTTGGGCACAGGAAACTTCACCATGAGTCATTTAACATTTGCCGACTGACCCACTGAAAACAATAAAGGGGCATACCAAACTCTTGGATCTCAGGAACAACATCAGATTGATTAATGATAGTTCAAAAGTCAAATTCATTATCACTAAGTTGTAGATGGTTCTCAACCACCTAAATCCTGCTGTTGACTAATAAAGACAATAAAAATAATTTGAAAGCCTATAAGATGTGTCATTATATTTCCACATTTAAAGAATTGATTTTAGTTCATAGTAGAATTTGTAGATTGTTTGATATTTATACAGGGAGCTGTGACAGATGCTCAGTTCTGATACAATGGAACCTCATTAACCTCACACCAATTATTTGCTTTCCTTATTATTCTCTGGAAAGATAAAGCCTTGTGCATGACATCCCTTTATTATATAGCTTCTGTTATTTGTATTTCATCTGCTTTTTTTTGTGAATTAAACTACTTTATAGCCTTGAAATTACTGTTGGTGGGCCTTTCTTTGCAAAGTAACAAGGAGTAGACTAAAAAGTGGCAGAAAGTACATTAAAGAATATATATAGGTGTGTCTATATAGTCTCGTGTATAGTATGGCCTCCCTTAAAATATAACACAAACTTCTAACACATCTATTTCTGTCACACCTGTCACGCTGAAAATTATGCTTATCTGAGTCCTCCCAGTTCTATCTCCAAGGTAGGTGATGTTGTTCTCCATAGTGCTGACTACCTGAGGCTTCTAAAATACTTCCTATGCTTTTCCTGCATCCCTGCGGTCAAGGAAATCCCAGCCTGTCGCCTGAGAGCCATCAAGTTTAGTGGCACAGTAAAAGCGTAAAAATTTAAAGCTGGTACATGGCTATGGGGTTTCCTTGGAGCAGGGGTGGTGGTATTTACCCAAACTGTTTTCCCAGCACTAAGCTTGGATCCTTTGCTTAAAGTGCATGCTGCATTTTTACAGTAAAATGCATTAAATAAGTAAAATGGCTTCCTAGTTCAGTACTGTGAAACTAATGTTCTAAAATTTTGATGAGAATTGATGAAGCATTTTTCCTCCTTCACTCTCTTTTTTGCCCCTTTGTAAAATAATAGTAGCATATCCCAAACCCCCGATTATTTCCACACCACATTCATCTCTCTTCTCTGGCTTACTGTGACTACTCTCAATGATTTGAGACTGACATATCCTTTCTAACTAGCTCTATACCCTGGATCCCTTCAATTTTCCCAGAGTCTGTCACTCTATCTGCTACTCCCATCACCTGCCATTTCCCCTGACACATCACCCCTGGTGCTCCCAGACCCTGCAACCCCAATTCTGCTGTTGCAATTCCATGGGATCGTCCCCCAGTACTCTTGTAACCAATCTCCAACATATTAATCACTGTAATCCCTGACTCCAGAACCTCCCTTCCATTATTCCTAGATACCACCAAACTACATGGCTTCTTCCCTGCCCATTCATCATCATATGGGTATACAATTTGTAGAAGACGGCTTATAATTTTGCCCTGTTGTTAAAAGTTTGCTCCAACTTAACTATCTATCCAATTTTTGTTTCTGAGAGGATATAAAATAATGTGATCTTCTGTCTAAATATATGTCAGCAAAATGATCTTTCCTTTTAGGAATTTCATGGTAGGGTGCCTGTTTTCTGAATGATTTACTGATTCTTTCCAAATGCACAAGTGGCTCATTGTGTTCCCCATTGTGAACAACAATGTTGTAATAAATGAAGCTGAATTCAATTCATTTTGCGAACAAAGACCAGACAAAGCATGGGTGATATGAGCTTGTTCATTTTACCCAAACAGCTGGTGATTTTGACTTCTGATAGGTTACTCAGTTTTTAAAAAAAAAACTGGTGTAATGTCTCTTTCTTCATTAATGACTTCAGAATATTTTTAACAGCTCCAGGCCTTGTACCTATTATAAAAGTTTTGTGCACAACATTGAGAACAACACTATTTATATAGCTACAATGCTGAGGGCAGTGACTAACAAGCACAATTCCCATTCTGTGTTGGGAGTGGCAGTAAGGTTACTGTGATTAGCTTTGGTGCTTCTGAGCTGGGGAAGGGGAAAAAGTGTCAGGTTTCCTGCTATTTATTGTCTATTGATATTTTGCTAGAAAGTGCATGTGTGAGGTTGTTGCATGAGGATAGATGTGGAGGCTCATTCTGCAGGCTGGTATGTCGACAATTACCATTTTAGCAAGGGTGTTCTGTGACTATAGAATATTCCACTGATTTTTGTCTGACCATACTTTCCCCACACTGAGAGAATTAGATGAATGCTACACATGCTGTTGGAGATTTTCAAATGTGACCCGTAGCAGCTGCATCTCCAGGATAAATGTAATGTCGTACAACAAAATATTATTACAAGTGTTGACCATCTGAGAAAAGGAGAAGCAATTTTGAGATACTCCAAGATTAAGCATCCTATTAAATCAGGAGAGAGTTTTCAAGACCTTGACTAGATGGTGATTTCCAGAAATATAATACATATGATTTACAAATCTGCCAGTGCATTAAGAATTGTAATGAGCCTCTAATTTTGCAGATTTTTCCATGTGATACCATGCCTGGACTAATCACCATCCCAAAATCAGTCCATCCTAACAGTGTTACACCATTGACCAAGCAGATTTTGTTTTTTTTTGATCCAGTACACAGATTTGAGCTCAAGATCAACTTCAGAGGATATAGTTCATTCAATGATACCTTTAGAAGGAATGGTTTGACTTGCTCTTGAACTTTTGTACTGAATGCCCTTCTTGTTTTGCAGGTTAAAAGCTGTTAAGTTATTTCTCAGTAATGTGTAGCAAGTAATATTTGCATTAAAACTGTTATGTTTACAATAACTTTTGAGAAGTTTTGTAAAGAATATTTGTCTAATTGTGCTAATTTTTCTGAGGAGATACAAGTAATTTTCAATTTATATAAAATCCATTGCAATTTTAGAATCACGTCCCTTGTTTCCTTGTTGGTGCTTTATACAAAGAATATTCTCGAAACTGTTACTGACTTTAACAAACCACGAGTGGTTAGGATCAGGAATGCACTGCCACAGGGGGTGGTGGAGGCAGATTCAATCATGGCCTTCAAAAGGGAACTGAATAAGTACTTGAAAGGAAAAAAAATTGCAGGGCTACGGGGATCGGACAGGGGCGTGGGACTAACTGGATTGCTCTTGCATAGAGCCAGCATAGACTCACTGGGCCGAACGGCCTCCTTCCGTGCTGTAACCTTTCTACTGTATTAGCAGATGAATTTAACACATTTATGTGGCATTCCCTTGTCAGCTATTTTAATGAAGTACTTCATCCATTTAAAATAAATGAATGAATGTCTGTGACAGGAGAATGCCATGCAAATCTATCCTCTAATGTCGTCAATGGAAATTTCTAGACGTGCTTTTTCCCCTATTTTACTTGTCTTCACCTTTGTGCCGAGGATATTCTAGGATATTGTTGTACCATATGTGCAAGAACAAAATTTTGGGACTCAACTATCCACCAATATCCATTGGGAGGGAGGGGGTCTATTATTGCTAACAATGAAAGCGTAAATGGAGCTTTTAAGAGATGGTCAGCAAAGGGCACAGAAAGTATAAGTGACCACTGCATTTCGGTTTGTCTCTTTATTTGTTTTACTTTCATAATAGAAAAAGATCATTTCATGTAATGACTTATGATGTAAAACATTCCTTTAATAAGAGTCAGTCTTGGCTTAGTGGCAGTCCACTTATCTCTGAGTCAGAGGGCATGGGTTCAAGTCCCACCCCAGGCACTAGAGCACATAATCTAGGATGACACTTCAGTGCAGTACTGAGAGACTTATTGCAATGGTGGAGGTGTCATCTTTTGGATGAGTTGTTAAACCGAGGTACCATTAACCCTCTCAGGTGGATGTAAACATTTCCAGGGCACTATTCAGAGAAGAGCGGGGGGATCCTCCCAGTGTAAGAGCCAACATTTATCCTGGGGTATTTTGCAAGTACCTCTGAGCTGTAGGGTAGCAATAACTTATCAGAGGGCACTGCTTGGTGTAGTTTCACATGGTGATGCGCCCTGAAGTGGTATGAAGGTAGATAACGTAGGACACACTTCATAGACTTTATCTGGAATTCCCTCCCTAAACCTCTTCGCCTCTCTTCCTCTTCTCCTTTTAAGAAGCTCCTAAAAACCTCCCTCTTTGACCAAGCTTTTAGTCACCTGTCCAAATTTCTCCTTATGTGGCTCGGTGTCAAATTTTGATTGATAATCGCTCCTGTGTAGTGCCCTGGGACGTTTTACTTTGTTAAAAGCACTATATAAATGCAAGTTGTTGTTGTTGTGGTTATCTTCTTTAAGGATCTTCCTGTTCTGCTGAACTCTTGGAATGAGCTTCTGTACAGTCAGTTTCTCTGCTTATTTCATTACATAAACATTCCCTCCATGTTCTGATCCAAACACACAAAGAAAATATATTAAACAATAGTTGAAAATTAATAAAAATCTGGAAACATTATCTGACAAATAAAATAAATATAAATAAAATATTAATCCATGCAACAAACATTGAAAAATGAGAAAAAAATCCCCAAAAGACTGTAAATCATTTTTCTTCAATCCCAAATTGGGACTTCAAATAGCTTCCTTTAGTACTTGATTATAATGGGTGGAATTGGTTTCTGAAACGGGCCTACTAAAGGCATTCATTAACATACTGCATGAACCCTTAATCAAGCAGTTGCTCAAAAGGAAATGCAAGTGATTACCATGAGTATACAACCTAAATGGAAATATGCACTTGGCACCTTTTCAGCAGGATTGCTAGTCGTACAATTTCCACTGGTAGTATGACTAACATTTTTGGGTCTTTTCGACCATTCTTTATTTAGATTTTTCAGCTTTCATGTCTTAAATCGCTCTACAAAGTGAGTCCCAAATGCCTACATCTTTTAGGGAGCCTTTACTGTCTAGCTAAATATTCAATAACATGCCCAAGATAAAAAAATCAGCAAACTCTGCCTGTTAATTACTTTTTTAGTTACTGGAATATTCTTTTGCCTCCAAAGTATCTTTCTTCAAATGCATCACAGCAGATTGCTTTCTAGTTTTAAACGACTATGCACATTTATTAAACAAACAATATACAAATAAATTATGTAATAATAATTGTATATATTTACAATATATAGATAGTAGAAACTTTTATCATCGATCTCCTTGAAACTCTATCATCTATCGTCTTTAAAGGAAAACAATAAAAGATTGTGATACCAAACTATATTTTTGAATGAATAAATTGCAAAATCTACTTGTCTTTCTGTGAAGATTTAAATTTGTTCTACTAAGTTCCACAGAAAAAACTCTTCTCAATTCATTCCTTTTTACATCCCTGGTTTCCAACACTTGTTAGAAATTCATTCTCATGTTCTTCAAAAAAATTAACAGGATGTCATATCTATGACTGTACCAATAACACAGTCTGTATATATTTGGAATTGTATTTTTGATTGCTGCTTAAGCCTGTTACCAGTTAGACAATAATGACAAACTTTGCAACCTATGCAACAACATAGTCTTGGGCAGTACTTTTCAACTCTTATGTATTGTGCCTGTCAGACAGAACTGCTTCATATTTGTCACAATAAACATACCACCTAATGGAAAATTCACCCCAGTGTGTTGACTACAACTGGCTGGGGGAATGAAAGATTTTTTTTAAACCACTTGTGAATGGAACATGTCAAATGTTGACTTTGGGTTGAAATTGTGTCAAAATTGCCAAACCGAGTTGATGTTACGTTCAAGGCCCTCATCAATAAACTGAGGTGGTCATCCTTTTACTTTTGTGTTTATAGGTTATGAGGATTACTGATGTTGCTTAGCCGATCGTTTTAATTTGACAGAACGTTCTCCAAAACTAGAGCCTGTTGGGGTGGCTCATTTTTTCAGAAGCAATAAGATGCAGTAGAAGCCTATTTATTACCCAATAGCAAATTTACAATAAAAGTGGGATTGTTTACTTTGCAGCAGTTATCTCCCATATATTACACGTGGGTCCGCTTTTAGATCATAGGTCATGTGGGCTCATCCATGGGGATTAGGTTTTATTCTGAGAATCAGGAAAAAACTATTGCGAGCAAGTCCGAATCATAACAATGGTGCCTCCCTGTTACAGGCTGAGTTACACACGTGGAAGGAGAAATTCGACTTGCACCCAAAATGAAGACAAGGTCGGCGGAGAAAGCTGGCCTATGCCGGCCTGAGGCCCATGCTAAATTCAGCTTTGGGCCTCATTTAAATGCTGCCAGCAAGCTGCTGGCCCCGAATGGATGCCCCGTTGCAGGTCGCTGGTTAAGGAGGGCAGGAAATCTGCCAGCTCTTACACCGAGTCGGCTGACAGGTCGGGTCTGTTGGGGGGGTTTAATGTGGAGGCGATCAGGCTGGCAGTGGGCCAGAGAATTTTGTGGGCCTAAGAGGAATATCCCTGCTTCACTTGGGCCCACAAAAATAAAAACTTAAAATGCGCTAGGCCTTTTTTTTGAGCAGCCTCCAACAGTCCTTTAAGGACCGCTGGTTAGGCCGTACAATACCTGATACAAATAGATCCATTTGTATCAGTGTTTTACCAGCGAGGTCCTACAATCGGCGTAGAACCCCTATTTGTATTTCCAAGCGGGCAGGCTATTTGCCCATTTACAGGCCTGTCCGAATATGGCATCAGGCAGACCTTGGGCATCAATAGGGTGGCTGAGGTGCTCCCCCTGCCCGATTTTTAACTGTTGGCCACCTGTTCTTCAGGCACCAAACCTGTTGAATTTCTCCCCCACGTTAGTACATTTACTATTGGAGCTAAAGGAGAAGCTCGTAAGCAGACGTCAAGTGAATGTACTGTGAATTAGATATTCAAATTAATTCAAAGCCAAATATCTAACTCTGTTCATGACTTGATAAAACATTACCATAATTAAGATTTGACAGCTGCATTTTGGGGGTAATAAAATATGTTTAGACACATTTCTTCAACATTAAATGATTTTTAAATAATGTGGAGCATATGGAGCTGATTATGTGACATTAACTTTGATTACACCATCATAATTTAAAAACATAATTAACTTCTGTTAGAAGCAAACTTTTTAGCCTATAAGTTACTGTTGGTGATGTCAGCACATGAATCTTTAAGAATCACAGAATCATAGAAACATTTATGGCACAGAAGGAGGCCATTCGGCCCATCATGTCCGCACTGGCCGAAAATGAGCCACCCAGCCTAATCCCACTTTCCAGCACTTGGTCCGTAGGCTTGTAGGTCATGGTACTTCAGGTGTACATCCAGGTACTTTTTAAATGAATTGGGGATTTCTGCCTCTACCACCCTTTCAGGCAGTGAGTTCCAGACCCCTACCACCTTCTGGGTGAAAAAAACTTTCCTCAGCTTCCCTCTAATCCTTCTACCAATCACTTTAAATCTATGCCCCCTAGTTACTGACCTCTCTGCTAAGGGCAATAGGTCCTCCCTATCCACTCTATCTAGGCCCCTCATAATTTTGTACACCTCAATTAAATCAGCCTCCTCTGTTCCAAAGAGAACAACCACAGCCTATCCAATCTTTCCTCGTAGCTAAAATTCTCCAGTCCTGGCAACATCCTCGTAAATCTCCTCTATAACCTCTTTAGTGCAATTACATCCTTCCTGTACTATTTAGGATAAGCAGGCTAGGATCTGTGTTCAAATAGTGAATATAAAACTCATTAAGCATTTGTCTGCTAACATCACCGACAGCATTTTCTTGGTGTTTAAAGCCAATTTTGTTCTTAAATTGGCAATGATATATTCATAATTTTATTTTCTTTGAGCTGTGAGCCTATTTTTACCCATAAAATGTTAGAAACATGTAAAGTGTTGAGCACTCATTTGCTTCCATACAATTGATACCCACAGCAAAGGAACATGATATGAATAAGCTGCCATAAACAGTCGTGGCTGATTTCAACTCACTTGGAGAAATGTGGGTGTGCAATCAAGAAGGTGGGATTTAATGAATTCATGGCTGGCAACGTTTCGCTATTCATGGGACCTCATGAGGGCATCCCATTCTGCAGTCCACAGGAGCAACCAGTTGGCTGTCATGTCAGTGGCAGTTCGGTGCCACTACATGGCTCTGCACAAGTAATTACAGAAATTGCGTTTGAAATCTATAAGCTCAAAATGATTCAGACAAAGACCCCTCTAGATTGACTAGTATATGATACATGCCCTCGCTCTTGTTTTAAATAATTAACACCCATTGTGAATGGGAGATCAAGCCATAGG
This sequence comes from Heptranchias perlo, assembly GCF_035084215.1. Lineage (NCBI taxonomy): Eukaryota > Metazoa > Chordata > Chondrichthyes > Hexanchiformes > Hexanchidae > Heptranchias > Heptranchias perlo. The sequence continues at coordinate 44,474,466 of NC_090339.1, read as the reverse complement.
ATCCAAAATTCCTGGGGGGGAGGGTGGGTGGTGGTGATGGGAGGGCAGGTGAATTGTCTACCAGAAATTTAAGGTGGAACCTGGAACTTGGCTGTGCAAGCAACTACCCAAAATTCGAAGGGGAGGGGGGACATGTGTATCTTCCACTCACCCTCCCTAAGTCTGCTTCCAGTTTTGGGGGCATGTCAGGGGGGTGCATTCCCAGGAGTACAGTCAGCATGACCTTGATAGGCTCAGGGGAAGGCAATCCTGCTGAGAGCAGGCATGGTTCTATGCTGGTGCTTAAGAAGCATTGGAGAGAGGAAAGGTACCAAATAATAGCCAACACTTCCTCTGTAAGGAAGAAATAGTTTTTCACACGTTATTTTCAGCTAATTAAACCCTCTAGCTCCCTCCATTGGAGTGGTAGGGTGGTGTTCTGATTTTCTAGGACCTCAATGGGGTAGGCACCCATGTAACCCTTCTCCGGGTGCAGGTCACCCACTCTGATTATTTAAATGACCCCCAATCTCATGATTTGGGAGAGGGTCCATGTCCTCTGTTGCAAGTAGCCTGGAGTCCCATTCCACTGCAGTTCTGGCAGTGGAACAGTGATCCCGGAATTTCAGGCCTATACTTTATGATTATATATCCCCATGTGTACCAATGGAGGTCTGTCTTAAGACATGCTTTAACAAGGTCTGACAATCATTAATATTTGTCCCCCTCACCCATTTTAGGTTGTTGGCAAAATTAGCTGTGAGGAAGAAAGGTCCAATATCACTTTTGGTCAGCAGTTTAGGTACGTCTGCTTTTTCAATCCAATTAACACCCAGAAAAAAAACCCATAAATTATTTAGAATATAAACGAATTTATTCCTAAAATTGCTAGCATTTTTAAAATGCCTAAAATTCCAATTCCAACTTAATGAAATTAGACTCAGCAGTTAGAGAATGTTTAGTTAACGTCAGAGTTATCTCAGCCTCAACATCTGTAATATTTATATTCAAAAATGAACCTGACAGAATAAATGTTGTTCATAACAGTATACGTCTGCAACAATTATTGAGCGGAAGAGGTGTTCTAAGAGACTGCTGAGCATTAGCATCTGTTAAACGCCTGGTACAAACCTCGTGTCACATGAGGGAGAATCTGTTTGGCAGAATGTGACGGTGGGACAGGGAAAAGAATACAATACAAAACAGAATATAATTCATAATAAAGGAATGTCTGTAATATGTGGCCTTAAGGTGAGGGATATCATTGCTGATAAACGGAACATTTGTTCACATCAAGTATTCCATTATGAAAATACAAAGGCAGGTGATACTAAGTTACCTCACAAATACACCAGAGTTCAGTCTCAGATGAAATCTCTTACAGAACCAACATGATATTTTCATTCTCCATCTTCTGTTAAATTTATTGCATTTCGATCTTGGGAACAGAATTACAGAGCTTAAATGATGACCAAGTACAATAGTTACAAATGTATAGCACTGGATGCACAGCTCTTGAGTTTGAATCAGAGCTTCCTCCAGCTGATCATGAAGTTACATTTGGCAGTAGTCATGGAGGAATTATTTTTTTGCAAATTGCTTTGTTCTAGCAGCTGAAAGAGCCTGTAGGAAGAAAAGCAACTGTTTGGAGAAACAAAATAGAAAAGAATTTGGAGAGTGGATGACTCTGTCTTTGGACTATAAAATTTCTAATCCCAGAGCATGTTCACGGTCTTTTTCTATTTTGGGATTCAGATAACAAATCTCTATAATTTCGATTTTACGGATGGCTCTAGGGATAAATTAGTTCCATTAATATTCTGATGACACGGTAAAATGCCTCAGAAATGGTGCAGGAACAGGGTTTAATGAAGCCAGCTAGACAACTAAAATGTAATTAATCAAGTTTCATCCAATAAACTGTGCACTTATGTTGATTAATTGAAGCATTTTCAAACTGAGCCCCATATAGAACATCTCCCTACTCTGAATACAAATCATGAGGCAGCTGGAGTCTGATCTAATCTCAGTAATGTTGGCTGGAGGGAACATACGGTCCAGGATGGTGTAAGAGTGGACGAGAGACACATTGAACTTATTTTCAATGAAAGGAGTAAGGCATGAGTGCCCACTGTCACCCACCCTAATCAATGTCTTCAACAATGATGCGTTAGATGGCATTATAAAGGATCGGCTTGCCGTTCCAAACATTCTGGAATTATTGCAATGCTCATTTTCCCAGGTGATATTGTATTGGGCTACTAGAAAAGAGTCATGATCGAAGCTGGACATTCACAATGGGGGTGAGGAAGGAAAATCATTTGCTTCACATTTGATTTTTTTGCCGTCTGATTATGGAGCAAGATTGATGGTTGCTATAACAAGCCCACGACCATCATTTCCTTGCAGTTGAAAGAGTTTGTGTAGTGGCCTTGGGCCTACAAAGAAGGAACGAAATACAGAAAAGTAAATTAAATAGAAAAAGCACACATTTAAGAGGTTCACAGACATGTTCAGAATACAGCAGTTCACATTTTAAAATGCCTGCAGCATGAAAACAGGAGCAGAATAATTCATCAGTCAGAGAAGATAAAGCTCATATCCGCAGAATGAGAGCAGATTCTGGATGTCTGAGAAACATGGATGTGTGGCAGTGATAAATATTTTTCAATTCTAGTAGTTTGAAAAATATTGAATTGGTAGATTATGATTGAAATGTGTTATCATTGCTGTGTGCAGTCTATACCAGATGCTGTCATATACAGAATCCTTTTATTTTTTTAACCATTTCATAGCTGAATTCATGAGACTTACAGGACACAGATACACTACCAATTTAACATTTATTTTGTTAAAATCTTTTTTTATTACATAGCTAAGTTTTGCTGAGTACAGCTAGTTTATAGTGAGGCCCTGGCAAGAAAGAAAGGGCAGACATAACTGATAACAGTGTAAATCAAACAAAAGACAATAAGGATGAAATATTACAAACAAAGTGCCAAGTGGAGAAAGTAGAGAGCACAACAGATGTAATAGCATGAATATTGCATCGATAAAATTATCGATAGAATGAATTTCACTCCCAGTGTTTTTTTTCTGGGTGGTACACAGCTTTGCTAAACGGCCTTTGCCCAGAACTGGCAAACTAAAGAAAGAAAGACTTGCATATATATAGCATCTTTCATGACCTCAGGATGTCCCAAAGCCCTTTACAGGCAATTAAGTACTTATGAAGTACAGTCACTGTTGTAATGTAGGAAATGTGGCAGCCAACTTGCGCACAGCAAGCTCCCACAAACAGCAACAAAATAAATGACCAGATCGTCTGTATTGCACTAGCTCCCCGATAGATTGTTCCCAAACAATTATAATATGATACAATACGTTGGCTGTCATGTTTCTGTCGAAATTTAATCAAAGGTATGACGCAGAAACTTGTTACATTGATAAAGGCACATGTTTGAGAAACATATAAAAACATTGGGAGACAAATAGGAGACGGGGGAAGGAGAGACTTATAGAAAAGTGAGCCAAAAATAATGAGAAAAAGTCAGACACAGAGATACAGACAGCACATGTAAGAACAGTACAATAAGAAAGCAAAAGAGTGCAAAACAAACAGAAAAACAGAGGGAAGTACACAGAAACATTTGGAGAGTGGGGAAAATGACTAGGTAAAGCATCATGGCTGTTGCCAAGGTATCTTGCAATCACCCGCATTATTTGATTGTAGTAGTCCAAAACCACTGGTATGTTGACCAAATTAAATCCTTTTCAATTCATATATGTAGCTTGGTGCCCTGATAGATGCTATCAATGATGTTGTGCAGTCTTCGGAACCCATGTACCAGGCAGAATTGCTGGGCCCTTCTTTGAGAAAGTGACAAATGAGTTTGCCCAGACAAACAAAGCTGTAGTGACTTGTTGGATGCATTGGTGTAGAGACAACTGACTAATTTGACACATACCACCAGTATTGCCTTGAAATGAACTGGTAGCATAAAGGTTTGAATTGATGGTGACCTGCAGCACAGCCCCTGTCAAAGATGTTGTCTGAAGCACAGGGTCCAGTAGATGGCACAACACAGCGACTGACTCCCTCTTCAATTGTAGACGGTGAAGGTGGATGAGTTCTGATATGCCTGAGTAGCTGTGTTTGGGCCATCTAGAAGTGAGTCCCAGGCAGCTACCATACCAGCACGGTTGCTTATCCTCCCTGCTCAGGAATTCCTTTTCCTCCTCAAAATCCAGGACAACTATTGTATGGCCCAATGGAGTGCCTCTGCAGCTGCAAGGGCAAACTAGTGGCAGCCAGAATGCTGCTGTAGGAGGTGTGCATCAAAGAAGTGCTGAATTGAAGGAAAACATCATGTTACAAATTTGAGTCTGCCGTAGATACCTTCTCAGGTACAGTAGTGTTAGTCACTCCCATAAGTAGTTGGAGCATCTTACTTTTTTGGGAATTGACTCACACTGCCTTGTATTTGCTTTGTATAATAGCGTGAACCAGGATGTAACAATAGTACCACGGTGTGACCTGAACTGGATATTCGGATCCTTCTCACCTGTACCTCTTCAACATCTATGAAGGCAGACCAAGCAAATATTTGTGGAGATCAGGCCAGATACAACTCATTGAGCTGCTTTATTTCACAACAAGGTGAATGTATACAACAACAACAACTTGCATTTATATAGCACCTTTAATGTAGTAAAACATCCCAAGGCACTTTACAGGAGTTATTATCAAATAAAATTTGACACCGAGCCACATAAGGAGATATTAGGACAGGTGACCAAAACCTTGGTCAAAGATGTAGGTTTTAAGGAGCGTCTTAATGGAGGAGAGAGGCGGAGAAGTTTAGGAAGGGAATTCCAGAGCTTAGGACCTAGGCAGCTGAAGGCATGGCTGCCAACGGTGGAGCGATTAAAATCGGGGATGCGCAAAAGGCAAGAATTGGTGGAGCACAGAGATCTCAGAGAGTTGTAGGGCTGGAGGAGGTTGTAGAGATAGGGAGGGGCGAGGTCATGGAGCTATTTGAAAACAAGAATGAGAATTTTAATATCGAGGTGTTCCTGGACCAGGAGCCAATGTATGTCAGTGAGCACAGGAGTAATGGGTGATCAGCACTTGTTGCGAGTTAGGATACGGGCAGCAGAGTTTTGGATGAGCTCAAATTTATAACAGCCGTTATAACTGGACTTACTTAATTCAATCTGTACAATGTACCTTTGTGTAATTTTACAAAATAAAGAACATGCCTTGCTAGCCCACATCAGTGGGTCATCTTACTTGACTTAAATACCCTCTAAATACCCTCCAGCATTTCTAACCTTTTCATCTCAGCATAACCCTCACAGCTTTCCTTTTGACAAACCTGATTGCCCATGTAACCTTCCTGCTTCAAAAAACCTGCCTGTCTCTTTTTATCTCTCTCTGTTGATAGACATCCAGGAATCAAAGGACTTTCAAACAAATAGGTGTTAAAGTGCTTTTTTGATTACCCAGACAAGCACTTACGGCTTAGTTTCTGAGGAAAACACTGACAGTTTAGCATGTTAATCATCTTTCGTCTTGGTGCCTTTTTTAAACTTGTGAGAATACACTTTGCTGAAAAAAATATATTAAAAGTAATTTTTTTTTCAAATCCTTTCTGTGGAAAAATGATTTAAAAAATCTTGAAATGTGACACATAGCGAGCAAAAAATACCACAAGTTCTAATGCACAATATGGGCGTGCCTGGGTCACATGACATAATTCCTCCGCTGCCTACAGGTGGGTGCCACGCACCTACCTCTCCTCCCTCCTCAGCTAGTCAAGTCAAAAACGGCAGTCAGAATGCAAGTCTCACAAATATGTCAACTAAGCTTTAAAGGATGGAATTCATCAACAATCAACTTGCAGGCCTCCCAGTGCCTGTTTTATACACTCAGTGAATCAGGAGCTGAGCTACAAAAGAATGCAGGAATCCAGAGTGGTTGCAATTTAAAACTTATTTACATAATTTTTTGTATCTAAAGAGACCAACACACATACATAGCATGGCCTCAAAAATTTAAAATTATTTTTCTCGAGAGAAACCTACAGTTAGTTCAGTGTTGAGTACTTTCCTGATTTCGCAGACCGCACGTTACCATGGAATCGGCCCTCAGATGACATAAAAGTCTAATGTGCAGATTACTAAACACTCTTACAATGATATTATTTCTGAGTCATGATTTCATCTGCACATGTTAGATCAAAGCTCTATCTCATTCATCAATGTGTTGGATCCTCTTCTTTGAATATGTCGCATGTATAATAAGGATATTAATGAAAAGTACCTATCTTAATATTATTCACCTTCTAAATACTGTTAGAAAACCCATTTAGTTGAACCTATATGAGTAGAAATTGATATTCTGTTTGGTGTCCAGCAGTAGTGCAACATTAATAGAATATGCAGCATGCGACCAAAAAAGACAGATTTTTATCAAAATCCAATTTAAACTTTGAGATCTTCTCATAAACTAATTCTTAGCATGAAATAATAAAGGCTCTTTTTTTTTATAAAGAAGCAATGAACATCCACAACAACAACTTGAACAATTAACGTAGTAAAATGTCCCAAGGCTCTTCACAAGAGTGTTAGCAGGCATAAAAAATTGATACCAAGCCAAAGAAGGAGATATTAAGATGGATGACTAATTGGTCGAAGAGGTAGATTTTAAGGAGCGCCTTAAAAGAAGGAGAGAGTGGTGGAGAGGTGTAGGGAGGGAATTCCAGAGCTTAGGGCCTAGATGGCTGAAAGCACAACCACCAATGGTGGAGCAAAAGGAATGGGCGATGCACAAGAGGCCAGATTTGGAGGAACGCAGAGTTCTCGGAGGGTTGTAGGGCTGAAGGAGGTTACAGAAATAGGGAGGGATTTGAACACGAGGAGCCAATGTAGGTCAGCGAGCACAGTGGTGATGGGTGAACTGGACTTGGTGCAGATAAGGATATGGCCAGCAAAGTTATGGATGACCTCCAGTTTATGGAGGGTGGAAGGTAGGAGGCCAGCCAGGAGAGCATTCGAATAGTCAATTCTGGAGGTAACAACAACAGCAGCAGACGGACTGAGGTAGATGCAGAGACGGGCAATATTATGGAGGTGCAAATAGGCAGTATTTTGATGGAGAGGATATGAAGTCAGAAGCTCAGTTTAGGGTCATATAGGATGCTGAGACTATGAACAGTCTGGTTCAGCCTGAGACAATGGCCAGTGAGGGGGATGGAATTGGTGGCGAATGAACGGAGTTTGTGACAGGGGCCTTAGACAATGACTTCAGTCTTCCCAATGTTTAATTTGATGAAATTGCTGCTCATCCAGGAGTGGATGTCAAAAAATCAGTCTGGCAACATAAAGGCAGAGGAAGGGTCAAAAGAGGTGGTGGTGAGATAGAACTGGGTGTCGTCAGCCTTGATGTGGAACCTGATGTTATGTCTTCGGATGATGCCACCGAGGGACAACATGCTGATGAGAAATAAGAGGGGACCAAAGATAGATCCCTGGGGGTCTCCACATTTAACATCAGTATCAAGTACACATATCAACTTCACAGCAAGGTGAATGTAGATTGTCACACCAATTGAGAGATAACCCTTTCCTTACAGAAATGCTTTTTCGGATCTTTAATTAGGACATATTCTATCATATTTTCTTTTCCATTTTGTCCCCTCCTCTCTTGAAGGTGCTGACACATGATGTGTATGGTTGCATGGGTTCCCTCTGGCACTTCACCTAAGTGACCATTCTTAATATGCCAGCCTTCACTTGTCAGTGAGAGTCATCAGGCTATTCAGCTGTAAGTGAGGAAAATATATCACAGCTGAGTCCAATCCTGTCCTCACTCAATGTCCTCATGCATACAGATGTACCTTTTAGCATGGATCACAATCAGGAGCATGAACCTGGGCTGATTTTTTCCCCATTCCCCAGCCAGGGATGCTGACACCAATAGGTTCAACCAAGCCTTGGTTCAATTCAACTCCCTCAGCACAGACCAGGGACTGTATCTGTGATCTTTCAATTGGCTCAGAACCACATCAGTCGGCACATTTATTTACTGAGCCAATGGTCTCATTAGATACTGAATGGAGTTGTAGAGGATATTAGAAACTGCTTGAGGGCCTTCTACGATTTCAATGATGTTTCCTTGCTCATGCAGTACAAATTACCTCTAAGTGGTTAGGTTCCTTAAGATCCAAAATTGGGTCCAGCAATGTAAATGTTATTATTGATTGAGAACATTAAATCATTGATCACTATTATTTAAGATATATTTGTTTCCTTTAAAGACATATTTTTGCAGCTTTGGCTCTTGGAAAAAAATGTTTTTCACACATTTGATATAAAGGCAGAGCTTCATTTGAATTGGTTCATTGAATTCAAATATAATATTTCCTTTAAATGGTAAAAAACAAACCCAGAAACCTTGAAAGAGTGATTTGATTAATTCTAGCCCACCACCAGGAAACTTCTGCCAAATCTACACAGGCTTCTACTGATTAGGAACTATTAACATAGCAGACTAGCTCAGAGTCTTTAATTCTCCTGGTATGTTATTTATTGATTACAGGGAGCAGTTATTAGCTGAAGAAAATACTGTAACTGGAAAGGAACTTTCAATAGAATTGAACCAACATTTTTCTCAAATGACTTGCTTAATCTCTGGGTCCTCCGAGCTCCTGATTTGTACCTGTTAATTGTATGATTTATATCAATGAGTGTTAATTGCATTCAGATGGTGGGTATCAATTGGGGACTTTCTTGTATCCTTTTTATAGGAGAGATTAGCTTGGGTGTGGTTTGTGTAAGGGGAATCTCTGAATAAAAGCTTGGAAATAACTAAAGAGCAGGCTCCAGTATTTGATCCTTCACCACATTGCTATCCATTTGTAACAGTACCCCTGAGATCTAGGTGATGCTGTTGTACATAGCTCTATCTACCTGAGGCATATGAAGATCGCATCTCTGGCCCAACCTGAGCTGCTACTGCCTTTCACCATGGCTCGTCTGGCATCCCACCGGGAGCTAGTTCTAAGTCAGTTCAAAGCATTTACTGCGTTCTTAGTGTGCTTGCCTCCCCACCCTTTTACTGTTGTCACTGTCTGCTCTTACTAGGGGCCCCCTCAGCCTCCACTGCTCTGTCATGCCTTAGGCCTTTGTTAACTCCACTGCAGCTCAGACCATAGGCTTCTCTCTGCCTCCACTGCTGCCATCTACTCTGACCATGGGCTTCTCTCTGCTTCCACTGCTGCCATCTACTCTGACCATGGGCTTCTCTCTGCCTCCATTGCTGCCATCTACTCTGACCATGGGCTTCTCTCTGCCTCCACTGCTGCCATCTACTCTGATCATGGGCTTCTCTCTCTCCAGCTGCACTCCATAGCCCTCTTCATTCAAAATCCCATTCCTCCAGCTATGCTATTCCCAGCCTGTGACCTCTATGCCAGAATGAACCTACTCTATATTCCTTGCTCCTCTGTCAGTGCTCTCCCTGACTCAGGACCTCTCTACATTTCACGTGTCTGATACCCACATTCTCTGTTGGAACTTATGGTTTTGTCTCCATTTTTCTCTTCAGTGTGTCTCTCTCCCTTTATCTGTCCTTTTTAAGCTTCTCCCTGTTTTCTCCTCTAATGCGGGTCTTCCTGGCTTTGATGTATTCTGGTTTCTTGCCTATTTTGTTCCTTTCCTGCTTCTATCTTTCTCCTCTTCTGCTTTTCTCTCTCTGTCTTTTTACTATTGTGCTTCTCTGTCCATTTATTTATCTGTTGTGGTTCTGTGGTTGTTGGTAAAGAAATTACAGGCCATTCTGCCCAAGCAATCTATGTTCCTGATTATCCTCCATGCAACCAATAGTCCTAATCCCATGTGCCTACCCTTTTCCTTTATCCTCCTTTCCTTCAACCTATTCTGAAATGTTGACATGGTCTCTGCTTTAATCACTAATTCTGGTAATGCATTCCACAGCTTCGTAACTCTCTATTTCAAAAAATGTTTCTCCTGCTATCAGTCCTAAGTCTCTTACATTTAACTTCATATTGATGTCCCCTTGTTCTAGACCCTCAATCACTGGAAACAATCTATTTCTACTTTATTCCATCTTTTCATAATTTTAATCACCTCTATCAAATCATTCATTATTTTCTTCTATAACAAATACAACTCCAGTTTTTCAAATTGTTTCCAGCTGCAGTAATCTTTGGCTCAAAAACTCCTCACCTCTGCCAGATTCAGTTGATCCTGGCAACAGCCCTAGTGCATTGGTAGTGTAAAATCAGGAAATTTGGAGATACAGCATGAATAGTGCTCATTATAATATATGCTAATTAAGTAACTTGTAACTCAGTGAGCGGTTCATAGGAAGGGTCAAAGAGCTAGTAGAGATTTCGGGGGGGGATCAATTTTAGAGTGGAAATCTGGCAGAAACTTGCTAGTCAGAAAAAGTATTTGCCCTGCTTTTGTACTCCCAGTGCTCCTACCCTTAAGGATCCTCTGCCCCATGCTTCTAGATACTGGAACACCATTTCAGGGGTCCCAGTGCTTCTAGATCCAGGTAGCCTCTTCCCCAGTGTTCCTATACCCTTTGTTTCTCCAATGCTTTCAAACCCCTCCCCCCTCCCTCCCTCCCTCTCCCTCCCTCCCCCCTCCCTCCCTTCCCCCTCCCCCCTCCCCCTCCCCCCTCCCCCTCCCCCCCTCCCCCTCCCCCCCTCGCTCCTCCCCCTCCCTCCCTCCCTCGCTCCCCCCCCTCCCTCCCTCCCTCGCTCCCCCCCCTCCCTCCCTCCCTCGCTCCCCCCCCCTCCCTCCCTCCCTCCCCTCCCTCCCCCCCCCTCCCTCCCTCCCCTCCCTCCCCCCCCTCCCTCCCTCCCCCCCCTCCCTCCCTCCCCCCCCCTCCCTCCCTCCCTCCCCCCCCTCCCTCCCTCCCTCCCTCGCTCCCCCCCCTCCCTCCCTCCCTCCCCCCCCTCCCTCCCTCCCTCCCTCGCTCCCCCCCTCGCTCCCCCCCCTCCCTCCCTCCCTCGCTCCCCCTCCCTCCCTCGCTCCCCCTCCCTCCCTCGCTCCCCCCCCTCCCTCGCTCCCCCCCCTCCCTCGCTCCCCCCCCCCTCCCTCGCTCCCCCCCCCTCCCTCCCTCCCCCCCCCTCCCTCCCTCCCCCCCCCTCCCTCCCTCCCCCCCCCTCCCTCCCTCCCTCCCCCCCCCTCCCTCCCTCCCTCCCCCCCCTCCCTCCCTCCCTCCCTCCCCCCCCTCCCTCCCTCCCTCCCCCCTCCCTCCCTCCCTCCCCCCCCCCCTCCCCCCTCCCTCCCTCCCTCCCCCCCCCCTCCCCCCTCCCCCCTTCCCCTCCCCCCTTCCCCTCCCCCCTCCTCCCCCCTCCCCCCTTCCCCTCCCCCCTCCTCCCCCCTCCCCCCTTCCCCTCCCCCCTTCCCCTCCCCCCTCCTCCCCCCTCCCCCCTTCCCCTCCCCACACCACACCACACCACACTTTCCCCAGTGCTGCCAGACCGGGGGCGCCCTCTGCCCAATGTTCCAAGACCCAAACCCATCTCCAGTACTACCAGACCCAAGACTCACTCCCCGGTGCTACAAGACCCCATCTCCCCCCATGTTTGACATGTCATAGCATCCTCCTGAGTGCTCCACCCCACCCATAACTGCTCCACATTCCCACAACCTCATCCCCACTACTGCTAAACCCTACATATCTACCTCTATTAAGCTGCGTGTTGCCAAATATTTTCCTGTGTATTCTTGGCTTTAAAAATGTAATAGATCAAATCAAATACATAAGGAACAAATAATAAAAAGCCACGTTTGTTTATTCATAGTTCTCATGGAAAAATGGTCAGAGTCACAAAATTTGATCACCAGAAAAGTAGCAAAAATCCCTGAATATCTTGTAATATAAAGGGCATTTGATAATTAGTTAACCTTTTTGTTTAGTTAAATATTTTGTGCCTCACATTGCATAATACCCCAGCTGTTGTAAAGCAGCATATTCTCTAACTCACCAATAACAACATCGTGGGAGATCTACAATTACAACTTAAATAGGTTCAGTCTTTACATAATGTGGGAGGAGTGGAACTCAACTCTCCTGAGGATTTTGCGTGTTTGTAAAGTTGAAGAGGGGCGGGGATGAATTGTGTAACTGGTTCTACTTTATTTCTTTAGGGTATTGGAGTAATAGGTCGGGTGCAAGGTCAAACTGCACAGAAAATGATTTTTTCCAATTATTAATTATTTTGAAATAAATGTAATTATTATCCAATCCAAATATGGCTAGCATTTAAAAAAAAAAGAAGACATCATTTTGTAACCTTTGTTTAATTGAATAATCTCTTGAATTGAAAAGTCAGATCGAAAAAGTTTTCCTTTTTGAAGCCCTTGCCTTGTTAACCTCTAAATGGATGTTACACGTGGACAAAAAAAATAATGAAAGCAAGTTACAGACTGTGACTGAGAAAGGTCCAAGAGGTCATTACAATTCACAAGATGCAAACAGGCAATAAGGGGACTGCAGCTGTGGGCTTTTATGGGAATATAATGATCAGATGAGTGGAACAGATAAGTGCAATGGAGGGTTGCACCATTAAACTGTAGTTAAATCCCGTTGCTTAATAGTTGAAGAGGGACTGAAGCAACTTTAATAGGGACAGCAATAATTAGGTCAGAAGGGAATCCAAGCTTAATAGAGTGCTCCCTCAGTTAAACCTCAATTAAACTCGTTTAACCAAATATCTTCAAGTACTGGCAGAAATGCTCATAATTGCAAACAATGAACAGTTGCTTTTCAAACGCTGCTTTAACCACCAGAAATATGAGCAGGGGTCAATAGGCAAACCTGATGTGATTGTGTTGCATTAGGAGAATTAATTTTACAATTCATCAACGTTTTGAACTACGAGAATTGGAAATGGAAAACATTCCCATTTCAGGTACCCAAGGTCCCATTTCCATCCCCTCCGCTGTGTGGGAATGGAGCTCTAGTGTGCAGCACTTAATTTCCCGTTCCCGCTGCTGTTCCAGCCAACGCCATTATTGGTGGAATTCTAGAGAGGGTGTCCCAGGCAACCACCAGAAGCAGATAGGTGCCCCACTGCAGTGTGAAAATTGGTGTTCCAAGACGTAAATAGACCCCAAAGCCATCTTTAGGCGATTTAGCAAAAGGAACATAAAATGTTGGACCCCCCCCCCCCATTGTACTGGGCGATACGGGACAGAAACAGCCATTTTGAGCTCTTTGAAAGGGGCACTCATCTTCAAGTATTCCAATTATTATGTCATAATAAGTAAACACACAAAGGAGAACATTTTACAAAAATTCCAGCAACTGAATGCATCATTGATCTCATGACAGAGTTGGGGTCCATTCTGACTGATAATCCTTGCCTTAAGTGAGTTACAGGTACTGCTGTCAGGACTCTTGGAGCAAGGCTGACTTGTTTCTTTAAGTCTGAGTAATTTGCTTCCCCCACCACCACCCAGTCTTCTGGAAGCGTCTCAGAAATCTAGCATCCTCCCGAGTCATCATGAGAAACTGTGTAGTATAACTGGCATTAATTGTCCTTCCAAATCTAGAGGATATAAACGCAGCTATAAAAGTGACAACTACTAGATCTTACATGGGTACTTGTTTAGAGACAAATAGCTATCACTAAAACAGAATTACTTTGTCATCTTTTTGAGCATTTTTCATATCTTTCCAAAAGGGTAAGCTGATTTATGCCAAAACAACTCTAATGCCTGAAGCCTGAGGTGATAGATAATATGTCATATCATGACATATTACTAACCGTTTCTGCAACCTCAAGGCAATACTTTAGCACTGATATTCTGAATTTTGTGTTTTTCAATACTTGTTTCAAATTATCTTTTTCTATTGTCACTTATGACTACTTCAATTACATTGAATTGGTTCATGAGTGTGATGTAGGATAATAGCTTCATGTGACATTAGAGGTACCAGGTTACCTTGTGATGAAGTTACACAAAGATGTTGCAATTTGGGGTTTTCATTGAACCATTTTCTCTCTCAATGATTGCTCAGAGGATCCAAATCATACCCTTTTGATGCAGAGGTGCATAACCTGAGGATTAACAATTTGCAAAAATATGCTGATTGATTTAATGGGGTAGATTTAGAGCTTTGGCCAACCGACTGATGGAATGCACTGGTTGCCCACCCATTGGGCCAGCGGAGAAGCCTGAGCCATTTTGAGGCTCGAGCCTTATTAACAGCTGCATGCCCCATATGGGAGTTCTGCTGCCGCCTGGCTGGCCAGCAGGCAGTTAGGTGGAAAGGGGGGAACCGATCGCAGAGGCTGGCGAGCCCGGACAGCAGTGGCTCACTGTATAGTTGTGGAACCCGGAGGAGCGCTTCTGCTCCTCCTGTCCTCACAAAAATGAAATCAAAAAAGATTTGGGACCATTTTTAAAAATTTCCACCTGGGACAAATGGATAGAGCATGCGCCGCACCCTCAGAATTGAAGTAGGGTATATCATAGGACACCAATTTGCATAGTAAAATGGCCTACTGTTACAACAGGCATCGTTCCTGCCACCCATTGGAAGGTCCCTTCCAAGATGGCGACAGCCAGAATGTAAATAAGGCAGTGAATAATCCAGTGCCATTTTCAGGCCACTACTTCCCTATTTATGCCTGGATGGGGGATGGCAGATATTAAAATGGTGGACATTAAAAGGACATCTGATTTTACAGACAACAACAGATAATATATTTATTTACAATTTCACATAGATACAAAGCACAAATGTTTGGCAAATACCAGAAGTACAATATATAAATACAGATACATCCAGAAAAGTCTGTAATGGGTTAATATCCCTTCTTAATAACTTAAGAACTGTTGTAGCTTTTTTGTGGTTTCAGGAGCGAAGACCTATTTAGTGGCAAGGTGAATTCAGTTAGTTTCATATTCCTGTACCATTTTCTGAGGAACAAAGTCTTAGTTATCGGCAGGGCAAGTTCAATCAATTTCATCTACTTTTGGTATCAGCATAATGAATACATATTGAATTAGTTCCCTCGGGCAGCGAGTTAATGGTAAGTCTTCCATCTGATCTATTACCAGAAGTCACAACAAATGCCATACTCTTTTTGAAGATCTGCTTTTCTCCTCATTAATCCTTTTAAGACAAGTTTTCAGATGAACTTAATATTATCACAATCATAAATACAATTGACCATGCTACTTGCTACATGTCCTGGAACAACATTTTCAACCAACATCACTAAAACAGATTATCTGGTCATTATCACATTGTTGTTTGTTGGTCCTTGCTGTGCACAAATTGGCTGCCGCATTTCCTACATTCCAAAAGTACACTTCAAAAGTACTTCATTGGCTGTGAAGCGCTTTGGGACATCCTGAGGTCATGAAAGGCGCTATACAAATGCAAGTTCTTTCTTTCTTACACAAGTATCTAAATACATACATATCTAAATATATACAAGTTTGCAATTTGACAGTAAGACGTGGGCCTATTGCTGAGGACAGTCATAATTTAAATCAGTGAACAAAGCTGATCTAAGGACGAAGAACATCATTTGCTTTTTTAAAATTAAGTTGAAACAAGTAAAATCACATATTGTGATAGAAATTGGCTTAAACCAGGAAACAAGAGGTAGCAGTAAATTGGTAACTTCTCAGGCTGGATATCCCAGGACTCAGTCTTGGGACTATTTTTTTTAAACGAACATTAATAACTTGGATGTATAGCAAGCAAAATCTCCAGGTTTATAGAAGATGCCAAAATATGAAGCAGACCAAGTAACAGGAACAATCCAACCAGATTTGAAGAATTTAGATATGTTAAGTAATTGGGTCAATAGGTGGCAGATGCAATTCAATGCGGGTAAATATAAAATTATTAGTATAGGAATAAGGAAGCAAATGTGTGTAACTGCAACAGTGGTACACTGTCAGCACACTGCTTAGCTGCAATAAAAAGGCAAATAATGCATTGGGTGCTTTGACAGAAAGATAGATGTAAAGGGCGTTGCATTATTGCTGTACATAGTGTTGGTACATCCCAGCTGACATATATACAATTCTGATCACTTAATTATAGGAATCTTACAACACCAGGTTATAGTCCAACAGTTTTATTTGAAAATCACAAGCTTTCGGAGGCTTCCTCCTTCGTCAGGTGAGTGGCACACTCACCTGACGAAGGAGGAAGCCTCCGAAAGCTTGTGATTTTCAAATAAAACTGTTGGACTATAACCTGGTGTTGTAAGATTCCTTACATTTGTCCACCCCAGTCCATCACCGGCATCTCCACATCACACCTGATTATAGGGAGAACCTTATTGCAGAGTACAGAACAAGCATCAAAGATGACTCCAGTTGTCATGGGCATGATTTTAAAAGAAATCTGCGGGTGCATCGGGGGCAGGGCAAAGAAAATCGGGATTTTTTTGGAGCGGGCAGGATTTCCGGCTCCAACCAGCTGAAGAACTCGCACGACCCAGAGTCAGAGTCATCTGGGTGCGCGCGCCGTTCCCAAACCCACTGGTGGCACGATATTTAAAGCAGTAAATCAATTACTTAAAGTACTTGAAAAGTACATAAATCCAAATAACAATGAAGGCAAGTGATTTTAACGCTGCCTCAATGTGTTTCCCGTGCTGTGTGAAACACGGCATTGGAAAGTTTTCGTGTTTCAGCCGGCAGCCATTTGGCCATTTAAATCCCTGTTTGACAGATGGGGATAAAAGGTGAGTTATTGCAGCAGGGCACTCAGTTCTCTCAGACAAACTTTGAGATCTTTGTGTTTAGACTGAAAATTCTTGGTTTTCACTCAGAATTGTTCTGATTACACAAATTTACTAACTTTTCAGACCCCCTCAAACTGACACCATCAGGATGAGGGGTGCGATAGCTGCATTCACCACTACATCCGAGGGTGAGGAACATCACCATCCTCGCCAGGCACAGCGTGCAATTCCACCAATTGGAGCTCCACAACACAGAGATGCGCCACAGGCACCTGCACAAAAGCACAGAGGAGAACAACAGAGGGACCGGCATCGCAGGAGGCACTACCCTCGTCAGAGGGTCTACAGACCAAGGCTCAGCTTCCTGGACCTCTCTGAGGAGCAGTGCATTACCCATCGCAGTTAAAGTCACCACTGCCCTCAACTTCACCTCCGGATCATTCCAGGGTGCCACTGGTGACATCGCCAGGGTCTCTCAGTCATCTGCCCACAAGTGCATAAAGCAGGTCACCAACGGTTTGTTTCCCAAGGCCTCATAATACGCCAACTTCCCCATGGATGACCTCAGCCAGTCGGAGAAGGCAGTGGGATTCCACTCTGTGGCTGGCTTCCCACGGGTACAGGGTGTAATCTATTGCACCCATTTAGCAATCCCAGCACCTCCACACGAGCCAGGACTATTCATCAACAGAAAGGGTTGTTTCTCCATCAATGCTCAGCTTGTTTGTGACCACCGCAAAAGACTCCTTCACGTGTGTGCCAGATTCCCTGGCAGCTGTCATGATTCATTCGTTCTGAGGGAATCCAACATCTGGGACCTCTTCCATGCACCAAACCACCTTAAGGGATGGCTCCTGGGGGACAAGGGATACCCCCTGCACACGTGGCTCATGACACCTCTGCGGAACCCCATCAGCGAGCAACAGTGTCGATACAAAGACAGCCACATTGCCACCAGGTTGATATTTGAACATGTGATAGGACTGCTGAAGATGCGATTTTGGTGCCTCGATCGTTCTGGGGGAGCGCTTCAATACACATCAACGAGAGTGGGTTGCATTATAGTAGTGTGTTGTGTCCCACACAACATGGCCCAACAGAGAGGGGTACTGGTTGATGAGGCCCCATGCCCTCCTCCAGCATCCAAATCTGCAATGAACATTGAGGAGGAGGAGGAGGAGAACGACAAACCCATCGCCAGAGTAGCGGCTCACCTGGCTGCCTGTGAGGCCAGGGAGTCACTCATATGTGAACGGTTCTCATAAGATCACAAAGTGAGAATAATGCAGTCCTCACACCACCTGGAAAGAGCAGCACCAACACCAGTCACCCCCCTCCCCCAACCCTGCACAAAACAGTCCTGCAACTACACATACACCCACTGCAAAGTGACCCACTGGATGTCATCGTGTCACCTTTCATGATGAAGCACATGAAAGGATGCTATCACAAAAGGCAGTCAGGAATGGGCAAGACGTGGCAGTAGTGGTGAGAATGATAACATTTAATGTGACTAACAAAAGCCAAATATAAATGAAAAACATGACAGTCTGTCAGATACCCTTGTGCATACTCTTTGTGATCACAAATCCTCAGCCTTTATCTTCGGACTGCTTCTATGTGGTGCGTCCTCTGTTGCTGCAGCAGAGGTAGTGGCAGGTTGCTCATGTCCATGGCCGGACTGCTTAGATGCTTTTGGCATACGCCCTCTGGATTTTGGAGCCCGTGAGGGCCCTCCCAAAGACTGCTCCACCTGCACCTGTGCAGGGGCAGACTCGGCCACCTGGAGAAGAGGCAGCATTGCGGGTATTGGTTGAGAGGGGGGCAACGGGTGAGACGTGGGAGCGCTTTGAGTGGCGTCCCCACTTCCATGTCCCATTTCGCCATCATCTCTCTCCTGGACCAGTCCCGCATCACTCCTACCACCCTGCTGGAGAACGTTTGGAGGACATGTATGATGCCTTGGAAGCCCAGTTGTAAAGTTTCTGTCTGTCTGTTTAAGGCGGCAGAATGTTATTCACCGAATGTTGAGTCCGAAAGGCTATTGTCAGGGCCTGAATGGACTCATTTGTGAGCGGTGCTTGAGGATCAATAGACGCTAGCCTTCTCTCCATCGCAGACATTCCTGCACTAACCTGCGACACTATCTCAGAAATTTCCTGCACTTACCTGTGACACTATCTCAGACATTTCCGCAGTTACGTGCGACACGATCTCAGACAGTTCATCACATCCCTGTGACATTATCTCAGAGATTCCCTCCTGTACCTGTACCACTATTCCACTAATGCAGGAATTGGACTCCTCCATCCTCTGCGCTATTGTGGAGAGTGTGCGTGGCACCTGTTCCAGTACCTCTCAAATGTGCTGCTGTCCCTCAATCAATCTCCTTTTAAAGGGTGGCCCCTGGGGTTCAGCATCTGTGTCCAGCTGAGCAGAGCCTGGAGAGGAGTGCGCTCTCCGACGCAAACTCTCCACAGCTGCCCCTGCCACCAGTGTCTGCTCGTACTCACTTGTGTATGATGACTCACCAGGTGCCAATCTGGACTGACTACTAGGACCCACCGAGGTGTGAGTATCTGCACTGGTGGATGGCTCGCTAAGATGTGACGGTGCACTATCAGAGGCCGGGAGCTCCTCTTAGGAATCATCCTCTGCCGTCACTGCAGTCATCGACGGGTCTGTAAGAGAACAGAAGGCAATATTAAGCATCGTCACAGATGCGTCATGTTGCGATGAGCATACTGAGGTGTTCAACATGCCAATCATTCTTAACATCAATTTATGTTGTGTTCGATGAATGTTAAAGTTGTGTCACCAGATGTCTGTGGGGTGCCAGTCTCTGCGGCCCTGATGGACAGGCACTCAAGGGTGAGGCTGATCTCCAGGGCCTCATCCTCTGCGTCTGTGAGGACCATTATTTGTTGTGGCCCCCCTCCAGTCCTCAACCCCTCACATGCATTTTGTGCTCTCTTCTCCTAGAAGGGGAGAAAGTACAGACGTGTGAGTGTGTGATGGTGAAGTGGTCAGCCGATGAATGCATTGCTTTGGGTGAGGCTGACTGTGATAGAGGTGCATCAGAGGGTGAGCACAAGACAGAGACATCACATTGGATCAGGATTGGGGTGAGTGATAGTGGTGGGGTCACAAATGTGGAGGTGAGGAAGTGTTCAGGAAGTGAAGGTAATTTGAGGATGAACCTTAGGTGGGTGTGAGGAGTGATGTGATTGAGTAGTCTTGGCAGTGCAGAATGATTGCGGGGGGAGGGTGGTGATGTGCAACACGGAATGCAGGAGAATCAGTAAGTGTACACACTTTTGCTGACCTAGCTAGGTCATTGAAACGCTTCCTCCACTGGACCCAAGTGCGGGATATGTTGCTCCTGCTGGTGACGTCCTCTGCCACCTCAAGCCAGACCTTCTTGGTGGCAGAGGCAGAGCACTTCCTCCTGTTGTCCGGTAAAATAGCTTCCTCCTCCTCCTCGCTCCGGCTAGCAGCATCTCAAGTGAGGCATCGCTGAACCTTGGAGCAGCCTTGCCCCTGTGCTGCTCCATTGTGTCTTCTTGCTCCTTGCTCCAGCAAAATCCATTGGAGCAATGGCCATTTAAATCTAGACGCTGCAGCTAACAGCATGTCATGTGGGTGTACAGTCTGCCCATTGCGCAGCTTTCAGACGGCAAACCCGGAAACAAGGTTAATGGCCATCAATTAAGTCGTGGTCGCTTGGGGAGCGGTAAGTTTTTATTAGTCTCGTTTGCCGAGAGCCCATTGACCCCTCCGCTGCCATCCTGCCGCCTTATTAAAATCATGCCCCATGAGTTTGAATTATGAAAAAAGTTGGGCTTGTTGCAGAGCACAGACTTATGGAGTAGCATCAAAGCAGAAAGCCCGAGGGAGATTTTCAGTTCAGGCCCAAAACGGGAGCAAAATTGGCAGTGTGGCCACGATGCCCGCCCAATCCCAGAGTCAGGAAATACAAGCAGTGGAAGTCTAGATGAGTTGTAGTTTATGTAGGGTGAAGCCTGGGAGGCAGGCAAGGAAAATGTTGGAGAAATCAAACCAGGAGGCAACAAAGGCATGAAGGAGGGTTTCAGTGGTGGTGGAGGCGAGGTACAGAGTGGGGCAAGTAATATGCCAATGGGGGATAAGGCACTCTTAGTGATGCACTGGATGTAAAGTGCAACGCAGGTTCAAACAAGACACTTGAGGTTACATATTATTGCGTTTATCCTGAGAGAGCTGCTGGGAGAGGCATAGAATGAGGGGGTAATGCAACGAGCTTCTGGTGAAGATGAAGCAGCATTTTGAAGTGTGGTTTCACTCTTGCCAATATTTTGTTGAAAGAAATTCAGTCTCATTCACAACTTGGTTTCGGACAGGCACCGGGGAACTTAAAATTCCATCAGAATAGTTGTATGTTGTATCCAGGACCCTCATTTTAGATCCACAACTAATGTTAGAATTAGGAGTGACTGAGGCCTGTCAAGTTCCCCGTTGTTCAATCTGATTCGTTGTTCAGATTCACTGCTGATGGTGCATTGCGCTCTTTCAGAAGGGTAGAAGACTCATAATTCACGAAACCTGTCGGCACATGTGACTTGTGCGTTCTTTCTCACGATTGAAAGAACACCCATAAGGCATCTTCACTGGTATGCCATTATTTATTCTATGGGGAACGTTTTAGGTCAGATTTGAAATGTTCTGCAAAGAAGCACAGAGAATTCACTCCACTGTACCACTGGTTCATTTTTCACTTGAGTGACCTGTCATTTATTTAAGGCGATGAAAATATCATTGAATCTCACAAGGTGATAGGAAGGTTACATGGATAACTTTGTTGTGACGATTTGTTTCTTATTGCAATAATGTACATTGAACAATTTTTACCGCACAGGTTACTGTGGTGTTATGGGCTCTTTTAATCAGATTCAGACTTGTCGATTAATGAGTAACTGAGTTTTAATAAATGCAAAGATATTCTGCTGCCCCTATCTGTTTGTTCCTAAGTCTCGTGAAGGCAACTACTACTCTCTGGGATTCTGTACAGGACCAGAATAGACTATGCAGTCCGTCTGGCAAAAAATCTATTAACTCTCAATTGGCCACTCCTTCAAATATTTATTCAACAACCTTGTTGTAGTACAACAACTGGAATTATAGATAGTCCTCCAGGTGTGGCCATACTGTTGCCTCGTGCTGACTCTTTGGGGTAATTTTAACCCCCAAGAACAGGTGCATTGGAGGCGGGTGGGAGGTTAAAATAACAGATTTTTGGAATGGGACTGCATCCTGTGCTCCAACGCGGCCACTTCCAGTTTGACCCAGGCGTATTTGGATGCACACGCACAACAGACACCCACTAATTATATCCCTAGTTTCTATATCTTGCATTTGTCCACATTAAATGCAATCTGCCACTCATCAGCATAACTTTCCAACCTGTTCAGATCCTTTCTTATTTGTTTTGCCTCTTCCCTAATGTTTGAGCTCCCCTCTCCACCAGACACAATTTGTTATTATCTGCAAACTTAGCTTTGTTTTGTCCCAAGCTCCCAATCATTTATATACACTACAAATAGCAATTCACCCAGCATTGATGCCAATGCAGCTCCATTCATAATCACCATCTCTAGCCAATTTGCAGTCTACCCCAAAAGCTTTCCTCTTATTCCATGATGTTGAATTTTAGGATTCTTTATTGCCAGTAAAGGAACATGAGGGGTTAAAAACCCAGATTCACTGAAAATGGCTAGGCTTTTCGATATACATTTAGCTCAGAAGTCAGACAGGCCATCTGAATGGGTATCAATGAGCTATGTGTATGCAATTAGTAATTCTGTAATTGGATCCTGATAATAGGGATTAATACGTTAATTGTTTAAATGGCCATGCCATTCATTTTGAACCCATTGGCCCACAGAGTTCTAGGCTTGCTCCACAAACATATTCTTTGTTTGAATATTGTAAAAAGTAGTCAGTTTATGTAATTAAAAGAGCTAGATTATTAATTTGTTTTGTTCCAACATGTCTTCACAGGTATTGAATAGACAGTTCAAGTTATCTGGCAACAGATCAATGTATCATCCCAGGATAGCGGCTTTTGATTGACAGCCATGTCTCGGTTGGAGAGTTGCATCAGATGCTTGAGAAGGAACAGGGGTAATGATTTGATGTAGTCCTTCAATGGATAGCCCTGTGGCCATAGTTTGGATTTATGTGGCACTGCAAGTACCCAGATCACCAGTGAGTCTAAAGCCAGTAGAGAGATGGCGTTGAGCCAATGACCTTGACATTGATTTGCACCTGAGATCGGGGTGACCGCTGCAGCAACCACAAACTGCTGAGCCGAAACTGATGAGCAAGAGGACCACCTCAGCCCATCTGCCACTGAAGGTCTCATACATGCCTTGTCACCTCTAGATTTTGCGGTAGATTTTGACTGTGTGCAATAGTATAAAACGGGTGGTGGTGAATTGATAGCCCATTTTACATCGCTCCCGATTTTTTTGGGAAGAGATGTAAAACAGACTGCCAATTCACTATCACCCGTTTTATACTATTGCACAAAGTCAAAATCTACCCTAGTTGCTCCAACGCTCTCCTAGCTGGCCTTTCATTCTCCACCCTCCATAAGTTCCTGCTCATCCAAAACTCTGCTGCACAAATTCTATCCTGCACCAAGTCCAACTTGCCCATCACTCTTTATCCTTATTTACCTACATTGACTCCCAATCCTCCAATGCCTCAAATATGAAATATTTGGCCTTTGTTTTTAAATTCCTCCATGGCCACGCCCTTCCTGATCTCCATAACCATCCTCCTGGGAACTCTGTTCTTCCAGCCTCTTATGCATTCCCCCTCACTTTGCCTTCAGCTGTCTACCATCCACTCTCTGGAAGTCTCCTGCAAAAATCTCTCTGTTTTTCCACCTCTCTCTCCTCCTTTAAGACCATTCTTAGAACTCACCTCTTTGACCAAGCCTTTGACCAAGCCTCCTAATCTCTCCTTCTGTGCTTGGTGCCCCATGCCTCATGCCTCTATGAAGTGTCTTGGGACATTTTTCCACATTAAAAGTGCAAGTTGCTGTTTTTCAATGCATTAATCGTTATTATGTCGGCAAATATTAGACAGATGTAAAGAGTTGTAATTTCACATTTCCAAAATGAGTGTTGAATGATTTGAGCTAACATCCTCCACCAGATCATATTGGCTCCGAAGGATGAGTTTATCTGGGGATAATGGTGCACTGTATGTTACTGTAGATCTGTAAATGTGTAGATTATATAAAGCTGCCCATCTTTCGCAAGAGTGAAGCTATCACTGCAATCTGAAGTAAGTAGTGTTCGCTACGTAGGAAATCACACCTTTTCTGTATGATTTTGAAATTGTGGATTACCTGATACATCACTTTGCCACATATCCTGTCTTTGATGTGAAAAATTCCCATCTTTTAGATTTAAGTGATTAATTGTTTCATTTGTTGACAATTTAAAAAATGTACTAATTCTATCGATCAAGAATCACCACAGCAAATAAATCTCAGCTGACAGATTTTCTTGTCAATAAATGTGACTCCTAGAATGTTAATAATCTCTTGTGGCAACCATAATCTATTAGTTTTCACAAATCATGAGGGCTTGGAATTAAGGATGCAGAAACACTGAACAGCACAAATGAGTTGCTGACAGAAGTCACTGGTCCATAGTATAAGCCAAGAAAGTGGAAATTATAGATGCACTAACTGTATCTCTTGTTGGAGTCATATTTTCATTGTTGCTGATCAGTTTTTAATTGTACTCACGTCGAACCAGTGGGCTAGGTTTGATCTTGAACCCTGCACCTTTCATCAAGGCTTAACCATTGGCAATCTTTCTGCATCTATGTAAGGATTTTATTTGGCTAGTTTTCTTCCCTCCTCTCCTGAAGGTATGAATTCCCGTCGCAGTTACGGTTTCACAAGTGCCCGCCGTCCTCCAATACATTGCCAAAGTGAACATTCGTCTTGTGTGTGTGTCAGCAGGTTACTTGTCCGCAAAGAACATTAAACCTGAGCCTGATCCTCTCCTCGCTGAATGTCCACAAACATACGGAGGGTAGAAATCTATTTTGGGTGGCAGTGCAAAAACAGATGGAATCGCATGGGCCGCCCGTTTTACGCTCCGCCCAATTTTCAATTTCATAGGGGCAGGGCATATAAGGGGTGGCCCATGCAATTACGCCCGCTTTTGCACTGCCGCCCGAGATAAATTTCTACCCCCCACACTTTCTGGCAGTGATTGCTAATCAGAAGCAAGAATCCTGGTAAATTTTCAAGTTTTCCACTCAGGAATGGTGAGGTCAGTTTTGATGTTCCTAACGCTACCACAGCTGAGACCAACTAACTCAGCACATACAAGGGAGCAAACCTATGGGAGTAGAAATTGGAATACATTTTTGCCTGTTTTTCGGACATAAACCGGGTGTGAGGTTCTGCGCTGGATCTGTGCAAGTGACACGGCCACCATCATTTTGGTCCTTGCTGTTTTCAGGCCTCGCGGCTGCCTGAAATCATTATTTGTTCAATTTAAATGTGCAAAGAAGGGTCCTGCTTCAGTTTCAGGAACTTTCTGCAAACTTCATGACAAACTAGGCAGAGCATGTTCCATGCATGCTCCAATTAGTTCTTCTTATTTTACAGCAGCCTAACCAGTGCTCCTTAAAGGGACCAGTGGAGGCCACCAAAGAAATGGTAGCGAATGTTTTTTTTCACTTGAGCTTGTTTTCAAATATTTGGAACAACTCCAAACTCCCTTTACACCATGAGGAGATCTACCTTTCCACTTGTACTGGCAAATTGTGCATTCGGCATTCCCTCAAACTATAGCATCTACCTTCGGCTAACTGAGTGATACCTTTGAGGATAAATAACCAGGTTTTGAGAGAGGCTGAGGCCTTCTAGTAAAAATACTCAAGAGGGTACTCAAATACAAAAAAAACACAATTGTGTAGTCAAGTTTAATTGTTTAGTGGTGAAATATGCAATTTTCTATGTCCTTATTATGTTGCAAACTTTATTTTGGATGCTGGAAATTTCAATTACTAAGAAAAAAGGTGGCCAGGAAGATTTTGAAATGTTTCTTTGTGTGATTTGATTGGTTGAGTTTCAGGTCACATAGATTGTTTTCAAAGTTACAGGCAAATTGGGATAATTACAAAGTTATGATTGTGATTCTTTTTTATTTTAACCAATCAAAAAGTGTGTTGCCAGAATGTGACATCAATGCATGACCGCAGGGGGTGACACAAGAAATGTGATGCCAGATCATTATGGACAGGAACTGTGCACTGTTGTCCCATTTTAATATGAGATAGATCAATGCAAGTGTGGTGTAATATAGTTATGACTGAATGCTACATATTGTGTTATGGGTGAGAGGTGAAAGAAATAAATGTGATGAAATATTCAAGAAAGAAAGAACCTGCATTTCTATAGTGCCTTTCATAACCTTAGGTCATCCCATAGTGCTTTACAGTCAATTAATTACGTTTTTTTAAGTGTAGTCAATGTTGTAACGTAAGAAACGCAGAAACCAATTTGCGCACAGAAAAGGTTCCACAAACAGAAATGTGATGATGACCAGATAATCTGTTTTTATTTGTTGCTAGGTTACCAGGGAGAAGCCCACTGCTCTTCTTCAAAATAATGTCAAGGGATCTTTTTACGTCCACCTGAGCAGGCAGATGGGGCCTCAGTTTAATGTCTCATCTGAAAGACGGCACCTCTGACAGTGCAGCACTCCCTTAGTACTGCAATGGAGTGTCAGCCTAGATTTTGTGCTTAAGTCTCTGGAGTGGGACTTGAACCCACAACCTTCTGACTCAGAGATGGGAATGCTACGACTGAGCCATGGCTGACACCGTGCAAAAGGATATTGTAAATTTTTACGAGCAGAAGCTTAAGAGCTATGATATAACAATAAATATACTCTGATAATCAATACATATTGATTCTAGCTGTTCCTAGCACTTTTCCAAAAAGTGAGAGCAGATGAGGGAGTAGAAATTCAGGCACACACGTTTTTGGGCTCACAGTGGGTGCAGGGTACTTTCCCTGTCCCTGAATGGTGCGGCCCGAGGGGGCCCCCGATAACTGGGTCTCGGGCCTCATTTCAATGGAGCCGATGTGGAACAAACACTCAGCTGGCGAAGAGTAATCCAAAGTTATGCCGCTGCTAGCATTGCAGCGGTCCTCAGGTAGGTGAGGGCTGGGGGTCGTGAGATAGGAGGCCAGGGAGGAGGATCAGAGTTCGGGGCTTGGGGAATAGGAAGCCTGGGAGGGGGAAGTGGCGGCGATCGGTGGGGGGGGGAGTGCTGGCCTGTATTCTTCAAATGTGGGGCCGTGATAGCACTCCTGCTCCTCCCGGCTTCACATTCAGGCAAGTAAATTTTAGAAACTTACCTATTTGGGAGCAGACAGTGCAAAGGCCTGGTTCACTGAGTGCAGCCAGTGCTGGGGCCGGATGCCTCTAAGGAAGCCAATCTTGCAGTGGGGGCCTCAAACAGGTATTAGGCCCCTTATTTGCAAATGCAAAAGGCCTAGGGGGTGATTTTAAAACGGAGCCAGGAAGTGGGGTCAAATTGAGGTCGGGCAACCCATTAGTAGGGTTTCTCGGACGTCCTTCTAGGCACCTACCTGTTGGTCTTGGGCCTTCTCGCTTCCTTTCATGAGGCTGAAAACAGAAGGCCCTGGAATCCCAACTGCCCGGGGTTGAAATCGGGAATTAGTTAAAAATGGATGACTGAAGCCTCCTAGAACGGGCTTAAGGCCCGACCCGCCTCCTGGGAGCGGGTTGGTTGCCTGCCCCTGTGAAAACCAGAAATAGGCGGGTTCGAGGCAGGTCTGAAATGGTGGCAATTTTCAATGCCCCACCCCCAAGCGACCCGTTTGTTAATTTGAAAATTGAGCCCCTAATGCTTGTTTCAGGTATGGGCACTGCATACCAACTTTTTTTTCCATCGCCAATATGGCGTGCACACGTGCTTTCTGCCCGCCATATTTGTGGTTTAATAGGCCAGCTCGTGATTGAAAAACGGGCATTGCGTGACCGAATTTATAGGCCTAGATATTTTTGTTGTTCGCCAATTAGTCTTGGCAAAAGGAGCTATGGATTTTGTACAAATCTAATTTCTTGGCTGTTATATTGGGTGACCTTCATTTGTTTTGTTTTAAAAGTTGGTTATGTATGTGAGGGGAATGCTAATGGCTGTGATGGCTGGCCGGCAGCCAAGAAATCTCACCGACAGGAACAGCACATTTCTTTAAATATGCTTGCTTTGCAGGTCAGATTGAAGGATACTTGACCAGAGCAATAAATTTGCAGAGTTAAAAGGTGGTAGAAATGCTGATTAATCCACTACTCATTTAGTCCAGCACTTGTTCCTATTTTGATGTAGTGTCTAGGATGGAATGGTTCTTCCCTCAGCATATATTAACAATCAGAGGCCTAGATGCTGCCATAGCCCTCAATGCCCACAGCTTGTCATGACCTTTCATTCAGTGTGCTGATGCATGGAGCCAGCACTCTTCATTCTATGGTCAGAACCAGTTAGATGAGCTCTCAGAAATATTTACTGCATTTCCAAATGACTTACGCCTAACCCTAATTTAGTTCTTCTCTCCTGAAATATAAAAGGTTAAGGTACGAAGCACAGGATACTAAGTCAACATCAACTGAACTACTGTCCCAAAAAAGCCATAGTGTGTTACTTCTGAGCATTTGCTACATTTAACAGGGGCTTTGTGAAGATGAATGAAACATATGTAGGTTGAGCAAGTCCCTTTATTTCCATTATATGCTCTGTGTCAGAAAAGCCTCATGTGCTTGAGCACCTTTCTGCTTTCAATATTGGCTACAAAGTAGCTGAATGCAAGGCACATTCTTAAAATCACTGTGTTTACAATATAAATCAAACTCCTTTAGTTATCCATTTTTAGAATGACTAGATATTGTCAAGTGACATCTCAGGAATATATATTTCTATTTCATGCCACGGCATCTCATTTTATTGCACTGCCATTGTTATATAATAAGCTTCGAATTAATGATTAATCTTAGGCATCAGTAGGAACTAGATTATTCAATATTCCTTCATTTTGTCTGCTATCGCTTTACAGATCTGCTGTCTTCAGCTGTTAGTTGGTCAATGACTTCTCTTATGGGAAAGGAGGGGAAGAAAGAATGACATTTGATAAAGGGAATCAATACTCTACTGCTTTAGCCCTACGTGTCCTTTAAATTATTGAACTGCTTGCAGCATAACAACACAATAATCTTAGATTCTGATGGCGTCATCTTGAACAATTTGGCGAATTAAAGAGATAAGAATAAGTGAAGGAAAAACATCTTATTTTCCAAGTGAACTTCAAAAATTGACCTTATTTCTCATTACTTTAAGCCCCCCTCCAAAATAACCTTTTGGCTGTCACAGATGTACTTCTAGATATGTCACTATTTCCCTGGAAACAGATCAACCTTTGGTATATTTTTCTCCGCTCTTTTACCAAACGGTGAGAGATTATAATGTCAGCTTATTAAAAGAACATGCAGAACAAAACATACCATAGGTTTTAATAATATAAGAAAGCATCAGATGAGGAAAGGCCTTTTGCTCGTCAAGCTCAGTGACTGTATTAAAGACATTTAATTACTAGGGGACTTAACATGATGGCATATCTCATTGGTTTGGGTTTCTGCCAGCACAGTAACCTGTTAGAGTGCTTTGAGAATAGCACCAGTGATTCTGCTAGAGTTACACCCATATCCTATGATTACTGCAATGGAATACTTGGTTTAATGTGTAACCGGCCTATTTTTAATATTAATGCTAGGTTGCATATTGGTGCTATATAACTGCAAGTTCTTCCTTCCTCCCTCTCTGCCTTCCTCCCTCCCTCCCTCCATCCCTTTCCGTAAAATTTACCAATAGATTTTTGAGTCGAGTCCAGCAGGAAGTTTTAGTCGAGAAAGCAAATCTATGTATCATTCTTTTCTAATTTCATTTTCCCTTGCTGATTGTTACCAAGGTTGCTGTAGCCTTTGCTGTGTGTTCTTCCATTTCTTGTTACTTTGCTTCAGGGGGCATCATGAAGCAATCAGCAGACAGCAGGGTCACTTCTCTAAAGCTAGCATTGCACAAGCACATGTTGTACATGCTGTGCATCCTCCTGATGTCTTCTTCTAAAATTACAATCTCAGCATCTTTCTGATAATTTGAGAAGCTCCACATGCACACGTCTTAGAAATATTTAACAGAAGGCATGATCGTGCACTATTCTTACTACCAGCAGGCAATTTAAAAGTTAAGCATAAATTGTTAACTTGAGTCAAAGAAAATTGAGGAAATTGATATTTTTTTTGATCATAGGAGGCAGCCATTCATCACTCTTAGCCCTGAAACCAACAGCATCAAAAAACTAGGAAATGGTATAAGAGTAACAAGTGTATGTGTTTCTAACTACTCATAACACATCTCAATGTTGTGAGGATGTTAAACTACTTAAGGTTCACTCTCATGGTTTATGATCAGCCATCGTTTGTATTCCAGTCTTCACCAATTTTAGCAAAAAAATCATTGTGAGTTTCAAGCAGAGAACGCCGTTTTACACAAATTTCAATTTTTTTTTTACTAAAATTAGCAAAGAGAAGAACTTCACCTGCTGACGTGTTACTGCCTTGTAATGCATGATACACTGTGCATTGTCCAATATGTCACAGAGTGAGGGGTGGATAACATCACAAAAATGAGAGCAAAGCTTCAGCCTTTTATGAATATCTTCTGAACCCTCAGATGTGTTATCTTCTGGAAACATGCTTCCATGTATTATTTAATCTCTATAATACACATTCGATTTCCTTCGTGTGGACACACAAAGGCTGCCTATTGCTGTTGATGTTGTGGGTTTTTAAAATAAGTTTTTCTCCCTTTCCTTTTCTCGGATCTTCCCATGCCATGCGACATTCCTGGCTGAG
The DNA here is from genome assembly GCF_035084215.1 of Heptranchias perlo. Classification (NCBI taxonomy): domain Eukaryota; kingdom Metazoa; phylum Chordata; class Chondrichthyes; order Hexanchiformes; family Hexanchidae; genus Heptranchias; species Heptranchias perlo. Next base: position 44,443,715 of record NC_090339.1, on the reverse strand, counting down.
AGGATGGTGAACAGAACACACATTCCACCACCATGGCATCTTATGTTGGCACTCTGGCACGCTCCATTCTTCTAGAATATCCCTTTTTTTAAAAAAGTATTTTGAGATCCTAGCGATGGGGAACCTGAGTGAGGTGGCCAATGGTGAATGGTAACTCAGTGGAGGGAGACAGAGTCAATAGCATGAGTGCAGCAGCAGGTTGGCGGTCAAGCCATTCTGATGTCCTGATTTCATGCCTGAAATACCAGGCACTACCCATTGATCACAATTGTTGCTAGCTTTGACTTTACAAACAAGGAGTTGTGCAAAATCATTAAAACCCCTGTGTTAATAAATCCTGGGCACCGAGAGGTCAGATGAAATAACTGATGAACTGCCTCAGTTACAAATTAGAAAACAACTTTAGCTGACTGTAAAAAAATGCAGACATATCTTTAAGGATTGTTCGACTGCACCTCCCAAACCCGCGACCTCTACCACCTAGAAGGAAAAGGGCAGCAGGCACATGGGAACAACACCATCTGCACCTTCCCCTCCAAGTTACACACCATCCTGACTTGGAAATATATCGCCTTCATCGTCGCTGGGTCAAAATCCTGGAACTCCTGACCTAACTGCATTGTGGGAGTACCTTCACCATGCGGACTGCAGCGGTTCAAGGAGGCGGCTCACCACTACCTTCTCAAGGGCAATTAGGGATGGGCAATAAATGCTGGCCATGCCAGCGACGCCCACATCCCATGAATGGATAAAAAAAATGTTAGTGTTGCTGGTTTCCTGTGTGTTAGTCTGCTATCACTTCCTGGCAAATGATTGGGACATTAGGGGGACTTGTGTGGAATATTTACATCCAATGGACACAAACTTAATGCACTGATGCATTCTCCCATCATGGAAAATACTGTAGAACTGTTTAAAATCATAGCCAAAGATAAGGGGTGTTCATTTTTGGGTGAAAAAAACATATTGTGACTCGCACTCCATACAGTATACAGAGTCTTTTCATGGACTGAGGTTTTCTGTGAAAAGCACAGATGTTATTTAATTGCAGTAATCAGCGCTACAATACGTATTGGTGTATAAACTTCTGAAAATGCAATTTGAAAAAGTGAGATTTTGGCCCTGAAATTGCTGGAACTGGAGAGGGCAGGAAGCCTGATTTCTGCATGGAGGCATTTCTTGGGATTTGTGGTGGAACCTGCTTATGCCAGGATTCTGCCTTGTTTGCCCAGTGGAGGGGCGGGGGTAGGGGGGAGACATGGCTCCTCCCGGCCTGCTCCTCCATGCCAAGGGAGCTGTTGGGGAGAGTTCTCAGACTACCCCACAAATTCTGCCCTTTATGCCGTTGCAAAGCTTTATCCTTGACTGCAGTCCTTTTCAGGCCTTCTGAAAGACCCCAAGCCTTATCTAGATTAAAGTAATTGATCTCGGATAGGATTAATTACCTTGTCTGGAGACAAAATAGCTCCTTTTGGAGCTGAAAACAGCAAAAACTTTGTTTTTTTTGTCCTGGCATTGCAGCGGTCCTCAGGTAAGGAGTGATGATGAGGAATGGGGGCGACCGGGAAGGGGGCTGGGGGGGGGTGGCAATGGCAATCAGTGGGGTGGGTAGCAGCGGTGATCACCAGGGGGTTAACGGTGGCCTGGTTTCTTTGAAAGTGGGGTTGGGAGGAGCACTTCTACTCCTCCCAGCTCCACATTCATGTAAGTATTTTTTAAACCTCACCTTGTTGGTTGCGGTCTGTAGCGATCTCTTTAAGGACCGTCCTGTTAGGCCGCATATAGACCAGATTTTCCTGAGTGCAGCCAGCACTGGTGCCAGCTGCCTCAGGGCAAACCAATCTTACAGAGGGGGCCTCAAACAGATGCTAGGCCCCTTATTTGCATATGCAAAGGATCTAATGCCTGTTTCATGCGTGGGCACTATATGACGATTTTTTGGCTTTTACCAATATGATGGACTTCCGGCTTGTAATGAGCGTGCGTTTCCTGCCTGCCATATAGGAGGTTTAGGTGGCCATTTATCGCCCGAAAACGGACACTGTGCAGCTGGATTTCTAGGCCAGGTTCCAGGCAGTTTTCTGAGACACTGAAACATTAAAGTGCCATCATTTGCTGGATAGAATATTTCTAAATATCTAATTTGAAGCAGTGATAGCTCCAGGTAACACAAATTGTCAAACCCAATGACACTGACAATCTACTCTGTGTGTATGAATTTATTGTTGTGCACTAATTATGTTCCTCCAAAAATCTATTCCTTAAATTGTTTCATTATTGATGTTCTGAGAACTTTCACAATTAAAGTGGACTGTGATTTGATTATAACTCTATATTCAGCTTTAAAATGATTGAGACACTCCACGGAAGGTTATGCAGCAAGGTTAGAATGATTAACTGCATGTCAGCAGACAGCTCGCTATGTGATTTGTGCAGAGGGGCACCATTCGTTGCCAGTCTATGTTAAAAGGCTGATTCTGTTGTGCTCATCTGATGTGGCCCTTCTCATAAGTACAAAATGCATATATGGTTGCAGAGTATGGATGCATCACTTTCAGAATGACATAAGGTACTTAGAATATATAGCACAGAAACAGGCCATTCGGCCCAACAGGTCCGTGTCTGTGTTTATATTCCACCCGAGTCTCCTCCCTCCACTCCCCTGCATCATCTAATCCTCTCAGCATATCCTTCTATTCCTTTCACCCTCATGTGTTGATCTAGCTTCCCCTTAAATGCATTTATGCTATTCGCCTTAACCACTCCTTGTGGTATCGAGTTCCACATTCAAACCACTCTCTGGGTAAAGTTGTTTCTCTTGAATTCCCTATTGGATTTATTAGAGACTATCTTATATTTATGGCCCCTAGTTCTGGACTCCCCTGCAAGTGGAAACATCTTGTCCACGTCTACCCTATCAAAACCCTTCATAATCATAGAATCATAGAAGTTTACAACATGGAAACAGGCCCTTCGGCCCAACATGTCCAGGTCTTAATCTTAAAGACCTCTAACAGATCACCCCTCAGTCTTCTCATTTCTAGAGAAAAGAGCCCCAGCCTGCTCAACCTTTCCTGACAGGCATAACCACTCAGTTCTGGTATCAGCCTAGTAATTTTTTTTGTACCTTCTCCAGTGCCTCTATATCCTTTTTATAATATGGAGACCAGACTGTGCACAATACTGCAAGTGTAGTCTAACCAAGGTTCTATACAAGTTTAACATAACTTCTCTGCTTTACGATTCTATCCCTCTAGAAATGAACCCCAGTGCTTGATTTGCTTTTTTTTCTGGCCTTATTAACCTGTGTTGCTACTTTTAGTGATTTGTGTATGTGTACCCTTAGATCCCTGTACTCCTCTACCTTATAATAAGAGTCTATTATAAGAATGATAGACTCTTATTATCCAAGCAATACGTGGCCCCCTTATTCCTCCTACCAAAATGTAATACCTCACACTTATCTATATTGAAATTCATTTGCCAATTACACACCCATTCTGCAAGTTTATTAATGTCTTCCTGTATTTTGTCGCAATCCTCCTATACCTCCCAATTTGGTGTCATCTGCAAATTTTGAAATTGTGCTTCCAATTCCCGAGTCTGAAAGATAAGAACTGTCAAGGAGGAGCAAAGGTCATTCGCTCTATTTAGCTTTTGCTTTTAATAATCCTAGCTTTCCCAGCCCAGCATCCATTTGTTTAGAATGCACCTAAGATGTTGGGATTGATTCTCTGTGATCTGTAGAAGAATTTTTATTTTGGTAATTATTTTCAACTCAAATTTCCAGCAAGACTTTCTGGTGTATCCTATCAATCAAGACCATAGGTTCTGAAGAGGTAAGTGTCATTAGAAGCTCCATCAAAATCTCTTGCTCAAGATTATGTTTGGAAATTACTGCTGTTACACATTTATCTATTTACTTCTGTGGAACTGGGTGATAAGACTTCAAATGTGAAATCATTTATATTACATTACAATGTTAGCAGATAGGATAGCATTAGAATGAGTGAATTTTTATCAATATGGTTTACTGTTAGAAAGCCTTTGCTGTCTGCTATGAATTACCTAAGCAAATTAAAGAACTGGATATGTTTATGGTAGCTTTAGCAGAACAGGGAACCTCCGATTACTGAGAGCCATAGTCAACAATAATAAAATCTAATACAACAGCATCAGCATCAGGTAATGTTTTGTTGGTGCACAATTCAGGGGTTAACTGTAAGTTGGTAAAAATTATTGGAAGTAACTGCTGGTCTCCTAACAATTTAGCTGTTTTCAGTCTGTGGGTTAAATGTGAGTTGCCTTGCCCACACAGCAGGACAGCCAATGAAAAGGGGAAGCACAAATCCTGTTTCTAACCTTTGAAATGCAATTATGGGTAATTAGGTCAGGCAGCAAGGCAAAGATCCGAAATGATAAATGGGCTAATTTTCAGAAGGAGACCAGTGGACTTTCAGGTGCGGAGGCTGTCTGGCTCCTGTTGCAGAACAGCAGCCGAAATGTCCCAAGATTGGCAGCTAGTGCCACAGCTGCAAGCCTCTCAGGTCTGCAATTACCCTTTTAATTCCACCCCTGTTTCCTAGTGCCAGAGGCACGACCGAGCATGTTAATGATTCACCTCACCAAATTTACGCATACTTTGGTCTGAATAGGCACAGTGCACTTTGGCCATGCTGTACCTGTCCAGTGCCTGGGCAGAGGGGCAGGAAAATTGGCCTTGTATAAAATATTAAGGGCCCAATTTTCTGAAAGGAGGACTGGATGGCACTCTCACCAAATTGCAACTTCGGGGTTTAAATTGGTTAACCCCCGAAAATGGGCGCTGGGATCGTGCTGCCTGGTGATTGCAATGATTGCTGCGTGCAGCCAGCGCTATCTGCGCTGTTGATTGGCTACACGCACCAGCAGGGAGCCCCAATATTGGGAGTGGCTAGCACTACTTAAAGGCAGCCTGCACCTCCTAAAGTTGGAGGTGCACTGTGGCTGCTGGGAGACCTGGAATTGGTGTGGCAACTAATTCAGTGCTGGAATATACTGAGGAATGGCTGGGCCTCCGAGAGAGCGTGCACCAAGGTTCTCGGACAAGGCACTAGAGGCCTTAGTGCAAGAGGTGGACGCACGGAGTGGCATCCTTTATCCACAGGGGGGCAGGAGGCCCTCCGGATACAGGCTGAAGAGGTAGTGGGAGGCTGAGGTGGTTGAGGTAAATGCCAGGAGCATCGCATAACGTACATGGATGCAATGCAGGAAGAAGCTCAATGATTTGACTCGAATGGTTAAGGTAAGTGACTTCAACTGTCAAGTGGGATGTCCTACTAACTGCACCACTAGCCTCACCCACTGCTCCACGCACTCCACCTCCCATCACCCACCTACCAACAAACTCTTTGCATCAGTGCACAACTCTTCAAATCAGATATTGCATCTCACCCTCACACGGTATTACTCTTGCAAGCCGCATACTCAGAACTCACAGGTGACAAACACTGCAGCTTTTCAACCATGACAACCACATCACCCAAACATCTTGCAGGGCACTCACTGACATGCTTACCTCTTTCTTGAAGGAGAAGGTGGCGCATAACAACGGGCAGCAGGAAAGACCTGGGGGAGGACAGGCACGCCTACAAGTCCTCACCCCCATGGAAGACACAGTACTGGGGATCAGTGAACGTGCCATCGCTGCAGCCATGGCCACTGGCGGTGCTGGAGGTATCGATGATGAGAGTCTCTGCATACCTAATCCTTCATCTCGCTCCCCATTTCTCACTCAATCCACAATTTTTTCTGACTCACATGCTGCAGATGGTGTAAGCACGCACATCTTACTTTCCCCTCTCCCCTCACCACAACTCAACCCATGTCCCTTTGTCATTGCAGATACCCAAGAACCGGAACCGGCACCGTCAGAATAGGCAGAGGAAGATGGCAGCGATGATGAAGACACACTGTCGCTCAATCTTACACTCGCAGCCACCAGCTCAGAGACTGACACTGCACGTACTTTAGAGGCTAGGATAGAGGAGGGATCTGCATGTGGTGAGACACTGGGCACAAGAGCACAGGAGCCGGGGCGGGTTGGACACTAGTTCTGCTGCCAAGGAGTCAGAAGAAGCTACGGACGTACGCAACCAAATGCTTGGTGCAGTGGAAAGTCTGCACACAATGTCAAGGGAAATGGAGGAGCCCAGCTCCAACTTGGCACAGGGCTTTGCACTGAGCTTGGAGCCCATCCTTTCCCACATGGAACGGGTGGTCACCTCCCTCAGCACACCTGTGGAACCCATCATGATGCAGTGTCTGATGAATGATGTCACAGCTTCCATTGCAGCACAAACATCTGCCATCCAAGGTTTGACTGCTGTGTTTGGAGCTCAAACTGCTGCCATCGTGGCTCTGGGTACCACTGTTGAAAGGGGCATTGAAGGCATCACAGCAGTTCAGCAATCTGTTCTCCAACAGATCACCATGATTGCTGAGGCATAAGAACATAAGAACATAAGAAATTGGAGCAGGAGTAGGCCAATCGGCCCCTCGAGCCTGCTCCGCCATTCAATAAGATCATGGCTGATCTGATCCCAACCACAAATCTAAGAACACAAGAAGTCGGAGCAGGACCCGGCCACATAGCCCCTGGGCCCTCTCCGCCACCCACAGGGCATTGACCGATCCGAACTCAGCTTCATGTCCAATTTCCTGCCCGCTCCCCATAACCCCTAATTCCCTTTACTTCTAGGAAACTGTCTATTTCTGTTTTAAATTTATCTAATGATGTAGCTTCCACAGCTTCCTGGGGCAGCAAATTCCACAGACCTACCACCCTCTGAGTGAAGAAGTTTCTCCTCATCTCAGTTTTGAAAGAGCAGCCCCTTATTCTAAGATTATGCCCCCTAGTTCTAGTTTCACCCATCTTTGGGAACATCCTTACTGCATCCACCCGATCAAGCCCCTTCACAATCTTATATGTTTCAATAAGATCGCCTCTCATTCTTCTGAACTCCAATGAGTAGAGTCCCAATCTACTCAACCTCTCCTCATATGTCCGCCCCCTCATCCCCGGGATTAACCGAGTGAACCTTCTTTGTACTGCCTCGAGAGCAAGTATGTCTTTTCTTAAGTATGGAGACCAAAACTGTATGCAGTATTCCAGGTGCGGTCTCACCAATACCTTATATAACTGCAGCAATACCTCCTTGTTTTTATATTCTATCCCCCTAGCAATAAAAGCCAACATTCCGTTGGCTTTCTTGATCACCTGCTGCACCTGCATACCAACTTTTTGATTTTCTTGCACTAGGACCCCCAGATCCCTTTGTACTGCAGTACTTTCCAGTCTCTCGCCATTAAGAAAATAACTTGCTCTCTGATTTTTCCTGCCAAAGTGCATAACCTCACATTTTCCAATATTATATTGCATCTGCCAAATCTCCGCCCACTCACCCAGCCTGTCTATATCCCCTTGCAGGTTTTTTATGTCCTCCTCACTCTCTACTTTCCCTCCCATCTTTGTATCATCTGCAAATTTTGATATGTTGCACTCGGTCCCCTCCTCCAAATCGTTAATATAGATTGTAAAGAGTTGGGGACCCAGCACCGACCCCTGTGGAACACCACTGGTTACTGGTTGCCAGTCCGAAAATGAACCATTTATCCCAACTCTCTGCTTCCTGTTTGATAACCAATCCTCCACCCATGCCAGAATATTACCCCCAATCCCGTGATTTTTTATCTTAAGTAATAATCTTTTATGTGGCACCTTGTCGAATGCCTTCTGGAAGTCTAAATACACTACGTCCACTGGTTCCCCTTTATCCACCCTATACGTTATATCCTCGAAGAACTCAAGCAAATTTGTCAGACATGACTTCCCCTTCATAAAGCCATGCTGACTTTGTCCTATTAAATTATGCTAATCTAAATGTTCCGTTACTGTCTCCTTAATAATAGACTCCAAAATTTTACCCACCACAGATGTTAAGCTAACTGGCCTACAATTTCCAGCCTTCTGCCTACTACCCTTTTTAAATAACGGTGTTACATTAGCAGTTTTCCAATCTGCCGGGACCTCTCCTGAGTCCAGGGAATTTTGGAAAACTATCACCAAAGCATCCACAATCCCTACTGCCACTTCCCTCAAGACCCTAGGATGGAAGCCATCAGGTCCAGGGGATTTATCCGCCTTGAGTCCCATTATTTTACTGAGTACCATCTCTTGAGTGATTTTAATCGTATTTAGCTCCTCCCACCGCCCCAGGAGAGTGACAGTAGCGCCATAGAAGACAAACCTGCTCTCCTCTCCCAGGATGGCAGCATTGCTGCTCCCACCCCTGCCACTCCACCAGCGCCCTTGCTGTTGCCTGTCAGCCAGCCAGGCCAGGCTGCTGCAGCCTAGGCCGAGATGGTGCAGTCTGCAGCCAGGCCCTCCGGCCTAGAGATGCTCGAGGTCGTCCTCCAAGGCCATCTGCGGTCTCCTCAATTGAAGGTCAGCAGCCTTTCACCACCCATGCTCCAGCTACTGGGGATGCACCTCATAGGAGCTCTAGGATAGGTAAAGGCACACGAGCGACAGGTTCTAAGGGAATGCACAAGGGTGAATAGTCTCATTTTGTTTGATTTATGACACGTGTTAATTTATAAATTTGGATTTGAATTTGCATTTGGTGTTGGTTTTCATTTCTGCAATGGGCTGAGAGAGGAAGCAATGTGTAATCATAAGGAGGACGATTTGATGGTCATGTGGGAGTGGAAAGGTAAGGAGTGTAGCACTGTTGGTGAATGGAGAGGTATCGTTGAGGTTACTGGTATCGCTCATTAATCATCTGATCATGCAGAGCCCTGGCAGACAGGGCCTGTCTACTTTGCTGCCTCCCTGCCTCTTGTTGCACTTCCTCCACCACCTCCTCCACTTCCTCCACCTCCACCACCTCTTCCTCCTTTTCTCCTGCCTCTTACTCAGGTTCTTGGCAGATAGATGGTGGCAAGGGCTGTTCCCTCATAATGGCGAGGTTGTGCCTCATGCAGCATATAATGACAAATCTTGATACTCGTTCAGCTGAGTACTGCAGGCTCCTCCAGAGCAGTCCAGGCAGCGGAAGCGTTGCTTAAGGACACCTATGGTGTGCATTATGATATTCCATGCGGTAGCATGGCTCTCATTGTACTCCTGTTGTGCATGTGTGCGTGCGTTCCAGATTGGAATCATAAGCCACTTCATGAGGGAATAACCATTGTTGCCCAGTAGCCAGCTTTTGACTTGCCGTGTTGGTTGAAATACAGGTGGCACATTGGACTGCAGCAGAATGAAGGAATCATGACTGCTGCCAGGATAGCAGGCATTAACCTGCATTACGTGCTGTGTGTGGTTGCACACCACCTGCACATTGAGGGAACGGAATCCCTTTCTGTTCATGAATATGGCCGAGTTCAGATGAGGAGCACGTGTGGCAATATGCGTGCAGTCAATGGCATTGAGAAGCCTGCAATGCGAGCAAATCCTCGTGCTCGCTCATGCAGCATGTCTCTGTCAAGAGGAAACATGATGAATCTGTTTCTGAGTGCATACACAGCCTCCGTGACTTCCCCTATTGCAGCAGTGCATTGCAAACTGCGAGATGTTGTTTATATTGCCAGCAGCAGTCTGAAAGGAGCCAGAGCCGTAAAAATTAAGCGCCACAGTTACCTTGACAGCCACCGGCAATGCTGTCCTTGCCCTGCTTTGAGGCTGCAGTTGTGGCTACAGCAGTTGACAAATCTCAGTCACGACCTCTTTAGTGAACCGCAGCCATCGGATGCACTGGTCATCGCTGAAGTTGAGGTAAAAGAATTGGTCCCTGAAGGCCCTCGTTGGATATGGCTTCCTGCTGAGTGCACTGCTCCTCCTCCTCCCTCTTCTAGCAGCTTGTCCTGCTCTGCGTGGCCTCTCTGCATGCTTCCACTCATGTTCAGTTCCCAGAGGAAGCCCTAGCAGGTCACCCATGTCTGGCAGCAACCTTGTTCAGCACACTATTTTAAATGCCACTAACAGTATTACATGACCAGCCAGACCACTCTCTATATAAAATAGTAATTTTCTCCAAGTATAGGAAACTTCCACGAACACCCACAATTGTACTGCCAAAATAACTAATCCAGCAATTAACCAGTAATACCTGCATGCTTCCTGTAAATACCGCTGGTGGAGGGTCCTACATGCCCTTTAGCTCCGGTTCAGCTGTGTGAGGTTAGGAGGGTTGGCTGGAGCAGGGAGTTCGAAAATGGCACCAGCTGTTTCCAATCAGCATTGCACACTGATTAACGTCATAATCTCCCTACTCTACATGCTGCCGGCATTCTTTAGGTGCGCATGCGCAAACGCCTTTACCAAGATGGTGTCCTACGCATGTCATGCCAGAAGTACGTATCTCGGATGCCATTTTTGGGGCATAGAAGTCCATATAGTGCCTACACAACGGGTGCTATGTGTCCCAATTTAGCCCCTATAGACTTTGAACCAATGAATGGTTTTATTTACATAACATAGGAAGAGGAGTAGGCCATTCAGCCCCTCGTGCTTGCTCCGCCATTTGATAAGATCATGGCTGATCTGTGATCTAACTCCATATACCCGCCTTTGGCCCGTATCCCTTAATACCTTTGGTTGCCAAAAATCTATCTATAAGATACACATATATATATATATATAAGATACATGAATAACACAGTAAAACACAGGGAAATATATATTGCTCTACACTCTGCAAATAGACAAAAATAATAAAGACACAACTCACTTTTTCTCTAAACATAGGGCCACGCAGCAAAATACAATTAAGGAAATATTAAAACAAAAAAAAACCTAACCCCCCTCTGCCCCAGGAATATTTCCCTTTTCCTTTTTAGGTGCCTGTGTCTCGATTTGGTGAGAGTGCCATCCAGTCCACATGTCTAAGAGAGAGGAATCACATAATGGCAAAGAATCATAGAATCATAGAAAGGTTACAGCATGGAAGGAGGCCATTCGGCCCATCGAGTCCGAGCCGGCTCTACGCAAGAGCAATCCAGCTAGTCCCACTCTCCCGTTCTAACCCCGTGGCCCTGCAAATTTTTCCTTTCAAGTACTTATCCAGTTCCCTTTTAAAAGCCATGATTGAATCTGCCTCCACCACCCCTTCGGGCAGTGCATTCCAGATCCTAACCACTCGCTGCATAAAAAGGTTTTTCTTCATGTCACCTTTGGGTTCTTTTGCCAATCACCTTAAATCTATGTCCTCTGGTTCTTGACCCTTCCGCCAATGGCAACAGTTTCTCTCTATCTATTCTGTCTAGACCCTTCATGATTTTAAATACCTCTATCAAATCTCCTGTCAACCTTCTATGTTCCAAGGAGAACAACCCCAGCTTCTCCAGTCTATCCACGTAACTAAAATCCCTCATCCCTGGAATCATTCTAGTAAATCTTTTCTGCGTCCTCTCTAAGGCCTTCACATCTTTCCTAAAGTGGAGTGCCCAGAACTGGACACAATACTGCAGTTGTGGTCAAACCAGTGTTTTATAAAGATTCACCATGACTTCCTTGCTTTTGTACTCTATGCCTCTATTTATAAAGCCCAGGATCCCATATCCTTTTTTAACCACTTTCTCAACCTGCCCTGCCACTTTCAACGATTTGTGCACATATACCCTCAGATCGCTGTGTTCCAGACCCCTTTTAGAATTGTGCCCTCTAGTTTATATTGCCTCTCCTCGTTCTTCCTACTGAAATGTATCACTTCGCATTTTTCTGTGTTAAATTGCATCTGTCACACGTCTACCCATTCCACTAGCCTGTCTATATCCTCTTGAAGCCTATCACTATCCTCCTCACTGTTCACTACACTTCCAAGTTTTGTGTCATCTGCAAATTTTGAAATTGTGCCCTGTACACCTAAGTCCAAGTCATTAATATATATCAAGAAAAGCAGTGGTCCTAGTACTGACCCCTGGGGAACACCACTGTACATCTCCCTCCAGTCCGAGAAACAACCATTCACCACTACTCTCTGTTTCCTGTTACTTAGCCAATATTGTATCCATGCTTCTACCGCCCCCTTTATTCCTTGGGCTTCAATCTTGATTACAAGCCTTTATGCGGCACTTTATCAAATGCCTTTTGGAAGTCCATATACACCACATCAACAGCATTGCTCGCATCGACCCTCTCTGTTACCTCATCAAAAAACTCTATCAAGTTAGTTAAACACAATTTGCCTTTAACAAATCCATGCTGGCTTTCCCTAATCAATCCACACTTGTCCAAGTGACTGCTAATTCTGCCCCGGATTATCATTTCTAAAAGTTTCCCCACCACCTAGATTAAACTGACTGGCTTGTAGTTGCTGAGTTTATCCTTACACCCTTTTTTGAACAAGGGTGTAACATTTGCAATACTCCAATCCTCTAGCACCACCCTCGTATCTAAAGATGTTTGGAAGATTATGGCCAGTACTACTGCAATTTCCACCCTTACTTCCCTCAGCAACCTAGGATGCATCCCATCCGGACCGGTGATGTGTATCACGTGATACAGTAGTTGGTGCACAGAGCAACGGTTCTCTGTTTCAATCTCTTGGTCTCGCTATCATTTTCTGGACATTGGGCAGGAAAAGGTGCACTCTGGATGAAGGGGGTGTAGAAGAGCTTTCTCCTGAAGTAGCCCAGGTAACCCTCTCTGGACAGCAGTCAGGCGCTGGAGTTTCCAGCAGCATAGGGCTGGTGGGCATCAAAGGCGCATCCATAGTGATGTAAATAAGGTGCGCTCCCCTGACCCCCGCAAACTCCAGTGGCATCAGTGCTCTGGAGCACCAGCAGGAATAACCCGGGTTAGTGCCAGGATCACAGCCTGTTGTTTATCAGGCCCATTCTTTAATGTTTAATATCAACAAGTAAGATAAGCGGATTATTAGTGAGGAAAGGCTGTCAGTTGATCAGAAATATCCATTTACAAGTTTTGACTCTTTAAAATAAGACATTGAACCAAGGCCATGTCTGCCCATTCCGGTGGACATAAAATATTCCATGGCACCATTTGGAAAGCATGGAGTTCTCTAAGTGACCTAGCCAAAATTCCGCCATCAACCAAAACCACCAACAAGTTAACTGGTCAATAATTTCAGTGGCTGTTTGTTGAACCTTGCTGTGGACAAATTGGCTGCAGCATTTGCCTACATAACAGTGACTACACATCAAAAGTCATGCTTTTTCTGTGAAGCACTTTGGGACATCCTGAAAACATGAATGACACAGTATCACTGCAAGTTCTTTTTCTCTTATAACAACTGCAATTTGCATCTTTTGTTTTGACAAATTCACTGTCAAATTCCAAAGACTGATGGAGTCAATTCTGCAAGGACTCCTGAGGTTCACTTGTTACAGTGATATTGTTATCTGCTCAAAGTCATTTGAAGAGCACTTGGGAAAACTGAGGGAATGTTTTCAGAGGTTAGTGATTAGCTGGACTAAAAGCTTTGCCCTTTAAGGGGATTGAAATTCCTCTGTGCACTAATTTCTGTGTACTGTTTAATATGTTAATGTCAAATTCCTGTGTTCACCAAATTGTTGACCAATTTATTTTGAGTCAGTTAACGATTTCATGAAAACATCATGCACATGAATTTGACAGGAATGCATTGATTAGTGTGCTCAATCAAATTTCAATCATTCAAGTATTATTTTATGTGAAATTAAATTACATATTTGGAACACATTACCGAATTCCCTGTGGCAAGTGACAAGTCAGAGGATACACCATATTATAAGGGCAGAAGCATTGCATTATCAAATGTACAGTGTATTATTCTGCTGCAATGTTTCTAAGATCCTCCGGTCAATTAAAGGGTAATTGCTGTTAAGTACTTTCTTGGGTCAATTTTTTTAAAATTCATTCATGGGATGTGGATTAAAGAGTAAGTGGTGTTGCTGGGGAATTTTCTTGGTAAATTGGCAGCTACTTCTGACTTTGCCCCAAGGTTAGAGGAAACCATTTTTTAAAAGTTTTTTATTATACTTTTTTAAAGTATGACACAGAAATTAGCACATGCGAAAAAGTGCGGTGCTTTAAAGTAGGACACCTGAATTATGATGGATGTATCCAAGGTGCGAGAGTTTTAGATATACTAACAGATCTCCTATGGCATTGCTCACAGTGAGTTATGATGATATGAGAGGAACCTTGTACCATGTAGCTCACAGTGTATTATAACACGGTGAATCTCCCCTACCATTACGCACAAGCGGAACATGAAGGGAAAAAAATTGGATAAGGGTCGTTCTGGGCAACGTTTGCGCTAACACCCCGAGCCTGACGGACCCTGGGCAGGCAAGACGCAAGTTTGGACCCAAGGGAGCACTTACCTGCAATCAGCGTTCCTTTCCAGGCCTTGCACGTGGAATCAATGCAATTTGCACTTTCCACCATCAGCGGGAGCGCCATCTCTTAAAGGGAGGATGTTTCTTAGAAATCTCTTAAAGGTAGCTGGTACCTGTTATTTGCTGAAAATAACAGTTTACTGTCTGCATGGAGTCTGAGCAGAGATCAGAAATCGCACATGTAAAACACAGATGCAGGTCCCATCCCTATGTTTACACACTGATGAGTTATGTTAAAACATTGAATAAAGGTTGCGCACTACTAAATCCCACATCCTCCAATCTGCATGCCAGACCTCACCAATCTGCCGACCTGAGTCGGTACCAGGCCTGCGAGAGTGCATGCACCAAGGTTCTCTGCTGATGCACTAGAGACCTTGGGTGCAAGAGGTGGACAGAAGGAGGGACATTCTATATCCTTGGGGGGGGGGGGGGGGGGTGCAAGAGGCCCTCCAGACATGTGCTCAAAAGGCATGGAGAGGCAGCGGGGATGAAGTCAATGCCAGGCGCACAGCATCATGAACATGGATGCAGTGCAGGAAGAAGCTCAATGCTTTGACATGAGTGGTCAAGGTGAGTGAGATCAACTGGCAAGTGGCGTCTCCTACCAACTGCACCATGCACTACACCCCCCATCTCCCACATACCAATAAACTCTTTCCATCAATACTCAACTCTGCCAATCAGATGCTTCCTCTCACCCTCACACATTACCACTGTTCTCAAGCTGTCCACCCACAACTCACAGGTCACACACATTGGCAGCTATTCAACCATGACAGGCACATCACCCAGGCATATGTCCCGCTTTCTTGAAGGAGAAGGTGGCACATACCAAGAGGCAGCAAGTGGCCGTGGCATTTAGCCCCTCGAGCCTGTTCCACTATTCAATGAGATCATGGTGGACCCTGTGACCTAACTCCATATACCCGACTTAGCCCCATATCCCTTAATATCCTTGGTTCACAGAAATCTATCAATCTCAGATTTAACATTCACAAGTGAGCTAGCATTAACTGCTGTCTGAAGAAGAGCGTTCCAAACGTCTCCCACTCTTTGCGTATAGAAGCATTTCCTAACTTCATTCCTGCACGTCCTGGCTCTAAATGTTAGGCTATGTCCCCGCGTCCTAGTATTGAAGTCTAGGAGACCTCCAAAAACAGTTACAAATGTCTCTCCAGCCAGAGGCAATAATCCAGCCACTAACCTGTAATTCCTGCATGGTACCTTTAAATAGCAGCGGTGGGGGTCCTCCAGGCACTCTGAGACACGTTCAGGTGGTCGGGGTTAAGATTGTGCGTTGAGTTGAGTGTTAAGTCCCAAAATGCTGTGTATCACTTTAAATCAACATTGCACACTGATTGAAGCCATTTTCTCCCTACTTGACATGATTCCAGCATTTGTTATCTGTGCCTGTGCAAACCCCTATACCAAGATGGCATCTGGCGCACCTCTCGCAGGAAATGTGCGTGCGCATCCAAGACGCCATCTTGGATGTCGGAGAGGCCGTGTAGCGCCGAAACAACAGGAGCTACACGGTCCAATTTAGTGCCCCATATCTCTCTTCCTGTTAATGTCTCTCTGTACTTTTTCCCCACTTCACTATTTCTTATTGTGTATCTCTCTCTCTCTCTCTCTCTCACTCTCTCTCTCTCCCTGTCTTTGTCTTGTGCTTATTCTCTTTCTTGTTGCTTACATGGTTGTCATGTACTTTTCTCATCTTAGTATGGGGAGAGATAATATGAAGTGTTAATATTGAAGGTATCTCAAACTAGAAGGACATTAACTGAAGTTCAGAACGAATTTGGTGACAATAAGGTAAGTGATTTGAATGGAAGCAGTACTGTGCATTGTACAGTATACTACACAGTGATCACATTTTGGCCAGACAATAGATTTCGGAGCATCTTGTTGCTATAGGCACAGCTGGAAAATATGATATGCCTTAAGGGAGAAAATAAATGAGTGAAACTATCATCTCAAAGACATTGCGTATAAAGAGAAATGTTCTGCAATTATGAATGAGCTATGGAAATTTCCATAAGCTATGGAAATCTGTTGCAGGAAACAGCTAACCATCTAATGCATACATGGAAGTACAATGTGATTATAAAATTGGGCAAGGGAAGCTAATATTTGCATTTAAGTGTAGCCTGTGGAGAAATAGAACTGGCAAAATGGAACAATGAGGCAAGAATTGTGGTCCCGTTGCAGTGCGATTGCTGGAAAGGATGTGCTCTTTGCACTGGGCATGCAAGAAGTGAACCTCCCTGTGTATTGCGTGGTCTACTCATTACATACAACTCAGATTACGCTGAGAGACTCTGCCGTCGTACCTCTCGCACACTCCGCAACCATCTCGTACACCAACTCTACAGCAGACGCCGCAACCTCGAAACCAAAATAGAGTCCATACTCTCAACCTGTACTCAAGACACAGCAGACCAGCTACGAGACACCGCCAAACAGACGAGGCAACGGAACTACGCTGCCTACATGAAAACCAAGAGCAGGAAGCTTGAGAAACTCAGCATCACCACCAGCATCAACCAAGCTTCCCCTGGTGCCATGGTTGCAACCACAGGGAAGTCTACTGTCAATTTGTCCGACGACACGATTCAACCAGACGAAATCGAAGTTCTCAGCCGAGGGCTACATTTCTGCCCCACCACCAAAATGGACCCCATCGGTCTCGCGGCGGACACAGAGGAATTCATCAGGAGAATGAGGCTCCGGGAATTCTTCCACAAATCCCAAGATTTCAGCAGCGAACCCAATGAGACAATCGACGATCCGGAACAGCAGACAGAGGGATCCGCGGTACAGCAACCGAAGAAGAATGAGTCAAACTAGGCTTCTCCGGAGGGTCGCTGCCCTAAGCTTGACATGTATGCTCAAGCTGTCAGGAGATGCGTCAACGCCAGATTCATCAGCCGCACTCACAAGACAGTCCAGAATGTCACCCGAGCACAACGCAACGCCATCGACGCTCTCAAGACCAACCACAACATCGTCATCAAACCAGCGGACAAAGGAGGAACCATCGTCATATAGAACAGAGCGGACTATTGCAAAGAAGCATACCGACAACTGGACAACCAGGAACACTACAGACAGTTACCCGCAGATCCGACCAAAGAACACACCCACCAGCTCAACAAACTGATCAAGACCTTCGATCCAGACCTTCAAAGCATCCTATGTGCTCTCATCCCACGTACTCCCCGCGTGGGAGACTTCTACTGCCTCCCAAAGATACACAAAGCCAACACACCCGGACATCCTATCGTATCAGGCAACGGAACCATGTGTGAGAACCTCTCTGGATACGTCGAGGGCATCCTGAAACCCATCGTACAGGGAACCCCCAGCTTCTGTCGCGACACTACAGACTTCCTACAAAAACTCAGCATCCACAGACCAGTTGAACCAGGAACACTTCTCACCACGATGGACGTCTCGACACTCTACACCAGTATCCCCCACGATGACGGCATCGCTGCAACAGCATCAATGCTCAACACCAACAACAGCCAATCTCCAGACGCCATCCTACAACTCATCCGCTTCATCCTGGATCACAATGTCTTCACCTTCGATAACCAGTTCTTTACCCAAACACACGGAACAGCCATGGGGACCAAATTCGCACCCCAATACGCCAACATTTTCATGCACACGTTCGAGCACGACTTCTTCACTGCACAGGACCTCCAACCAACGCTATACACCAGATACATCGACGACATTTTCTTCCTGTGGACCCACGGCAAAGAATCACTGAAGAGACTACACGATAACATCAACAAGTTCCATCCCACCATCAAACTCACTATGGACTACTCCTCAGAATCGGTTTCTTTCTTGGACACACGAATCTCCATCAAAGACGGGCACCTCAGCACCTCACTCTACCGCAAGCCCACGGACAACCTCATGATTCTTCACTTTTCCAGCTTCCACCCTAACCACGTCAAAGAGGCCATCCCCTATGGACAGGCCCTGCGAATACACAGGATCTGCTCAGACGAGGAGGAACGCGATGGACACCTACAGACGCTGAAAGCTGCCCTTGTAAGAACGGGATATGACGCTCGACTCGTCGATCGACAGTTCCGACAGGCCCCAGCGAAAAATCGCATAGACCTCCTCAGAAGACAAACACGGGACGCAACCAACAGAGTATCCTTCGTCGTCCAGTACATCCCCGGAGCGGAGAAACTACGCCATGTTCTCCGCAGCCTTCAACATGTCATCGATGACGACGAACACCTCGCTAAGGCCATCCCCACACCTCCACTACTCGCCTTCAAACAGCCACCCAACCTCAAACAGACCATCGTTCGCAGCAAATTACCCAGCTTTCAGGAGAACAGCGTCCATGACACCACACAACCCTGCCATGGCAACCTCTGCAAGACATGCCAGATCATCGACACAGACACCACCATCACACGAGAGGACACCACCCACCAGGTACATGGTTCATACTCCTGTGACTCGGCCAAAGTTGTCTACCTCATATGTTGCAGGAAAGGATGCCCCGGAGCATGGTACATTGGCGAGACCATGCAGACACTGCGACAACGGATGAACGGACACCGCGCAACAATCGCCAGACAGGAGGGTTCCCTTCCAGTCGGGGAACACTTCAGCAGTCAAGGACATTCAGCCACCGATCTTCGGGTAAGCGTTCTCCAAGGCGGCCTTCGAGACACACGACAATGCAAAATTGTCGAGCAGAAATTGATAGCCAAGTTCCGCACCCATGAGGGCGGCCTCAACTGGGATCTTGGGTTCATGTCACGCTGCACGTAACCCCACCAGCGGAAAAAAAAGTTATCTGTTTTTAATACAACTGGACATTCTTTCTCTCTCTCTGCCTTTCGGGTCTCTCTCTCTCTTTGTCTGTGTAATCTGACCCATTGTGTATTCAGTATACAGGGATGTAATGTTTTCCGTGGCTAACCTGTCTGAACACCAACGACACCTTTGATTGCTGTGACCGTCTTCCCGTCTAATATATGCTATGCGATTTTAGAACCTCACTCACCTGACGAAGGAGGTAAGCTCCGAAAGCTTGTGATTTTCAAATAAAACTGTTGGACTATAACCTGGTGTTGTAAGATTGCTTACATTTGTCCACCCCAGTCCATCACCGGCATCTCCACATCATTATAATGTTAGTGATGCGTCCTTTGTATGATTGGGGCATTGTGCAGAGAATGCTGTGAGGCTGAGATATTTCACACAACAGCCAATTTAAAGAACTGCTGCTCTGCCTTAAGGGGGAACTGACCAGCCTCCACAGAATGGCTGAAAGCAATTCGCAGGGGCCAGGACATCAGAAGACTGCATCCTTCATGGAGAGAGCCCTGGAAGTGATGATGAGGGAGATTCAGCAAAGGAGGGAAGCAATTTCTAAGTCTGAGGAACCCCCTCATCTAAATGCTGCAAGATCTTCATGGGAGGATATTACAAAGCAGCTCAGTGCAGTGTTCCTTGTAAGGAGGACACGTAGATAAGAAATGCTCTATACCCTCAGGATCTGAGTTAGAAGCCTTACCTTACCAACCCTGCCAAGGTCATTGCACTTCTTGCTGAATTGCAGCCAAGTTCTGGGTGCAATGCTCCTGGCCTTGACCTTCTTTGTACACCTCTTTTGCCACTGCTGCCAGACCATTTGTTCGGTGGGAGCGGCACTTCACTCCTCCAGTGGGCCGCTTCCACTAGGACTCACAGTGCAGCATTTGAGAACCTTGGGACCCTCACAGCAGCTTTTTCAGGTATGTCTGAAGTGTCCAAGGCAGATTCCACTGTTCAGCAGCCGAAATGTATCTCCCCTTTAATAGGTGCAGGCTGCCTTTAAATAGTGTTCTTGACACGTTATTTTTAGGGTGAACTGCGAACTGCCAATGAACAGCGTGAGGCTCAGGGACCAATTTCACTACTTAACGGTCCCATGTGCTCAGACAGAGGATCAATGCACAGTGTGGATTTGGTGTCCAAAAATGGGCGCGGACCAATTTCAACCCCTTTATCTCTTGTTTGGAGTCAACAAAGAACTTCAACTTCCATCTACAGAGAAGATTGATGGCTATCTCAATTTTCGCTGTTGTCTGCTAACTTTGGGTGTCAGCCTTGGCCCAGTAGTAGTACTCTCACCTGTGAGTCAGAAGGTCATGGATTCATGCCTCACTGGCCGCTACTTATCACTCTACCACATCACTAAAAAAACAGATTATCTGGTTATTTATCTCATTGGTGTTTATGGGATCTTGCTGTGTGCAAATTGGTTGCTGCGTTTCCCTACATTACAACAGTGACTACACTTCACAAAATACTTCAGTGGGACATCTTGAGGTCATGAAAGGCACGATATAAATAGTTTCTATGTTTAGCAGTTATGTCAGTCTGTGGTTGTCTGAAAATGTAGCAGAGAATTTAACCCCTAATCACCTCATTTGAGGAATGGAAATTAAAAGCCACAGTTCTTCATAATACATAATCTATGGATTATAAGGTGCAACAAAAGTACAAGGGAATGGGATTAGAATAGATACCTTGGTGGGGGAGTTAGCACTAGTATAGGCACAATGGGTTGAATGACTCCTTTTCCAAACCATATATTTGACTTTCCTTTATAAAATCCTGCTATACACTTAATAATTCGCAACGTTATTATGCAGTGACTTAACAATTCATACACACATCAGGCAAATCATTAATGCATATACAACCTTTAAACCAAGGATTTTGCTCATCGGGCCTGAAGGTTGATCAGCTCTTCAGAACTCAATGACCTTTTCTTCTTGCGGAATGTGCAACTGGAGTGTGCGTTCCTTGTGACTGCTGGGTGGTGAAGTGCAGAGAAGAGAAAAGAGTAGGGAAGAGGAGAGAGAGCCTTCTTCTCTCAAAGTCTTTTTATATTTTTTTTTACCACATTCAGCACACACAATATGAATTGATGTTAACATGCCTTGCCATCTTCAGCACCTCAGTATGCTCATCACAACATAACATATCTTTGATCATGCTTAATATTGCCTTCTGATCTCTTACAGGGCCTTTAGCCATGATGTGGAGATGCCGGTGATGGACTGGGGTGGACAAATGTAAGGAATCGTACAACACCAGGTTATAGTCCAACAATTTTATTTTAAAATCACAAGCTTTCGGAGATTATCCCCTTCGTCAGGTGAGTGAGTGAATAAGAGGTTCTCAAATCACATATCTTATATTAGGCTGGGACACCATCACACCAATCAAAAGGTGTCATTGGTGTTCAGACGGGTTAGCCACGGAAAACAGTAGGTCCCAGTATGCTGAATACACATTGTGTCAAATTACACAGACAGAGAGAAAGAGACCCAAAAGGCAGAGAGAGAGAGAATATTAAAAACAGATAACTTTTTTTTCCCCCTTGCTGGTGGGGTTACGTGTAGCGTGACATGATCCCAAGATCCCGGTTGAGGCCGTCCTCATGGGTGCGGAACTTGGCTATCAATTTCTGCTCGACAATTTTGCGTTGTTGTGCGTCTCGAAGGCCGCCTTGGAGAACGCTTACCCGAAGATCGGTGGCTGAATGTCCTTGACTGCTAAAGTGTTCCCTGACTGGGAGGGAACCCTCTTGTCTGGCAATTGTTGCGGGGTGTCCGTTCATCCGTTGTCGCAGTGTCTGCATGGTCTCGCCAATGTAGCATGCTCCGGGGCATCCTTTCCTGTAACGTATGAGGTAGACAACGTTGGCCGAGTCACAGGAGTATGAACCATGTACCTGGTGGGTGGTGGCCTCTCGTGTGATGGTGTTATCCGTGTTGATGATCTGGCATGTCTTGCAGAGGTTGCCGTGGCAGGGTTGCGTGGTGTCGTGGATGCTGTTCTCCTGAAAGCTGGGTAATTTGTTGCGAACGATGGTCTGTTTGAGGTTGGGTGGCTGTTTGAAGGCGAGTAGTGGAGGCGTGGGGATGGCCTTAGCGAGGTGTTCGTCGTCATCGATGACATGTTGAAGGCTGCGGAGAACATGGCGTAGTTTCTCTGCTCCGGGGAAGTACTGGACCAACTCTGTTGGTTGCGTCCTGTGTTTGTCTTCTGAGGAGGTCAATGCGATTCTTCGCTGTGGCCCGTCGGAACTGCCGATCGACAAGTCGAGCGTCATATCCCGTTCTTACGAGGGCGTCTTTCAGCGTCTGTAGGTGTCCATCGCGTTCCTCCTCGTCTGAGCAGATCCTGTGTATTCGTAGGGCCTGTCCATAGGGGATGGCCTCTTTGACGTGGTTAGGGTGGAAGCTGGAAAAGTGGAGCATCGTGAGGTTGTCCGTGGGCTTGCGGTAGAGTGAGGTGCTGAGGTGCCCGTCTTTGATGGAGATTTGTGTGTCCAAGAAAGAAACCGATCCTGAGGAGTAGTCTATGGTGAGTTTGATGGTGGGATGGAACTTGTTGATGTTATCGTGTAGTCTCTTCAGTGATTCTTCGCCGTGGGTCCATAGGAAGAAAATGTCGTCGATGTATCTGGTGTATAGCGTTGGTTGGAGGTCCTGTGCAGTGAAGAAGTCCTGCTCGAACTTGTGCATGAAAATGTTGACGTATTGGGGTGCGAATTTGGTCCCCTTGGCTGTTCCGTGTGTTTGGGTAAAGAACTGGTTATCGAAGGTGAAGACATTGTGATCCAGGATGAAGCGGATGAGTTGTAGGATGGCGTCTGGAGATTGGCTGTTGTTGGTGTTGAGTACTGAGGCTGTTGCAGCGATGCCGTCATCGTGGGGGATACTGGTGTAGAGTGCCGAGACGTCCATCGTGGTGAGAAGTGTTCCTGGTTCAACTGGTCCGTGGTGCTGAGTTTTTGTAGGAAGTCTGTAGTGTCGCGACAGAAGCTGGGGGTTCCCTGTACGATGGGTTTCAGGATGCCCTCGACGTATCCAGAGAGGTTCTCACACAGGGTTCCGTTGCCTGATACGATAGGACGTCCGGGTGTGTTGGCTTTGTGTATCTTTGGGAGGCAGTAGAAGTCTCCCACGCGGGGAGTACGTGGGATGAGAGCACGTAGGATGCTTTGAAGGTCTGGATCGAAGGTCTTGATCAGTTTGTTGAGCTGGTGGGTGTGTTCTTTGGTCGGATCTGCGGGTAACTGTCTGTAGTGTTCCTGGTTGTCCAGTTGTCGGTATGCTTCTTTGCAATAGTCCGTTCTGTTCTGTATGACGATGGCTCCTCCTTTGTCCGCTGGATCTTGGGTTCATGTCACGCTACACGTAACCCCACCAGCAAGGGGAAAAAAAAGGTATCTGTTTTTAATATTCTCTCTCTCTCTGCCTTTTGGGTCTCTTTCTCTCTGTCTGTGTAATTTGACACAATGTGTATTCAGCATACTGGGACCTACTGTTTTCCGTGGCTAACCTGTCTGAAC
Source organism: Heptranchias perlo (assembly GCF_035084215.1). NCBI lineage: Eukaryota > Metazoa > Chordata > Chondrichthyes > Hexanchiformes > Hexanchidae > Heptranchias > Heptranchias perlo. Next base: position 44,419,927 of record NC_090339.1, on the reverse strand, counting down.
ACCAACGGCACCTTTTGATTGGTGTGATGGTGTCCCAGCCTAATATAAGATATGCGATTTGAGAACCTCTTATTCACTCGCTCACCTGACGAAGGGGATAATCTCCGAAAGCTTGTGATTTTAAAATAAAATTGTTGGACTATAACCTGGTGTTGTAAGGGCCTTTAGCGACCGCTGTGACGGCAGAGGGCGATTCCTCAGAGGACCTGCCGGTTTCTGAGGGTGCACAGTCACATCTGAGCGAGCGATCCACCAGCGCAGATACTCACACCTCGGTGGGTCCTAGTCCGCAGTTAGTTGGGTTTGCACCTGGTCATTACCATACATGTGAGCACAAGCAGATACTGGTGGCAGGGGCAGCTGTGGAGAGTCAGCCTCGATGGGAGCACTCCTCTCCAGGCTCTACTCAGCTGGACACAGATGCTGATTCCTCGGGGCCATCCTTTAAAAGGAGAATGATCGAGGGGCAGCAGCACATTTGCGAGGTGCTGGAACAGGTGCCACGTGCACTCGCCACAATAGCGTAGAGGATGGAGGAGTCCAACTCTTGCATGAGTGGAATGGTGGCACAGGTACCTGAGGGAATCTCTGAGACACTGTCACAGGGACATGAGGGCATCTCTGAGATAGTGTCACAGGAACGTGAGGGCATCTCTGAGATAGCGTCACAGAGATGTGAGGGCATGTCTGAGATACTGTCATGGGTAAAGTGCACTCCCACATCTCACCCATTTCCCCCCTCTCAACCAGTACCCACAATGCTGCCTCATCTCCAGGTGACCATGTCTGCCCCTGCACAGGTGCAGGTGGAGCAGTCTTTGGAGGGGCCCTCACGGGCTCCAAAACCTAGAGGGTGTAGGCCCAAAGCATCTAATCGGTCAGGGCATGAACAACAGCAACGTGCCACTACCTCTGCTGCAGCTACAGATGAAGCACCATGTAGAAGTAGTCGGAAGCGAAAGGCGAAGGTTTTGTAAGCATGAAGGGGATGCACAAGGGTGTTTGACAGTTGGTCGTGTTTTTTGTTTATATTTGCTTTTTGTTAAACTCACATTAAATATTATTATTGTCACCACTACTGCCACATCTTGGCCATCCTTGACTGGCTTCTGTAATAAGGCCTTTTCATGAGGTTCACCATGAACGTCGACACTTGATGCCACCCATTGTGTCAACCTATAGTGCATGTATGTGTAGTTGCAGGACTGTTTTGTGCAGGGAGGGGTGGGGGGGGTGGTGCTGGTGTGGGCACTGTTCCATCCAGGTGGTGTGAGGCCTGGACTCTTCACACTGTCTGATGTTAGAAGAACCGTTCACATATCAGTGACTCCCTGGCCTCACGAGCAGCCAGGTGAGCTTTGCTCATAGGTTGCTCCTGCTGCTCCTCCTCCTCCTCCTCCTTCTCCTCCTCTTCCGCCTCCTTCTCCTCAATGTGGGTGGCAGATGTGGATGGGGCCTCCTCCAGCGGCACTCCTCTCTGTTGTGCCATGTTGTGCAGGGCACAACACATGACTATAATGCATCCCACTCTGTCTGGTGCGTATTGAAGTGTTCCCCCAGAAGGATCAAGGCACCTGAAGCGCATCTTGAGCAGCCCATAGCATGCTGAATTGTAGACCTGGTGGCGATGTGGCTGTCGTTATAATGACGCTGTTGCTCGGTGATGGGGTTCCTCAGAGGTGTCATGAGCCACATGTGCTGGGGGTATCCCTTGTTCCCAAGGAGCCAGCCCTTATGGGTGTTCGGTGCATGGAAGAGAGGCGGGATGTGGGATTCCCGGAGGATGAAGGAATCTTGGCAGCTGCCAGGGTACCTGGCGCACATGTGGAGGAATCTTTTGCGGTGATCAAGAAACGAGCTGAGTGTTGATGGAATGATAGCCCTTCCTGTTGATGAACAGTCCTGGCTCATGTGGAAGTGCTTGTATTTCTATATGGGTGTAATCGATTACACCATGTCATCCATGGGGAAGTTGACGTAGTGCGAGGCCCTGCGAAACAAGCTGTCGGTGACCTGCCTTATGCACTTATGTGCAGACGACTGAGAGACCCCAGCTATGTCCCCGGTGGCACCCTGGAATGATCTGGAGGCAAAGAAGTTGAGGGCAGTGGTGACTTTGACAGCGACAGGTAAGGAGATGCTGCTCGGCCCAGCCGGGAGCAGCTCGGCATGAAGGAGGCTGCAGATGTCTGCAACTACCTGGTGACTGACTCTGAGCCTCCGTATGCACTGCTTCTCAGAGAGGTCCAGGAAGCTGAGCCTCAGTCTGTAAATCCTGTGGCGAGGGCAGTGCCTCTTGCGATGTCGCTCTCTCTGTTTTTGCCCTCTGTGCTCTTGTTCTGGTGCCAGTGGTGCAGCACTGTGTTGTGGAGCTCCATGTGGCGGTGGTGGATGCCGTGCCTGGCGAGGCTGGTGATGTTGCTCGTCCTCGGATGTAGTGGCGAATGCAGCCATGGCGCCCCCCCCATCCTGATGGTGTGAGTTTGAGGGGGTCAGCAAAGTAGTTAAATATGTTTGAGCAGCAGAATTTTGGGTGGAAAGTAAGAATTTTGAGTGAAAACACAAAGATCTCGCAGCCAAAACTTTGTCTGAAGTGACAGAGTGCCCTGTTGCGATAAATGACGTTTTCTCCCCACCTGTCAAATAAGCATTTGCATCTCCCACTGGCTGCTGGCTGAAACACGTCTGTTGCAACAGGGAGAGTTTCCCACAGCACGGGAAACACGCTGAGGATGCTTCAAAGTCGCACCCCTGCCAAAATGTCGAGTCAATCATGTAGTTCAAGTACCTCAACTAGCTGACAAACTATTCAAATTATCATCCCGCCAGCCCCAACGCACCCGCTCCTTCACCCGAAAATCGAGCCCCGTGTATTCGAACGATATGTTGTAAAAAGCTCCTCACATTTCTACACTTGGTGTTGTAAAATTGTTTACACATTTCTATACCCAGACATTCTTAATGGTCCTTGCGTCTCCAATTTTGATTGCTTATACCATTTGACCACATGCTGGGTGCAACGCTGTTTGATGTTTTACAAATCCCAGTTCTTTTGAATAGATTACCAGATAGGAATGAGAGGCCCCTGTTTTTCTCACACCTATCATTGCCTTCCTGATCTGAAGCCTTTGATGTATGTCTTTGTTGCCTTTTCTGACATTACCCCCTGCTATGTTGAAAAGCTTGTGCTTCCAAACGCCTATGTGTTTTGAAAACCAGACAACGCTTGGAGCTCAATATTATCCATCTAGTTTATGTATTTAATAATCTAGATATCTATCTGCAGTACAATGTCTTCAATCCCAAAACTCATACTTCTCCAATGCCATCAGCATCAGTGAGGGAAAAACAGGATTTGCGAGAACACAGTTTACCACATTACTGTGATTGCAGGTTTTCAAATGTCTTTGTTTAAAAGGGGTACAGTTAACCCTTTCCTTCAAATGTCTTTTGTTAAAGGGATTTTGAACTCCACACTCCTTTTGGGCCAGGAGGAGCAGGGGTGTTCCCCCCAGCCCCCGCAAGGAGTCCTTTGGCCTCCCCAGCCCCGGCCTCCCCCTGATCTCGATAGAAGCCTCAGCTCCCCACCCCGATGCCCGATTGCTCTGGAACCCCTCCCGGATACCCAAATACCCTGGATGCCCTCTGATCGCCTGTAGACCCTCCTCCCAGTGACTGCCACAACATTTCCGCTCCTGCCCACCCGCCGCCCAGGTAGTGAATCTTCGGAAACTTTTCTTTAAATGAGGCCCTGCTATTAAGATCGACAGGGCCTTCATGTCCCTGGACTCTCCGGGTGTGCCGCTCACTTTGGAGCATGCGCACACCTTTCCAGGCCCCCTTTTGAAATCAGGACCATTGTGTAATTTGATTTAATAAGTAGATGAAATACAAATAAAAGAAGCTGTGCAATGAGGCGATGCCTAGCGCTATACTTTGTCCTATGAAAGCTCCAGTGAAGAATTGGGAAGGCAGATAGCTGGAGTAGGGGTAATGAAAGTCTCACTGTACCCAAGATGCACTGAAAATCTCCACCATGTACTAATGACCGTTACTGATGAACAACCCTTGCAAATAACGCTGAGCACTGAACCAAACACCAGATAGTAAATACACAGGCTGCAAAATTCATGGGGGTTCACTCTGACAGAGCAAACTCGACAGAATGGAGAATCTACCGATTCTAGTCCCACGATGGGAACCCTACCCCAAATCGTGAGGATAAAGTCATTTCCATAGCCAGAATGGGCGCATCAGTGGTGCCAACCAAAATGTCGAAGTGCTAAAATCCCCCCGGGATTGATTACCTTTCCCTAGTAAAGGTTTGGGACCTTTTAACAGGCCTCAACTGGCGTAAGTTCTGCAGAGGACAATGGAGAGCAGAAAGGGCAAATTCCCCACCGAGTATCTGCCTGTGGCTCCCTCCATCGGAATTTAAAGGGACAGTCTAAACAGGGTCACAGTGAAAACTGGTGATAAAGGGCTCGAATTTAGCAGGCCTGCGGGTTCCCAGCGGGTGGTCCTCCGGGAGCGTGGAAAACGCGGACGGCTAATTGCGTGCGTCCCCCACGCGATCGCGGGATAATTGAACAGATTAAGCCCTGCTTCCGGGTTCTCCGCTCCCCAGCTGCGTGCCGGCCGGCTGCGCATGCGCAGTGCCGTCGACGCGATGTAGGAGCTCCACTTAAAGGGGCAGTCTCCCAAAGCCCCTCCTGCTGCAATCATTAGGCTGGTGAAGATGGGTCAGCCAAGGGGCAAGGCTGCGCCCCGTTTTTCCGACCTAGCGCTGCAGCTGATGCTGGAGGGCGTGAGGAGGAGGAGGGACACGCTCTTCCCGGAGGATGGACGCAAGTTCCCTGCCGCCGCCACCAGGAAGGCATGGGCAGAGGTGGCGGCGGAGGTGAGCAGCAGGGGCAACACCCCAAGGACTTGGGAGCAGTGCCGCAAGCGCTTCAATGACCTGACTAGGTCTGGCAAGGTGAGTACACCAACGCACCCTCCCACAGCCTGTCCCCACCATCACGCCAAACAGATCAGAACCCCTCCTGCACAGCCACCACTGCGCTCCATCAGCAATCCTCACAGCCACTCATTCACCATCCTCGCCGTGCCCGCAAGTACCCACCGTCCCTGACCCCACCCGAACACTACCACACACCCCAATCCCCATGCAATGGGATGGGCACGTGGCACACGCATCCTCCCATCCATCTGCGCCACGCTCAACCCAACCACACCGATGCTCGATGCGTCTCACTATGCAATATGCACTCACTCACACATTTGTGTTTTGCCTTGACAGGAGAAGAGCAGCAAGAACAATCGTGAAAGGGCACGCACCGGAGGTGGCCCGCCGCAAGTGGTAGAGCTCACCGACGCCGAGGTGGAGGTGCTCGACCTCGCCCGCACGCGACATTGCCTATCGGTGGCTGATGGCGAGTGTGTCGCTGCAGAAACGGCCGGTAAGGGAAAGCTGACACTCAACACCCATGATCGTGAGTGACCGTATCATCACCTGCTATCAGGCGCACGGTCAAGTTGGTCCACATGCCTCATAGTGCCCTCTGTTCTCTTGCAGGGCCGTCTGCGTGTGAAGCGATCGAGGAGGGTGATTCCTCAGTGGACATGGCGGTCTCTGAGGGTGCATCGCCACATCAGAGCCAACCATCCACCAGCGCAGAGACACGCACCTCGGTGGGTCCCCCTCGCCAACTAGTTGGGGTAGCACTTGGTGAGTCACCGCGCACGAGTGAGCATGAGCAGACCCTGGTGGCAGGGGCAGCCGCGGAGGGTCCGCGTCGGAGGGAGCACTCATCTCCAGGCTCTGCTCAGCCGGACCCAGATGCTGAACCCAGGGGGCCACCAGTGAAAAGGAGAGTCGTCGAGGGGCACCAGCTAATTGCTGAGGTACTGGGAGAGGTGCCGCGCGCATTGTCCACAATTGCACAGGCGATGGAGGAGTCCAACTCCTGCATGCGGGCATTGGTGGCGCAGGCACAGGAGGGTACCGGCGACACAGTGTCGCGGGTAGGTGCGGGACTGTCTGCGGTGGAGGACAGGCTGGCCTCCCTCGAGCGTCACGCACAGCTCCAGATCGAGTCCTTGCAGGCCCTGACAACGTCTGTACGGATTCAGGGTGAGCAACATTCCGCCGCCATCAACAGGCTGACGGATACACTAGGGGTGGCCTTGCAAGGCCTCACACATGCCATCCAAACTGCCGTCCAGCAGGGTGGAAGGGGTGATGTGGGCCGAGGCCACGAGAGGGATGATGGTGACCGGAGACATGGAAGCGGGGACGCTTCTCAAGGCGCCCCCACGTCCCACCCGTCGCCCACCTCTCAACCAGTACCCGCAATGGTGCCTCCTCTCCAGGTGGCCGAGTCTGCCCCTGCCCCGGTGCAGGAGGAGCAGTCTGTGGAGGTGCCCTCACGGGCACCGAAACCCAGGGGCCGTCCGCCAAAAGCATCTACCCGGTCAAGGCAAGAAGACGAGCAACCTGCCACTACCTCTGCTGGAGCCACAGGGGTAGCACCACGTAGGGGTACCCGGAAAAGAAATCCAAAGGCGTTATAATCACAAAGGGAATACACCAGGGTGTTTATTATTTTGTACATTTTTTTTTTATATCATTTCACATTGGACATATTAAATACTCTATTCTCACCACTCCTGCCACCTCTCGTCCATTCTTCCGCGGCCTGTGCAATAGTTGCGTTCCGTGGAGGCCATCATGACGGCGAACACCTGCTGCCGCCCATTGGGCACACTGCTGTGGGTGCAGGAGTACTGGCAGCACTCTTCAGTGGAGGGGGCTGGTATGGCCGCTCGCATGTGCAGGTGAGGAGATGCGAGCGCCTCGCACTGTCTGACTCTCGGAGAACCGTTGACGTATGAGTGCCTCCCTGGCCCGGCGACCATCCCGGTGAGTCGTGGTTCGGTGCATGGGTCATCCACTATCCTCTGGCGCGTCCTCCGCCTCCTCCTCCTCCTCCTCCTCCTCGCCCTCGCCTTCCTCAATGTGGGTGGCGGGTGTGGATGGGGCCTCCTCCAGCGGCACCCCTCTCTGTTGGGCCATGTTGTGCAGGGCACAGCAGACAACTATGATTCGTCCCACTCTGAATGGTGTGTATTGCAGCGCTCCCCCAGAACGATCAAGGCACCTGAAGCGCATCTTGAGCAGCCCTATGGTCTGCTCAATTGTAGACCTGGTAGCAGTGTGGCTGTCATTGGACCGACGCTCCGGCTCGGTGATGGGGTTCCTCAGAGGCGTCATGAGCCACGTGTGTAGGGGATACCCCTTGTCGCCGAGGAGCCAGCCGTTGCCGGCGTTGGGTGCCTGCAGGATGGGCGGGACGCTGGACTCCCTGAGGACGAAGGCACCGTGGCAGCTGCCGGGGTATCTGGCGCACACGTGTAGGAATCTCTGGCGGTGGTCACAGATGAGCTGGGCGTTCATGGAGTGATACCCCTTCCTGTTGATGAACAGCCCTGGCTCATGCAGAGGTGCCCGTATTGCGATGTGGGTGCAGTCGATTACACCCTGTACCCGTGGGAAGCCGGCCATGGCATGGAATCCAACCGCCCTCTCCATCTGGCTGCGCTCGTCCATGGCGAAGTTGATGTAGTGCGAGGCCCTGCGGAACAACCCATCGGTGACCTGCCTTATGCATTTGTGTGCAGAGGACTGACAGACCCCGGTGATGTCCCCGGTGGCACCCTGGAAGGAACCGGATGCGAAGAAGTTGAGGGCAGTGGTGACTTTGACGGCGACAGGTAAGAAGATGCTGTTTGGTCCATCAGGGAGCAGCTCGTCGTTAAGGAGGCTGCAGATGTCAGCGACTACCTGGCGATTGACTCTGAGCCGACGTATGCACTGCTCCTCGGAGAGGTCCATGAAGCTGAGCCTCGCTCTGTACACCCTGTGCGGAGGGTAGTGCCTCCTGCGACGCATCTCTCTCTGCGGTTGCCCTCCCTCCTGCTTTGCAGGTGGGTGTGCCACCGCACCGTGTTGGGGGGCTCCACGTCTCCGAGGCGGACGACGTGGACTGCGAGGCTGCTCGGGCTGGTCATGCTGTTCGTCCTCCGACGATGTCAACGCACCACCCATCTGGCAGGTGTTGGTCTGAGGGGTTGTGCAGGGTAGGTGGGTGGGTCCTCAGACTGGGGCTGCGGTTTCGTGTCGGTCTGTCCTCTGGCTTGGCGGGGGGTGGTGGAGGGCAGGGGTTGCCCTATGTGACGCGGTGGCCTCCTGCGTGGGTGAGGGCTCTCCCCCGTGGAGTGCACCGTGGCAGCTGCCACAGGCTGCTGGCTGCAACACGCCTGGTTGGAGAGAGACTGTTTCCCCCAGTGTGGGAAACTCACTGCCTTGAACCTAAAATCCCACACTTCCTCTTTTGACAGCTGCTTCAGCTCATTAAATGACCTCAACAAGCAAGGTAAGTACTCTCAAGTGGAACCCCGCTGGCTTTAATTGCCTGCGGGATTCCCACCAGCGGGGCTTGCGCACGCAGCCCCGCACGTCAGCGCGGCACCCGGAAGTGGCCGGGATTTCGTCGCGATCCGGTCACGTGACCGGATATCGGGATTTTCGGGGCCATCCCGCTGGGAACCCGCCGGAAACCCGACGCGAAAATCGAGCCCAAAGAGATGGATATGTCATTTTCTAAATCTATGGGCTCGATGTTACCAGGGCTGCGGGTTCACGGCCGGTGAAATTAGTCAGCCACCCGCCCGATCGCAGCCCAATTGGATTCACTTACCTTGTCTTCCGGGTTCCCCAATGCTGATCTGCGCGTCGGGCGGGCTGCGCATGCGCAGTAAGATCTGTCAGCTGGAGGAGCTCTATTTAAAGGGGCAGTCCTCCACTGACAGATGCTGCAACAAACAGAAAAAATTACAGCATGGAGCAGCCCAGGGGGAAGACTGCTCCCAGTTTAATGATGCCTCACTCCAGGTATCAATACATGGGGTGAGGAGGAGGGGGAGGACAGAGATCTTCCCCCCGGAGGGCGGGAGGAAGCGACCTGCCTCTGCCACCAGGAAGGCCTGGCTCGAGGTGGCAGAGGAGGTCACCTGCACCACCAGCACATCACGCACCTGCACACAATGCAGGAGGCGCTCCAATGACCTCAGTGGGTCAGCCAAAGTGAGTACACTTACTCATTCCCCTACACTCTGTCTGCCACATCACTGCCCCCACCCCACACCTCTTTCTGCACTGCCAACACTACTCTGTCACATCACCCCTCATACCCACTCAAACTTCATCCTCATCTTACCTGCACTTACTCACCTCGCCAGTACTCATCCCACCACTACCACTCAACCCAATCCTCATACAATCTCATGGCTCTATCTCATACTCACCCTCTCGTGCATCTCTTTCACAGTCAGCCTCACTCAACCTGCCACTACCTGTGCTGCAGCCACAGGGCGTGCATCAGATATGTGCAGTAGGCAGCGTAAGGCAAACGTGTCATGAGCATGAAGGGGATGCACAAGTGTGTTTGAGGGTTTGTCATGGTTTTACTTATATTGAATTTCTGACCAACTCACTTTACATATTATATTGGCACCACTACTGCCATGTCTTTGCGAATCTTGTCTGGTCTGTGCAATAATGCCCTTTCCTGAGGATCACTATGAAGACCCACAACTGATGCCACCCATTGTGTCACTGCAGAGTGGGTGTAGGTGAATTTGCAGGGCTCTTTTGCGCAGATGACTGAGAGACATCGGTGATATCCCCGTTGGCACCCTGGAAGGATGCGGAGGAGAAGTTGTTGAGGGCAGTGGTGACTTTGACAGTGACAGGTAAGAAGATGGTGCTCGGGCCAGCCGGGAGCAGCTTGGCATGAAGGAGGCTGCAGATGTCCACGACTACATGTCGAGTGACTCTGAGACTCCGTGTGCACTGCTGCTTAGAGAGGTCCAGGAGGCTGAGCCTCGGTCTGTGGACCCTGTGGCGAGGGTAGTCCCCTCTGCGATGCATCTCTCTCTGCGGTTGCCCTCCCTCCTGCTGTGCAGGTGGATGTGTCACAGCACTCTATTGTGGAGCTCCACGTGTCAGAGGTGGACGGCGTGGATGGCGAGGCTGGTGATGCTGTTCGCCCTTCCGAGGAGGTCATGACTGCAGCTACGGCGGCCCCCATCCAGAAGATGTACATCTGAGGGGGTCCGCAAGGTAGTTACATGTCTCTGGACCCCGGGGTAAGTGTGCAAGTTGGTGACTTTGATTGTCAGGAGGAGGGTGGTGGAGGCCAAACTTTGTCCCAAGTGACAGAGTGGCCTCCTGCCATGAGTGAGGGTCTCCCCCCCCCTCCACCTGTCAAATGGACCTTTGCAGCTGCCACAGGCTGACAGCTGCAACACGTCCATTTGAACTGGGAGTATTTCCCCCAGTATGGGAAACAGTCCCAGTTTGCTATAAAATCCCACCCCTCCTCACATAATCCCTTAATCGGGTCAGTTAATGACCTGAACATGCAAAATAAATACCTTCAAGTGGAACCCCGCTGGCTTTAATTGCCTGCGGGATTCCCACCAGCGGGGGCTGCGCGCGCACGCCAGCGCGTCTGTGGGGAACCCGGAAGTGGGCGGGTTGGAGCCGGGCTCCGGTCCCGCTCCGGGATTCTCCGATTTTCGGAGCCCCCCCACCAGGAACGCACCCGATAGCGGGTGCTAAAATGATGCCCTATCAGTCAAAAAGTACAGAAAATACTTGGCCTGGAAACTCTTGGAGTCTCTGCCCTCTGCCATCGTAACTCCACCGGAAGTGCAGTAAACAGGGTTTCCACTGCACTTCTGGCTAAACTTCGGCGATTCAGCAGGAGCAGCTCCGAGGAATTTCCTGCCTTAACGAATGAATGAGTTGAGAAACTGCAAAAAAATTCCAAATAGGATATTATTTGCAACCCGTTTTTTTCTCTTTTCAGATGCAGATGGTCCTGTTGTGAGCTGATCAGAGACAGCCAACATGGATTTGTAAAGGGTAGGTCATGTCTAATGAACCTCGTTGAATTTTTTGAGGAGCTAACTAACGTGGTAGATAAGAAAGTAGCTATGAATGTTATTTATGTGGACTTCCCAAAGGCATTGGACAAGATTCCACATAAGAGACTGTTAACAAAATTGAGAGCGCATGGGATTGGAGGCAACTTATTGGCTTGGATAGGGAATTGGTTAAGAGGTAGGAGACAGAGAGTAAGGATAATGAGTATGTACTCAAATTGGCAGTTTGTAACTAGTGGTGTCCTCCAGGGATCTGTACTGGGGCCGCAGCTTTTCACTATATTTTTAAAAGACTTGGATGAAGGAATAGAGAGCCATACATCCAAGTTTGCTGATGACTCTAAGTTAGGTGGCACAGTAATTAGTGCAGATGGGAGCAGAAAGTTGCAAAGGGGCATTGATAGATTAAGTGAGTGGGCAAAACTGTGGCAGATGGAGTTCATTGAGGGAAAGCATGAGGTTATCCACGTTGGACCTAAGAAAGATAGATCAGAGTAATTTCTAAATGGCAAGAAGCTAGGAGCTGTGGATGAGCAGAGAGCTTTAGGGGTCCAAGTACAGAATTCACTAAAATCTAGTGGACAGGTACAAAAAATAATTAAAAAGGCTAATGGAATGTTGGCCTTTATCTCAAGTGGGCTGGAATAAAAAGGGGTGGAAGTTATGTTACAGCTGCACAGAGCTCTGGTTAGACCACATCTGGAGTACTGCATTCAGTTCTAGGCACCACACCTCAGGAAGGATATATTGGCCTTGGAGGGGGTGGAGCACAGAGTCACCAGAATGATACCGGGGCTAAAAGGGTTAAATTATGAGGGCAGGTTGCATAGACAAGGCTTGTATTCCCTTTGAATAAAGAAGATTAAGGGGAGATCTAATTGAGGGTGTTTCAGATAATTAAAGGATTTGATAGGGTAGATAGAGAGAAATTAATTCCTCTGGTGTGGAAGTCCAGAACAAGGGCACATAACCTTAAAATTAGAGCTAGGCTGTTCAGGGATGATGTCAGAAAGCATTTCTTCACACAAAGGATAGTGAAAATCTGGAACTCTCTCCCCCAAAAAGCTGTTGCGGCTATGTCAATTGAAAATTTCAAAACTTAGATTGATAGATTTTGTCAGGCAAGTGTATTAAGGATTATGGAACCTGGATGGGTAGATGGCGTTAAGATACAGATCAGCCATGATCTAATTGAATGGTGGAATAAGCTTGAGGGACTGATTGGCCTACATCTGTTCCGATGTTCCTATGTTTTGTAATTCCAGCATTTTCTGCTTTATTTCAGATTTCTAGGATTCCCCGTATTTCCTTTTCACATATTTCCATGACTTTCTGATTAACAAGTAATTTATTTTTTCTGTTTGTAGTTTTCGGTGAGGTTTTTTTTGAGAAATGTGAAGATTTCAATTGTGGACATATTTTTGCAAAAGGACAAAGACTCTGGCAGGAGTCTAATGGTTTATTATAGCTCTGGTGCCGAGGTAGTGAATATCACTGATTTTGCTGGTGATTCTGTTTATCCATTATTTATCTTTTGTCTCCTACTTGTCCTGTGTGTGTGGTTTCTCAATCTTATTTCATTGTTGCTATGGTTGGTGTCAAAGGAACATTGTAAAGCATGGACTAGAAAAAGCATTTACTCAGGGTCGAGGAGGGTTAATTTTGTGTTCAGCTGGGTGAGGTAAGTACTAGGGAATGGAGCACAAACAATTTCAGTTTCAGGCACCTCATATCAGCATCGAGCACTTACAATTTAAAATAGACATGATCAAATGCACATTCAATAATGGCCTCGATATTAACCTCTCCACAATGGGCAGGAGAGGGTTGGAGGGGGAGGGGGGGTTAAAGACTTAAATATGGGCAACGTGTCCCCAACACGCTGCCCACGTGCTCGTCGCCTTTTTTACGGTGGATATCGGGGCACTCGAGAGTCCCGCCGTGCAAAGACGGGAGGCGGGAGCTGCCGGCTCCACAAGGTAAATGCCTCTTCCAGCTTGTGGGCCAAGAGGAGCAGGAGTGCTCCCCCCGGCCCCTCAAGGAAGCCTTCGGCCTTCCCACTGCCAAGCGCGACCTCTCTCTTCCCCCCTGCCACAATCGCCGACCTTCTCCCCTCCCAATTGGCGGGGCCCGTCCCTAAGGGTCCCCTGCTGCCTCCACCTGCCACTGACTTTCCCCCCCACCCCAGATGCCGGCCAAGCTGTCAATTTGGCCTTTAAGTTCGGCAGGACCTCTGCGTCCCCGGCCTTGCCGGATTCTTTGGCCGTTTTTGGCCTCCCTTGCACTCTCCCCGCTTCTCCATAAATATCGGGGCCAGCGTTTCAGGTCGATGACCTTTCATCAGAACTAGTTGTAAGTTTGGCCCGGTGGTAGCCCCCTTACTTCTGAATCAGAAGATCGTGGATTCAAGCCCCACTCCAGAAATGTGAGCACTTTTGTGCCTTAGCCTCAGTCTCAGGAAAACATTGCCTTGCTATCTTGTTGTTTCAAAGAATGTAGCTGCCAACTTAAGGCAAAATTGTCCACTCGGGGGCATCGTTTGCGCATGAGTAATGCAGGGTGAGGGGGGCTAGAAATTCCTAGGAGTAAGCCTTGTACCTGGATCGCACAGTCCTATTGATTTACAGCTGTCCTGCACTGGGAATCTTTGATGTTCTCACAGTGCCACGTGAAAGCCTCTGAAAAATTGTCCAAAGGTCCCTACCCTGTGCTTTCCCAAGGTTTGCCCAGGATATGTGCAGGCATGCTGTAGGCATTGCGGAAAGCCCTTCCCAGTCATTGATGTTTTTCCTCAAAGCGCTGTTGTGTTAGTTCAGTGTGAAATTCCTGGGGGACGTGCAGAATTTCTTCTGATCCCCCACCATAATTTCAGCAGAAGATCAGTGGAAACCCCCAGAGAAACAATGCAAACTGCGGATTCCACCATTTCCCCGGGGTTTCTGCCAGTCTTCCGCCGAAGAAATCGGGAGAACCCGCCCATGGTTATTCTATCCCCAGTAGAATTGGTTGTTGGCAGAAGATGCGTCCACCTCCAAAGCACATCATGTATGTAAGTGACAGGACAATGAGGGCCAAAACTGCTGTTCTAGAAATTCCACTATTTACATCAGAATTCCATTTGACAAGTTAATCTTGTAGAAGAGAAGGGTAAATTACCTGCGTGACCAGATAGTAGGTACTCTTCCACTAGAATCTACAGACTATGCTGCTCCCTGGATGATGTCACATAGGTTATCTTAAGGAGGAAACTGTTAAACAAGGAGGCACAGAAGGAATTCTGGCCCTGAAATTCCAGGTGGGTTCTACCAGTCTCCTGTCAGAATCCTGGTGGAGAAACACCACAGAATTTCAGGGTCTGTGTCTTCTGTTGCAAATTGATCTCCAAACATCCTCTCAATCGAAAGCACAAAGAACAGACTTCCTTTAGAATGATGGTCTTCATATCCAAAGTGGTTTTACTGTGCACTTACAGTAAGTGCTTCTTATTAACACTGTGCCTACCGCCAATGCCTCTCTGTGCTGTTCTTAAACATTTCTGCAGAGATGGGATTGAGGGATTGGATGAGAAGGGAGGTGTGAAGTTGATCAGCAATGTTTGTTGAGGATAATGGCCTTTTACCATTCCTAAAAACTCCTATGCTGAGATATGTAGTTAGAATAGGATTGGATAACTTTCTGTACAAAGAAAGTGCAGATTATCTTTTAAGGGATGCTGCAGCTTATTGAAATATTAAAGCTTATTTTTAATATAAGCCAATCAGCCATAATCAGTAATTGTTTTTTAATTTACTCTTTTACATAAAAGAATCTCTTTTTGATAGTGCCCCTCACATATGTCTAATTTACAGCAACTGCCAGTGTCTGGCACACTTTGCCCGAATGATTATACTCAAAATGGACATCTGTTTTGCCAGCACCGGTAATTGCTTCTCCTACCTTCTATAGTGTCATTTGACTCAGTTGGGAGCACTCTTGCCTCTGAGTGAGAAGGCTTTGGGTTCAAACATCTGAGCCCTGGTTATCTGACACTCTGCCAATGGATCGGAAAACAGAATGCATGATTTGCGGCATGTCTAATTTTGGGACCAAGGAGGCTGTGCTGGAGGTATGTGCAAGCCTCATTTAAAGGGAAAGTTTCTGCAAATCGGTTCCCTGCTCAATTTCATGAATTTAGGTAAGGCTGTGTCCTCACTGAGGCACATGATTAGGAAATGGGCCTGGGCCTGTTTTGGAGTGTCTCTTAAAGCCAGGACGCTGTTGTTTCATTAAATGAAGGAGTCTTCCTTTTTTTGTAATGAGTATTTCTTGTTCATTGAGCATCTTGGATACTTTACATTTTTGTCTTTTTGTGGAAGTCTTTAGATTGCTAAATATATAAGAGGGCTCTGTACCTACCATTATTGGGATAGGCAAATAGACAAATATCTGCACCTCCAACCGGTGTGTGTCCAAGCTTTAGTCAGGAGGATGGTGGACTTCCACATCTAATGGTGACTTGTGCTACTCACCATGCTACTTGTCAAGACCTCATATTAATGCTATCCACCTAGTGAGTGCTTAAACCTGAGCCAGGCTGGTCCAATCATTGGTGATTGACCAGTTGGTGAGCGAGGTTCTTTCCACTTGCCTGTAGATAACCCTGCAAGCCAGTAGGCTAATGAGTAGAAAGGTCTTGGCTGGACAAGCAGCAGGAAGGTTGCCAGTGGTCTTGCTTATAGGCTGCACAGTTTTAGCTGTTTAAATACCAGCAGTACCTCTGTACGTATTTTTGTGATCCCTAAGCCTTGCTCTGCCAACCTGTACCTAAGCTCTTCAAATTCAGGTAAACGGGAGAGTGAGCACATTCCAAATTGGACAAACAGAAACTATACCTGTGTGGATTTTTCTGTAGCTTGGTTTGGAGACTGTGAAACATGGTGATGGGTTTCAAAGCAAAACCCAGTAAACCATAAAACCCTAGTTTGACTTCCTATAATCACAACTTCTTGAATTACCTTGTCTTCTACATATTCTTTTCAACCTTGCTGGTGTTCTTCATTAAGGGCCTTTGTCTACATTTCTCAATTTAAAAAAAATCTGCACTATTTCTTTGAGCTTGTTAGGAATATGTTTTCTTGTTTCAGTATGTAGACAAATTGTCTATATTATATAAATGATGTGTTCAAACACAAAGTCAATATGCTTGCAGATTTATTAAAGACAGGGGGGTTAAATTGGTTAGCCCCCGAAAATGGGCGAGGGCATCACATTGCGCGATTAACCCGTGCCCGGTCAACCCGTTGCAGATAGGACGAGACATTCATGCTACCACAGAACTTACCTCGTGCATTCAAGAAATGCAGGCCTTGTCACTACGATTCCACAGCACTTTCCTCCAGCAGGGGGAGCCTGAATCTTTTAAAGACAGGCTGTCTCCCTGACAGCCTACCAAAATCTCTTAATGGTAGCCAGTACCTGTTACATTCTGCTATCTGCACGGAGTCTGAACGGAGATCAGACATCGCACACGTAACACACAGATGCAGGTCCCGTCCCTATGTTTACAAACTGATGAGTTATGTTAAAACATTGAATAAAGGTTGCGCACTACTAAATCCCACATCCTCCAATCTGCATGCCAGACCTCACCAATCTGCCGGTCTGAGTTGGTACCTGGCCTGCGAGAGTGTATGCACCCAGGTTCTCTACTGATGCACTAGAGGCCTTGGTTCAAGAGGTGGGCAGAAGAAGGGCCATCCTTTATCCGCGGGGGGTGTCATGGAGTGGGGGTGGGGGGCAAGTGGCCCTCCAGACATATGCTCAAAAGGCAGTGGGAGGCAGTAGTGGACATAGTCAATGCCAGGAGCACAGCATCACGAACATGGATGCAGTGCGAGAAGAAGTTCAATGCTTTGACATGAGCGATCAAGGTGAGTGAGGTCAACTGTTGAGTGGCATCTCCTACCAACTGCACCACTGGCCGCATCCACTGCTCCACGCACTACACCCCCCATTACCCACATACCAACAATCTCTTTCCATCAGTACTCAACTCTTCCAATCAGATGCTTCCTCTCACCCTTACCACTGTTGCAAGCCGCACACCCACAACTCACAGGCCATGCACACTGGCAGCTATTCAACCATGACAGGCACAACAACCAGACACACATCCCGCTTTCTTGCAGTGGCACGTAACAGGAGGCAGCAAGTGGCAGTGGTATTTAGCCCCTCGAGCCTGTTCCGCCATTCAATGAGATCATGGTTGATCTGTGACCTAACTCCATATACCTGCCTTAGCCCCATATCCCTTAATTCCCTTGGTTCACAGAAATCTATCAATCTCAGATTTAAAATTCACAATTGAGCTAGCATCAACTGCTGTTTGCAGAAAGGCGCTCCAAACTTCTCCCACCCTTTGAGTGTAGAAGTGTTTCCTAACTTCACTCCTGCATGTCCTGACTCTAAATGTTAGGCTATGTCCCCTCGTCCTAGTACACAAGTATAGGAGACTTCCAAAAACAGTTACAAATGCATCAGGAGCCAGAAGCAATAATCCAGTAACTAACCTGTAAATCCTGCATGATCCCTTTAAATAGCGCTTTTGAGGAGTCATCCAGGCACTCTAAGACATGTCCAGATGGTAGTGGTTAAGACAATGCATTGAGGGGAGCGGTAAGTCCCAAAATGATGTCTATCACTTTAAATCAGCGTTGCACACTGATTAAACACATTTTTTCCTTACTTTACATGCTGCTGGCGTTCATTATTTGCGCATGCACTAAATCCTTTACCAAGATGGCGTCCGGCGCACGTCACGCTAGAACGTTGGATGTCATCTTGGATGTTCAGGAGGCCGCGTAGCACCGAAACAACGGGTGCTAGGCGGCCCAATTTCTAGCCCTAGATGTTATACATACTCACAACCAACACGTGAGGTTACAAAGGGTGCGTCACAGAAGACATACACATGACAGCCAGCCGAGCTCAGCTATCTCCTTCTCCCTCGAGGTTTTTATCTCACTTCTTTTATATTGTTTCTAAGATATGCTAATCCACAGTCTTCTACATACATAACTCTTTACCCATTTCTGGTAGCATCCCATATCAAAATGCCCAACGTCTGTATGTTCCCAAAGTTGCACACAAAGCACTAATGTTTGTGTTAGAAAGGTCTGAGAATAAAGCCAAGTCTCTAGCAGCGGTGATAGGGAATATAAACATATGCCAGTTGCCTTTTGAGACTGCTGTAAAAACCTTTGGTGCAGACAAAAGTCTTTCATTTTTTAGGCTTTTAAACTACAAAATAATCTATGAAAATGGAATATAAGTAATAATTTCATGTAAAATGGTATCCCATACTGTTTCTCAATCTTAATCTCCAGCATGCTTGTGATACTTTAGTAGTTATTTTTTTTAAATTGCAGTTCTTGCTCCCACACAGTAACAATTGCACTGACCTCAGTTAATAATTAAATGCATACAGATGAAAACATCCCCTTCCTCTGTCTGCTTAATAATTCAGCTAAAAGCTGATGCAGGGATCTTCATTGTTCCTTCCATCATGGAATCAAAATCATTCTTTTACACATGAAAGGGGTTGACTATATCAAGTAGTCCAGAAATTCAAATATGCAGTAGAAACACTGCAAGAAACTGGCTGAATTAATATGGAAGTTTATTGTTGTGTAATCAAGTATTATGCTTGGCTTTCCATGTCCACGCTTCATTGCATTCAGTTTAAATAGGAAAAGGAAGTGCTGGCACAGAAAGCTACATTTTACCTAATCGCTATATTTATTTGTCCATCTCAACCCTGCTGATACATATCACTGCCTAACCATACGCAGGTATTTGTACAGATAGAAAGAAGAAGCTGCAAATACTGGAATTCTAAAATAAAGTCTGGAAATACACAGTAGGTCAATGAGCATATGACAAGAAAACAGACAGGTTAACATTTCATGTATAATTCCTTCATCGGACCAGGTTCCATTGAATGGTCAACATCTGAAGCATTAATATGTCTTTTCTCTGATGGAGCTGCTGAGTATTTCCAACATATTTTCTTGTTATCAAAGACAACAGTACACCTATCTGAATGTTGTCTGACCTAAATGTATCATGATATATCCATGTTCATCTAAATATATAAGAGGTATGCAAATGTGACACCTACTACTATGATTCATCTAGATATAAAACAAAGAGGAAATACTTCTGGTTACACAGGCCAGGAAATTCCTTGGAGTTTCTCCTGCTTCACTGGTGTTACTTCACCGGAAGTGTGGAAGAATCCCCGTTTACGCAAAGTAATGCTGGCGGAGCAGGAGCAGCTCCGAGCAATTTTCTGGCCATAGCATCTCATCGTGTCATTGCGACATCCCAAAGCGTTGCACAGGGTGAATCATTATGTGGAGTACAATGACTGTTGCTGTATAAACAGGGCAGCCATTTTACAGCAGGAATGCTCCATGAGTGGCAATGAGATGAAAGCAGTTAATTTGTTGTTTTGGTGGTATTGGTAGAGGGAGGAGTAATTATGATTTGGACTTACTCCCCATATTTTTCTTATGCTCAGTGAAAAAGGCAGCTTCCCTGTTTGAGCCTACACTCCCTATGATCAGGAATTTAACTGTAATATAAGGGATGTTGCATCAGGTGAACAATCCTCACATTCATTGAAAACTTGCTACCAGATAGTTTGAAGGATTCCACTATATAATACACCGTTTAAGAAGATGGATAATATCAGCTACTCTAGGCACTTTTTGTAACAGGCTAAACTATCAGATAAGTTTATTCATGAATAAAGTTTTTATAGAAGCAAGCCATATAGATATTGGAAATCTGGAGCTAGTTCACTAAGGGTTAACCAAACAAACCAGTCAGGCAAGTCCCTTTGAACTTGTCTGATAGAACTTGAGATGAAGTACTTGCCAGGAAGAGAATGAGCAAGCTGAGTAAAAACAGAATAGTCTTTGTATGATTTATGTAAATGTAAGTTTACAGAGCTTAATTCATCCCCGTGGACCTGGTAAAATAAACTGAACTCTTGATGCACAAGATGTGCATTTATTTGTACCCAGAGTCTCTTTGAAGATGAGAAACTGGCTTTAAAGTCATTTGAACAATAGAACAATATTTAAAATCTATAAACACAAAGGCATCAGATTACCATATGAGGCGTTTGAAGAGGAATTACACAGATTCAACCCATAGCAGATATTTGACAAAATCCATTCAAACCTAGTTAAAAGCAGCTTTTACTTAATTGCTTTATTTCTGATC
The DNA here is from genome assembly GCF_035084215.1 of Heptranchias perlo. Taxonomy (NCBI): domain Eukaryota; kingdom Metazoa; phylum Chordata; class Chondrichthyes; order Hexanchiformes; family Hexanchidae; genus Heptranchias; species Heptranchias perlo. The sequence continues at coordinate 44,399,644 of NC_090339.1, read as the reverse complement.
AAAAGGAAGCAGCTTTCTTCTGGCAGAATGTCCTAATCAATATATTAGCATGTCAACAACTTTGTCTCCTTTAAAGAGGTTTAGCAGTAACCCAGACATCTCGGGCTAGAAATTCGATCGCGCCTGACGACAGGCGCACAGGGGGCGAGGCAGGCGCCGCAATTGCCAGTTCACATGGGACTTCACCTCCGTAACATTACCCGCCTCTGCCTCTACCTCAGCCCGTCTGCTGCTGAGACCATCATTCATGCCTTTGTTGCCTACAGACTCGACTATTCCAATACTTTCTCGTATCCTCCATCCTCTGTAAACTTCAGCTCATCCAAAACTGCGCTGCCTGTATCCTATCCTGCACCAAGTCTCGCTCACTCATCACCCCGTCCTCAGTGGGCTACTTTGGATTCTAGTCCTCCAACGTCTCAATCCTTATTCTCATATTTAAATCCCTTCATAGCCTTGCTCTTTGTTCCTCTCACTGTGAACTTTTGTGCATCCCCTCTCTCATTTCCCCATCATTCGCAGCCTAAGCCCCATGCTCTGAAATTCCTTCCCTAAACCCCTCCAGCTCTCCATCTCACTCTCCTCATTTTAGACCCTTCTAAAAACCCATCCCTTTGACTAAGCTTTTGGTCACCCTTCCTAATAGTTCCTTTTTTGGCCCAGTGTCCTTTTTTTGATTAAGCCTCTGTGATGTGCCTTGTGATGCTTTTTCTACATTAAAGATGGTATATAAATACAAGTGGTAGCTGTTGTTAGAGATACACTTTTGTTGTCATTTTGGGTCTGCCTTCTCGAGTTCAGTGGTGCCAGTCACTCCCGTAAGCAGTCTGAGAATCATACTTTTATGGGAACAAAAGCAAAATATTGCGGATGATGGAAATCTGAAATAAAAACAGAAAATGCTGGAAATACTCAGCAGGTCAGGCAGCATCTGTGGAGAGAGAAACAGAGTGAACACTTCAGGTCAATGAACTTTCGTCAGAACTGGAAGAAGTTTGAGATTTAACAGTTTTTAAGCAAGAGCAGAGCCAAGGAAAGGGGATGGGGAAGGATAGAACAAAAGGGAATGTCTGTGATAGGGTGCAGGGCAGGAGTGATTAAATGACAGAAAGGGCGAGGGTGCAAAGCAAAAGTGGCTGATAACGGGACAAGTAAAGAAACAAAAGATGGATCCAGAGGAGTTGCAACAGCAGAAACATTACCGGCATCTGCTGTCCAAAAAAATGGAAGAAGTGGTTATGATCTGAAGATAATGAAATCAATGTTGAGTCATAAAATTTATAAAGTGCCTTATCGAAACATGAGGTGCTGTTCCTTGAGCTTCCGTTGAGCTTCATTGGAACAGTGTTATTGGCTGACACAGTGGTGTCAATAGACACTCCGCTGCAGTCTGCTGTTTCTTCTCAAGTCAGCCTGACTCTGGTGTCATCTTTTAGTCAACCTGGCTACCCCCTCTCCCCACCCAAGAGTGGAACCCACCAGCCTAACTTGGCAATGGCCTCTGCCGAGTTCAAATAGAGTTGATGTAACAGCAATAAGTCGGAATAATTAAGCAAAAATAAGAATTTGATTCCCCTTAGTTTCTTACTTCAAGGTGTTCAGTCTGGTGAAGCAACAGAGATAGTTACTGAAAATTTGGAACCACAGTTGCTGTTGCTCTGAACTGCCAGTTGTACAATAAAGTTACCATTCTACAAGCTTACCTCTTCCTTTAATGTGGAGATGCCGGTGATGGACTGGGGTGGACAAATGTAAGGAATCTTACAACACCAGGTTATAGTCCAACAATTTTATTTTAAAATCACAAGCTTTCGGAGATTATCTCCTTCGTCAGGTGAGTAAAATAAAATTGTTGGACTATAACCTGGTGTTGTAAGATTCCTTACACTCTTCCTTTAAGGCTGACCTGAACTGAGCTAGCAATGTTGTAATGGTGTAGCACAGTGGCTTTCAAGCAGTTGAGGCCTGTCCGGCAGAGCATGGCCAAAGAATAAAGTCTGCATGAATGAATGGACACGAGCTTCACTTCACTACCTTTATGTGATTAAGTACAAAGTAGCTCATACTGACATTGACATCGGCAGCACTTCACTGGCTTTTCATTGTAGCTGTTTTGAGACTGAAGTGCTGCTAGTGTCAGTAACAGTGTGAGTTGTTACTTCCATCCTGACACATGATGGTGTGGAAACTCTGAGAAACGCTGTGGTGGATTTGCACTGTGGCTCTGTTGTGTCTGAAGCACTGTGGGTGTCAGTTGCGATGAGAGCTGCTGCCTAAAGCTCTGCTTTGTATTTATCACAGCGTAGAGGGAGCAAAGCAGCGGCCATTCATTCATATATTTATTTACCTCTTGCCACCGAAATGTATTCTTTGGTACAGCGCATACAAACCTGAAATTACAGTTGCTGATAGTACTGGACAAATGCTTAATGCTTTAATATGACATTCTTCTGTTCACTCTTTTAATGCAGGCAATAACCTGCATATTATAAATGGGTTAAATATCATCAACAGTGATTTCTAGACTGTGGATCCTGTGTATGCAAAACCCCTCTCTGACCTATTAGGGTGACCTTGGGCCACTCAAAACAATGCCAGAGTAGAGACAAGAAATAATGGGATTTTGAAGGCAGCAGACCAGGGAAACAGATAGGGGAGAAGTTAACAAAAAAAATACATGAACAGAGAATAAAATATTTACATATTGACAAAAAGTCTGCTCCTAGAAAATTACGCCAAATATAGCATAGTTGGGGACTGTCCCCAGATCTTCTACATATTAGGTTTTGTACATTCACATCCTCCTTCAGGAATATAAGTTTGCCACTGAGTGGACACGAGAGACTGAGAATTTACTTTGGTGCCACTGCCCTAAAATATTAGGGAACCACTGCAGTAGCAGTTTCCTGAGATTTTCTAATGGGGACACATACACTTCAGAGAATTGTTATTAAATGGGTTAGTGCCATACATTGTAAGCCATATAGACCAGAAAGTCTGCGGGTTCGATTCCCAGACTGTGCCTCAGCAGAGACAATAGTTGGGGCCCTACAACCGACCTCAGTACTGCTGGACCAGCGTGGTGAAAAAATCAGCCAGGGATCCCAATTGAAAGTGGAAGTTGGGTAAGAACAAGATTGGGCTCAACTGTGATGCACATCATGGTAAAATTGCCATTTGTCTTGGCTCCCACATGAAGAGCAGCCACTAGACTGCTGCTGCTTGTGGAACTGCACCCAGCAATAGCCGTCACTCTTAGGAGACGACGCCTAAAATGGTAAAAAGAAGTGTTTTATAAAATAATTAGGCAAGTACTGTGGAAGCTTGTTCTCAGCAATAGGTCTGAAGAGACTCAAAGCTTTCTTATAACCGCTATGGCGTGCTGGTGACAGTTTATTTCTATGAGATTTGTGCATCAATAAATCAATTAAATGAGTTCACCGAGTAATAGAACCTTCTTGCTGAATATATCTGGTCTGGGTAGAGCACACCTGCTGCATTCATACATCTTAATCCATAGGTGAAGAAAAACTGGGACACCGCTCCTTAATGATTTGAGGAAGCAAGCAAAAAGTAGATTTATCAAAGGAGAAGATAAAATGCAATGTTTGTGTGCAAGTGCAATATTGCAAGTTGGGGATCTTACTTCAAGAGTGCATGAATCAATTTTTTTTAGTTTAGCAAATTTGACAGTGTTGTTTTAATGCTACACATCAAGGTAAATTGATTAAAAATACAGCCACTGCTTTCAAATATTTCACTTTCAGCAGTATTTCACCAGAAGATGTGAGTAAAGTAGGACAGTAGAGCAAAGCTAGAAAATCCAGCTATAGAGAGTCCCAGATAATGTAGGTCATTTAATAACAGCCATCCCGGTTGTGCATATTTCAATTTATAAGTCTGGACATAGAAGTTTATTAATAAAATAACTCCAAGTACAAAGATGGGTGTCATCTAAGGACATTTCTAGAGGGTTTTTTCTGCATTTTCTACCATTAAAATAAATCAATTAGAATGTGCTATCCTTACAATCTTATCAGGCATAGATGAAAACTCAGCATTTTGGAAGGCAGAACATTTCTAATTAAAATGCCATCCTAATTAGTTGCACTCTTTGAACACTGACATTGGCCTTCAGGCTTTTTTTTTAAAGCTGTCAGTTGGCTGTTTAAATTAATAAAATCATAATCTTCAACATGTTTTTTGGTCTTTTAACCATTCAGTGATTTTAAATAGCAGTCATTAACACACATTATCCAGATCTTGTTGGGAGGAATTATTTTAATGGCAAGACAAAGTTTTCCACTTTCAGGCGCCTCAGTCAAGGGCTAGACTTATGTGTTTACCTTTTAAAGGCGAAGGTACAAGTGCGGGTGCTACTTAATTTATGAGGAACAGGAGCTGAATAAAACAACATTAGTACCACTTTTCCAAAAACAGAAAGATAGGAAATTACAGGTAAAAATTAAGAAGTAAAGTAAAGGGGGCAAGAATGGGTAGAGGAGAATAGGAAGGCATGAATGCCGAACAGTAGAGGTGAGGAATCAAAGAAAAGTGAAAAATACAAAGTTAACACCTCTGTTAAAATATTGGATGTTTGAACATGTCTGCCAAAGCAGCTAACAGCCATTTTCTATCTTTTAAGTTCCATATTCGAAGTCTGTTGTGCAGTATGTCGTGAGCTGTCAATTGGTAAGATTTCAGGCAGTGATGGATATTAATGTCTTAAAATTACTCCTTAATTTTGATTACAGAGTGCTTTGAGTTACTTAGTTCATTAATAATTGCCCACAGTCTATTACCTAATTCATAGACATTTCAGTTATCTTCTCCCGCAAATTTAAGATTACATTCATTAAGACTGGTCTGACCCAAAAGAGTTGGCCAGATTGTTGCTGTTATTTGTCCAAATGATACCACAAGGTCGCTTGTGATTCTTATGATGAACTCAGCCTTTTGCGCTTTAGTGAACAATTATTTGAAGAAAGATAAAATGTAAGCGATTTCCTTTTTGCAAAATTGCAGGATTATTTTTTCTCTGTGTTGTCTATTTATTACTTGTGTCCTAGATGTTCACCAGGTGTGAGTAATGCATGGATTAGAATAATTTATTTCTGTATTTTGTTATTTTGGGAAAACATTATTCGCAAGTTGTCATCGCGGCTTTTTTTTAAAATAGAAAATATCATTAAATACCTCCCAAAAATCGATAATTTTTAATGTCAGCAGGTATAAAAACTTAAAGAAGAAACCAAAATTCATTGCATTTCATTCTAACTCATTCTTTCTCAGGACCTTAAGATCCCCACTCTTCTCTTCTTCCTATGTATTGAAATTTTTTTGCCTATTGTAGACCTTTAAAATAAACAAAATAAAATCAATTTTATTGATTGATCTCTCTTTAGCCTTGTCCAAACCATTATGTTAGAATCAACTGATTGAAATAGCACTATGCAATATTGTAACAAATGCATTAATGCATTCATTGAGTTACATTGAGTCCACAGCACAGAAACAGGCCATTCGGCCCAACTGGTCTATGGCGGCATTTATGCTCCACATGAACCTCTTCCATCCCTACTTCATCTACCCCCTATCAGCATACTCTTCTATTTCGTTCTCCTTCGTGTGCTCATCTAGCTTCCCCTTAAATGCATCTATGCTATTTGCCTCAGCTATTCTTCGTGGCAGCGCGTTCCACATTCTTACCACTCTTTGGGTAAAGAAGTTTCTTCTGAATTCCCTATTGGATTTATTAGCGACTATCTTATATTGATGACCTCTAGTTTTGGACTCCCCCACAAGTGGAAACATTTTCTTTATGTACACCCTATCAAACCCATTCATTATCGTAAAGATCTCTATCAAGTCACCTCAGCCTTCTCTTTTCTAGAGAAAAGAGCCCCAGTCTGTCTAGCCTTTCCTGATAAGTATATCCTCTCAGTTCTGGTATCATCCTTGTGAATATTTTTGGCACCTTCACCAATGCCTTTATATTCATTTTATAATATAGAGACCAGAACTGTGCACAGTACTCCAAATGTGGTGTAACCAAGGTTCTATACAAGTTTAGCATAACTTCTCTGGTTTTCAATTCTATCAATCTAGAATGGAACCCCAGTGCTTGATTTGCCTTATATATGGCTTTATTAACCTGCATCGGTACTTTTAGTGATTTGTTTATTTGTACCCTCGAGATCCCTTTGCTCCTCTACCCCATTTAGACTCTTATTATCGATGCAGTATGTGGCCGCCTTATTCTTCCTATCAAAATGCACCACCTCACACTTATCTATATTGAAATTCATTTGTCAATTACACACCATTCTGCAAGTTTATTAATGTCTTCTTGCATTTTGAATCATTCTTTCTTTGTATTAACTACACCCCCCAATTTGGTATTGTCTGCAAATTTTGAAATTCCTGAGTCCAAATTATTGATGTAAATTGTGACCAACAGTGGTCCCAGCATTGACCCCAGTGGAGCACCACTTCCCACCTTTTGTCAGTCTGAGTAGCTGCCGTTAACCCCGTTTTCTGTTTTCTGTTTTGTAGCCAGCTTGTGGGAGAAACAGCTGAGTGGAGCATAAAGCACGGGAGAAGCGGCTTCCTTCGTTCTACCAAGCAGCCAGCCTGTCAATCTGGCTGCCTGGCGCATGGGAAACCCAGAAACACAAATACTTACCTTCAATTGAATTGTGATCACAGATTGTAACGCACTCATTTGGCTTCCAGGTTCCTCATGTGGATATCTAGGGATGGGCTGGGTTCCAGGCTCCAAGTTAAAATCAGCCCAATAGAACTCAATGTAACTCAATGCTAACCATTCTGCTATCTGTCCCCTGACTCCACATGCTCTGACATTAGTCATGAGTCTATAATGCAGTTCCTTATCGCAGACCTTCTTAAAATCAAATATATAACATCTATTACATTTGTCTAATCTTTCTGTTACTTCTTCAAATAATTCAATAAGGTTGGTCAAGCATGACCTTCCCTTTTGAAATCCGTGCTGACTATTCTTTATTATATTTTCATTTTCTAGATGTTTTTCTATTACATCTTTGAGTAAAGATTCCATGATCTTTCCTACCACCGACATTAAGCTAACTGGTCAAAAGTTCCCTGGACTTGTTCTATCTTCCTTTCTAAATATGGGAATCACATTAGCTGTCCGCCAGTCCTCTGGCACTATTCCCTTTTCTAATGAATTTATATATATATATGTAACAGAGGGCTCGATTTTGGGATCGTGATTCCGGCGGGTTCCCAGCGGGGCAGCCCCGAAAATCCCGATATCCAGTCACGTGACCGGATCGCGACGAAATCCCGGCCACTTCCGGGTACCGCGCTGACGTGCGGGGCTGCGCGCGCAAGCCCCGCTGGTGGGAATCCCGCAGGCAATTAAAGCCAGCGGGGTTCCACTTGAGAGTACTTACCTTGCTCGTTGTGGTCAGTTAATGAGCTAAAGCAGCTGTCAAAAGAGGAAGTGTGGGATTTTAGGTTCAAGGCAGTGAGTTTCACACACTGGGGGAAACAGTCCCTTTCCAACCAGGCGTGTTGCAGCCAGCAGCCTGTGGCAGGTGCCAAGGTGCGCTCCACGGGGGAGAGCCCTCACCCACGCAGGAGGCCACCACGTAACATAGGGCAACCCCTGCCCTCCACCACCCCCTGCCAAGCCAGAGGACAGACCGACACGAAACCGCAGCCCCAGTCCGAGGACCCACCCACCTACCCTGCACAACCCCTCAGACCAACACCTGCCAGATGGGTGGTGCGTTGACATCGTCGGAGGACGAACAGCATGACCAGCCCCAGCAGCCTCGCAGTCCACGTCATCCGCCTCGGAGACGTGGGGCCCCCCAACACGGTGCTGCGGCACACCCACCTGCACAGCAGGAGGGAGGGCAACCGCAGAGAGAGATGCGTCGCAGGAGGCACTCCCCTCCGCATAGAGTGTACAGAGCGAGGCTCAGCTTCATGGACCTCTCCGAGGAGCAGTGCATACGTCGGCTCAGAGTCAATCGCCAGGTAGTCGCTGACATCTGCAGCCTCCTTAATGACGAGCTGCTCCCTGATGGACCAAGCAGCATCTTCCTACCTGTCGCCGTCAAAGTCACCACTGCCCTCAACTTCTTCGCATCCGGTGCCTTCCAGGGTGCCACCGGGGACATCACCGGGGTCTGTCAGTCCTCTGCACACAAGTGCATAAGGCAGGTCACCGATGGGTTGTTCCGCAGGGCCTCGCACTACATCAACTTCGCCATGGACGAGCGCAGCCAGATGGAGAGGGCGGTTGGATTCCATGCCATGGCCGGCTTCCCACGGGTGCAGGGTGTAATCGACTGCACCCACATTGCAATACGGGCACCTCCGCATGAGCCAGGGCTGTTCATCAACAGGAAGGGGTATCACTCCATGAACGCCCAGCTCATCTGTGACCACCGCCAGAGATTCCTACATGTGTGCGCCAGATACCCCGGCAGCTGCCACGATGCCTTCGTCCTCAGGGAGTCCGCCGTCCCGCCCATCCTGCAGGCACCCAACGCCGGCAACGGCTGGCTCCTCGGCGACAAGGGGTATCCCCTACACACGTGGCTCATGACACCTCTGAGGAACCCCATCACCGAGCCGGAGCGTCGGTACAATGACAGCCACACTGCTACCAGGTCTACAATTGAGCAGACCATAGGGCTTCTCAAGATGCGCTTCAGGTGCCTTGATCGTTCTGGGGGAGCGCTCCAATACACACCATTCAGAGTGGGACGAATCATAATTGTCTGCTGTGCCCTGCACAACATGGCCCAACAGAGGGGGGTGCCGCTGGAGGAGGCCCCATCCACACCCGCCACCCACATTGAGGAAGGCGAGGGCGAGGAGGAGGAGGAGGAGGAGGAGGAGGCGGAGGAGGAGGACGCGCCAGAGGATGTTGGACGACCCATGCGCCGAGCCGCGACTCACCGGGATGGTCGCCGGGCCAGGGAGGCACTCATACGTCAACGGTTCTCCTAGAGTCAGACACTGCGAGGCGCTCGCATCTCCTCACCTGCACATGCGAGCGGCCATACCAGCCCCCTCCACTGAAGAGTGCTGCCAGTAATCCTGCACCCACAGCAGTGTGCCCAATGGGTGGCAGCAGGTGTTCGCCGTCATGATGGCCTCCACGGAACGCACCCATTGCACAAGCCGCGGAAGAATGGACGAGAGGTGGCAGGAGTGGTGAGAATAGAGTATTTAATATCTCGAATGTGACATTATATAAATAAATAAGTACAAATTAATAAACACCCTGGTGTATTCCCTTTGTGATTATAATGCCTTTGCAATTCTTTTGCGGGAACCCCTACATGGTGCTACCCCTGTGGCTCCAGCAGAGGTAGTGGCAGGTTGCTCGTGTTCTTGCCTTGACCGGGTAGATGCTTTTGGCGGACGGCCCCTGGGTTTCGGTGCCCGTGACGGCACCTCCACAGACTGCTCCTCCTGCACCGGGGCAGGGGCAGACTCGGCCACCTGGAGAGGAGGCACCATTGCGGGTACTGGTTGAGAGGTGGGCGACGGGTGGGACGTGGGGGCGCCTTGAGAAGCGTCCCCGCTTCCATGTCCCCGGTCACCATCATCCCTCTCTTGGCCTCGGCCCACATCACCCCTTCCACCCTGCTGGACGGCAGTTTGGATGGCATGTGTGAGGCCTTGCAAGGCCACCCCTAGTGTATCCCTCAGCCTGTTGATGGCGTCGGAATGTTGCTCACCCTGAATCCGTACAGACGTTGTCAGGGCCTGCAAGGACTCGATCTGGAGCTGTGCGTGACGCTCGAGGGAGGCCAGCCTGTCCTCCACCACAGACAGTCCCGCACCTACCCGCGACACTGTGTCGCCGGTACCCTCCTGTGCCTGCACCACCAATGCCCACATGCAGGAGTTGGACTCCTCCATCGCCTGCGCTATTGTGGACAATGCGCGCGGCACCTCTCTCAGTACCTCAGCAATTAGCTGGTGCCCCTCGACGACTCTCCTTTTCACTGGTGGCCCCCTGGGTTCAGCATCTGGGTCCGGCTGAGCAGAGCCTGGAGATGAGTGCTCCCTCCGTCGCGGACCCTCCGCGGCTGCCCCTGCCACCAGGGTCTGCTCATGCTCACTCGTGCGCGGTGACTCACCAAGTGCTACCCCAACTAGTTGGCGAGGGGGACCCACCGAGGTGCGTGTCTCTGCGCTGGTGGATGGTTGGCTCTGATGTGATGATGCACCCTCAGAGACCGCCATGTCCTCTGAGGAATCGCCCTCCACGCTCGCTTCACACAAAGACGGACCTGCAAGAGAACAGAGGGCACTTTGAGGCATGTGGACCAACTTGACCGTGCACCTGATGGCAGGTGATGATACGGTAACTCGCGATCATGGGTGTTGAGTGTCAGCTTTCCCTTCCCGGCCGTTTCGGCAGCGACACACTCGCCATCGGCCACCGACAGGCAATGTCGCGTGCGGGCGAGGTCGAGCGCCTCCACCTCGGCGTCGGTGAGCTCCACCACTTGCAGCGGCCCACCTCCGGTGCGTGCCCTTTCCCTATTGTTCTTGCTTCTCTTCTCCTGTGAAGGCAAAACACAGATGTGTGAGTGGGTGCGTATTGCATCGTGAGACGCATCGAGCATCAGTGTGGTTGGGTTGAGCGTGGCGCGGATGGATGGGAGGATGCGTGGGCCACGTGCCCATCCCATTGCATGGGGATTGGGGTGTGTGGTAGTGTTCGGGTGGGGTCAGGGACGGTGGGTACTTGCGTGCATGGCGAGGATGGTGAATGAGTGGCTGTGAGGATTGCTGATGGAGCGCAGTGGTGGCTGTGCAGGAGGGGTTGTGATCTGTTGGGCGTGATGGTGGGGACGGGATGTGGGAGGGTGCGTTGGTGTACTCACCTTGCCAGACCTAGTCAGGTCATTGAAGCGCTTGCGGCACTGCTCCCAAGTCCTTGGGGTGTTGCCCCTGCTGCTCACCTCCGCCGCCACCTCTGCCCATGCCTTCCTGGTGGCGGCGGCAGGGAACTTGCGTCCATCTTCTGGGAAGAGCGTTTCCCTCCTCCTCCTCACGCCCTCCAGCATCAGCTGCAGTGCCAGGTCTGAAAAACGGGGCGCAGCCTTTCCCCTTTGCTGAGCCATCGTCTCAAACCGCTTGCTTGCAGCAGGAGGGGCTTTGGGAGACTGCCCCTTTAACTGGAGCTCCTACATCGCGTCGACGGTACTGCGCATGCGCAGCCGGCCGGCACGCAGCTGGGGAGCGGAGAACCCGGAAGCAGGGCTTAATCAGGTCAATTATCCCGCGATCGCGTGGGGGACGCACACGATTAGCCGTCCGCGTTTTCCACGCTCCCGGAGGACCACCCGCTGGGAATCCGCAGGCCTGCTAAATTCGAGCCCAGAGTCTCTGCTATCCCTTCCTGAACTTCTTTTAATATGCGTGGCTGCAATCCATCCAGACCAGGAGTTTTATATATTCATTTGAAATTCTTTTGTCTGCCACTTTAACAAACCCTGTGGGCTTCATATTAGCACCCGCTATCAGGTGCGTTCCTGGCAGGGGGGGCTCCGAAAATCGGGGAATCCCTGAGCGGGTCCGGAGCCCGGCTCCAACCCGCCCACTTCCGGGTTCCCCACAGACGCGCCGATGTGCGTGCAGTCCCCGCATGTGGGAATCCCGCAGGCAATTAAAGCCGGTGGGGTGCCACTTGAGAATATTTATTGTGCTATTTCAGGTCATTAACTGACCTGATTAAGGGAATATGTCAGGAGGGGTGGGATTTTAGAAACAACTGGGACTGTTTCCCATACTGGGGGAAACACTCCCAGTTCAAATGGACGTGTTGCAGCCATCAGCCTGTGGCAGCTGCAAAGGTCCATTTGACAGGTGTGGGGGGAGACCCTCGCTCATTGCAGGAAGCCACTCTGTTACTTGGGACAAAGTTTGGCCTCCACCACCCTCCTCCTGACAATCAAATTTACCAACTTGCACACTTACCCCGGGGTCCAGAGACATGTACCTACCTTGCGGACCCCCTCAGATGTACATCTTCCGGATGGGGGCCGCCGTAGCTGCAGTCATGACCTCCTCGGAGGGCGAACAGCATCACCAGCCTCACTGGCCACGCCGTCCACCTCTGACACGTGGAGCTCCACAACACAGTGCTGTGACACATCCACCTGCACAGCAGGAGGGAGGGCAACCGCAGAGAGAGATGCGTCGCAGAGGGCACTATCCTCGCCACAGGGTCCACAGACCGAGGCTCAGCTTCCTGGACCTCTCTGAGCAGCAGTGCACATGGAGGCTCAGAGTCACTCGACATGTAGTCGTGGACATCTGCAGCCTCCTTCATGCCGAGCTGCTCCCGGTTGGCCCGAGCACCATCTTCTTACCTGTCACTGTCAAAGTCACCACTGCCCTCAACAACTTCTCCTCCGCATCCTTCCAGGGTGCCACCGGGGACATCGCCGACGTCTCTCAGTCGTCTGCACAAAAGAGCCCTTCAAATACACCTACACCCACTCTGCAGTGACACAATGGGTGTCATCAGTTGTGGGTCTTCATTGTGATCCTCAGGAAAGGGCATTATTGCACAAACCAGACAAGATTCGCAAAGACGTGGCAGTAGTGGTGCCAATATACTATGTAAAGTGAGTTGGTCAGAAATTCAATATAAGTAAAAACCATGACAAACCCTCAAACACCCTTGTACATCCCCTTCATGCTCATGACACGTTTGCCTTACGCTTCCTACTGCACATATGTGATGCATGCCCTGTGGCTGCAGCACAGGTAGTGGCAGGTTGAGTGAGGCTGACTGTGAAAGAGATGCACGAGAGGGTGAGTATGAGATAGATCCATGAGATTGTATGAGGATTGGGTTGAGTGGTAGTGGCGGGATGAGTACTGTGAGGTGAATAAGTGCAGGTAAGATGAGGATGAGCTTTGAGTGGGTATGAGGGGTGATGTGACAGAGTAGTGTTGGCAGTGCAGAAGGAGATGTGGGGTGGGGGCGGTGATGTGGCAGATGGAGTGAAGGGGAATGAGTAAGTGTACTCACTTTGGCTGACCTACTTCGGTCATTGGAGCGCCTCCTGCTCTTCTTGATATATATTAATGAACTGGACTTTGGTATATGGGGTATAATTTCAAAGTTTGCAGATGACACAAAACTCAGAAATGTAGTAAACAATATGGAGGATAGTAACATACTTCAGATGGAAATAGACAGACTGGTGAAATGAACTGACACGTGGCAGATGAAATTTAACGCAGAGAAGTGTGAAGTGATACATTTTGGTAAGAAGAATGAGGAAAGGCAATATAAACTAAATGGTACAATTTTAAAGGGAGTGCAAGTACAGAGAGACCTGAAGGTGTATGTATACAAATCTTTGAAGGTGGCAGGACAAGTTGAGAAGACTGTTAAAAAAGCATATGGGATCCTTGGCTTTATTAATAGAGGCATCGAGTCCAAAAGCAAGGAAGTTATGCTAAACCATTATAAAATACTGGATAGTTTTCAGCTGGAGTATTGTGTTCATTATTCTGGGTACCACACTTTAGGAAGGATGTCAAGGCATCAGAGAGGGTGCAGAAGAGATTTACTAGAATGATACCAGGGATGAGGGATTTCAGTTATTTTTTTTATTCATTCATGGGATGCGGATGTCGCTGGCGAGGCCAGCATTTATTGCCCATCCCTAATTGCACTTGAGAAGGTGGTGGTGAACCGCCGTCTTGAACCCCTGCAGTCCGTGTGGTGAAGGTTCTCCCACAGTGCTGTTAGATAGGAAGTTCCAGGATTTTGACCCAGCGACGATGAAGGAACGGCGATAAATTTCCAAGTCAGGATGGTGTGTGACTTGGAAGGGGAACGTGCAGGTGGTGTTGTTCCCATGCGCCTGCTGCCCTTGATCTTCTAGGTGGTAGAGGTCGCGGGTTTGGGAGGTGCTGTCGAAGAAGCCTTGGCGAGTTGCTGCAGTGCATCCTGTGGATGGTACACACTGCAGCCACGGTGCGCCGGTGGTGAAGGGAGTGAACGTTTACGGTGGTGGATGGGGTGCCAATCAAGTGGGCTGCTTTGTCCTGGATGGTGTCGAGCTTCTTGAGTGTTTGGAGCTGCACTCATCCAGGCAAGTGGAGAGTATTCCATCACACTCCTAACTTGTGCCTTGTAAGTAGTTGAAAGGCTTTGGGGAGTCAGGAGGTGAGTCACTCACTGCAGAATACCCAGCCTCTGACCTGCTCCTGTAGCCACAGTATTTATGCAGCTGGTCCAGTTAAGTTTCAGATCAATGGATGTTGATGGTGGGGGATTCGGCGATGGTAATGCCATGGACTGTCAAGGGGAGATGGTTAGACTCCCTCTTGTTGGAGATGGTCATTGCCTGGCACTTGTCTGGCACGAATTTTACTTGCCACTTATCAGGCCAAGCCTGGATGTTGTACAGGTCTTGCTGCATGCGGGTACGGACTGCTTCATTATCTGAGGGGTTACGAATGGAACTGAACACTGTGCAATCATTAGCGAACATCCCCACTTCTGACCTTATGATGGAGGGAAGGTCATTGATGAAGCAGCTGAAGATGGTTGGGCCTGGGACACTGTCCTGAGGAACTCCTGCAGTGATGTCCAGGAGCTGAGATGATTGGCCTCCAACAACCACTATCATCTTCCTTTGTGCTGGGTATGACTCCAACCACTGGAGAATTTTCCCCCTGATTCCCATTGACTTCAATTTCACTAGGGCTCTGTGGTGCCACACTCGGTCAAATGTTGCCTTGATGTCAAGGGCAGTCATTCTCACCTCACCTCTGGAATTCAGCTCTTTTGTCCATGTTTGGACCAAGGCTGTAATGAGGCCTGGAGTTGAGTGGTCCTGGCGGAACCCAAACTGAGCATCGGTGAGCAGGTTATTGGTGAGTAAGTGCCGCTTGATAGCACTGTTGACGACACCTTCCATCACTTTGCTGATGATTGAGAGTAGACTGATGGGGCGGTAATTGGCCGGATTGGATTTTTCCTGCTTTTTGCAGACAGGACATACTGGGCAATTTTCCACATTGTTGGGTAGATGCCAGTGTTGTAGCTGTACTGGAACAGTTTGGCTGGAGGTGCGGCTAGTTCTGGAGCACAAGTCTTCAGCACTATGGCTGGGATGTTGTCAGGGCCCATAGCCTTTGCTGCATCCAGTGCACTCAGCTGTTTCTTAATATCACGTGGACTGAATCGAATTGGCTGAAGACTGGCTTCTGTGATGGTGGGGATATCGGGAGGAGGCCGAGATGGATCATCCACTCAGCATTTCTGGCTGAAATTGGTTGCAAACGCTCCAGCCACGTCTTTTGCACTCATGTGCTGGGCTCTGCCATCATTGAGGATTGGGATGTTCACGGAGCCTCCTCCTCCCGTTAGTTGTTTAATTGTCCACCACCATTCACGACTGTATGTGGCAGGATTGCAGAGCTTTGATCTGATCCGTTGGTTGTGGGATTGCTTAGCTCTGTCTATAGCATGTTGCTTCCGCTGTTTAGCATGCATGTAGTCCTGAGTTGTAGCTTCATCAAGTTGACACCTCACTTTTAGGTACGCCTGGTGTTGCTCCTGGCATGCTCTTCTGCACATTGAATCAGGGTTGATCACCTGGCTTGATGGTAATGTTAGAGTGAGGAATATGCTGGGCCATGTGGTTACAGATTGTGCTGGAATACAATTCTGCTGCTGCTGATGGCCCACAGCGCCTCATGGATGCCCAGTTTTGAGCTGCTAGATCTGTTCTGAATCTATCCCATTTAGCACGGTGATAGTGCCACACAACACGATAGACGGTGTTCTCAGTGTGAAGACAGGACTTCGTCTCCACAAGGACTGTGCGGTGGTCCTACCAATACTGTCATGCACAGATGCATCTGCAGCAAGTAGATTGGTGAGAACGAGGTCAAGTAGGTTTTTTCCTCGTGTTGGTTCTTTCCCCACCTGACACAGGCCCAGTCTGGTAGCTATTTCCTTCAGGACTCAGCCAGCTTGGTCAGTAGTGGTGCTACCAAGCCACTCTTGGTGATGGACATTGAAGTCCCCCACCCAGATATCATTCTGTGCCCTTGCTACCCTCACTGCTTCCTTCAAGTGGTGCTCAACATGTGGGAGGATTGATTCATCAGCTGAAGGAGGGCAGTAGGTGATAATCAGCAGGAGGTTTCCTTGCCCATGTTTGACCTGATGCCATGAGACTTCATGGGGTCCGGAGTCAATGTTGAGGACTTGAGGGGCCACTCTTTCCTGACTGTATATCACTGTACCGCCACCTGTGGTGGGTCTGTCCTGCCGGTGGGACAGGACATACCCAGGGATGGTGATGGAAGAGTCTGGGATGTTGTCTGAAAGGTATGATTCTGTGTCAGGCTGTTGCTTGATTAGTCTGTGGGAGAGCTCTTCCAATTTTGGCACAAGTCCCCAGATGTTAGTGAGGAGGACTTTTCAGGATCGACTGGGCTTGGTTTGCCGTTGTCCGATGCCGGGTGGTCCGTTCAGTTTTATTTTTATTATGACTTTTTGTAGTGTGATTGTACAACTGAGTGGCTTGCAAGGCGATTTCAGAGGGCAGTTAATAATCAACCACATTGCTGTGGGTCTGGTGTCACATTTAGACCAGACCGGATAAGGACAGCAGGTTTCCTTCTCTAAAGAATATTAGTGAAGCAGATGGGTTTTTACGACAACCGGTAGTTTTATCGTCACCATTACTGATACTAGCTTTTTATTCCAGATTTTATTTAATTAACTGAATTTAAATTCCCCAGCTGCCGTGGTGGGATTTGAACTCATGCCTCTGGATTATTAATCTGATTTTTAGATATAATTATTAGATTATCAGGCCTCTGGATTACTAGTCCAGTAACATAACCACTATGCTATCGTACCCCGTGGAGAGACTGGAGAAGCTGGGATTGTTCTCCTTGGAGCAGAGAAGGTTAAGGGGAGATTTGATAGAGGTGTTCAAAATCATGAACAGTTTTGATAGAGTAAATAAGGAGAAACTGTTTCCAGTGGCAGGAGGGTCGGTAACCAGAGGACACATATTTAAGGCGATTGGCAAAAGAACCAGAGGCGACAGGAGGAAACATTTTTTGATGCAGTGGGTTGCTTTGATCTAGAATGCACTTCCTAAAAGGGTGGTGGAAGCAGATTCAATAGTAACTTTCAAAAGGGAATTGGATAAATACTTGAAGAGAAAAAAATTACAGGGCTTTGGGGAAATAGCAGGGGAGTGGGATTAATTGGAAAGCTCTTTCAAAGAGCTGGCAAAGGCATGATGGGCCGAATGGCCTCCTCCTGAGCAGTACCATACTATAATACTGTGATTTGTTATTAATATTGCATCGTAAGGTTTCAACCTACAAGAGATTAAGCAACCTGATCAACCCATCATACACTTCGTATTGCCCACAGAAACCTTTAGTTCTATTTTAAAGTATTATAATGTTGCTGGAAAAAATGCCACAATGTGCTAAGAGTACATATTTCAGTGGTCTCTTCAGCTAAAAGGTCCTGAGTCATCTCCTTGTGCTCGGGCACCTCCATGTTCTCGTCCTTCCTATCTCTGTAACCTCCGCTAGAACCCTTCGAGATCTCTGTGTTCCTCCAATTCTGGCCTCTTGTGCAACCCCAACTTCCTTTGCCCCACCACTGGAGACTGTGCCTTCAGCTGTCTAGGCCCTTAGCTCTGGAATTCCCTCCCTAAATCTCTCTGCCTCTCCACCTCTCTCCTTAAGACCCGCCTTAAAACCTACCTCTTTGACCAAAGTTTTGGTCGCCTGTCCTAATGTCTCCTTCTTTGGCTCGGTGTCAATTTTTGTCTGATTATGCTCCAGCGAAGCACCTTGGGATGTTTTACTATCTTAAAGGCAATATATAAATGCAAATTTTTGTTGTTGTTGGGTTGGTCGTATTTGTAGCAAAAAGGTTTCTTTAAAAATCTGCTCTAGAGCTTCATCATCCCTTTGTGTTTTGGGCTGCTTCAACTTCTTCAAATACAATACTGAAATTATTTGTTAAACTGCCTGGACATAAATATTTCAAACAAAGCCAGAAAAGGCTGGAATTATACAGCAAGCCAGTCTGTACCCGAAAGGGAAAGGTTAATGCTTTGAGTGGGACGAGTCATCAAACTGACTAGGGGCCCGATGTTACCAGGGCTGCGGGTTCTCGGCGGGGGGGGCTATCGGGCGTGTGGGTAACGCGCCCGGTAAAATCAGTCAGCCACCCGCGTGATCGTAGCCCAATTGGATCCACTTACCTGGTCTTCCGGGTTCCCCAATGCTGATCTGCGCGTCGGGCGGGCTGCGCATGCGCAGTAAGATCTGTCAGCTGGAGGAGCTCTATTTAAAGGGGCAGTCCTCCACTGACAGATGCTGCAACAAATAGAAAAAATTACAGCATGGAGCAGCCCAGTGGTAAGGCTGCTCCCAGTTTAATGATGCCTCACTCCAGGTATCAATACACGGGGTGAGGAGGAGGGGGAGAACAGAGATCTTCCCCCCGGCGGGCGGGAGGAAGCGGCCTGCCTCTGCCACCAGGAAGGCCTGGCTCGAGGTGGCAGAGGAGGTCACCTGCACCACCAACATATCGCCCACCTGTATACAATGCAGGAGGTGCTCCAATGACCTCAGTAGGTCAGCCAAAGTGAGTACACTTACTCTTTCCCCTACACTCTGTCTGCCACATCACCGCCCCCACCCCACATCTCCTTCTGCACTGCCAACACCACTCTGTCACATCACCCCTCACACCCACTCAAACCTCATCCTCATCTTACCTGCACCTACTCACCTCGCCAGTACTCATCCCGCCACTACCACTCAACCCAATCCTCATACAATCTCATGGCTCTATCTCATACTCACCCTCTCGTGCATCTCTTTCACAGTCAGCCTCACTCAACCTGCCACTACCTGTGCTGCAGCCACAGGGCATGCATCACATATGTGCAGTACGCAGCGTAAGGCAAACGTGTCGTGAGCATGAAGGGGATGCACAAGGGTGTTTGAGGGTTTGTCATGGTTGTTACTTGTATTGAATTCCTGACCAACTCACTTTACATATTATATTGGCACCACTACTGCCATGTCTTTGCGAATCTTGTCTGGTTTGTGCAATAATGCCCTTTCCTGAGGATCACTATGAAGACCCACAACTGATGCCACCCAATGTGTCACTGCAGAGTGGGTGTAGGTGTATTTGAAGGGCTCTTTTGTGCAGACGGCTGAGAGATGTCGGCGATGTCCCCGGTTGCACCCTGGAAGGATGCGGAGGAGAAGTTGTTGAGGGCAGTGGTGACTTTGACAGCGACAGGTAAGAAGATGGTGCTCGGGCCAGCCAGGAGCAGCTTGGCATGAAGGAGGCTGCAGATGTCCACGACTACATGTCGAGTGACTCTGAGCCTTTGTGTGCACTGCTGCTCAGAGAGGTCCAGGAAGCTGAGCCTCGGTCTGTGGACCCTGTGGCGAGGGTAGTGCCCTCTGCGACGCATCTCTCTCTGCGGTAGCCCTCCCTCCTGCTGTACAGGTGGATGTGTCACAGCACTCTGTTGTGGAGCTCCATGTGTCAGAGGTGGACGGCGTGGATGGCGAGGCTGGTGATGCTGTTCGCCCTCCGAGGAGGTCATGACTGCAGCTACGGTGGCCCATCCGGAAGATGTACATCTGAGTGGGTCCGCAAGGTAGGTACATGTCTCTGGACCCTGGGGTAAGTGTGCAAGTTGGTGACTTTGATTGTCAGGAGGAGGGTGGTGGAGGCCAAACTTTGTCCCAAGTGACAGAGTGGCCTCCTGCAATGAGTGAGGGTCTCCCCCCCGCCACCTGTCAAATGGACCTTTGCAGCTGCCACAGGCTGACAGCTGCAACACGTCCATTTCAACTGGGAGTGTTTCCCCCAATGTGGGAAACAGTCCCAGTTTGCTATAAAATCCCACCCCTCCTCACATAATCCCTTAATCAGGTCAGTTAATGACCTGAACAAGCAAAGTAAATAGCTTCAAGTGGCATCCCGCTGGCTTTAATTGCCTGTGGGATTCCCACCAGCGGGGGCTGCGCGCGCACGCCGGCGCGTCAGTGGGGAACCCGGAAGTGGGCGGGTTGGAGTCGGGCTCCCGACCCACTCCGGGAGTCTCCGATTTTCGGAGCCCCCTCGCCAGGAACACAACCGATAGCGGGTGCTAAAATGACGCCCTAGACGGGTGTCACTGGAAAAGTGCCTTGAGAATTTTTTTATACTTTCTACTTTTTATTTCAGATTTTCAGCATTTACACTTTTTCTTTTTATTTGCTACATATTTCTCACAGGATTTTAAATGTTTGTGCCTAAAAGACAACACACAGTCCAATCCAATTGTGCTCTAAATTGGTTCACAATTACTGCAAAGGGAGCAAAATGTTAAAAATAAAAGGAACAGAAGAAGTAAGTGAAGAAGAGATTGAGAACACATTGGGAACAAAAGCAATATATAAAGTCATGGCTTTACTCAGGAGAGTGTTCAATTTAGTTTGCATTCTAAGGTAGAGCTATATTAAATCGAAACCTCCAGCTATCAGCAATAGACTATTTTAAATTTTAAACAAAATCATGGAGCCGGGATCTTACAGCAGTGCAGCTGTATTTCTTATTTTCTTATTTTCTCAGTTTATCACTGAGAGTGACAGGATTTTATTGCTAAATATAAGAAAATATTTAACATTAATTTCCCATAGCGTTCAAGCTGGGGAGATGCAGGCAGCCGCCACGCACCATTTAAAATGAAAGATTTATTCGTCCTTTTCTATTTCCTCAGCTGCCTTCTGGTTCATTCTTCTCCAGCAGTGAGGTCTTGGGTACTGGCGTCTTCAGGAAGCTGAATCATTGATGCTGCAGCATGATCCAGATTCAGGAGGTTCAAGCAGGTTCAGTTAGAATATGTTAGATTTCTCTTACTTTCTGCCCCACGAAGGTGGAATGCGTGGCTTCTGCATTATCTTTAGAATAACAGTCACATTCACCCAATTCAGTTAAGCAAGTTCAACTGGCAGGAAGCTCTCGGGCTCAACCTCAAAATTTCTGTTTGGGAACCAAGAACCGAGTGCTAAACCACGAGGGAAAAGTCTTTCTCAATTCAGACTAAGTCCATCCAATATCACTTTGATTACGCTCTTTTGTTTTGATATTTCACAATTCACAAGTAGCAAAGATAATAATGAATACCACGGCAACCCTTAAAAGGTCAGATACAGAATAATTCAGTACTGAATTCCAATATAAAGGTATTTAATGTTCCAGTGTGATTGAAAATTACATTAGTTATGATGCTGCAGTGCAGTGAAAATCTGTTGTCAAGCTATGATGTAACCACAGTGAAGCACCTTGGGACATTTTTTCTACATTAAAGGCGCTGGGGGAAAGATTGGATAAGGGTCCATTCAGGGCGATGTGCTACCACCCCGCGCCCAATGGACCCTACGCAGGCAGCACGTGAACTTTGTGCTGCCTGCTACTTACCCTGAAATTTCCGTGCAGCCCTCGCTGCTGAGAGGCTGCACGGAGAATGAGGAAGTTGGAAATGGGGCGTGGCCAGCGCACGTCATCAGCTGCTTGCACTACTTAAAGGTGCAGGCACATTTCCAATGGCAGATACACAGCCAAGGAGGAGAAGGGAGAATGGCATCACGAGTAGCTGCACCAGCACGAGACCGAGCGTCAAGATTCTCCGACGATGCTCTGGAGCCCTGGTGGAAGGTGGACCAGAGGAGGGCAGTCATGTACCCGCAGGGTGGCCAGAGACTGTCTAGACTACAGCTGCGTAGGCATTGGCAGGCCATGGCACAGGAGGTGAATGCGAGGAGCATTGCACCACACACATTGGGTGCAGTGCCGCAAGAAATTTAATGATTTGACACGAGTGGTCAAGATGAGTGAATGTAAGTGTCAGGTGGCACATCCTACCAACTGCATCAATACTCCATGCACGACATCTCCCGTCACCCACCCACCCACCAGCAAAAACTGCCATCCATATGCAATGCTGCATCTCACCCACACATAATACCACACTAGCAGGCCACACAACCACCACTCAAGTCACACAAACTGGTAGCTATTCGACCATGACAGGCACATCACCCACACACCTTGCAGGACACTCACAGACACACTGTCCTCTGTCTTGCAGGAGAAGGTGGCGTATAACACCCGGCAGCAGGAGGGACCCGAGGCTAGACGGGTATGTCTATAGGTCCTCACCCCCCTAGAGGAGACGATGCTGCGGATTATTGGGCGGGCCATCGCTGCAGCCGTTACAACGTGCCGCGCTGGAGGTCCTGATCAAGCGGGTCTCTGCATATCTAATGATCCTTCTCCTTTTCCACATCTCCGTCCTCTCATAATCTTTTCTGACTCACGTGCTGCACACGCTGCCAGCACGCATCTCTTACTTGCTCTTCTCCCCACTCCACAACTCAATCCGTTTCCCTTTGTCATTGCAGATACCCAAGAACACTTGGTGGCACCCAAGGAGGAGGAGGACACTGAAGCTGCACCGTCACTCGATCTGACACTTGCTTCCACCAGCTCAGAGACTGACACTGCGCGTCCTTTAGAGGTTAGGTTAGAGAATGGATCTACACGTGGTGAGAAACCGAGCACAAGTGCGCAGGAGCCGGGGCGGAGGGAACGGATACCACAGGAGCCAACTCGCCGGAGGGCGAGGTCGCTCACTAGTTCTGCTGCAGAGGAGTCAGATGAGGACTTCGACAGGCCAGGCTACAGAAGACGGCTGATAGACGTACACCAACAAATGCTTGGGGCACTGGAAAGTCTGCCAGAAAGCCCGTGCATAATGAGAAGGGACATGGAGGAGTCCAGCTCCAACTTGGCGCAGGGCTTTGCGCAGAGCTTGGAGCCCATCCTTTCCAACATGGAATGGGTGATCACCTCCATCAGCACACCTGTGGAACCCACCATGATGCAGCGTCTGATGACTGACATCACAGCATCCATTGCAGCACAAACATTTGCCATCAAAGGTCTGACTGCTGCATTTGCAGCTCAGACTGCTGCATTGGAAGCTCAGACTGCTGCTATCGTGACTCTGGGGACCACTGTGGAACGGGGATTCCAGGGCATCACAGCACTCCAGCAATCCGTTCTCCAGCCAATCACCAGGATTGCTGAGGCGCCACCCCAGGAGAGTGGCAGTGGCGCCATGGCAGTCGGACCTGCTGTCCTCTCTCCGGATGACAGCATTCCTGCTCCCATCCCTGCCACTCCGCCAGTGCCCCTGTTGTTGCCTGTCGGCCAGCCAGGCCAGACTGCTGCAGTCCATGCTGAGATGGTGCAGTTTGAAGCCAGGCCCTCCAGGCCCAGAGCTGCTCAAGGCCGACCTCCAAGGCCATCAGGACGTTCATCCATTGAAAACCAGCAGCCTTCCATCATCCATGCTCCAGCCACTGGGGGAAGCAACTCGTAGGAGCACTAGGATAGGTAAAGGCACACGGACAACAGGCACTAAGGGAATGCACAAGGGTGAGTAGTTCTGTTACGTTTGCATATTTTCATTTGGTAATCCATAAATGAGAGTTTGATTTAGCATTTGGTGGTGGTTTTTATTCATGCAATGAGCTGAGAGGGACACCAATGTGTAATCTGATAGAGGGCGATTTGATTGTCTTGTGGGAGGGGAAAGGTGGGGAACGTAGGACTGTTGGTGAGTTGGGGGATGTAGTTCCAATTATTGATAGCGGGCACGGATCAGGCGAGCACGCACAGCCCTTGCAGACAAGGCATGTGGTTCCTGCTGCAACCTTGCGTCTTCCTCCACCTCCTCTTCCGGCTCCACCCCTCCCTTCTGCTCCTCCTCAGCCTCTTCCTCCTCCTGCTCCTCCTCAGCCTCTTCCTCCTCCTGCTCCTCAGCCTCTTCCTCCTCCTGCTCCTCCGCCTCTTCCTCCTCAGCCTCCTCCTCTGGCTCAGGATCTTCTGCAGTCATTGGTGGCAAAGGCTGGTCCCTCATGATGGCGAGGTTGTGCAGCATGCAGCAGACCACCACAAATCTGCCCACCCACTCAGGGGAGTACTGCAGGGCTCCTCCAGACCGGTCCAGGCAGCGGAAGCGTTGTTTGAGGAGGACTATGGTGTGCTCCACGATGTTGCGTGTGGCAGCATGGCTCTCATTATAGGCCTGCTGTGCACGTGTGCATGGATTCCTGACCGGTGTCATGAGCCACGTCATGAGGGGATAGCCCTTGTCACCCAGTAGCCAGTCTTTGACTTGCCAAGTCAGATGAAAGATAGCTGGCACGTTGAACTGCCGCATAACGAAGGCGTCGTGACTGCTCCCAGGGTAGCGGGCATCGACTTCCAAGATGCGATGCGTGTGGTCGCATACCAGCTGCACGTTGAGGGAGTGGAAGCCCTTTCGGAGCACGCAGGCCAACATGCGTGCAGTCAATGGCACCCTGTGCCATGGGCAAGCTACCAATGCGGGCGAACTCGTTCTGATTGTCTCTGTCGAGAGGGAAGGTGATGAACCTGTTCCTCGTGTGGTACAGTGCATCTGTGACCTCCCTTATGCAACAGTGCACTGTATACTGCGAGATGTTGCACTTGTCGCCAGCAGAGGCCTGAAATGCTCCTGAGCCGTAGAAATTCAGTGCCACGGCGACCTTCACAGCCACAGGCAATGCTGTTCTCGCCCTGCTCTGAGGCTGCAATTTTGGCCGCACCAGTTGACAGGTCTCAGTGACGGCTTCCTTGGTGAACCTCAGGCGTCGGATGCAATTCTCCTTGGTCATGCTGAGGTAGGAGAATTGATCCCTGAAGGCCCTCATTGGGTAGGGCCTCCTGCTCAGTGCCCTGCGCCTCCTCGGCCTCCATCTCCTCGCAGCTTGACCTGCTGGGCGTGGCCTCTCTGCATGGTCCCAGTCATGCTCAATGCCCAATGGGAGCCCTAGCAGACCGCCCATGGTTGGCAGGAATGTTGTTGCACCAGGGTTGTAACTTTCCGACCAGTAAGGCAATACCTGCCAAAGCGCTCTCAAAAGTAGTGTAGGAACTCTCAATAAGAATAGGGAGCTTTAAAACACACTTCCTACTCCTCCAGCAGCCAGAAGTGATAATCCAGCAACCAACCTGCAACACCTGCATGGCCCTTTAAATAGCGCTGATGGGGGGGTCCTTCAGGTACTGTAAGAAATGTTTAGATGGTCGGGGATAAGACTGTGTTGAGTTGAGCGTTAATGTCCAAAGTTGTATGTATCACTTTAAATCAGCGTTGCACACTGATTGCAGCCATTTTCTCGCTACTTTACATGCTTCCAGTATTCGGGACTAGCGCATGAGCTAACTCCTATACCAAGATGGCATCTGGCACACGTCACGCAGGAAATGTGCGTGCGCATCCAAGATGCCATCTTGGAGGTCGGAGGGGCCATGTAGTGCCGAAACAACGGGCGCTGCACGGCCCAATTTAGCGCCCGCTATATAAATGCAAGTTGTTGTCGCTGTTTGTTCTTGTTGTTGTTACCCAAGAGCTACAAATCAGAAGAGATTATATTATCCTGTATATGGCATTAGTCAGACCCCAGAGTCCAATCTACTTACCTAATCATAGGAAAATATTTTGAAGGGGTACGGAGGGGAACAACAAAGATGATTCTGGGTATCAGAACTCTATATTAGTAAAATTTAAACATTTGGATCTTTTTGAAAAATTTGTGATAACTGACAAAAATGTAAATATTTTGTTCATGATCTCTCATTTTTCCTTTACCATGTTTCTTGTTTAAAATAGGTTTTTAAAATGCCAACATATTGGCTAGACATAGGAATGGTCTGCGGTAATGCTTTGAAGGGACAAAGGATCCTTAACGTGCCAATATTTTAATTTCAAAGCTGTTAATGCTGATGTCCCTCAAGAACTCTTTCTGATTACTATTTAAATGATTGGTATCTGCTATAGATTATTAGCTTGTTACCTTGTTGGATTGTTCTGTAAATTATGTATTCACCCTGTAAATTTCATCAGTACATACTGCTGAGAATTACCTGAAACCATCACAGAGCTGCCAGCTTGATACCAGAACTGAGAGGATACAACTGTCAGGAAAGACTGAACTCTGGGGCTCTTTTCTCTAGAAAAGAGAAGGCTGAGGGGTGACCTGCTAGAGGTCTTTAAAATTCTGAAAGGGTTTAATAGGGTAGACGTAGAGAAAATGTTTCCACTTGTGGGGGAATCCAAAACTAGAGGTCGACAATATAAGATAGTCTCTAATAAATCCAATAGGGAATTCAGGGGAAACTTCTTCACTCAAAGGTTCCTACATTACAACAGTGACTACACTTTAAAAGTACTTCATTGGTTGTAAAGCGCTTTGGGACATCTCGAGATTGTGACAGGCGCTGTATAAATGCAAGTCTTTATTTCTTTCTAAGAATGTAGAACCCGCTACCACATGGAGTAGTTGAGGCAAATAGCATAGATGCATTTAAGGAGAAGCTAGATAAGTACCTTAAGGAGAAAGGAATTGAAGGGTCGGCTGATAGGGGTAGATGAAGTAGGGAGGGAGGAGGCTCGTGTGGAGCATGAAAGCCAGCATAAACCAGTTGGGCCGAATGGCCTGTTTCTGTGCTGTAGACTCAATGAGGGTAATTTTAACCCCCAAGAACTGGTGGGTTGGGGGCAGGTAGGATGTTAAAATATCAGCTTTTTGGAACAGGACCGCATCCTAGCACCAATGCGTCCACTTCTGGGTCTAACCCAGGCAGGTTTGTATGCATGTGCACAACAGACACCAGGAAGTCCCGCACCCACTTAAAGCCAGCGGGCTGATACTTAAAGGGCCAATGTACCTCATTGAAATACTTGAGGTACTTAATTCTTTGTGTATTGGGAAACTTAAATGAATTTAACCTTACCTGTTTGGGTTTCCCATCGCTTCCGATTCACGTCAGGTGAGTGCAGGTAAGTCCATGAGGTGAGTGCCTTTATTGCACTGCTTGTGGGATCTCCAAGTCCCGGCATCAGACCCCCGATCTCCTCCCCGGCCCCCCAATCTCCTCCCCGGCCCCCCGATCTCCACCTCCCAGCCCAGGATCTTCTCCCCAGCCTCCCGATCTTCTCCATGGCCCTTTGATATCATCCCCGGCTCCCTGACCTTCACCTCCTCGCCCTCCAATCTCCACCTCCAGGCCTGCGATCTTCTCCCCGGCCCTTGATCCCTCCCTCTCTCTCCCTCCCTCCCTCCGATCCCCGACTGGGGCCTGCTACCTCAGACCTTCTGCCCAACAGCCAGCCAGCCTGTCAGTCAGGCTGGCTATCGAGTACGAAGTCCAGAAGTAAAATTTGTTGACCTCATTAAGGTCATGCCAACTTACCTTCCTGGGTTCGCACCTGAAAATCTTCACTCCCGCTCTCTTCCCGGCTCGAGGTCAAAATCATGTCCAATGTAACTCAATGTAACAATGTAAATCTTGCAAAGAATCTACCTGTTGGTTTGTCAAAGAATCTGTCTCAAATAGTATTTGTTTTATGCCAAATTCTGCAAAAAAAACTTTTAAAGGATCTCAGCAAACTGATTTGTCTGTTTAACTCTTTTATGAATGAGCTCCCGACAATTGTGTTTGAATTGATTTTATATCTTTCTTGTCCTGCCGCTTTTGAGAATAAGCCCATCTGCGAATCAACCTGCTTGACAGTTCTGTCTGTTACAAAGGTTATTTGGCATGGCTCATATTATCCATCTTCCATGATGTGAGACATAACGGAACTCTTATGTGCTACCTGGTAGCAGCAAAAGAATTCATTATTCACAAAGTGCACACTATCCCAGATTACTTTGCTCATAATATTACATTTTAGGTTATAGTTCATAGAGGTGGACTTCTGTGTTGGGAATGACAAAAAAGTATCTTGAATGAGCTCAAACCATAAAAATGACCTCATGGAATTTTTTTTATAGTTATTAAGGGAACTGACAAAATTGATTGAGGCAAATTATTCACTACATTAAAGGGTTTGGCTAACAGAGATGTTAAAAATTAGGTGAGCGAAAATCCTTGCTCCTTCTAATGCATTCTCACTATAACTCCAGTGGGACTGCACTAGAAGAGCTGGAAATTAGACTGATCCAGGATATGCCAGATCTAGCTTTAGGTCAGAGTTTCCATGAGGTCTTGTAAGGGCCAGAGCCTCTGCTCACACCTTACAAGGCTCATAGCGTAGGATGGTAGGATGGATTGGGGGTAGGAACTCCAAGACCAAGAGTTCCCTTGTCTCCAGCCTCTCAGTATCACGATGAATCATCGACAGTTGGCATGACGGGTGAAAAGAGGTGTACTGGCCTGACTAATGCCGCAAGTGGGGCCTGCCTCAGGAATCAGGCCTGATTCATGGCATTTTTCCCCAGATTTTAGCCCCCTTAAAAAGGAGACTGAGGGGGCAGGTATGTCCACTTTCTTGGGGGGGGGGGGGTGACAACATCCTAACCCTGACAAGCTCTTCAGTTTGTGGCCTGTAGAGGCAGGTGGGCACTTCAAATGGGCTTCTAGTGCTGCAGGTGCCCATTGGGGGGGGGGGGGGGTAATGAAATCAAGAGATCGCTGTTTATCACTGGAAGTCTTGGTGGGGACAACGGTGCAGGTCCTGGGCGGGTGCATCTTCCACACTTATCCTGGGACACCCTCCCCGCAGGTATTTGGGCTCTAGGAATTTAAGAATAAGAAGTTGAGTTAGCTAGAACGTTTTCACTCAAAGGGCATTAAAGGTGTGGAATAAGTTACCAGAGGCCATTGGATTGGGTAGTATAAATATGTTCAAGAGATAACTGGATGGAAAGAGAGGGCATTGAGGAATATGGTGATACGGCAGGTTGAGGAAGTTGATCTGTGAAAAAGGGGTGGGTTTGTTGGGCCTAAGGCCTCTTCCTGTTCCTAAAACTTCCATTATTTTCTTCCAGCTGAGTGATCCAAAATGACAGGTTTGGAGCAAACTGCCCACAATTCATAAAGGTGGAGGCAATCAGGGGAATACACAACAAAGTGGTTCCTTTTTTAACCCCTCAGCCAGATTTCATGCCACTAGACACATAACAAAACAGAAAAATCCAATACACACTATATAGAACAAAAAATTACTTGAAAGCTGTAACACAGCCTGGGGTTCAGGAGAGCACATGCAGATGCTAAGAGCAAATCAAAGCTCCTGCAGTTATGATGTACCCTTCAGGCTGCTTCAGATTGCAACACATTCATAAGTATCTGTTCTGTGTGTAATTCTTACAAAGCACAGGTGCTTTTATCTGAATAGACATCACATGCAATTAAAAGACAAAAGGGGAAAAGAATTGGATAGGACCTATTATTGGGCGAGGGTAGCACGATCTGCTATTACCCCACGCCCATTGACCCTTGCGGAGGCAGGACGAGACTTTCGTGAGGCCTGGGGACTTACCTTCAAGCAGCGTTCCGAATCAGCGTTGACACAAGGCTTCAGTGCAATTTGCACTTTCCACCAGCAGGGGGAGACCCAATCTCTTAAAAGCAGGCTGCCTCTTAAAAATCTCTTAAAGGCAGCTGGTACCTGTTATTTGCTGAAAATAACAGTCTGCTGTCTGAACGGAGATCAGACATTTCACATGCAAAACACAGTTGCAGCTCCCGTCCCTATGTTTACAAACTGATGAGTTATGTTAAAAGATTGAATAAAGGTTGCGCACTACTAAATCCCACATCCTCCAATCTGCATGCCAGACCTCACCAATCTGCCGACCTCAGTTGGTACCATGCCTGTGAGAGTCCGTGCACCAAGGTTCTCTGCGGATGCACTAGAGGCCTTGGTGCAAGAGGTGGACAGAAGGAGGGACATCTTATATCCAGAGGGGAGGGGGGGTGGCAAGAGGCCCTCCAAATATATACCCAAAAGGCAGTGGGAGGCCACGGGGGACGATGTCAATGCCAGGCGCATAGCACCACGAACATGGATACAGTGCAGGAAGAAGTTCAATGCTTTGACATGAGCGGTCAAGGTGAGTGAGGTCAATTGTCAAGTGGCATCTCCTAGCAACTACACCACTAGCCGCATCCACTGTTCCACGCACTACACCCCCCATCACCCACCTATCAACAAACTCTTTCCATCAGTACTCAACTTTTCCAATCAGATGCTTCCTCTCACCCTTACACATTACCACTGTTGCAAGTCACCCACCCACAACTCACAGGCCACACAAATTGGCAGCTATTCAACCATGACAGGCACATCACCCAGGCACACGTCCCGCTTTCTTGCAGGAGAAGGTGGCACAAATCAGGAGGCAGCAAGTGGCAGTGGCATTTAGCCCCTCGAGACTGTTCCGCCATTCAGTGAGATCATGCTGGACCTGTGACCTAACTCCATATACCTGCCTTAGCCCCATATCCCTTAATACCCTTGGTTCACAGAAATATATCAATCTCAGATTTAGAATTCACAATTGAGCTAGCATCAATGCCATTTGCAGAAGAGTGTTCCAAACTTCTCCCACCCTTTGCGTGTAGAAGCATTTCCTAACTTCACTCCTGCACGTCCTGGCTCTAAATGTTAGGCTATGTCTCCTAGTCCTAGTATTCAAATATAGGAGACGTCCAAAAACAGGTACAAATGTCTTGGCAGCCAGAAGCAATAATCCAGTCACTAACCTGTAAATCCTGCATGGTCCCTTTAAATAGCGCTGGTGGGTGTCCTCTGGGCACTCTAAGACACGTTCAGATGGTCGGGGTTAAGACTGTGCGTTGAGTTGAGAGTTAAGTCCCAAAATGGTGGGTATCATTTTAAATCAGTGTTGCACACTGATTGTATCCATTTTCTCCTTACTTTACATGCTTCCGCCATTTGGCATTTGCGCATGTGCTAACTCCTATAGCAAGATGGCATCCGGCGCACGTCACGCTGGAAACTTGCGTGCACAGCCAGGACGGCATCTTGGATGTTGGAGAGGCCGTGTAGTGCCAAAACAACGGGTGCTACAAGGCCCAATTTAGCGCCCAAAGGTTTTGAGATAGAAAGAATGATGCAAAAGCAGTTGCTGAGGTACCATTTCATTATCAGCCAATGTATTTCTTTGAGGTAGAGTGTTTCTGTCTAAAAAAAGCAGGCATAAATCACCGACTGCAAAGAAATAATTTCAGATAAATACATAAGAGCCTCTGATTGCTCAAATGCAGCTCACATATTTCAATTCTGCAGAGTTTCAGGGCCTTTGACTAACCAAGTTTATCTGCTATGAAATTTACACATTGTATTAGCCCTCTTTTTTTGCAATCATATTTTCCCCCCATCATATTTTTCTCCTCCACCATATGTCTAGTTCTGTGGCTGGTAGCTATCCCCGCTAGTTAACACAAGTGACCTTTCTTCATGTGTCAGCCAAAACCGTGAGCTTTGGCAGCTTATTCGACTGTGTGTGTAGGGGGGGTGGGGGTTGGGTAGGCAATCATAGCTGAGCCCGGTCCTGTCATCACCTAACAGCCACACACGCAGACTTGCCAGCAGAAGTCACTGTATAGCAACCAGGAACGATAACCCCGAATGACTTTGCCCCCCCCCCACCAAGTGTTGCCCTGGCAGAGATTAACTAACTCAGAACATCCCAGGAAACGGATCTCCCTGGTACGTATGGCTCAGTTCCACACTGGACAGGGTACGTAATAATGGAGCAACTGGAGAAGCCACTCCATGTCGAGAAGTTTTTTTTAAAAGGTAGAAAATAGCCACACACATCTGTCCATTTACTGCAATGGCACAACCTTATTGTGTAAAAGTCTACAAAAAATTATTTGAAGAAAACTCATTTGGTAACAATTGACAAATTGGATGCCATTGCAGTCAGGATGCTGATAGTGCAAAAGCTGTATCTAATTAACATCAAACCATTAAATGCACTATTTTCAACACATTTCATGTTTTCATCTGTTCTTGTGATGTTATTGCAGTCTGTGTCCTCCGTAGGTTCTTTAGAGAACTGCAGCCAATGCCGAGAAGTTCTTTGAAGCTTCTCCCTCTCTGCCTCCGTAACTCTGACAGAAGT
The DNA here is from genome assembly GCF_035084215.1 of Heptranchias perlo. Taxonomy (NCBI): domain Eukaryota; kingdom Metazoa; phylum Chordata; class Chondrichthyes; order Hexanchiformes; family Hexanchidae; genus Heptranchias; species Heptranchias perlo. The sequence goes on along the minus strand of NC_090339.1, from coordinate 44,367,553 downwards.
TCAGTGGAATCGATGTTTACGCACTTAAATAGGGTTTCCGCCAAAGTTATGCAGACGGAGCGGGAGAAGCTCCGAGAAATTCCCGGTGATTGTGTTCTTAACCCAGTGCCATCCGGTCCATTTCCTGCTGTTTCTTAAAATTATTTTTGACCGAAACAGAAACAATGTGTATTCCAACAAAAGACTGGTATGACTATCCCTATCAGTAATAAGAAACTTTACATCAACTGTTTACTCCCCTTTTCCTCCTCTGAAGCTGTTGACTTTTGATGGTTCCACAGGTGACCTTTACCTCCTGTACCTTACCCAAGTGACCAATCTTCAAGTGTGAGCCTAGACAATAAGAGTTGGCTATTTGCCTGTGGGTGGTATGGCAACTGTACCTGATCCTGTCCTCATCTAATGTCCACACGCTGGCACACTTACCAGCACTCATAATTCAACAGTGAGCAGGAACAGGAATAATGGCTGATTTTGCCTCCCCTTGCCACCAGGCTTCGAAGTAAATTGCAGGTCAGAATCGAACCTGAGATCTTGTGCTCTGGATGAATTAGTACTAAACCTGTCAGTGATTTTACCAATTGGAGCAGTGGAACTGCTGAAGAATAATCTTATTTGAAACGTGGTGGAAGAATATCTCATCTGTTTGTTATTAGTAATAAAATCATAAATGTGTTCTTTATACTCATGTTTATGATTTTATTGTAAATAGCAAACAGCAAAAATATGCCCTTATATTCTTACTAACTTATCTGCAATTACCTTCCAAATCCAACACAATACATATTGACAGTTGTGTGTATTTTATCCAAACAATTCAGATAAAGCAATTAATTTCCTGTATTTTTTTGTTACAATATTTCCTCATAATTAGAGAATGGTGTTGGTTTATGATGATTATTTCAATCAATGACTTCACACGGTGTGCTCTTAAATGCAAGCAATTTATTACACAAGCTATTCCTATTGAGATCGTTGTTTTCTTGTTTTCTATTTTGGGGAAAGTGAGGAAGAAGAGTCATGCTGTTGCAAAAAAACAAATCAACTCTATTAGAGTTTTGGCACATTTTGTTAACTTTAAAGCTGATCAATAAACCCCAGTGCTTAAAGTAATCACTAGCCCATTGTGCCCATCACAGGCTCTCAACAAAGCATTAAACTCAGGTTATTGGGCAGTCGTGCTATCTTTGCTTGTTGTCTATATTTCTTTCATTCACTGAAAATTACTGTGGGGCCTTCATTTACTTGCCAGAGAGGAAGAAAGACAGATTTTAAGTAGGGATTAACAGATCTCATAAGGAATTGTTAGTTTATGTAAGAAATTCGCTAACAAAGTAATTATTATGAGATATTCTGAAGCTCAGGAACACATTAACAGCTGTTCTGGTGAGATTGTTTTTAACCTGGAATTTACTGTAGAAGATATCATATGGACATTAGATTCTATCACAATGGTTATAGAATATAAAAGTCAAGAATTATGATGAGCCTATATTAAATCTTAGTAAGACCTCCAAAAGAGTACAGTGTGTACTCAGATACTGTGTGCAGTATTGGGCTTCACACTGTAGGAAAGATATTGAGGCGTCACAGAGGGTACAATATGGATTAGGATCTATGATGCTGCTTGGTATGAAGAAATACAAATACGAAAAAAGACAAAAAAATTAGGTCTTTTTTCATTAAAACAATGCAAATTACGGGGCGATATGAAAAAAGTGTTTAAAATTATAAAAAGATTGTGGGCCATGCACCTAAATTTCTGCTATGTGTGATTACTGGGAGCACAAACTCAGAAAACGAACCTCGTATGTGTAATGCTGACGTATTGTGATGTGATTAAACACTGAATGGCCCACGTCGTTACTGCGAATCTGAAGATACTAACATAAATAATAATTAATGCAATCTGAGGCTGACAGCATTTTCACACAAAATTAATTTTGCGGTAAGGTATTCACGGCAGATGCAATAAAGTTAACTTCACAAGAAATTCAAATTTGTTAGTAAATTTAAATGCAGCAACATTTATTTGACAGCAAAATATCCCCAAGTTGCTATATAAGTACAAATGTAAAGAATCTTACAACACCAGGTTATAGTCCAACAGTTTTATTTGAAAATCTATATAAGTACAAAGTAAGGGTGGCTGAAGACTGACAAAAAAAAGTTACTGATAATTTCTCTGCTGAATTAATAGTTAGCAAAGTTAGAGGATCCTGAGATGTGTTGGCTCACATGCCCAACAGATGGATATGTTTTGCCAATATATTTCCTGACCATCTGCGTACCTCTTTGTGGACACTTAGCTATACAGAACATGACCTGAATTAACTCATTCTCCCAGCAGACAGGAGCTACAGTAGCCATATGGAAAAAGGGAAGAGGGCAATTGGGATAGTTGTAAAGAGGAAAGAAAAACATTACAGGAAAGATTTCTTTTTCCCAGAAGATGTTCAAGTGCCAATGTTTCCCATCACCTCCGTCTCTGACTAACTGGAAAAATAGTGATACAAGAGGGTTGCAGATGTACAGTGGTTCAAATACATGAAGGGATTTGTATACAAGGCAAGGATTTTGAATTCTGTGAACTGTGGGACAAGGAGTCAGTAGAAGTTCACAAGGGCAAGGGTGATTGCTGAATGGGACTTGGTGCAGGACACAATGCAGATAGTAGAGTTTTGGATTAGTTGGAGTTTGTATGGGACAAAAATCGGGAAGCTATTCAGGAGAGCAGTGGAGAAGTCGAGTCTTGAGGTAGCAAAAACATGGATAAGAGTATCAGTGGCAGTGAGAGTGAGAGATGGACAAGGTGTCCAATGTCATGGAGGAGGAAGTATGCTCCTTACTGTCTAGTGACTGTTGTAAATTGATGACCCATCATCACTGAGTCACCAATCAGGGGAAATTATCTAACCCTATTCACTCTATCAAAATTCTTCATAATTTAAAAAAAATGCTTCTATGAATGACAGCCTTGGCTCAGTAGTAGCACTTTGCCTCTGAGTCAGAAGGTTGTGGATTCAAGTCTCACTCCAGAGACATGAGCACATATTCTAGGCTGACACTTCTGTGCAGTACTGAGGGAGTGCCATCTTTCAGCTGAGGCATTAAACAGAAGCCCTATCTGCCTTCTTAAGTGGGCGTAAAAGATCCCATGGCACTAGTTCTTTGAAGAAAGCAGGACAGTTGTCCTCGTCAATATTTATCCCCCAACCAACATCACTAAAACAGATTATCTGGTTATTTATCTCATTGCTGTTTGTGGGACCTTTCTGTGCACACATTGGTTGCCATATTTTGCTACATTACTACAGTGACTACATTTCAAAAGTACTTTATTGGTTGTGATGTGCTTTAAGACATCCTGAGGTCATGAAAGGTGCTATATAAAAGCAAGTTCTTACTTTATTATGTCCCCCCTTAGCCAAGTAAGATGCATGGGACAGAAATTGGGAAGCCATTCAGGAGAGCATTGGAAAAGTCAAGTCTAGAAATAGCAAAAACATGGAGAAGAGTTTCAATGGCGGTGAAAGTGAGAGAGGGACAAGGTGAGGTTATCTATATTGGACCTAAGAAAGATAGATCAGAGTATTTTCTAAATGGCGAGAAGCTAGGAACTGTGGATGTGCAGAGAGATTTAGGGGTTCATGTACAGAAATCACTAAATGCTAGTGGACAGGTACAAAAAATAATCAAAAAGGCTAATGGAATGTTGGCCATTATCTCAAGAGGGCTGGAATACAAACGGGTAGAAGTTATGTTACAGCTGTACAGAGCTCTGTGGTTAGACCACAACTGGAGTACTGCATTCAGTTCTGGGCATTGCACCTCGGGAAGGATATATTGGCCTTGGAGGGGGCGCAGCACAGATTCACCCAAATGATACCGGGGCTAAAAGGGTTAAATTATGGGGCCAGACTAGGCTTGTATTCCCTTGAATGTAGAAGATTAATGGGAGATCTAATTGAGATGTTTTAAGATGATTAAAGGATTTGATAGGGTAGATAGAGAGAAACTATTTCCTCTGGTGGGAGAGTCTAGAACAAGGGGGCATAACCTTAAAATTAGAGCTAGGCCATTCAGGGGTGATGTCAGAAAGCACTTCTTCACACAAAGGGTAGTGGAAATCTGGAACTCTCTCCCCCAAAAAACTGTTGAGACTAGGTCAATTGAAAATTTCAAAACTGAGATTGATAGATTTTTGTTAGGCAAGGATATTAAAGGTTACAGAACCAAAGCGGGTAGATGGACTTAAATTGCAGATCAGCCATGATCTAAGTGAATGGCAGAACAGACTCAATGGGCTGAATGGCCTACTCCTGTTTCTACGTTCCTAGATTCCTATTTCCACTTCCGTGGAAATAGTCCCAGCGTATCAAGTCTCTTCTCCTGACTATAATTCCCTATTCCTGGTATCAACCTAGTGATTCCAAGCAATATGTTCTGTATGACTTTAAAGACTTTTCTATCATTGGTGCCCTAAACTACACACACTACTCTAAATCTAGGTCGAACTAATGCTTTATGCAAAATTATCATTCCTTCTTTATTCCCCTATTTATAGAGCCCAAAATGTTGGTCTTTTTTATGGCTTTGTCTATCTGCACTCTCACTTTCAGGGAATTATGTATTTGAATCTCTCTCTCTCTCTCTCTCTCTATATATATATATATATATATATATATATACCAAGAATAAAGTTAGACCAGCACTAACCCTGGGGTACACAACTTTCAATGCTTTTCCAATCCGAGCAACACCCATTTACCCTAACGCTTTCTTTCTTGTTGGTCAACCAACTTCCACCTATCCATCTATTCTCTTGTGAGACACCTTATTGAATAGCTTCTGAAAATCCAATATATCCAGTCACTTCTTCAGAAAACTCTATTATTTTTTCAAATACAATTTGCCTTTAACAAATCCATGCTGTCTTGTCTTTGGCTGTGTCAATTTTGTCCGATTATGCTCCTCTGAAGTGCCTTGGGACACTTTACTATTTTAAAGGTGTAATATAAATGCAAGTTGTTGTTGTCCTTCATTTACACATGCATTTCTAAATGCTCACTAATCTTATCTTGATTTAAAGGAATGCAATCATTTAAAAGCAAATGGCTGCAAATGAGGACATTAATTGCTTGAGCCTTTCTAATAGTAATTTTTAGATATTTGCCAGCCTGTTCAAAGGTTTTTTTTTATTCGTTCATGGGATCTGGGCGGCGCTGGAAAGGCCAGCATTTATTGCCCATCCCTAATTGCCCTTGAGAAGGTGGTGGTGAGCTGCTTTCTTGAACCACTGCAGTCCGTGCGGTGAAGGTTCTCCCACAGTGTTGTTAGATAGGGAGTTCCAGGATTTTGACCCAGCGACGATGAAGGAATGGCGATATATTTCCAAGTCGGGATGGTGTGTGACTTGGAGGGGAATGTGTAAGAGGTGTTGTTCCCATGTGCCTGCCGCTCTTGTCCTTCTAGGTGGTAGAGGTCGTGGGTTTGGGAGGTGCTGTCGAAGAAGCCTTGGCGAGTTGATGCAGTGCATCCTGTGGATGGTACACACTGCAGCCATGGTGCACCAGTGGTGGAGGGAGTGAATGTTTAGGGTGGTGGATGGAGTGCCAATCAAGCGGGTTGCTTTGTCCTGGGTAGTGTCGAGCTTCTTGAGTGTTGTTGGAGCTGCACTTATCCAGGCAAGTGGAGAGTATTCCATCATACTCCTGACTTGCACCTTGTAGATGGTGGAAAGGCTTTGGGGAGTCGGAGGTGAGTCATTCGCCGCAGAATACCCAGCCTCTGACCTGCTCTTGTAGCCACAGTATTTATGTGGCTGGTCCAGTAAAGTTTTTGGTCATTGGTGACCCCCAGGATGTTGATGGTGGGAGATTCGGCGATGGTAATGCCATTGAATGTCAAGTGGAGGTGGTTAGACTCCCTCTTGTTGGAGATGGTCATTGCCTGGCACTTGTCTGGCGCGAATGTTACTTGCCACTTATCAGCCCAAGCTTGTAGTGGGGGCAAAGGTAGGACAAAATGCAAGGGAAGGCAAAGCCAATGTGGAGGCAAGAAATGAAGTCTGTGGGTAAATGGCATAATAGTGCAGGAGCAGATTCCTTGTTTAATGGCTAGCAAAGTGGAAATATCCTCCATAAATTGGTTGTGAGGAGTGTTTCCTTTTTTCACACATCATGATGCCTTTCCTAGCGAAAAGCAATGCAGAATGCCTTGCAGGATGTGGCAACCTGGTTCAATGTTGTGTCGAATATTAACATGACTTTGGAACAGATGCAGTAGAAGATGATACAACTTAAGGAAACTGGCAAAGTAAGTCTACCCAACAGTACCATTTACTAAATCAATGGTCAAAACTGCATGTTACAAAGTGTTGCTTGTTATTCGGTTCCACATTCATTGATGGCCCATGCCAGTTCCTCACATAACATTACAGCTCTTTCAAAACTTTTCCTGCGTAATCGTACTCTACGAGGGCACACTTTAACACAATGGCATATAATACAAAGGAACAGACTTGGACTGGAGAAAAACCTTGATATTACAAGTCCTTGACTCCCTTGAAGGTCACCCTGTACATTCTTAAATATACATTCATGGAGGGAGATGGGGAAGATGAAGCTTCAGATCTCCAATAAGCTCAAGCCTAATATTACCTTGCTTTTATATCTTGTCCTCCTCACTCACTCACTCTTACATAGGCCCACACAAAACCATACATACATTACATAACACACATAACGTTGCACCTAAAGGACAGCACCTCTAACAATGCAGTGTTTCCTTAGTACTGCATCAATGTGTCAGCATCAATTATGTGCTCAAGTTTCTGGAGTGGGGCTTGAATGCATGGTCTTCTGATTCAGAAGCAAGAGGGCTACAACTGGCTTATGGCTACAGATACAGTTATACCACAGGTACAATTTGACACCAGTACCTGAATAAAACGACATGGAGCCTGCAAACCTGAGTTATACTGGTGGCTGCATACAACTCTTTTGTCAAGGGAAATGGAGTTCTACATGTATGGGCAAGGGTTCTGCGCAATAGCATCTGAATGCCAGTTAAATTATGTTAGCAAAGAGCTAGTCGTCAGTCAGCTCCTTGCTAGCATTAAAAAAGATAATAATTGCATTCAAAATGTTCACACTAGTTGTAGCTTACTACAGCCTGCATGAAGTCAAAGTCATGCCAGACTACCTACTCAAAGTAATATCATACCACATGCCTAAATACAATTGGTGCGATTCCTTGTCCACTCTTTTCGCACCCAGGATACACCCCGTAGTTTGCTTTGATGCAAAGTTGAAACTGCTTTGATGAAGAATGTGATGTATAACTAGCTCACGAAGCAGTTAATTTTTAGCAATCTCCCTCCTTCCATCAAATGGAAATTAGCCACTAACTTCCCTGCCTCCCTAGTAGGTTCAGAAAAAAAATTAAATTGCTGTGCTCAGTCAAGAATCAATAAGACGATGAAACAGTTCAACAATGTAAACCAGCTCAGTCATGTATTTGATGACTGCACTGGGATACTGGAGGGGAAAAAAAATCTAAGCTTGATGAACTGGACATCATTTTTTTGTTCGTATTTGCTCGATAACCTGAACAACTGTTAACATGGGCTCAATTTTAATGTTGAGAGCGGGGGGCGGGGAAAAGAAAATCGGAGAAATCCGGAGCGGGCAGGATTCCCGACTCCAACCCGCTGAAGAACGTGCATGACCCAGAGTCAACTGGGTGCGCGCGCTGTTCCCGAACCAGGAAGTCCCACCGACTTTAATTGCTGGAGGGACGATATTTAAACAAGCAAATGTACCTACTTAAGATAGCTTATTTTTGGCATATTGAATAGTTTTAAAAGATTTTGACCGTACCTGGGCGGCTTTTCCATGGCTTCTGATTCATGCCTGGTGAAACCAGGAGTGAAGGGCCGGATCAGTCAAAAATAAACTAAATAAATTGAACAAAATTATATTTCCTATTGTAAAAAAATAAACATACCTTACAAACGATGTCATCTGCGCCCCCCTGCTCCGATGTCCGATATCTCTCTGATGTCCGATGTCTTCCCCCCACTTACGATGTCCGATGTCTACTGCACACGCCCCCCTCTGATGTCCAATGTCCGATGTCTTCTCCACCCCCTCCGATCTTTGTCCCCCCCCAACCCACTCTCTCTCGCAACGACTGATGAGGTCTCTCTCTCTCTTTCTTCCCTGCCACCCCCCCCCCCACCCCGAAAATGTGCAGCTCCTGTCGGCAACCAGCCTGTCAATCAGACTGGCTGCCGGGCACGAAACCCGGAAGTGGCTTTAATTGGCCTCGTTAGGGTTGCGATCGCACCCGCCTACTTCCCTTCCGGGTTTGGCGCCCGCAAATCACCCCCCGCTGCCTTCCCACCACCCTTTTAAAATTGAGCCCCATGTCCCAGTTAATACAGAAACGAAAAGCACAGGCATTTGTTTGGAGCTTGCTATCATTTTTGTGTTTTGTGTGCTTTTCAAACGAAACAGGATTCATTAGATTAAAAACATACTCACAGTTTGTATTACCCAATCAATCTGAAGAACTGAAATGCACTCTCCGAAATTCTTTCAAAATGTATTTTGTAATCAATAATGCCTTTGAGTAACTAAATACCTGAATCAATACGAGATGTAGAGCTCATTTTAGCTGGAAATCATTAGATTTCTCTAGTCCTAGCCCACAGGCAGAGATTTGCAGCAGCAGCTTTTAAAACTGCAGAAAATTAACCCTGTGAAGACTATAGATTTATTATTACATCAAATTAAAATGCACACCAAAATTATCATTTTCTGTACATCCACAGATTACCAAAAACACACTGGGGGGAAAATTGGAAAGGGCCTGTTTTTGGGTGGGAGTAGCACAATCCGCTATTACACCGCGCCCAATGGTCCCTGAGCAGGCAGGACAAGATTTTCGTCAGTTCCTGAGGACTCACCTGCAATCTGCGTTGGAAATCAGCATTGGAACGAGGATTCCATGCAATTAGCACTTTCCACCAGCAGGGGGAGCTCCAATCTCTTAAAGGCAGGCTGTCTGTCAGAAATCTCTTAAAGGGAGCTGGTACCTGTTATTTTCTGAAAATAACAGCCTGCTGTCTGCACGAAGTCTGAACGGAGATCAGACATCGCACATGTAAAGCACAGATGGAGGTCCCATCCCTATGATTACATTCTGGTGAGTTATGTTAAAACATTGAATAAATGTCCTTTAGGGAAGGAAACCTGCCGTCCTTACCCGGTCTGGCCTATATGTGACTCCAGACCCACAGCAATGTGGTTGATTCTTAATTGCCCTCTGAAATGGCCTAGCAAGCCACTCAGTTGCAAAATCTCGCTAAAAAAAGTCAAAATAAGAATAAAACCAGACGGACCACCCGGCATCAGACCACCAGGCACCGGACACGACAAAGGCAAACCAAGCCCAGTCAATCCTGCAAAGTCCTCCTCATTAACATCTGGGGACTTGTGCCAAAATTGGGAGAGCTGTCCCACAGACTAGTCAAGCAACAGCCTGACATAACCATACTCACAGAATCATACCTTTCAGCCAACGTCCCAGACTCTTCCATCACCATCCCTGGGTATGTCCTGTCCCACCAGCAGGACAGACTGACCAGAGATGGCGGTACAGTGATATACAGTCAGCAAGGACTGGCCCAGGGAGTCCTCAACATTGACTCTCGAACCCATGAAATCTCATGGCATCAGGTCAAACATGAGCAAGGAAACCTCCTGCTGATTACCACCTACCGCCCTCCCTCAGCTGATGAATCAGTCCTCCTCCATGTTGAACACCACTTGGAGGAAGCACTGAGGGTAGCAAGGGCACAGAATCTACTCTGGGTGGGGGAACTTCGATGTCCTTCACCAAGAGTGGCTCGGTAGCACCACTACTGACCGAGCTGGCCGAGTCCTGAATGACATAGATGCCAGACTGGGCCTGCGGCAGGTGGTGAGCGAACCAACACGAGGGAAAAACTTACTTGAACTTGTCCTCAACAATCTACCTGTCGTAAATGCATCTGTCTATGATAGTATTGGTGGGAGTGACCACCGCACAGTCCTCGTGGAGACGAAGTCCCGTCTTCGCACTGAGGATACCATCCAACGTGTTGTGTGGCACTATCACTGTGCTAAATGGGATAGATTCAGAACAGATCTAGCAGCTCAAAACTGGGCATCCATGAAGTGCTGTAGGCCATCAGCAGCAGCAGAATTGTATTCCAGCACAATCTGTAACCTCATGGCCTGGCATATTCCTCACCCTGCCATTACCAACAAGCCAGGGGATCAACCCTGGTTCAATGAGGAGTGTAGAAGAGCATGCCAGGAGCAGCACCAGGCGTACCTAAAAATAAGGTGCCAACCTGGTGAAGCTACAACTCAGGACAACATGCACGCTAAACAGCAGAAGCAAAATGCTAAGCGATTCCACAACTAACGGATCAGATCAAAGCTCTGCAGTCCTGCCACATACAGTCGTGAATGGTGGTGGACAATTAAACACCTAACGGGAGGAGGAGGCTCTGCAAACATCCCCATCCTCAGTGATGGCGGAATCCAGCACGTGAGTGCAAAAGGCAAGGCTGAAGCGTTTGCAACCATCTTCAGCCAGAAGTGCCGAGTGGATAATCCATCTCGGCCTCCTCCCGATATCCCCACCATCACAGAAGCCAGTCTTCAGCCAATTTGATTCACTCCACGTGATATCAAGAAACAGCTGAGTGCACTGGATACAGCAAAGGCTATGGGCCCCGACAACATCCCGGCTGTAGTGCTGAAGACTTGTGCTCCAGAACTAGCTGCGTCTCTAGCCAAGCTGTTCCAGTACAGCAACAACTCTGGCATCTACCCGACAATGTGGAAAATTGCCCAGGTATGTCCTGTCCACAAAAAAGCAGGACAAATTCAATCTGGCCAATTACCGCCCCATCAGTCTACTCTCAATCATCAGCAAAGTGATGGAAGGTGTCGTCGACAGTGCACTTACTCACCAATAACCTGTTCACCGATGCTCAGTTTGGGTTACGCCGGGAGCACTCGGCTCCAGACCTCATTACAGCCTTGGTCCAAACATGGACAAAAGAGCTGAATTTCAGAGGTGAGGTGAGAGTGACTGCCCTTGACATCAAGGCAGCATTTGTCCGAGTGTGGCACCAAGGAACCCGAGTAAAATTGAAGTCAATGGGAATCGGGGAAAACTCTCCATTGGCTGGAGTCATACCGAGCACAAAGGAAGATGGTAGTGGTTGTTGGAGGCCAATCATCTCAGCCCCAGGACATTGCTGCAGGAGTTCCTCAGGGCAGTGTCCTAGGCCCAACCATCTTCAGCTGCTTCATCAATGACCTTCCCTCCATCATAAGGTCAGAAATGGGGATGTTCGCTGATGATTGCACAGTGTTCAGTTCCATTCGCAACCCCTCAACTAATGAAGCAGTCCGCATGCAGCAAGACCTGGACAACATCTAGGCTTGGGCTCATAAGTGGCAAGTAACATTCGCACCAGACATGTGCCAGGCAATGACCATCTCCAACAAGAGAGGGTCTAACCACCTCCCCTTGACATTCAATGGCATTTACACCGCTGAATCCCCCACCATCAACATCCTGGGGGTCACCATTGACCAGTAACTTAACTGGACCAGCCACATAAATACTGTGGCTACAAGAGCAGGTCAGAGGCTGAGTATTCTGCGGCGAGTGACTCAACTCTTGACTCCCCAAAGCCTTTCCACCATCTACAAGGCACAAGTCAGGAGTGTGATGGAATACTCTCCACTTGCCTGGATGAGTGCAGTTCCAACAACACTCAAGAAACTCGACACCATCCAGGACAAAGCAGCCCGCTTGATTGGCACCCCATCCACCATCCTAAACATTCACTCCCTTCACCACCGGCGCACAGTGGCTGCAGTGTGTACCATCCACAGGATGCACTGCAGCAACTCGCCAAGGCTTCTTCGACAGCACCTCCCAAACCGGCGACCTCTACCAAATAGAAGGACAAAAGCAGCAGGCACATGGGAACAACACCACCTGCACGTTCCCCTACAAGTCACACACCATCCCGACTTGGAAATATATCAACGTTCCTTCATCGTCGCTGGGTCAAAATCCTGGAACTCCCTTTCTAACAGCACTGTGGGAGAACCTTCACCACACGGACTGCAGCGGTTCAAGAAGGCGGCTCACTACCACCTTTTCAAGGGCAATTAGGGATGGGCAATAAATGCCAGCCTCGCCAGCGACGCCCACATCCCATGAACGAATAAAAAAAAGGTTGAGTGCCACTAAATCTCACATCCTCCAATCTGCATGCTGGACCTCACCAATCTGCCGATCTGAGAGTCCGTGCACCAAGGTTCTCTGCTGATGCACCAGAGGCCTTGGTGCAAGAAGTGGACAGAAGGAGGGACATCCTATATCTGCGGGGAGGGTGCGGGGGGGGGGGGGTGCGGAGCAAGAGGCCCTCCAGACTTACACCCAAAAGGCAGTGGGAGGTAGTAGGGGATGAAGTCAATGCCAGGTGCAATGCATCATGAACATGGATCCAGTACAGGAAGAAGTTTGTGCTTTGACATGCGTGGTCAAGTTGAGTGAGGTCAACTGTCAAGTGGCATTTCCTACCAACTGCACCAGAAGCCGCATCCACTCCTCCCACACAAAACCCACCAACAAACTCTTTCCATCAGCACTCAACTCTTCCAGTCAGATGCGTCCTCTCATCCTCACACATTACCACTATTGCAAGCCACCGACCCACAACTCACAGGCCACACACACTGGCAGCTATTCACACATGACAGGCACATTGCCCAGACACACGTCACGCTTTCTTGCAGGAGAAGGTAGCGCATATCAGTAGGCAGCAAGTGACAATGGTATTTAGCCCTTCGAGTCTGTTCCACCATTCAATGAGATCATGGACCTGTGACCGAATTCCTTATATCCGACTTTGCCCCATATCCCTTAATACCCTTGGTTCACAGAAACCTATCAATCTCAGATTTAGAATTCATAATTGAGCTAGCATCAACTGCCATTTGCAGAAATGCTTCCCAAACTTCTCCCAACCTTTGCATGTCGAAGCATTTCCTAACTTCACTCCTGTACATCCTGGCTCAAAATGCTAGGCTATGCCCCCTAGCCCTAGTATTCAAGTATAGGAGACCTCCAAAAACAATTACAAATGTCCCACAATAATCCAGCCACTAACCTGTAAATCCTGCATGGTCCCTTTAAATAGCACCAGTGGGGGGTCCTCCAGGCACTCTAAGACACGTTCAGATGGTCAGGGTTAAGACTGTGTGTTGAGTTGAGCGTTAATTTTCCAAAATGGTGTGTATCACTTTAAATCAGCATTGTACACTGATTTAAACCATTTTCTCCCTACTTTACATGATTCCAGCGGTCGTTATCTGTGCCTGCGCTAACTCCTATACCAAGATGGCGTCCGGCACACGTCAGCTGGAAACGTGCGTGTGCATTCAAGACGCCATCTTGGATGTCGAAGAGGCCGTGTAGCGCCGAAATAACGGGCGCTACACGGCCCAATTTAGCGCCCACCATGTCAAGTTCATTCTGTACTCTAGTATACTGCATTATAAAGTAATCAAAAACAGAAATGAGATTTAAATACCTTTGCCATCACAGTAATGCAATTCCTGAGAGGTAAACAGTTTATACATTACACTAAAGTGTATGCTGTCTGGATAATACATAACATGAAATGTAATAAGTCAGAAGCAAAAAAATAGTACCTTCATAACAGTAAAAGTGCTACAACTAAGAGCCTTATAATGAGAGTACAGCATATTAAGAAAGGGATATGACTTCCCCCCACCCCCCCACCATGACTCAGTAGATTTTTAACTTGCTGCCAATTGTAAAAGTGGTGATGCAGATTGGCACCCATCATAGAAATCGTACGGTTTCTATAATGGATAGCCGATCCACATCGCCAGTTTTATGCCCAGGGGGCAACTTGAAAATCTACTTCAGTGAGTTTATCCAGTGAGTAGCTGTGGCATACAGACCAGAAAGAACCCAGGTAAGATCTCTGGTCTATAATGAGTGAACTGATCTGACTCAGCACAGCAAATGTTAAGGAATTGATTCTTAATAACATCGGCCATCTTGAAAGCAAAAAAGCCACATCATTTTAAAAAGGTATTTTCTCCCATTGTTTTAGATAACCCTGTGGTATCAACAATGTTCTGACTTAAAGTGGTAAGGGCCACCTACTTCCATCCTTTTTTGTAACCATTATTATAGAATGTGCAATTGTGGTCTATGGTGATTAACCCAGCAATTTTCTTTCTCTTCTATTGATGTATATGCAGAATAAAATTATCTCTATTCTTCCCTAACAAGGTATTGTAACCTCAACCTCTGTATATCACCAATGCAAACGTTTCCATCCCCCTTGCAGGATCTCTCAGTAAGGTTGCCAAACTAGTGCCAACCTGTATTGAATTATGGGCTGTTTTGTGTTTTTTTTTATTCGTTCATGGGATGTGGGCGTTGTTGGCGAGGCCAGGATTTATTGCTCGTCCCTAATTGCCCTTGAGAAGGTGGTGGTGACCCGCCTTCTTGAACCACTGCAGTCGGTAGGTGAAGGTTCTCCCACAGTGCTGTTAGGAAGGGAGTTCCAGGATTTTGACCCAGCGATGATGAAAGAACGGTGATATATTTCCAAGTCGGAATGGTGTGTGACTTGGAGGGGAACGTGCAGGTGGTGTTGTTCCCATGTGTCGGCTGCCCTTGTCCTTCTGAGTGGTAGAGGTCGCATGTTTGGGAGGGGCTGTCGAAGAATCCTTGGCGAGTTGCTGCAGTGCATCCTGTGGATGGTACACACTGCAGCCACAGTGCGCCGTTGGTGAAGGGAGTGAATGTTTAGGGTGGTGGATGGGGTGCCAATCAAACGGGCTGCATTGTCCTGGATGGTGTCGAGCTTCTTGAGTGTTGTTGGAGCTGCACTCATCCAGGAAAGTGGAGAGTATTCCATCACACTCCTGACCTGTGCCTTGTAGATGGTGGAAAGGCTTTGGGGAGTCAGGAGGTGAGTCATTCTCTGCAGAATTCTCAGCCTCTGACCTGCTCTTGTAGCCACAGTATTTATGTGGCTGGTCCAGTTAAGTTTCTGATCAATGGTGACCCCCAGGATTTTGATGGTGGGGGATTCGGCAATGGTAATGCCGTTGAATGTCAAGGGGAGGTGGTTAGACTCTCTCTTGTTGGAGATGGTCATTGCCTGGCACTTGTCTGGCACAAATTTTACTTGTCACTTATGAGCCCAAGTCTGGATATTGTCCAGGTCTTGCTGCATGCGGGCACAGATTGCTTCATTATCTGAGGGGTTGCGAATGGGACTGAACACTGTGCAATCATCAGCGAACATCCCCATTTCTGACCTTATGATGGAGGAAAGGTCATTGATGAAGCAACTGAAGATGGTTGGGCCTAGGACACTCCCCTGAGGAACTCCTGCAATGATGTCCTGGGGCTGAGATGATTGGCTTCCAACAACCACTACCATCTTCCTTTGTGCTAGGTATGACTCCAGCCACTGGAGAGTTTTCCCCGATTCCCATTGACTTCAATTTCACTTGGGCTCCTTGGTGCCACACTCGGTCAAATGCTGCCTTGATGTCAAGGGCAGTCACTCTCACCTCACCTCTGGAATTCAGCTCTTTTGTCCATGTTTGGACCAAGGCTGTAATGAGGTCTGGAGCTGAGTTGTCCTGGCAGAACCCAAACTGAACATCAGTGAGCAGGTTGTTGGTGAGTAAGTGCTGCTTGATAGTACTGTCGACGACACCTTCCATCACTTTGCTGGTGATTGAGAGTAGACTGATGGGGCGGTAATTGGCCAGATTGGATTCCTCCTGCTTTTTGTGGACAGGACATACTTGGGCAATTTTCCACATTGTTGGGTAGATGCCATTGTTGTAGCTGTACTGGAACAGCTTGGCTAGAGGCGCAGCTAGTTCTGGAGCACAAGTCTTCAGCACTACAGCTGGGATGTTGTCGGGGCCCATAGCCTTTGCTGTATCCAGTGCACTCAGCCATTTCTTGATATCACGTAGAGTGAATCGAATTGGCTGAAGACTGGCTTGTGTGATGGTGGGGATATCGGGAGGAGGCCGAGATGGATCATCCATTTGGCACTTCTGGCTGAAAATGGTTGCAAACGCTTCAGCCTTGTCTTTTGCACTCACGTGCTGGATTCCGCCATCATTGAGGATGGGGATGTTTACAGAGCATCCTCCTCCCGTTAGTTGCACAAGCTTATGTGATATAAATTCTTAGGGCTAACAATGAGAAAAGTATTTTTATTTCAATCCTCTGAGCTGGATTTGAACTCAAATTTGAAATATGAAATGACCAAGGGCTACTTCAGCAAGTAATTATTATGGCAATAAAAATATCTCAGGACCAGTATATTAAATCTTTTGTTAGATTCATCAGTACAATGTCAAAATATGGTCACAAGGCATGTAACCTTGTTAAATGTTGCTGATGTTAACAAGTTAACTTAAGGTCGTCACCCTAAAGTAATATTGTCCTTTCTTTAGTAAATAATTTTAAAAACCAGTTATTAACATGTTTTTAGAAAATAAATGTACCAGCTTTAAGGCCCGTATCCTAGCCCATACCAAGCACCACTCACCCATCACATCATCCCTATTCTTACTGAGCTGCATTGGCTTCTAGTTTCCCAACACCTCAAATTTAAAAATCTTATCCACGTGTTTAAATCCATTCATGGACACCCCCCACCCAATCTCTGTAACCTCCTCCAGCCCTACAACCATCACCCTCTCAAACTCTCTGTTCCTCTGTTTTTGGCCTCTTGTGCAACCCC
The DNA here is from genome assembly GCF_035084215.1 of Heptranchias perlo. Taxonomy (NCBI): domain Eukaryota; kingdom Metazoa; phylum Chordata; class Chondrichthyes; order Hexanchiformes; family Hexanchidae; genus Heptranchias; species Heptranchias perlo. Next base: position 44,350,647 of record NC_090339.1, on the reverse strand, counting down.
CCTCCCTGCACCCACAAATGGCAGCTGGGCCCTTAGTTGCCCATGCACTGGAACTACTTCCAACTCTCCATCTCCTTCCTTTAAGATATGCCTTAAAACTCACCTGTTTGACCAAACTTTTGGTGACTCCTTCTAATATCTCCTTCTTTGGCTCGATGTCCATTTTTTGATTGCTTCTCTGTGAAGTGCTTTGGAATGTCTTTCTACATTAAAGACATTGTATAAATGCAAGTTGTTGTTGAATTGATTGAAATTTGTGCATTCTAGCAAAGTAAGGTTTAATGCAAATGAGCAATGCATCTGGTGTAAGAGTTTCACAATGATGTAGTATCTAAGGCTATTCAGATATCATCAATTTGAAAAAATCCCAGTGACCTCCTAAAAGTTTTACGTAATTGTTGCATTATTTTGTTTGCTATTTTCTTCCAAATAGCTGCCAAAATTTCCTTTTCTGTGCAAAGTTAAAGAAGATCCTTTTACTAAGCTGCCAATATAAACCAGTGTCACTTTAAAGAAAAATGCTTTTAACTTTAAACAGGAAAGTATGTCTTGTATTAGAAAGGAATTTGGTAAGCTGCTCGCATGCCAACTATAAATATTTAGTAAGTGAGGTGAATCACATGACTATTACGAACAACTTTCACTTCATATATGTTGCCAATTTTCAGGATAAGTATCATGTGGTGGTCTGTCTGTCCTTATCTTTTTGTGAAGTGCCTTTGGACGTTTTGCTATAATTGAAGTCACTAAATAAGTTCAACTTGTTGTCTAGATGATGTGGTTTATTCATTGTCTTGCCTGCTGACCTTGAGATGAACACCTGACCTTTATCTAACCGCCAACCCAAAAAGAAATCAAACTGGGTTCACCCATCACTACAGCTTTAGAGGTTATTGTCCCACCAATAGGGCTGCAGTAGCTGCTGCATCAAAACAAAGAAAATTGATCGAGCTTCTAAAACAAAACAAGATAATAAGCATGTAGTTACTGAGCTGGAAAATTATAGTACATTAAATAAATATACAAGGTAGACAGAACACAAAATTATACCTTATTTATTTTTTTAAATTTAATTTTTTTATTCCAATGAATAGAAAACTAAAGATTGCAGGCCAAAACAAAACCAAAGTGTTCCGATCTAGACAATCACTGGACCCTAAAAATTTGAAAAATACAAGGGCTGAGGCAGGTTAAAAAAAATTGAAGCTTTGTTATTTGATACATTGCAACAATTTTCTTCCAATAAACATTTTTTGCCTATATTAATTATGTTGTCACAGATCTGCCAACTTTTGGGTTAACTAATCTATTAATAACCATAATGTTTAATTTTAGAGTGCATGAATGTTAAAGCGCTCACTAAGGTTATTCATGCCTAATGATAGGCCACGTCATTTTTAGGTATTATGTAGAAAAAGTACTAAAATCATAAACTGACTTTAAAAAATCATGATACATTTAAACTTCATAGGAACATGGACTAATTAAAGAATCACAGACTTAAAGACCAAATAGTAGAAGGATAATGCAAAGAACAATGAGCCTGTTTTCAAAGTGTGTGCTGCAGCATGAAAAAGACTATCCACAGCCAACCTGCATGGATGAGAGGCTCAGAAGCATGGACAGATGCATATCTCTACCTCTGAAATCCGTAATACTTAGGACCAACAAATGACTGCACTGTAGTTCACCATGGAAGGACAAACAGCTAAAATGATGGCTACTATACAATCCACTGTGACCCCGATATCAGTGTCAACATCCCTTCCCCGATACTCAAGGCCAAATCTTTGGACTATGATTTTGTTTTTAGCTCCTTGAGAACTTTTAGATGCTATGGGCCTCCTCTAATGATGTTCCCCACCTAAACGCTAAAGCTTTAGGTGGGGAAGGGGGCTAAACGCTACCTTTCATTTGCTTTTGTTTCTGATCTCATTGAATCTTTTTCTACCCTTTTGCCAGCAAGTATTGTCCCAGGAAAATGGAACAGGAGGCTTAGATCATATCCTTTCACTTCATTTGCACCACTGTGTCGGGCCTGTGCCTACTGCAGGTCAAAAGTCCTGTAGGCATGTAAGTGCAACAATTTAGATTCCTGCCAGATCCTTCTCTGGTTTGAAGTGGCTTTTAACTCTCATATTACCATTCAGACCTCCTTCCTGGAGTACATTGATAACTATTTTCTGTTGTGCCACAGATCGCTATCCTGTTCCACATTCCCACCACTATAATGAGGTCTACCTCTGCTTTGGGTTCTGCATTATACTGGCACAGACAGGAATTTATGCAAATACATTAGTAGACGCACTAAAAATGGTGAACAGAGGGAATTGAACCCGCGGTCTCTTATGGCATCAAGAGGCTAATTTCTTGCTGCTTGTAGTTCTGAGCTCTGAGTGTTGTTTGCAGCTGCTGCAGCTGATCGTCAAATTCCACATTCCACGTGGACAATAGTTGAAGGCATTTATGAATAAAGCTATGTAAAAAGCCTTAACACTAGCCAGGCTGAAAATCATCTAGTAAGTGTCTGTTAAGGTATTAGATAATGTTTTAAGATGGAACTTTTCTCCCTTTCCCTCCTACCATTTGTACTGACTTAACATTATTCAACACCTGAGTGAAGCACAGCAGAAGCTAAATTCAATTCAGAGCTTCCTGCATAGTTATAAAACCCATTTCATAACAACACCTCTTAACGTAGTAATGGGATGTTTTTATCAAGGTTTGTGCATGTAGATATTGCAGCAAACTATATCTGCCTGTTAAGCAACAACATTTAGTTGTTACTGCGAATTTTGTAGATAACTGTGGCCTGGGACAATCTAGATGAATTACATATCTTTCCTAACCATGCCAAACCAGATTGATTAAAACATTACTCATCCTTTCAGCTCCACTAAACAGTGTTTTAAAATGAAGTGTGTAGACTGGGTTGACCTGAAAGTCAGATATTCTTACAAGTCCTACGGCAGAACTGTGGGGCACACATCACTACAGCTGGCAGGGCAGATTTGAAGCAGAAGGTAATTTTGCTGACAAGTAAACTGGCTGGTAGCCATATGCCTGGTACCTCAGATTGAGTAGGAGAAATGGCTTCAAACATTCATTTGATGCAGGCTCTGTAATGAAGCAAAGGTCTAGGTTTTAACTAGCACAGCTCTGAGTCCGATGCGGTGTGCATTTTTAATGCTGCTTATTGTCACTGAAGATATTTCATGAAGGTAGGACAAGTACTGCTATTCAGATCCACTAGTTCAATCGTAATTAAACTTTATATATGAACCCACTGGAATATAAACACCAAAAATACCATTAAAAGCGATGGTTGCCATGTAAACCACTGTACTGCAGTTCTGGCTTTGTTTGTTAATTATATGTATGGTTTGATAAGAGGATGGCTTTTCTTCTGTAATCATAGACAAGTACCTTTTATCACAAGAAATAGTTTCATTCTATCAAGACTTCACATACACATGCTTTTGTGAACATTTACATATAGCACATTATAATTATAAGTCTTAGTTAGGCACCATCTACATTAGACACTGCCAAAGATTATTTGCTCCAATTCTAATATATCATGGGGTGGGGGATTTTCCTGTTGAGATCTCATTTGGTACTTAGGTTAATTTTTTTGCTAAGATTATCGATAGAATGAATTTCACTCCCATGGATTTTTTTCAGGTGGGTAAATAGCTTTGTTGTACGGTCTTTGCCTAGAACTGGCAAAGTAAAGAAAGAAAGAGAGAACTTATATTTATATAGCGCCTTTCACGGCCTCAGGATGTCCCAAAGCGCTTTACAGTCAATGAAGTACTTTTGAAGTGTAGGCACTATTGGAATGTAGGGATCCACATCAGCCAATTTGAACACAGCAAGGTCCCACAAACAGCAACGAGATTAAATGACCAGATAACCTGTTTTAGTGATGTTGATATTTCTCTTTTAAAAATAAAAGGACCAAAGGCAGCGCTGAGCAGAAGTGTAATCCAAATATTTTGAAAGCACATATTTCTAAATTGTAAACGAGAATGTTAAGGAAATATAATGGGTCATAATTTGCTGTCAAAATAATGGTGAGGCTAATGGCGCTCGCTGTTATTAATGCGCAAATGTTACAGCAGATACGAGATTAAACGCAGAAATCGAAAAGTTGCTGTCTGAGATGCGCCTCTCCACTGTTAGCTTTGTGAAAATGGCATCTCGCAATCTGCCTCACCATTGAAATGCAATGAACAGTGTGAAGTTGCTGTATTTGTGTGGTAGAAACGAACTAAACTCACCACAGAAAGTTAAGACAAGTCATTTCAAGTCTAAGATAAATGTTAATTACTGCCAGTCGACTTCTCTGGCACTGAAATTAACTATTACAAGTGAGGAATCCCATTCCTTCAGGTTTTAATTGTTGTTGTAGATTGCCCTGTTCACTCAGGTCCCAGATGCCCTGTTTCCCTCGCTGCGATGTTATCAGCTCGCACTTTCAGCAAATTGCCACGCAAAAATTTAAAAAACCTAAATATGCAAGGGCAAGTCTAATGACAGATGCCTTTGGATGCCCTGCCACAGCAAATTATGGCCCATTAATTAATAGATGCATACTACAAAAATTAAAATGAATTGAGTATACAGTCTGGCCTCTGAATATACATAGAACTGATTCCATTCTTTGCTTAGAGGTCTGAAACTTGTGCTGCTCATGTACATCCTGCGCAGTCTTTGAGTCTCTGTGGCCCCAATTTTAACGATCCCTGGCTGGCGGAAACCGGGCAGGGGAGCAGTTAAAATGAGGGCAGCGATTTACCCCCTCTGACCCCATTGCCTTCCCGCTGTGACCTGATGTTAACCTGCTCTTTTGAGCAGGCGAGCAGGACACCCAATCCAAGCTGGTGGGGTCTTGTTTAAATATGCAGATTTGGGCCCCTTTGACATCATCGGGCCCCAATCTGCAATTTTAGTTTGAGGCCTGAGCAGGGGAGCAGTGATGGCTTCCTTGTTAGACCAGACCTGTCGCAAGGGAGATCGTGGGCCAGAAGAGCAGGAGTGCTCCTCTGGTCCCCACAAGAAAATCATGGGCAGTTCTTTCCCTGGATTCTCCCCCGATTGTGTTCAGAGCCCTCCCACCACTTATTAGACTGCCGTGGACCGATCCAGCGGGTTCCCAGGTATGGCATCCTGCCACTCGAATTGCCCGCCTCCGTCCTCCACCAGGTAGTGGATCTGGCCAGGTTGGAGAAAATATATTGAAATGAGGCCCACTTTAAAATTGGGTCCTATATATTTTTTATTAAATTTATTTTTCAGCTTGCTCAGGGAGTTTCATTTGCATTTGTTAGCCTGCTGTCCTGAGAGGCAATAGTGTTTAATCATGGAATCTTACAGCAGAGAAGGAGGTGGCTGGCTCCTTGAAAGAGCTATCCAATTAGTCCCACTCCCCCTGCTCTTTCCCCATAGCCCTGCAATTTTTTTCCCCTTCAATTATTTATCCAATTCCTCTTTGAAAGGTACTACAGAATCTGCTTCCACCACCCTTTCAGGCAGTGCATTCCAGATAACAACTCGCTGCGTAAAAAGAATTCTCCTCATCTCCCCCTCTGGTTCTTTTGCCAATTACCTTAAATCTGTGTCCCTCCAATTAATTATTGGAAAGACTGAAGCCATTATCTTTGGTCCCCGCCACAAACTCCATTCCCTAGCCACCCCTCTCCCATCCCTCTCCCTGGCCATTGTCTGAGGCTGAACCAGACCGTTTGCAACCTTGGCGTCCTATTTGACCCTGAGATGAACTTCCGGCAACATATCCTCTCCATCACCAAGACCGCCTACTCCCACCTTCGTAACATCACCTGTCTCCATTCCTGCTTCAGCCCATCTGCTGCTGAAACCCTCATCCATGCTTTTGTTACCTCTTGAGCTGACTATTCCAATTCTCATCTGGCTGGCCTCCTATCTTCTACCCTCCATAATCTTGAGCTCATCCAAAACTCTGCTGCCCATATCCAAACTCGCAGCAAGTCCCGTTCATCCATCAGCCCTGTGCCCGCTGACCTACATTGGCTCCCGGTCCAGGAATGCCTCAATTTTAAAATTCTCATCCTTGTTTTTAAATCCCTCCATGGCCTCAACCCTCCCTAACTCTGTAAGTTCTCATCCTTGTTTTCCAAACCCTCCATGGCCTCGCCCCTCCTTAACTCCTCCAGCCCTATAACCCTCGGAGATCTCTGCGCTCCTCCAATTCTTGCCCTTTGCATATCCCCGATTTTAATCGCTCCACCATTGGTGGCCGTGCCTTCAGCTGCCTAGGGCCTAAGCTCAGAAAGTCCCTCCCTAAACCTCTCCGCCACACTACATCTCTCTCCTCCTTTAAGACGCTCCTTGAAACCTACCTCTTTGACCAAGCGTTCGGTCACCTGTCCTAATACCTCCTTATTTGGCTCGGTGTCAAATTTTGTTTGACAACACTCCTCTGAAGCGCCTAGGGACGAGTTGCTATGTTAAAGGCGCTATATAATTGCAAGTTGTTGTTTGGCTACCAACCCTTCTGCCAGTGGAAATAGTTTCTCCCTATTTACTGTCAAAACCCCTCATAATTTTGAAATGGTTGATAACTAAATGGTTTGCTATTATACATGTTCTAAGGCATCACAGCTTATGTGCAAACCATATCAATGCTGCATGAATTCTGATAATATTGCGCATTTAAACTATAAATGAGATTAGAATCTCAGTGGATCTTTTTTCCAGCTGAGTACTAGTGTTTTAATCTCAATTTGTTGGCAAATGCCTCTGAGCACAAGCTGCAGAGAATCAATAAGGAGAAGATTGGAAACGTCTGTGATGATGAATGTCTTGAATCTTACTCAAGAAGACTCATGCCCTATTTGCTTCACACCATTCCATCTGATGGCAAGAGCAACATCAGATACATCCCCTCAGAGTAAGCAGCTTGGAAACAATGAATTTGGAAAGCTGCAAAGCCCTTCTCAAAAGGGGGATTCTCTGGGTACCGATAGCAGCGAAAGTATATAGCTGCTGCAGCTGGCGATGCACTTTCGCCCGTACAGGCTTCCATCCGATGTTGAGGGAAGTCCTAACCAGCCCGTCAAAGCAAGGTTGGTGACTTTGTACTAATTGCAAATGCACAACTTTCATGCCTGCATTGTCGCATTAAAGTCGCATTTAATTGTGACTTCTGAGCAACTGTGCATGCGCAAACTTACACATGTGAAACAGCCTCTTTATTGTCAAGTCCACTCAGCAATATAAATGGGCAAGATGTGAGAACAAAAGAATTAGGATGTGGTTCCACAATGTTAGTGGTATGTCATACACTAATTAGGGAGTGAAGTTCCATTTTTAGTGAAACGCAGGCGAACGCCTTTTTTTATGTAATTGTAATCACTAGTAAAATCACGGGAATGCAGGGTTTGAAACAGGCAATTTCTGAGAATGCAATTGCATTAGTAGGTGGTTAATTATAGTGAAAAACAGGCATTTTCTCCATTTTAATTAAAATAGGAATGTCATTCCCTCTAGCACAAACCACATAACCTAAAATAGCTGAAACTGTCTAACCAGATAAAACCAGCAGTTATAAAAACAATGACGTCTAGATGTAATGGCCCAGAATTTGCTGTCAAAATAATGGTGAGGCTAATGGGGCTCACCGTTATTTATGCACAAATCGCACAGCAACTTCAGGCGAGGAGCGGATGCGCAGTTAACCGCGGAAATCCAAAGGTTGCTGTCCGAGATGCATCGCTCTGCCACTGGCTTTGTGAAAACGGCATCTTGCTGTCAGCCTCACCAATGAAATGCATTGAACAGCGTATATTTGCGCAGTAAATACGAACTAAGCTCACTACTGAAAGTTAAGACGTCATTTCAATCTAAGTACCCTTTTAATGAATTGATAAGTGTTAATTACTACCAATCAAACAAGTGGAGTTTTATTGCTTCAGGTTTTAATTGTTGTTGGAGTTTTTTGAAATTTAAATTACATTTTTTTACTTTTTCTTTCTCTTTTTTTCTCTCAATCCAATCTTTCTTTCCCCCTCTTTGTTTCTCTTTCTGTACCTGATTTGACATTGAATTCACCCATTCTAATTTACACTTCCTTCTCAATCCTTGTGCTGTTAATTTCACAATCCTTCAATCTGATTGGTTCAGGAGATGCACAACTGCATGCCCTGTTCACGCAGGTCCCAGATGCCCTGTAGAGGGCGCCACGCCGTTTCCATCTCCCACTTCCAGTAACTTGCAGCGCAAAATATCCTGGAGATTAAATGGGCAAGAGGAAGTCTGACTAACATTGGTTGCCATTCGTTGACCAGTTACAGTAAATTCTGGGCCATTATGTTTGGAACAAAAGGAACTGCAGAGGTTTAAAAATGCAAATTGTTTTATCTCTGATTAAAAGCTTGCACTCTTCTGCTCTTTCTTTCACAGTTTTCACCATAAATTTCTTTCCCTGTCACCACAGAAATCTAAATCCAATTATTATTACATTATTAATGGATACTGTTCATTGGTCATGCCTCTTGTCTAGTTGTGTTGACAGCTGAGGTTCCCTACTGTTGTTTATCCAGTAATGAATTGAATTTGAATCATTTGTATTTTAATTGAATTTGTTACTTCACAGGAGCTGACCATTTACACAGCAGTGAGAAATGATAATTGAATTTGCAGCAGGCTCTTTTCAGGTCATTTCAGCACACGTGTGACTCAGTGGCTCGGTTTTCTTTCAATCTAATTTTCTTCCCTCCTGTCCTGAAGACACTGGGGTCGATTTTGAGTGGACCTCGCCTGGCTTTAACAGGGCAGTAATGGCCACAAAATGGGATGGGTAGGCTTACCGTCCCGTTAACACTGGCAATGCAGCTGGCTCCATTTTAAAAGGGGCCTACCGCCGGGTGTCCAAAGTGCCCGCTTGTTTCAAGCGATAGGCCCCTTTTAATATGAAAATTAGAAATGCGCAGTGCAGGCTCCAATCAGTTCCATGGGCACTAAACAGGCCTCCCGTTTCAGCTCGCCAGATTGAAGTCTGAAAATCAGGCCCTCTATAGATAAATCTTGAAATAATTTTGTGGGCCCCGGAGGAGCACTCCCGCTAATAATCTGGCCCGCTGCCGTCCTGGGACCGCCCCACCCTCCATAGCTTACCTTGTTGGTGGTAGCACCAACCTGATTTTCAGACTTCAATCTGGCGAGCTGAAACGGGAGGCCTGTTTAGCGCCCTGCAGCCTGCCTGCTGAATTTAAGTAAGGCCGGAGCCTCAAAAACACCGGGGCCTCTTCCCAGCTAGCCGACTAGCATGCTCCACTGGTCAGCCGCCCAAAAGTCTAAATCTACCCCACTGACTCTTTCGTTTCTGATGTGGAGATGCCGGTGATGGACTGGGGTTGACAATTGTAAACAATTTTACAACACCAAGTTATAGTCCAGCAATTTTATTTTAAATTCACAAGCTTTCGAAGGAGGAAATCTCCGAAAGCTTGTGAATTTAAAATAAAATTGCTGGACTATAACTTGGTGTTGTAAAATTGTTTACAATCTTTCGTTTCTGACATCTTGTCCAACTAACTGGTACAAAGATTGTGGCGGGGGCCAATGCTGGTGGCTTTGGTCTTCCCAATTTAAGCTGGAAGAAATTGCAGCTCATCCAAGATTGGACATCAGACAAGCAGACTGAGAACACAGAGGCAGTAGAGTGGTTGAGAGAAGTAGTAGAGAGGTAGAGCTGGGTGTCGTTAGTTTAAATGTGGAAATTCAGCCCATGTCTGTGGATAATGTTGCCAAGGTGCAGCATGTAAATAAGGATGAGAAGGGGCCATTAGTAGATCCTTGAGGGGTTCTAGAGTCAATGATGTGGAGGCAGAAGAGAAACCATTACTGCAGAAGCTCTGACTATAATTGGATAGATAAGTAAAACCATGTGAGGGTAGTCCCATTGAACTGTACAATGGAGGAGAGGTGTTGAAGGATGATAATGTGGTTGACGATGTCAAAGGTTGCAGACAGGATGGGTAGAGTTGCAACAACACTCAAGAAGCTCGTCACTATCCAGGACAAAGCAGTCTGCTTGATCGGCACCCCATCCACCAGCTTAAACATACACTCCCTGTAATGTACAATGGCTGCAGTGTGTATTATCTACAGGATGCACTGTAGTAAGTTGTCAAAGCTTCTTCGGCAGCACCTCACAAATCCACCTAGAAGAACAAGGGCAGCAGGTACATGGGAACTCCATCACCTCCAACATTCCCCTCCAAATCACACACCATCCCAATTTGGACATATATCGCCGTTCCTTCATTGTCACTGGGTCAAAATCCTGGAACTTCCTACCTAACAGCATTGTGGGTGCACCCTTACCGCAGGCTGCAGAGGTTCAAGAAGAAGGTCCACCACCACCTTCTCAGGGCAACTAGGGCTGGGTAATAAATACTGACCTTGCCAGTGATCCCGAGAATGAACAAAAAAAAAGTTGAGGAGGATGAGGAGGGATAATGCACCACGGTCACAGTCACAGAGAATGTCATGAACAGTTTTAATTTACAGATGGCGTATACCATCATTAAGAGCTGGTTTGATCATTTGTTTATACCAGAAGTTCCATAATTCATGCATCAGCAGGACCTAGAACATGAGACGATTCATGTCCATCAATGGCAATTTTATTTTACTGGGTGTCATGGCAAGAATAAGCTGTTTCATAAACAACCTACTCATCGATTTCTGCAAAGTTTGTGCTTAAGTTGACGGATATCATCTGAACTGGTTTTCTGATCAATACTCTGTTGCAGAACACTTCCCCCAATATCACCTCATTATCTACACAATGGGTGAAATACCTATAATAATACATCATTTATCACATGCAGATGCTGCCATGTTCACGTACATCATTTCTGTTTGTAATCCAGCAATTTTGTTTTCAACCCATTATGAATTTGTTTTAGAGATGTGAGCAGCTGGTTATACATTAAACATTGCACTCCTTATTATACAAGATAAATTTTGTTAATTTTATTCTAATAGAATTATTTGTGTTTTGATTTAGTCTCACCAGTAGATTTAACATGTCTTTATGCAAAAGAGAAAAAAAAGAGATGGCAAGCACAAAGATCATAGAATCATAGAAATTTACAGCACAGAAGGAGGCCATTCGGCCCATCATGTCTGTACTGGCCGAAAAAGAGCCATCCAGCCTCATCCTACTTTCCAGCTGTTGATCCGTAGCCTTCTAGGTTGCAACATTTCAAGTGCATATCCAAGTACTTTTTAAATGCGGTGAGGGTTTCTGCCTCTATCACCCTTCCAGACAGTGAGCTCCAGACTCCCACTACCCTCTGGGTGAAAACATTTCTCCTCAGCTCCCCTCTAATCCTTCAACCAATCACTTTAAATCTATGCCCCCTGGTTATTGGCCTCTCTGCTAAGGGAAATAGGTCCTTCCTATTCACTCTATCAAGGCCCCTCATAATTTTATACACCTCAATTAAATCTCCCCTCAGCCTCCTCTGTTCCAAAGAAAATAACCCCAGCCTATCCAATCTTTTCTCATAGCTAAAATTCCCTAGTCCTGGCAACATCCTCGTAAATCTCCTCTGTATCCTCTCTAGTGCAATTACATCCTTCCTGTAATGTGGTGACCAGAACTGTACGCAGTCTCTAGCTGTTGCCTAACTAGTGTTTTATACAGTTCTAGCATCACCTCCCTGCTCTTACATTTTATACCTTGGCTAATAAAGGGAAGTATCCCGTATGCCTTCTTAATCACCTTATCTACTTGTCCTGCTACCTTCAGGGATCTGTGGACATGCACTCCAAGGTCCCTCTGTTCCTCTACACTGCTCAGTATCCTACCATTTATTGTGTATTCCCTTGCCTTGTTTACCCTCTCCAAATGCATTACCTCACACTTCTCTGGATTGAATTCCATTTGGCACTTTCCTGCCCACCTGACCAGTCCATTAATATCTTCCTGCAGTCTTTCTTCCTCACTATCAATCGCATGGCCAACTTTTGTATCATCTGCCAAACTTCTTAATTATGCCACCTACATTTAAGTCTAAATCATTGATATATACTACAAAAAACAAGGGACCTAGTACTGAGCCCTGGGGAACCCCACTGAAAACAGCCTTCCAGTCACAAAAACACCCATCGACCATTATGCTTTGCTTCCTGTCACTGAGCTAGTTCTGCCACTCTCCCTTGGATCCCATGGGCTTTTACTTTTCTGACTAGTCTGCCATGTGGGACCTAGTCAAAAGCCTTGCTAAAATCCATGTAGACTACATCAAACGCTCTACCATCATCGACTCTCCTTGTTACCTTCTCAAAAAATTCAATCAAGTTAGTCAGACACAACCTCCCCTTAACAAATCCATGCCGACTATCCTTGACTAATCTGTGCCTTTCTAAATGACGATTAATACTGTCCCTCAGAATTTTTCCAATAATTTGCCCACCACCGAGGTTAGGCTGACTGGCCTGTAATAACTCAGTCCATCCCTTTCTCCCTTTTTATACAACGGTACAACGTTAGCAGTCCTCCAGTCCTCCTGCACCACATCTATAGCCAGATAGGATTGGAAAATGAAGGGTAGAGCCTCTGCTATTTCCTCCATTGCTTCTCTTAACAGCCTGGGATACAGCCTGGCAATTTATCTACTTCAAGGAAGCTAAACCCATTAATACTTTCTCTCTCACTATGTTTATCCCATCCAATATTTCACACTCCTCCTCCTTAACTACAATGTCTGCATCGTTCCCCTCTTTTGTGAAGACAGAAGCAAAGTATCATTAAGAACCCACATACCCACATCTTTGGCCTCCACACACAGGTTACCTTTCTGGTCTCTAATAGGCCCTACTCTTTCCTTAATTATCCTCTTGCTCTTTATGTATTTATAAAACCTCTTCGGGTTTTCCTTGATTTTACTTGCCAATATTTTTTCATGCCCTCTCTTTGCTTTCCTAATTTCCTTTTTAAATTCACCCTTTCACTTTCTATACTCCTTTAGGCTTTCTGCAGTATTGAGCTCTCACAATCTCACATGAGCTTCCCTTTTTTGCCTTATCCTACCGCTGATGAAAAGATGATTACTGAAACAGGTTAATTTTTTTCCTCGGTTAGTCAAGTGTCTGACACTCACAGAACCTGTCACCAATCTTAAGAGGCTCAAAACCAAACTATTGAGAAATCCACACAGGTAGACCATTTTTCCATTAGGCCATTGGTGTGCAGGCTTATCTGGATCCAAACAGAAAGAATCCTAGCTCCTTGATAATCCAGTCCGCCCAGGCAAGAGACAGTGCAGACACATTTGAATGAGGCCTGGGTATTAAAGTGGCCTGGGCCTGACACCGAGGAGTCTGTGGGGGACTCTCGCTTTCCCCCCTCCCTCCCCCCACCCAGGTAAAATCGGGGCTTGGGAGACAATTGGCATCTTTTAAAAGGAGCTGGATTGATTATTTGTTGAGAAACAAGGGTGAGAGTTATAAAGATATAGGGTGAGTGGGGAAAGGAACGTAGTGTTCCCTAAAATACGGGATCAGCAAGTGTTGTGGGAGGAAAGTCCAAGATAAATGGGCTCTGGTAGGAGCAGGATTGATGGGGGGTAACAGCTTTTTCTTACATTCTTATGAGCAAGCAAGTTTTGGGGAGGAATTTGTTGCCCCAAGAGCCGATGCTTTGTAAATGTTCCATTACAATTGTAGATTTGTGTCTTGGTTAAAAGGGGAAATGTAGCTTATAATTTATAATGTTTTTAAGTGTAGCAAATGTAGCTTATGATTTATAATCATAAATGTAGTTGAGGGAAATATCTATACCCTCATTAGTTTTCTCAATTATCTCCGTTATTATATTTTATACCTGATTAGAGGAACCTTGAGAGGAGATATTTTGTGTAAGCTCTCCCTGTGATGTCATAAAGATCAATTCCAGCAACTTTCCCTAATGGGAATGTTGGTTAATTAGCCCCTTCCCATCATCTCCTAGTTCCCAGTTCCCATCACCACAACATTCCAGTCAAGATGATAGTCATACAAGTCAAAAATCTATATATTCTTAAACCACAGTAAGAATTTTAGAGCTGAAACTAAGGGGACCATTTAAACCCTACCTGCATAATTGAGCAGATCAGCAGTTAAAATACCCCAAGTGACAAACCCGTTAATTTCCCGGGTGGCAAAGGAACAGCCTGAAGTCGGTGGAGTCCTTCTTTAAATATGCAGGTTAAGGTCCGATGACATCATTGGACCCTGACTGTAATTTTAACTTTGGCCGAGAGGAGAAACTGCTGCAAATTTCCCCCAGGTGAAGACAGCAAGAGGAAGATCTAGGACCAGAAGATGCAATTTAAGGTAAGTTTATTTACTTTCTGTGTGGTGCCCAGAGAAGCAGGATTGTTTCTCCAGGCCTGCAAGAAATATTTAGCCCCCACTGCCCTGAGTTCCCCTGCTTCCCTCCCGCGATACCCTCCTAAATCCCTTCCCAGCATCTTACCTTCTTGCTGGCGAGCCTTCCTTTGGTCCCGACCAGAGGCCTTCTACTGCCCAAACCTCTGCTCCCGTCCATTGGCCAACTGCTGCCTTTGGCCTGTTTCGGGCAGACAAATGACCAGCAGCATGCAGATGAGGCCCAGGTGTTAAAATCTCCCGGGCCTCACGCTGCTGATGTCGGGAACATTTGCTGCTCGCCCCACCCCCTGCCTGCTCGAATCCCGCTTCCAGTTAAAACTCCCCATTAATTATTTATTTTCAAATCACAGCAATAGTCTGGACCATGCTTCGGATGCAACAGTCCTTAATATTCTTTGCTGAAATGCTCCAACGTTCATTATAACTTCTGTGCATATTCTACCTAAATACTGGCATTTAAAGTTCTGCTCCTGGGAACAGAGATGTGATTGGATTCTGGGCTGTACTATTGTGAAAGATGGGGACTGAATTTCTTTACTAGAATTGGAGACCAAAACAAGGAGAATATTGTGTAGGATTGCAACGGACTGCAAATGCGGATTTTTAACTCAACAGAAAGGTTTTTTTTTCCCTTTTAAATCTGCCAATACTTCCACCATTAAACCAAGTACAACCCAGATGGACAATAATAAGCTAACAGTGTAAGCTCTCACTCGTGCTTGCACTGTGCCTCTGGGATTCAAGCCTGTTCCACAGCTATATTAGAATAGCCGTTAGTTTCTCCTGTAGTTGCAGGAGCTGCGTCAGCTCAGTTGCTCTCGGTGTCATCCATACTGTTTTATTATCAGGTAGTGAACTAATGGGCTTCAAACAAGTAAAAATTTAATGAAGCCTGGGCTTCTAATTGTTGCCATTAACAACACTCTGACATTTGTGCAACATCTTCTGATAAGAGCTACTACAAATTGCATGGTGTAAAAAAAAAATTGATGGGAATACAGATTTCTTTAGTGTTAAAAGCAATGTACTTATAGACAGCACCTCTGACAATGCAACACTCTCTCAATACTACTCAAATGCGGGAGTGGGGCTTAAACCCATAGGGCTGGATTTTGCTGTAAAAATAACAGTGAGGCTAGCAGCGCTCACCATCATTTCTGTGCAAATCGGACAGCAACATCCGTCGATCACACATGCGCAGTTAAACCCAGAAACCTGGAAGTTGCTGTACCAGATGCGATCCTCCTCCATAAGCTTCACGAGAATGGCATCTCGCCGTCTAGCTCCCCATTCAAATGAACGGAACAGCCCGAAGTTCCTGCACTGACACCGTAGAAATGGACTAATCTTGCCAGAATATGTTAGGGCTTGTTCATTTTGATGTAAGTACCCTTGTAACGGTCTTAACGACTGCCAAACAACCTCTCTGGCACTAAAAATTAACTTTAACAAGTGTGGAGTCTCATTCCTTCAGATTTCAATTGTTGGACATTTAATAAAAAAATGTAAATAAATTTTTATTTTTTTAATTTTTCATTCTATCTCTTTTAACTCTGTCTCATAATCCAATATTTCTTTCCCTCTCTTTGTTTCACTTTCTGTACCTGATTTGACATTGAATTCTTTATTCTAACTTACACTTCCTGGTTCAGTCTCTGCGCGGCTCATTAACATGCTTCAATCTGATTGGTTAAGGAGACACACAGTTGCTTGCCCTGTTCACACAGGTCCCAGATGCCCTGTAGAGGGCCCCATTCTTTTTGGCGCTCTAATTTAGAGGAAGTTGCCGTGCAAAAGCTCATGGAAAGTCTATGGGCAAGTTCAAGTCGAACAAGCGACAGATGCCATTCGTTCGCTGCTCACAGCAAAATCCGGCCTATGACATCTGACTCAAAGGCAGCGGTACTACCATTGAGCCATGACAGCATAGTTGGGAGGAAGGGCTAATTTAGGGATTGGAAACCTGTCTAGGAAATTGAAGAAAATAACTAAACTTGCACATTATCATCAAAGCATTTCTAAAAACACTTTGTAAGGATTAAGAAACATAAGAAATAGGAGCAGGAGTAGGCCATATGGGGTTGTATTCTCTAGATTTTAGAAGGTTAAGGGGAGATCTGATCGAAGTTTATAAGATATTAAGGGGAACGGATAGGGTGGATAGAGAGAAACTATTTCCGCTGGTTGGGGATTCTAGGAGTAGGGGGCACAGTCTAAAAATTAGAGCCAGACCTTTCAGGAGTGAGATTAGAAAACATTTCTACAAAGGGTGGTAGAAGTTTGGAACTCTCTTCCGCAAACGGCAATTCATAGTAGCTCAATTGCTAAATTTAAATGTGAGATGGATAGCTTCTTGGCAACCAAAGGTATTAAGGGATATTGGCCAAAGGCAGGTATATGGAGCTAGATCACAGATCAGCCATGATCTTATCAAATGGCGGAGCAGGCACGAGGGGCTGAATGGCCTACTTCTGTTCCTATGTTCCTATGTTCCTACAAAAGCTGTTTGGCTTAGAAAATTCTCCATAATGGAACAATAATGGATCCCTATGATAGCCTGCAATAGAAGCTGTGTTCTAGTCATGGTTAATCACAATATTTTACTGCATGGATTCAATGCATTTCCTAGCAATTCCACAGGATGTACTGGCTGGGCACTGAAGCAGCTCAATAGGGGCGATTTATTAAAGTGGCTCTGATTCTTTAACCTCTCCGATCAATAATCTCTTCAAGCACAATAAAGGTCAGCTTTTAGCCATTTTCTATTCTCTTTTGTTTTCCACACAGTTAATTGTTCTGAAACTTGCAAGGGATATCAAAATCAGCACAAACATTTTTCACAATCATATTAGGTAAGAGAGGGTGGATAAGAGCAATGTGGGCTGCTTAAAAACTGATAATGGTGATATTGTAAATGAAAATAAGGAAATGGCGGACACGCTAAATAATTACTTTGCGTCGGTGTTTACAGTAGAGGAAGAGGATAGCTTGCCAGACACCCCAAGGAAACTAATTTTAAATCAGCGACGGGGACTCACCATAATTAACTTAAGCAAATTAACAGTAATGAAGAAAATAACGGCACTAAAGAGTGACAAATCCCCAGGACGAGAGGATTTCCATCCCAGGGTTTTAAAGGATGTAGGTGAGAACATTACAGAAGCCCTAACTATAATCTTCCAAAGTTCTCTCGATTCAGGAACCGTTCCTTTAGATTGGAAAATTGCGCATGTCACTCTGCTATTTAAGAAAGGTGTGAGAGAGAAATCAGTTAGCCTAACATCTGTTGTCAGGAAATTACTAGAATCTATAATTAAGGACACAGTGACTGAACACTTTGAAAATTTTCAGCTGATCAGAGAGAACCAGCATGGATTAGTAAAGGGTAGGTCATGACTGATGAACCTAATTGAATTTTTTGAAGAAGTGACTAAAGTAGTAGACAGGGTAATGTTTATATGGACTTCCAGAAGCCATTCAATAAAGTCCCTCAGAAGAGACTGTTAGCTAAAGTTGAAGCTCATGGAATTGAGGGCAAATTATTGACCTGGTTAGGAAATGGGCTGAGTAGTAGGAGACAGAGAGTAGGGATAATGGGCAAGTACTCAAATTGGCAGGATGTGACTAGTGGTGTCCCACAGGGATCTGTGTTGGGGCCTCAACTATTCACTGTATTTATTAGTGACTTAGATGACGGGATAGAGAGCCACATATCCAAGTTTGCTGATGACACAAAGATAGGCAGCATTGTAAGCAGTGTAGATAGAAGCATACAAATACAGAGCGATATTAATAGATTAAGTGAATGGGCAAAACTGTGGCAAATGGATTTCAATGTAGGCAAGTGTGAGGTCATCCACTTTGAACCTAAAAAGGACAGATCAGAGTACTTTCTAAATAGTGAAAAGCTCAAAACAGTGGAGGTCCAAAGAGACTTTGGGGTCCATGTACATAGATCATTAAAATGTCATGGACAGGTACAGAAAATATTCAAAAAGGTTAATGGAATGCTGGCCTTTATATCTAGAGGACTAGAATACAAGGGGGTGGAAGTTATGCTACAGCTATACAAAGCCCTGTTTAGACCACACCTGGAGTACTGTGTTCAATTCTGGGAACCGTACCTTAGGAAGGATATATTGGCCTTGGAGAGAGTGCAGCGCAGATTTACTAGAATGATGCCTGGACTCCAAGGATTAAATTACGAGGCGAGATTACACAAACTAGGGTTGTATTCCCTGGAATTTAGAAGATTAAGGGGTGATTTGATCAAAGTTTTCAAGATATTAAGGGGAGCTGATAGGGTAGATAGAGAGAAGCTATTTCCGCTGTTGGGTAGTCTAGGACTAGGGGACATAGCCTAAAAATTAGAGCCAGGATTTTCAGGAGTGTCGTTAGGAAACACTTCGACACGCAAAGGGTGGTAGCAGTTTGGAACTCTCTTTCGCAAATGGCAGTTGATGCTAGCTCAATTGTTAATTTTAAATCTGAGATTGATAGATTTTTCTTAACCAAAGGTACTAAGGGATATGGGGCTAAGGCGGATATATGGAGTTAGGTCACGGATCAGCCATGATCTCACTGAATGGCGGAACAGGCACAAGGGGCTAAATGGCCTACACCTGTTCGTATCTTCCTATGTTCTATGATATCATTTGCATTTTATTTATAAGTTCTTAGGAATATAGAAAAAACTCTCATTATACCTCAAAGAAGGGCAAAAATTGACATAATGTCATTGTATTGGAGACACATATTTTCTTTCAGCATAACATTATATGATCATCCATTTGTTTTGTATTTTGTTGATAGAGATGAAAGATAAAAGAACTGGGTAACAAGGATGGTGTTAATTGGCAGCCTATCAGATTAATTTCAATTAACTATCTGCAAATGCATGTGGTTAACAACCTGAGATCTTTACACAGCAATTGGTCATACTGCTACTCAGGGTTGTGTAAGAAATGTTTGGTTAATCCTAATTGTAAAATGACATTTGCCGTCATTCCATACATTTAACTGAAGCACATCATATAGGCAAAAGCAAAATACTGGAAATCTGAAATGAAAACAGAAAATGCTGCAAACACTCAGCAGGTCAGGCAGCATCTGTGGAGAGAGAAACAGAGTTAACGTTTCAGGTTGATGAACTTTAATCAGAACAAATGAAAGATCATCAACATGAAATGTTGGGGGTAATTTTAACTTAACCTGCCTGTCAGGAAACTGACAGGATCGCATGGAACACTGGCTTTACACCCCACCCAAAATGACACTCCATTGAAGTCTTCCTGTGAAAAATTCATAGCCCTTTGGCCAGATGCTGCCCTGTCATGGTGCTCCTTGGGCATAGCTGGCCTGTGACTGCTCATGGTTCTGGAAAGAGTCACTTCAGATGAGAATGGGAGATGCTCTAAGTGGACAAAATACGAAGGATTGAGGAAAGAATCTCTGCAGGCCACCCTTGCTGTTGCCACGTGCCCTAATAAAGACTGCAGTCGTTAAAGAGGCTGCGCCGTTTCTGCACTGAAACTTCCTGGGGCCTAAACTGCTCACTGTGCTTTTGGAACACAATTACGCCAGAACTAATACCAATTCAAATGCAAAATAACTTAGCAGGAAACTTGCGTGCAGCTCCCTCTGCTGGTGAATGACATTATTTTCCGCGCAACTGATGAAATTCAGTGGCAATTCCTTTTTGAAGTTAGGGTGCCCAAAACTTCACACAAATATTCCAAATGTGGCTTCACTAGTGGTCTATTCAAGGTTGGAATAACTTGTTTCAACCTGTGGTCAACTATCCTTGAAATACAGCCCAATGCATGATTAATCCGGTTGATGACAGCTTACAATTGGTTATGCTGCTCACATGACTGGTTCATGATTAGGGTTGTACATTTTGCACGAGCTGCATGGAATTTGTAAAACCGGAAAGACCTTGTGGTAATTCATCAATGTCAAAGTGGAATAGCTTTTAAGCATGATCCAAGCAGGAGTGTGTTGCTGCAGGAAGTGAGTCAGACCGGGCCCTGAACCTGCTATTACACTCTCTTTAGTTTTAAAGTTTGTTATTAGTTTTGCCACCTATCATATACATGTATTGTCGCTGCTCCTTTCAGGCCTCAGGCTGGCTCATTGTTAACAAACCATTGCAACTGTAATTTTGTTCTTATGTTAAATCTGACTGTGTCTGCAGCACTCCTGATCTGCAAGATTCATGAATAGTTCAGAGAAAGGGTAAAGGAAAACTTTAGTGGTGTGAGCACAGGAGCCCAATTGGCTGGTGGCGCTGACAGAAGCTGGCCTGGTCCGACTCCAGTTCCCTGTCTCTGGAGTAGGGGACAGGGAACTGTGTGCTATTAAGTGTCGACTCTTCTTCTGAACGCCGAATCTCCCTGCACTTTCTTTAACAGAATGCAGTACTGATAAAATAGTGCTTTATAACTGTTCCAACGAAAGCACAAAATGAGAATTTTTCAAAACTACATCGCGGGAGGCCCGAGGAGTGGCTACATAAAGAAAGGCGAGAGTGGAGAGGGAGAGCATCGCGGCGGGCTCAAGGGCAGAGAGTCTGAAACAGACAGAAAAATCAAAACATGATGATACAATACAAGGAGGAGCGGCCGGCGTAAGTTTGTGTAAGTATTTAGATTATTGGTTAGTGCTTTTAGTGGTTAGTGTTTCAGTGTTAGCTAAACAGTTAAATAGCCTTGAACCTAAACAAACAGTTTTAAATAACAGTTAGTTAACGTGGCAGGAAAGCTGGGGCCCGTCGCATTCACATCCTGTGCCATGTGGGAACTCCAGAACACTTTGCGTGTCCTGGAAAACCACATATGCAGGAAGTGCCACCAACTGCTCAAACTCAGAATTTCAGAGCTTTTGGGGTGGCTGGCATCACTGCAGCTGAGAGTCTTGTGGATAGCACGTTTCAGGAGGTGGTCACCCCACAGCCAGTTTCGGAGGAGAGGGTGTGGGTGACCACCAGACAAACTAGAAGGAACAGGCATGCAGTGCAGGAATCCCCTGGGAGTGTCCCCTGGGAGTGTGAATACCAGTGAGAGTGATGACACCTCGGGGGAATGCAGTCAGAAGCAAATCTACGGCACTGCGGGAGAGGTGGCTACACAGAGGACACTAGAAATGTAGAAAAGCAGTTGTTATGGGGGAGCCGTTAGTCAGGGGGGTAGACGGGCGTTTCTGCAACTGCAGATGTGAGTCCCACATGGTGTGTTGCGTCCCTGGTGCTAGGGTAAAGGATATCACTGAACGGGTGCAGGACATTCTGTGAGGGGAAGGGGAACAGCCAGAAAGTCGTGGTCCATGTTGGAACCAATGACATAGGTAGGAAAAGGGTTGAGGTCCTACGGACAGAGTTTCAGCAGCTAGGAAAAAGATTAAAGAACAGGACCTCAAAGGTGGTAATCTCTGGATTACTCCCAGCGCCACATGCTAATGAGTATAGAAACAGGAAGACAGTGCAGGTGAATGCGTGGCTGGAGAAGTGGTGCAGGAGGGAGGGCTTCAGATTCATGTGACATTGGGACCAGTTCTGGGGCAGGAGGGACCTATACTTGCCGGACGGGTTGCACCTGAACAGCGAGGTTAACTAGTGCTGTTGGAGAAGGTTTAAACTAATTTGGGAGGGGGAGAGGAACCAGGATGTAACAGCAGAGAGGGGAGATAAGATGCATAGAAGACTAGGAGGGACAAACAGCAACAGAATAAAGAATAATGTAGAAAGTGCAGGCATTAGATGGAGGAAAAAAGCAAAGCAGACTAGCATGGTGTTGGAATGCATGTGCGTTAATGCGAGAAGTATTACAAATAAGGTTGATGAGCTGCAGGCTCAAGTTGCTGGATGAGGTTATGATATAATGGCTATAACAGAGACCTGGCTTAAACATGAGCAGATATGGAAACTAAACATTCCTGGCTACACTGTATTCAGGAGGGATAGGGAAAGAAAAACGAAAGGAATGGGGCTGGCAGTATTGATCAAGGATAATATTATAGTTCTACAGAGGGACAATATATTAGAGGGTTAAAAGAATGAATCTATTTGGTTAGAGTTAAGGAACAGAAAAGGAACTGTTACATTGCTGGATGTTGACTGTAGACCCCCAAATAATGAGAAGGAAATACAGCAGCAAATCTGTCGGCAAATTTTAAGAGAAATGTAAAAATAATAGAGCAGTAATAGTAGGGAACTGCAATTAACCTAATACAGACTGGGGAAAAAACAGTGTAAAGAACACTGGTGACAAATTCCTAAAATGTGTACAGGGGAACTTTCTTAATCAGTATATTTCTAGCCCAATGAGGAAGGAAGCAGTGCTGGATCAAGTTCTAAGGAATGAAGTATGGCAAGTGGAGTGTGTTCCAGTGGGAGAACATCTGGGTAATAGTGATCATAATATAATTAGGTTTAAATTAGTTACGGATAGGGACAAAGAAAAATCAAAGGTGAAAATACCCAACTGGAAGAGAGCCAATTTCATTGATTTAAGAAGAGATCTAGTACAGGTGAACTGGAAACAAAGATTGGCCACGAAAACACTAATGAGAAATGGCAGACCTTCAAGGCAGAGATAGTTCAGGTACAAACTAAGTATATTCCCATAAGGAAGAAAGATAGGGCATTCAAAGCTAGAGCTCCCTGGATGACCGAGGTTAGAACAAAATCGAAAAAAGAGGTTTATTACAAATGTCAGGTACAGAGTACAAAAGAAAACCAGGCAGAATACAGAGAGTGCAGGGAGAAATTGAAAAAGGATATAAGAAGGGCAATGAGGGAATATGAGAAAAGATTAGTGGGTAACATAAAAGGGAACCCAAAAATCTTTTATAAACATATAAAAAGTAAAAGGATAGTTAAAGGAATGGTGGGGCAGATCAGGGACCAAAAAAGAAACCTGCTTGTGGAGGCTGAGGGCATGACTGAGGTACTGAATGAGCACTTTGCATCTGTCTTCACAAAAGAAGAGGATGAAGTTAATGTCGCAGTAGGAGAAGAGGAAGTAGAGATATTGGATAGGAGAAAAATAGATAGAAAGGAAGTGCTAATTAGGTTGGCATCACTCAAAGTTAACAAGTCTCCCAGTCCAGATGGGATGCATCCTACATTGCTGAGAGAAGCAAAGGTGGAAAAAGCAGAAGCTCTGACCACAATCTTTCAATCCTCCTTGGATATATGGGAGTGGTGTCAGAGGGCTGGAGGATTGCAAATGTTACACCATATTCAAAAAAGGGGAGAGGGATAAACCTGGTAACTACAGGCCAGTCAATTTAATGTTAGTGGTGGGGAAACTACTAGAGACCATTGTCAAGGACAAAATTAATTCTCACTGAGAGAAGCATGGATTAATAAGGGACAGCCAGCACAGATTTGTTAAAGGCAAATCATGTCTGACTAACTTGATTGAGTTATTTGATGAAGTAACAGAGAGGATTGAGGAAGGTAGTGCAGTAGATGTTGTATATATGGACTTGCAGAAGGTATTTGATAAAGTACTACACATCAGACTTATTCGGAAAATAGAAGCACGTGGGATTAAAGGGATGGTACGTAATTGGCTAAGGGATAAGGGAGTAATGGTGAACGGATATTTTTCTGACAAGAGAGAAGCATGCAGTGGGGTCCCTCAGGGTACGGATTTAGGACCATTGCTTTTCTTGTTATATATAAATGACCTGGACTTGGGTATAGGGAGTACAGTTTTGAAGTTTGCAGATGATACAAAACTTGGCATGGTAGTAAATAGTGAGGAGGATAGTAGCAGTCTTCAGGAGGACATAAACAGACTGGTGAAATGGGCAGACACATGGCAGATGCAATTTAATGTGTGAAGTGATGCACTTTGGGAGGAACAACATTGAGAGGCAGTATAATCTAAATGGTACTATTTTGAGGGGGTGCAAGAGCAGAGGGGCCTGGGGGTGCATATTCACAAATCTTTGAAGGTGGCAGGGCAAGTTGGTAAGGCGGTTAAGAAAGCGTGTGGGATACTTGGCTTTGTAAAAAGGGGCATTGAATACAAAAACAAGGAAGTCATGCTAAACCTTTACAAATCACTGGTCAGGCCTCAGCTGGAGTGTTGTGTACAATTTTGGGCACCACATTTTAGGAAGGATGTCAAGGCCTTAGAGAGGATACAAAGGATGTTTACCAGGATGATACCAGGGATGGGGGACTTCAGTTATGTGGAGGGATTAGAGGAGCTGGGATTATTCTCCTTAGAGCAGAGAAGTATTCAGAGAAGGGTAATAGAAGTATTCAAAATTATGAGGGGTTTTGATGGAGCAGGTAGGGAGAAACTGTTTCCTCTGATCGGTAACCAAGCGTCATAGGTTTAAAATAATTGGCAAAAGAACTAGGGGGGAAATGAAGATAAATTTTTTCACACAGAAGGTTGTTAAGATCTGGAATGCACTACCTGAAAGGGTAGTGGAAGCAGATTTCATAGAAACTTTCAAGAAGCAATTGGACACATACTTGAAGAGGACTAATTTGCTGGGTTATGGGAATAAAGCTGGAGTGTGGGACTAAATTGGACAGCTCTTTCAAAGGGCCTGCACAGGTACGATGGGCCGAACGGCTTTCTTCTGTGCTGTAAGATTCTATGATTCTATGATACGTACTAACCTTTTCTAGCTTTTATTTAGTATTTTTTAATTAAATTTGTGAAATTCTAATGGTGGAAGATATATATTAACAACAAGAACAACTTCCATTTTTATAGTACTTTTAAAAAGAAAAAAAGACTTACATTTATATAGCTCCTCTCACAACCTCAGGACATCGAAAATTGTCCCAAGGCACTTCACAGAGGCATAAGGAAAAAATTAATGCAGAGCCAAAGAAGGAGATATTAGGAGGGGTGATCAAAGGCTTGGTTGAAGAGGTGCATTATATGGAGCATCTTAAAGGTGGAGAAACAAAAGGGTTTAAGGAGGGAATTCCAGAGTGTGACGCTTAGGTGTTTGAAGGCATGGTAGGACAAAGGGGGAGATGCACAGGCGAAAAAAGTCAGAGGAACAGAAAGTATGGGGAAGGTTGTAGGGCTGGAGGAGGTTACAGAGATAGGGTGGGGCGAGGACATGAAGAGATTTAAACACAAGATTGAGAATTAAAAATTTGAGGCATTGGGGGATCAGAGCCAATGTAGGTTAGCAAGAACAGGGGCGATGGTTGAGCAGGACTTGGTGCGGGATAGGATTCAGACAGTAAAGTTTTATACGTGCTGACATTTATGGAGGATGGGCCGATGGGAAGCTGACCAGGAGAACATTAGAATAGGTGAGTCTAGAGATGACAAAGAGATAGATGAGGGATTCAGCAGCAGGTGGACTAAGGTGGAGGTGGGCAATGTTAGGGACGTGGAAGTAGACAATCTTTATGATGGAGAGGATTATGTGGTCAGAAATTCAGCTCGGGGTTGAATAGGATGCTAAGATTGTGAACAGTCTGGTTCAGCCTGAGACAGTGGCATTGAAAGGCTTGTAATCGGTGGCAAGGGAACGGATTTTATGGCAGGGGGTCGATGACAATGACTTTGGTCTTACAAATGTTTAGCTGGAGGAAATTGCGGTTCACCTAAGACTGGATGTTAGACAAGCAGTCTGACAACACAGAGGCAGTGGAGGGTTTGAGAGAGGTCAGGAACACAGCAGTGAGTATTCTACCACTAATTTAACCCACACCCACCCTTTATTTCTGCTCACATAGTGTGAGGGCTCGGGCAGGAGGAAAGTGCCCATGATGGTG
Source organism: Heptranchias perlo (assembly GCF_035084215.1). Taxonomy (NCBI): domain Eukaryota; kingdom Metazoa; phylum Chordata; class Chondrichthyes; order Hexanchiformes; family Hexanchidae; genus Heptranchias; species Heptranchias perlo. The sequence continues at coordinate 44,324,450 of NC_090339.1, read as the reverse complement.
CCAGAGTGAGACCTGGGCCATTTTAACTCCCAGGCCTCATTTTAACTTCTGACATTAAACTTCCACTCGAAACTGGGGGGAATGATGCAATGACTGGCGGGCAGGAGTGGGAAGTCATGTACGCTGCCGCCAGGGAACCAGGGAAATGGTTCCCTGCAAGGTAAGCAAAGACGAAGGGAGGGATTGAAAGCAATCACGTTCGCAAGAAGCCTGGGACAGGAGAGTCGCAATGATTCCTTGTGGGACCCGGAAGAGCACTCCTGCTCCTCCTGGCTCACAAGGAAATCTTTAAAAACATTTTAAAATAACTTACCTAGGCCTCTCATGACCCTGGATCCTGTCTGCTGCCAGCTTTCCCTGGTGGCTTTGGGACTGGGCAGTGCAGCCGCGATCCTGAGTTGAAATCTCATGGGGATCCGAAGGACATCCTCGGACCTTGACATTTCCATATTAATGAAGTCTCTGCCTGCCTACAGCGGGCAGCCTTGACGCTTCTGAAAACCTGGGAGTTAAAATGGTGGGGGGGTGCGAACGCAGCTGGAACACAATGGGTGGCACCTTGCTGTCATGTTAATCACCCCTGCACTGTTCACGCCAGGTGGGCAGGGTTAAAAGCGGGACTTCACTGTCTGTTTCGGAGCAACATTAACATTGACTGAAAACTGTTCCAAATACCAAAACAATCTTTGGCATGTATTTGCCACTTTAAATACCCATTGGATAAATGACCTTGTCCATTACACCGATAGTTCAATTGCACCCATATACAATCATCCCATGGCATGGCAAGGATTAAAATATGGTTCCAATTGAATCTATAACTGGTAAGGTTTGTCTAGTGCTACAATAAGGCAGGCTTAAATAATTGCCGGAACTATCAGAGATGACCGACTGTTTCAACCCTTGATTAAAGAATTAAATCAAAATGAAAATCATCAAAAGAAGGAATGTTAGTACCACATAATATTGCTATCAATCAGAAACAAATGCTGCAATTATTTGGAAAATAACACATTTTAGTGAATTGCATTAGTTACACAACAAACGCGTAGATAGTGTTTCATGAAATGTGCGGCTTAACTTGGCTTTTAGCCAAGTACTGTACTAGATAGTGGACACTTTGCTCCTGTTGGGAAGATTTCGCAGGTTGCTGTTAAGCATAAAATGTACCTTGTAAAAAAGACCTCCATAGTGTTAACTGCTTTCTGTTTACTGTCAATAATGCTGCTGCATATTCCAAGCATATAAAAAGGACGGACACAGCATCAAACAAGTCTGGAAATTAATTCCTCTTTATTAACAGTGAAGGGAGGTCAACAGAGGCCAAACTCTGTGGCTTTCTGTCGGATGGAAATAAGTCCTAAATGATCACATCTCCCATGTCAGCAGATGAAGCTGTCAATCAGACTGGAGATACGTCTCATCACATTTCTGAAGATTCAAAGATGACCTTGGCTCGCGTTTGTTCTTTCTGATGTACAATGCTTATCAAAGTGAACTTTTTGCTATTTTATTTTTAGATCAGTCTCCTCATAAGCTTGTGCACTTCATGTGTTAGCCCAGTGGAAGTACTCTTACTGCTGAGTCAGAAGGTGTCAAGTTCAAGCCCCACTCTAAGATTTGAGTTTATAATCTAGGCTGACAATTAAGTGCAGTATTTAAGGAGTGCTGCATTGTTGGAGGTGCTGCCTTTCAGGTGAGACATTAAACCAATGTTAGTTTGGATGTTTAAAAATCCCATGGCACTGTTTGAAAAAAAGCAGGGAAGTTTTCTCAATTGCTCGCCAACATTTATCATTCAACCAACACCAACAAAAACAAATTAACTGGTGATTTATCTCATTGCTGTTTGTGGAATGGAAATTGGCTGCCACATTTACCTACAAACAACCGTGACTGCACTTCAAAAGTAATTCATTAGCTGTAAAGCACTTTGAGACATTTTGAGGATGTAAAAGATTCCCTATAAATGCAAGTTTGTTTATTTCATATGATACATATAATTAAAAGAGCAAAGCTCTTTGTTTAATTTTAATATAATCAATGTACATCTACTTTAACTTCCATTAAGCTTTTTTTAAAAAAATGTATAGTTTTCATCTTTTTAAAAGCATAATTCAGTAGAAACCTACCTGGAGTAGAAGACCCTCAGCTCCTGCAGTTCATATTATTCAGGAGCAGTGAACCATATTCCAGGCCTGGAGTGACCACAGGTTATCATTTTGGGTTTATTTCTGTCTTCAGACCAATTTGCTTCTGGTTACAGCAGACCACAAAACCTATGGTAGGACATAATTGTGGAGGAGGAAAATGGCATTCTGTTAATGTGAGCCAATTTCCATATCCCACAATCGATTTTTTTTTTATAGATGAAGAGGGAAACTTTGTTCTGCTGTGTATGCACATGGTCAACAATTTTATCCTGCATCACACTGGGAAAAGGTAAGCAGCTATTGTCTGTCTGGGGCATAGCAACAAAGGTAGGGGGAGAAAGGGGACACACTATCGTGAGTGGTGTAGTAAGCTGGGGTATGCATCTATTTTTATTTGGCATCTATACTCTCTGGTGAGGTGGAACGGGTGCTCAGCTGGGAGTGTTTGAGGCAAATGACCCTGACAGTGTCTGTGTCCAATCTCTTTTGGAATGGTATCCATCTATATTCATTAGTGGCACCAGAACAAGGGGAATTCACCGATCATGTCCCTGGTTTGGCTCCAGTCAATGTTCCCAGGTGCTACTTAAAAGGACTCTGATTTTAAAGGGTTGCAACAAAGTCACTACATCGCCTTCAATAGTTTCTTCTCCATACACATATACTCATCCCCGTTGTGTCCCATAACTCCATGGTTGGCCACCTTCTGTTCTACATCTACACACTGTCCCTCAGTGACATCTTTCAGTTTCACATGTACACCAATGACACTCAGCATTACCTCTCTATCTTCACCCTGAATTCCACAGCCATCCTCTCCAGTTGCCTGACTGACATTATGACCTACATGAATTGAAACTTTGTGCGGCCTAATGTCAGCAAAAACAAAGCCATCCTCCAACTGAGCTTCCTTCCCACTTCTGATCTGCAACCAATTTAGCTTTCTTCCATCTAAAAAACCTTTTCTGCCTTCACCCCTACTTTTCCCTCACTGCAAAGACCCTAGTTGATGCCTTCATCATCTCAAGACTTGGGCCTAGAAATTGGATTGTATCTGAATTGAGGGGCAATCCTGGTGAGGTGTGTGCTTAATGCGGCCGGTGGCGAGACCATGGAAAATTGATCAGCTGGCCTCATTAGGAAGCAGGTATGTGTGCCATCAATGGCCGAAGAGGCAGCTCGCTGGTCAGAAGGTGGCAGCTGTGGCAGAGGGGCTCCACAATAAGGTACGTTAAAAAAACCTTTAAGGACCGCTGGTTTGGCAGATGGGAGCCTGAAGAAACTGACTGCAGCATAAAGGGGCCTGAAACAAGTATAGCTTACCAATTTGCATATGCAATAGGCCTAACGCCAGTTTCGGGCGCATGCCCCGGACGCCTATGGAGAAGCCCTAAGCAATATAGTGGGCAGCGCACCTCTGGCGCGGAATGAGTGCGCGCATGTCACCCACCACATTGGACGTCTAGGCACATGTTTTATGCCTATAAAATGGGCACAACATCCAATTGTTATGCTTTGATTTCTTAAATGCCCCTTCCGTGGTTTCTTTTTTCTACTGTCCCTAGCCCATGCCCTGTTAACCCTCACCTCTAACAAGTGCAAGGAACTCATGGACTTCTTTGTCACTGAGATTCAGACCATCAGGTCAGCTGCCTCTGTTGCTTCTCCCCTGCTCCTTGCCCACCCAGCCAAATCTCCACCCCCCCCCACCCCCCCAGGCTCTCCCCTGCCCGAGCCCTGTACAGGCATCATTCCCTCAGTGCCATTTCGCCCTCTCTGAGGTCATCTTGTCCATGAGACCCATCTTCTGCTCCCTTGACATCATGGCCACTAAACTACTGACTACTGAGCTTCTCTTCCTGGCCCTTCTGTAAGCTGAAATTGTAAATGGTTCCCTCTCCTCAGGTATTGTCCTCTTCCCTTATAAAACTGGTTCACCACCTGCTCCTCGAAAAACCCACCTTGGACTACTCTGTTCTTGCAAACTACCACCACATTTCAAATCCCCCTTTCCTCTCCAAAGTGCTTAAATGTGTTGTTGCCTCCCAAATCGGTGCCAATGTTTCCAACAACTTACTGCTTGAAAATCTCCAATCTAGCTTCCACTCCTGCCACTGCTCCAAATTGGCTTTAATCAAAGTCATCTCTGATATTGTCTGTGATGCATTATCCCTCCTCATCTTCCTTCACCTCTCCGCAGCCTTTGTCACAGTTGACCACTCTCCAGTGCCTTTCCTCTGTTGTCCAGCTCAGTGGAATTGCCCTCATTTGGTTCCACTCTTATCTATTCAATCATAGCCAGAGCATCTCCAGCAGTGACTTCTCTTCCCGTTACCACACCATTACCTCTAGATCCCCCCTTCTCTTTCTCATCTGCAAGCTGTCCCAAGGCAACATCATCCAAAGACATGGGATCAGCTTCCAATGTACCCAGCTTTACTTCTCCACCACCTCTCGCATCTCAGCCACTCCCTCTGTATTGTCAGACTGCTTGTCCAGCATCCAGGTAAACAATGGGAAGACCTAAGCCATCATCTTCACCCTCCCCCCCACCACAAACTTTGTATCATTGCCACTGATTCCACTGTCTCAGGCTGAACCAAACCCCCATATCCTCTCCATCACAAAGACCGCCTACTTCCACCTCTGTGGTCTGTACTCATGGAAAGCCTGGAGGACAGTTGTGCTCTTAACAGGTGAATCCAGGTAATTGTAGCCACTTCTAAACTACTGAGGTCAATCAGCGGACAGTCGTAAGGTTTTTTAAAGTCCAGGCTTGAGGCCAATAACAAGCTTGTGTCCTTATGGAACAAAGTGTGACAACGTGAAATGTGGGGGGAAACTTTCGTCTGTACTGCCTGGGGTGTAAGACATCACCAGCGCAGAATGGAGTAAGGAAAATCAGGCAAGGAGAATCACGCACCCATAACAGAGCCCATCCGATTTTCCTTCCCTTTCTCTCTGCACTCCATCCAAGCAATGCTTCACATCCAGGTGGTGAAGATAAAAATCTACCCATGGTGTCTGGTGTGTGAGATCTGGTGTGAAACAGAAACATGTGCGAGATACAGGACATCGCACACATACTAATTAATGTCCCGTAACATTGTTCACAAGGAGTTTCCTCTTAAATATTGTTCTAAAAGAAGTGACCATCCTGTTACTCAAAGCTTCAGTGTCCTGCCAACAAGGTTTGGTAGCGACCTTGGAGAAAGAGTTAATAGGGAAAACTATAGCTGGAGACTTTTGAGAGTTAAATATATTATGGCAAGGCATGATTTTTTATAATGTTTTTAATCAAGTGAGTTCTAAATACTTGAGTTTGTTAGAAAGAAAATGGCAGATAAAAGGCTCTTGAGAAATAATCTTGTTTTTCTGATCATCATAGTTTCAGATTTGTGAGGAAATCAAAAGTGCGATGCCAAGATGTGGCAAGGAAGTATGACCAAACAAATTAACTTGACCCTTAAACCCATGTGCAAGCTCTTGAAAATACAACTAATAAAAAAGTTTGGACTAAAATTGTGGTCAAGAATTAAAGAGCAATTACAATGTTATAGTATTTTTAGAGCACAGTGATCCCCTATTATCTTCCTTGCATGATTTATATTTGCATGATTTTTATCCACATGAAATGCTTAACTAATCAACTTTCATCATACTAGCTATGTCACAAGAAGGTTACATTTCAGGGATATGTAACAGCTAACTCTGATTATTTTACCATATAGTTGTTAATTTAATAGGCTAAAGTTTGGTCCGTTTGCATGAAAGCAAAAACGTGTTAGGGTGCATTTCACGATACACTTTACCACAAGATGAATCATTTTGTGTATTCTGCTCTTCCTCGGTGTGCAATGGAACATCTCTTTAGCAGTGTGCCATGAATGAATCAGTGAAGAATGAACTAACGTGACACCAGGTTCATGGGTGCTACCACCAGGAGGATGTGTGAGGGAACATGTCCCCCCAATTTTTGGGGAGTTGAGTTATGTTCATCAAATCCCAGAATTGCACCTGATATTCCCCCACCTCTTTACATGGGGCTGCACCTCTGTCCAGGTGATGCCAATTGAATAGGGAGTTTGTAGGGAAATTCACCTTAAAAAGAAATATTTTACTTGGTGTGGTCGGAGAGTAGGGATGTACATATATTTGAGTATAACTAAGATCACCATTATAAATACAAAGAAGATATTAGAAAACAGGATTGTGGAGAGGTATAATAATGATGGTAAAGCTTTTTGCAGTAATGTCAGAAACCAGAAAATGATTAAGGGTCACATAGGTCCTTTCAGAGATTTATCTGAGCAGGTTAGGTACAAAGATTAGGATATGGCTGTGTGTTAAATGGAAACTTTGCATCTGCTTTCACTGAAGATGACGCTAAGGTGCCAGTGGTGTCAGAAAGGATTGCTGCTAAAATTGATTCTATAGCAGTACGTGCATAAATTTGCATCCAGCACAAAAATATGCACAGGAGTTGGACCAAACAAAGAGGTTGCAGGTCGATTTAAATAAGTTAGGGGAATGGGCCTGCATGATAAATGTTCTTCAATGCGGATAAGTGCAGTGTTATGCATTTGAGTCTGAAAAACTCTAGGCATATGTGTACAATGCAGGGGCATAGGGGTACAGGACATGAGATGGACCTGGAGATCATGGTCAATAACTGATTGAAGGCCCACAAGCAATTTGATAAGACCTTTGTGAAAACATACTCAGCAAAAAATTCAAGCCCGCCAAAAAAACGATTGATCCCTGCGCCTGAATGGATAGGACCGAGGCGCACGTGATATTGAGCCTTGGGCCTCATTATCATCGAGCCAGCAAGCTACAGATACCTGATAGGCATCCCTAAGCAGCTCGCCAGCAAAGAGGAATCAAAGATCGGGCTGCTGCAATGCTCTGCAATCGATCGATCCCTGTGCCGGAATGGGTAGGCACGAGGTACACCCGATATTGGGCCTTGGACCACATTTACATCAGGTAGGCGAGCTGCAGACACCACAGCAAGGTCCCACAAACTGCAATGTGATAATGACCAGATAATCTGTTTTTTAGTGATGTTGGTTGAGGGATAAATATTGGTCAGGACACCGGGGAGAACCCCTCTGCTCTTCCATGAAATAGTGCCATGGGATCTTTTGCGTCCACGGGAGAGCTTAAGGTGCGACTTGAACCTGCAACCTTCTGACTCAGAAGTGACAGTGCTACCACTGAGCCATGGCTAACACGCCTGATTCAGGTGTGGGGCCAGGTCGCCTCTTTTGATGCCTTTACCAATAGGCCAGATTGATGCCTTTACCAATACGCACAGCCCGCCATATTGGATGCTTTGTCGACTGTAAAACGGGCGCAGCATCATTGAATTTCTAGGCCCTAGTGTCTTTAGAACAGGAGGAGAGAAGAAGGGAGAAAATTGTATTCTATTTTGAAAAATGCTACCCATTTTTAATAATAGAAATGTAATATATTACCATAGATGATGCATGATTGGAGAGCTTTCATAACTGTGAGGTTCCAATAAACTTTGAATGCCACAAAGTTATTATAGTCTCCTGCACACCTTAAGGAACCATTCTAAACAGCTCATCGGTAATGGTGCAATGTTCTCTTCATTTGAAAAGCATTGGTACATTGCGCCCTGCAGATCGAACAGAGCGTTCTTTTCTCTATATAACAGGAACAGGAGAAGAACTGGCACTGACATCAGCAGCATTATCATCAACTTTGTTGTGTTTCATTAATAACTCAAACCGTGACTTGTGTCTTTACAAAACTGGGAGAATATTGTACAAATGAATAAGTAATGCAAACTTAACCTCATTTTCAACATCTATTAGAAGACAATCATTTTTTACATTTTTAAATCAACATATCCTATCTTCATGGCACCTGGAAGGTATATTGTTATGCTTAAAGGAAGTTATGCTAATTAGATGTAATTAGCATTTACAAAATAGATTCATTGGATAACAAGGTTTTTTGTATCATGCTAATAAGTCAGAAGAACAGAAAAATACAGGAGTTTGAAACACAGACAAAAATCTGATGACTCCTAGGATTTTGTGGGAGCCCCTTGCAGATTCCAATTTCTAAGTCCATGTCCTAAATTCATTTATATTATTTGCTTCACTGACCTTCCCTTCTGACTTATTCGACAGGTCTAACTTTCTCTATTGGAAACAGCTGTAGCTGAATTACCGACTCATTCTAGTCTGCTTCTGTAAACTTTGTTTGTGTGAACAATTTGTCTGGATTAACTTTATAAAACATCTTCATAATCTTGAAAGTTTCATTTAAGTCACCTTGAAGTCTCCTCTTTGCCTATACAACTTCCTCAACCCCTCCTTAGATTCCTGAGACTGATTTACAATGTCATTATACACAGCACACAGAGGAAGTCCCATTCCCTGATACCATCGTCATTGCCTTTCCTTCAACTGCCTTACTGGGCTACAATATCCATCCTATGGTATGGTGACCAGTACTGCAAACAGATGGAATCTAAATGTGCCTTTGATATTAACAACATCAACACTTTTATTGGTATTCTATCAAAAAAACCTATAGAAAAGTAGAATAAGCAACACCACAGAACAAGGAATGAGCTCAGGCAGGGAGACAGGGCAGGGTGGTTTATAAGGAATATGCTAAGACACAAATTAAAAGGCTTTGATTTTTCAACTGTGGGGTCAACATCTTTGGGTTCATATATTATGTTCTGTGGAACCTGTTAGTGGTTATTAGTTTTGAAACACAGCCAGAAATGAGGGCTGCAGAAAGGAATGCCGTCTGTTGAAGGTAATCATTTGTTGTCCTGTAGTTAGCCACCATCATTATGTAAATACTATAGATTCAGAGAATTGTCACATTGAATTATGCAAATAGGCTTATTACACATTTTTGTGGCACAAATGAAGCATGGATATATGAATAAAAAAGGTGATTAAACAATAAGCTTTATTCGTAATGTTGTTTGGTCAATTATCCCTGACTGAAAAAAGCCCCAATGTATTCCTGTGTACAGCTCCGCTAGAAGCTGCTGACAAGTGTAATGAAGTCGAGAAGTAGCCATGGCTGAAATTCTTTGACAGGAACCTGATAAATTGCAGTTTTCTGTTTTTCCTTCTCACATTTGATGATGTGATGATCATCTGGTAAATGATTACAGGCAAAGAAAAAGCTGCTGAAGTGGTGGCAAGAGTCATCCAAAATCCCAGGTGTGGTCCAACGCAATTACATTTAAATGCGATTGCAGCTGAACCGAGCCATGAGATTAACACGTAGCAGATATTAAAAAAGAAATCTCCTAGATTCCACAGCAAATGTGACTAATTGCAATGGAGGAGACATCTCCAGCTTTGTTAGTATAGCAGGCAGGCATAATGAGGTTGACAAGCAGAGTAATAATCACTGTATAATAAACTGAGTACTGTTCACATAAATGTAAAAAAAATCAAGTCATCAACGCATCATTGAATTGAAGTTTTAAGGTTTTAATAATTAGAGAAACTGGAGCTTTTTAGCCTTGAAATGGAGGATGTTTTTTGCCCACAGTCAACTGACAGAAGAATGTGGAAGCAGATTCAATTGTAACTTTCAAAAAGGTATTGGATCTCTATGGAAAAAGGAAAAAATTGCAGGGCCATGGGGAAAGAGCAGGGGAGTGGAACTAATTGGTTGCTCTTCCAGAGAGCACGATGGGCTGAACGACCTCCTTTTGTGTTGTATGATTCTATGATTTTATGAAAGGTTTTTTATAATGAAAATGGCAATGGAACTGGGAGAGAGACTTTGGAAAATGGAAATTAAATTCAATTAATTAAATAAAAATCTGGAATATCAGTAATGGTGGCCATGAAACTGCTGGATTGCGGTAAAAACCCATCCGGTTCACTGATGTCCTTTAGGGAAGGAAACCTGCCGTCCTCACCCGGTCTGGCCTATATGTGACTCCAGACCCACAGCAATGTGGTTGATTCTTAATTGCCCTCTGAAATGGCCTAACAAGCCACTCAGTTGTAAAATCTCGCTATGAAAAGTCATAATAAGAATAAAACCGGACGGACCACCTGGCATCGGACAACTAGGCACCGGACACGACAACGGCAAAACACCAAGCCCAGTCAACCCTGCAAAGTCCTCCTCACTAACATCTGGGGACTTGTGCCAAAATTGGGAGAGCTGTCCCACAGACTGATCAAGCAACAGCCTGATATAGGCATACTCACAGAATCATGCCTTTCAGCCAACGTCCCAGACTCTTCCATCACCATCCCTGGGTATGTCTTGTCCCACCAGCAGGACAGACCCACCAGAGGTGGCGGTACAGTGATATACAGTCAGGAGGGAGTGGACCTGGAAGTCCTCAACATTGACTCTGGACCCCATGAAATCTCATGGCATCAGGTCAAACATGGGCAAGGAAACCTCCTGCTGATTACCACCGACTGCCCTCTCTCTGCTGATGAATCAGTTCTCTTCCATGTTGAACACTACTTGGAGGAAGCACTGAGCATAGCAAGGGCACAGAATGTACTCTGGGTGGGGGACTTCAATGTCCATCACCAAGAGTGGCTCAGTAGCACCACTACTGACCGAGCTGGCCGAGTCCTGAAGGACATAGCTGCCAGACTGGGCCTGAGGCAGGTGGTGTGCGAACCAACATGAGGGAAAAACCTACTTGACCTCGTCCTCACCAATCTACCTGTCACAGATGCACCTGTCCATGACAGTATTGGTAGGAGTGACCACCGCACAGTCCTTGTGGAGACGAAGTCCTGTCTTCACACTGAGGACACCATCCAACATATTGTGTGGCACTACTATCCTGCTAAATGGGATAGATTCAGAACAGATCTAGCAGCACAAAACTGGGCATCCATGAGGCACTGTGGGCCATCAGCAGCAGCAGATTTGTATTCCAGTACAATCTGTAACCTCATGGCCCAGCATATTCCTCACTCTACCATTACCAACAAGCCAGGGGATCAACCCTGGTTCAATGAGGAGTGTAGAAGAGCATGCCAGGAGCAGCACCAGGCGTACCTAAAAATGAGGTGCCAACCTAGTGAAGCTACAACACAGGACTACATGCATGCTAAACAGCGGAAGCAGCATGCTATAGACAGAGATAAACGATTCCACAACCAACGGATCAGATCAAAGCTCTGTGGTACTGCCACATCCAGTCGTGAAAAGTGGTGGACAATTAAACAAATAACAGGAGGAGGAGGATCTGTAAAGATCCCCAACTTCAATGATGGCAGAGTCCAGCATGTGAGTGCAAAAGATAAGGCTGAAGCATTTGCAACCATCTTCAGCCAGAAGCGCCAAGTAGATGATCCATCTCGGCCTCCTCCCGATATCCCCACCATCTCAGAAGCCAGTCTTCAGCCAATTCGACTCACTCCACGTGATATCGAGAAACGGCTGAGTGCACTCGATACAACAAAGGCTATGGCCCTGACAACATCCCGACTGTAGTGCTGAAGACTTGTGCTCCAGAATTAGCCGCACCTCTAGCCAAACTGTTCCAGTACAGCTACGACACTGGCATCTACCCGACAATGTAGAAAATTGCCCAGGTACGTCCTGTTCACAAAAAGCAGGACAAATCCAATCTGGCCAATTACCGCCCCATCAGTCTACTCTCAATCATCAGCAAAGTGATGGAAGGTGTCGTCGACAGTGCTATCAAGCGGCACTCACCAATAACCTGCTCACCGATGCTCAGTTTGGGTTCCGCCAGGACCACTCGGCTCCAGACCTCATTACAGCCTTGGTCCAAACATGGACAAAAGAGCTGAATTCCAGAGGTGAGATGAGACTGACTGCCCTTGACGTCAGGGCAGCATTTGACAGAGTGTGTCACCAAGGAGCCCTAGTAAAATTGAAGTCAATGGGAATCAGGGGGAAAACTCTCCATTGGCTGGAGTCGTCCCTCGCAAAAAGGAAGATGTTAGTTGTCGTTGGAGGCCAATCATCTCAGCCCCAGGACATTGCTGCAGGAGTTCCTCAGGGCAGTGTCCTAGGCCCAACCATCTTCAGCTGCTTCATCAATGACCTTCCCTCCATCATAAGGTCAGAAATGGGCATGTTCGCTGATGATTGCACAGTGTTCAGTTCCATTCGCAACCCCTCAAATAATGAAGCAGTCCGAGCCCGCATACAGCAAGACCTGGACAACATCCAGGCTTGGGCTGATAAGTGGCAAATAACATTCGCGCCAGACAAGCGCCAGGCAATGACCATCTCCAACAAGAGAGAATCTAACCACCTCCCCATGACATTCAATAGCATTACCATCGCCGAATCCCCCACCATCAACATCCTGGGGGTCACCATTGACCAGAAACTTAACTGGACCAGCCACATAAATACTGTAGCTACAAAAGCAGGTCAGAGGCTGAGTATTCTGCAGCGAGTGACTCACCTCCTGACTCCCCAAAGCCTTTCCACCATCTACAAGGCACATGTCAGGAGTGTGATGACATACTCTCCACTTACCTGGATGAGTGCAGCTCCGACAACACTCAAGAAGCTTGACACCATCCAGAACAAAGCAGCCCGCTTGATTGGCACCCCATCTACCACCCTAAATATTCACCCCCTCCACCACCAGCGCACAATGGCTGCAGTGTGTACCATCCACAGGATGCACTGCAGCAACTCGCCAAGGCTTCTTCGACAGCACCTCCCAAACCCAGACGTCTACCACTTAGAAGCACAAGGGCAGCAGGCACATGGGAACAACACCATCTGCACGTTCCCCTCCAAGTCACACACCATCCTGACTTGGAAATATATCGCAGTTCCTTCATCGTCGCTGGGTGAAAATCCTGGAACTCCCTTCCTAACAGCACTGTCGGAGAACCTTCACCACACGGACTACAGCGGTTTCAAGAAGGCGGCTCACCACCACCTTCTCAAGGGCAATTCGGGGTGGGCAATAAATGCTGGCCTTGCCAGCGACGCCCACATCCCATGAACAAATGAAAAAAACCTAGTGAGCAGAGTCTATAACAGGGATTGAACAGAGAACCCTATTTACTTTGCTTCAACTTACTGCTTTGATCATGTGATCTTCCCCGACTTCAGGAAGCTGCAGAATAGCACTATGCCAGATTGTGACTTAGACTTTAACTGACAAGCAAATTTCTTAAACAGTAAAAGAATTAGCAAAGAGTAGCAATGACACAACATGGATTTTACAGTCATTATTAAACTTAACTATCTCCTTGAATAAGTAGAAAATAGCCAATAGTGTGATTGCTGCATTCAACTTTGCTCAGTTATTTACATGATGATGAAGAATATTCTTTCTCCCCCTTACCTCAGTGGATTAGTGATTCTTGCTGGAGCTGTTGTTCTTGTAGCGCTGCCCAGTGAAGTTCTCCCCTCTGCTGAGTATCCATTGGTCACAGGACCCTCTGATGGAATAGCCATTACAGAGGGCTATAATAATCAGATACAATAACCTGTAAGCATATCAATTAATAGCCTGGTGATTACTATTAGTTATTTCTATCAGATGGGTGAGCTCTACATCTTCTATCTTTTGTCATCTTAAACAGAGATTGATCTTCCCTCCTTTGAAGTGGGCATCTACATGCTAGACAAGATTGTTGATTCTGCATATTCTCCCAATGCGGAGAAATGAAGACGGCAGAAAGTCTCTCCTACGATGCAGTTATAGAAGCTTTTTTTAAATTGCTCCAATTTTTGCGTAACTACAAATTTCTCTAAATATATAAAGCGATTCTTATCATCTGTATCAGGATGGATCTACATGCACAGACATCCTTCACAGATGAAAGACAATGCTCTAAATTTTAGCTGCTTGTAGATTAGTGTCTGTCCTTGTAACAGATGCCAAGCTATATAAATCAGTTAGGAGACCAGTATTGCATTGTAAAATTGTTGGGAAGCCAGCTTCTGAAATGGAATGAAAGGAGAAATAAGTATTAACCATTGGTGACATACCTAAAGAAGTACACTGATTTGTTTTGCTGACCTTCAGATTACCTACAAGATAGGTTTAGCTGAAGAAGACTCTTCAGCCCATTTAATCTCATCCATCCAGAATACCAACCCTAAAGTCTCCCCATTACAGCATCCAACTGCTTGTTAAGTGAGTCCTGGGCTCAGTCATCATTCCTGTAAAGAAATACTTGGGGCAAGATTATAATAAGGTGACGGAATGGCAGTGGGGGGGGTCAATGGGCGCGCGGCAAACGCAAATAATAAAAACTTAGCGTTCCCCACGCGATTGCAACTTAATTGGTGGCCATTAATCTTGTTGCCCGGTTTGCCGTCCGATAACTGCGCAGCGGGCGGACTGCGCACCCTCATGACATGCTGTCAGCTGCAGTGTCTAGATTTAAATGGCCATTGCTACATTGGATTTTGCTGGAGCATGGAGCAAGAAGACACAATGGAGCAGCAGAGGGTCAAGGCTGCTCCAAGGTTCAGCGATGTCTCACTTGAGGTACTGCTGGCTGGGGTGAGGAGGAGGAGGGAACTATTTTACTCGGCTGACAGGAGGAAGCGCTCTGCCTCTGCCACCAAGGAGGCCTGGCTCGAGATGGTAGAGGAGGTCACCAGCAGGAGCAACATATCCCGCACTTGGGTCCAGTGCAGGAAGTGTTTCAATGACCTAACTAGGTCAGCAAAAGTGTGTACACTTACTGATTCTCCTGCATTCCGTGTTGCACATCACCCCCTCCCCCCCAACTCATTCTGCACTGCTGAGACTACTCCATCACATCACTCCTCACACCCATTTAAGGCTTATTCTCAACTTACCTGCACTTCCTCACCTCCCCATTTCTGACCCCACCACTACCACTCACCCCAATCCTGATCCAATGTGATGTCTCTGTCTCATACTCACCCTCTTTCATGGTCAGCCTCACCCAAAGCAATACATTCATTGGCTGACCACTGCACCATCACTCACTCACACGTCTGTACTTTCACCCCTTCTAGAAGGGAGCACAAAATGCATGCGAGAGGGCGAGGACTGGAGGGGGGGCCACAACAAATAATGGTCCTCACAGAGGCGGAGGAGGAGGATCTGGCGATCAGCTGCACCCTCGAGTGGGTGTCCGTCGGGGAGGCCGAGACTGGCACCTCACAAATGTCTGGTGACACAATTTTAACATTCGTCACACACAACATGAATTGATGTTAACAATGATTGGCACGTTGAACACCTCAGTATGCTCATCGCAACATGACACATCTGTGACGATGCTTAATATTGCCTTCTGTTCTCTTACAGACCCTTCAACGACCGCAGTGACAGGAGAGGGTGATTCCTCAGAGGAGCTCCCGGCCTTACGTCCTGCATCGTCACACCTTAGTGAGCCATCCACCAGCGCAGATACTCACACCTTGGTGGGTCCTAGTAGTCAGTCAGTTGGGTTGGCACCTGGTGAGTCACCATACACAAGTGAGTACGAGCAGACACTGGTGGCAGGGGCAGCTGTGGAGATTCCGCATCGGTGGGCGGACTCCTCTCCGGGCTCTGCTCAGCTGGACGCAGATGCTGAACCCCGGGGGCCATCCTTCAAAAGGAGAATGATCGAGGGACAGCAGTACATTTGAGAGGTGCTGGAACAGGTGTCACGCACCTCTCCACAATAGCCCAAAGGATGGAGGAGTCCAACTCCTGCATTAGTAGAATGGTGGCATAGGTATGTGAGGGAATCTCTGAGATAGTGTCGCAGGGACATGAGGAACTGTCTGAGATAGTGTCGCACCTAACTGCGGAAATGTCTAAGATAGTGTCGCAGGTTAGTGCAGGAATGTCTGCGATGGAGAGAAGGCTAGCCTCCAATCAGCTTCAGGCACTGCTCACAAATGAGTTCATTCAGGCCCTGACAATGGCCGTTCGGACTCACAGTGAACAACATTCTGCCGCCTTAAACGGGCAGACAGAAACTTTACAACTGGGCTTCTAAGGCATCATACATGTCCTCCAAACTGTTGTCCAGCAGAGTGGTAGGAGTGATGCGGGACTGGTCCAGGAGAGGGATGATGGTGAAAGAGGACATGGAAGTGGGGACGCCACTCAAAGCGCTCCCACGTCTCACCCATTGCCCCCTCTCAACCAGTACCCGCAATGCTGCCTCTTCTCCAGGTGGTCGAATCTGCCCCTGCACAGGGTCAGTTAAAGCAGTCTACGTAGAGAGCCTCACAGGCTCCAAAACCCAGAGGGCGTAGGCCCAAAGCATCTAAGCAGCCAGGGCATGAACATGAGCAACCTGCCACTACCTCCACTGCAGCCACAGGGGATGCACCTCGTAGAAATAGTAGGAAGAGAAAGGCTGAGGATTAGTGATCACGAAGGGTATGCACAAGGGTATCTGACACTGTCATGCTTTTCATTTTTTTTTTTTTAGTCACATTAAATGTTATCATTCTCACCACTACTGCCACATCTTGTCTATTCTTGACTGCCTTTTGTGATAGCGTCCTTTTGTGCACTTCATCATGAAAGGCAACACTTGATGCCACCCAGTGGGTGATTTTACAGTGAATGTATGTGCAGTTACAGAACTGTTTTGTGGGGGGGGTGTGTGGGGAGGGGGTGCTGGTGTTGGTGCTGCTCTTTCCAGGTGGTGTGAGGACTGGACTATTCTCACTTTGTGATCTTATGAGAACCATTCACATATGAGTGACGCCCTGGCTTCACGAGTAGCCAGGTGAGACGCTGCTCTGGCGATGGGTTCGTCCTCCTCCTCCTCCTGCTGCTGCTGCTCCTTCTAAATGAGCATTGCAGATGTGGATGCTGGAGGAGGGCATGGGGCCTCATCAACCGGTACCCCTCTCTGTTGCGCCATGTTGTGCGGGACACAACACATTACTATAATGCGACCCACTCTCGCTGGTGTGTATTGAAGTGCTCCCCCGGAACGATCGAGGGACCAAAATCGCATCTTCAGCAGTTCTATCGCATGTTCAATTACAGACCTGGTGGCGATGTGGCTGTCATTGTATCGACGCTGTTGCTCGCTGATGAGGTTCTGCAGAGATGTCATCAGCCATGTGTGCAGGGGGTATTCCTTGCCCCCGAGGAGCCAGCCCGTAAGGGTGTTCGGTGCGTGGAAGAGGTCCCAGATGTTGGATTCCCTCAGAATAAGCGAATCAAGGCAGCTGCCAGGGAATCTGGCACACACGTGAAGGAATCTTTTTGCAGTGGTCAGGAACGAGCTGAGCGTTGATAGAGTGATAACCCTTTCTGTTGATGAACAGTCCTGGCTCCTGTGGAGGTGCTGGGATTGCGATATGGGTGCAATCGATTGCACCCTGCACCCGTGGGAAGCCAGCCACAGAGTGGAATCCCACTGCCCTCTCTGTCTGGCTGAGGTCGTCCATGGGGAAGTTGACGTATTGCGAGGCTCTGCGAAACAAACCGGTGACCTGCCTTATGCACTTGTGGGCAGATGACTGAGAGACTCCGGGAATGTCACCGGTGGCACCCTGGAATGATCTGGAAGTGAAGAAGTTGAGGGTAGTGGTGACTTTAACAGCGATGGGTAATGAGATGCTGCCAGGCCCAGCTGGGAGCAGCTCGGCATGAAGGAGGCTGCAGATGTCTGCGACCACCCGGCGACTCACACTCAATCTCCATATGCACTGCTCCTCAGAGAGGTCCAGCAAGTCTGTAAACCCCCTAATGAATGTAGTGCCTCCTGCAATGTCGGTCCCTCTGTTGTTCCACGCTCTGCTCTTGTGCAGGTGCCTGTGGCGCAGCACTGTTTGTGTAGTTCCAAGCGCTGGAAGTGCACACCATGCCTGGTGATGATGGTGATGTTGCTCGTCCTCAGATGTACCAGTGAATGAAGCCATCGCGCCCCCACCCCCCAATCCTGATGGTGTCAGTTTAAGGGGCTTCGAAAAGTTGGTAAATATGTGTAAACAGAACAATTCTGAGTGGAAACCAAGAATTTTCAGTCTAAACACAAAGATCTCCAGCCAAAAGTTTATCTGAGAGAACTAAGTGCCCTGCTGCAATAACTTACCTTTTATCCCCATCTGTCAAACAGGGATTTAATTGTCCAAATGGCTGCCGGCTGAAACACGACTCATTCCCCATGGCGTGTCTCACACAGCACGGGAAACATGCTGAGGCAGGGTTTAAATCGCTTGCCTTCATTGTTAATTGGATTTATGGATATTTCAAGTACTTAATTTACTGTTTTAAATATTATCCCACTGGCCTTAATTGCCGGTGGGACTTCTGGGTTCGGAAACTGTGCGTGCACCCAGGTGACTCTGGGTGAGTCACTGGATTGGGGGTAATATTCTGGCATGGGTGGAGGATTGGTTATCTAACAGGAAGCAGAGAGTTGGGATAAATGGTTCATTCTCGGACTGGCAACCAGTAGCCAGTGGTGTTCCGCAGGGGTCGGTGCTGGGTCCCCAACTCATTACGATCTATATTAACGATTTGGAGGAGGGGACCGAGTGTAACATATCAAAGTTTGCAGATGATACAAAGGTGGGAGGGAAAGTAGAGAGTGAGGAGGACATAAAAAACCTACAAGGGGATATAGACAGGCTGGGTGAGTGGACGGAGATTTGGCAAATGCAATACAATATTGGAAAATGTGAGGTTATGCACTTTGGCAGGAAAAATCAGAGAGCAAGTTATTATCTTAATGGCGAGAAACTGGAAAGTACTGCAGTACAAAGGGATCTGGGGGTCCTAGTGCAAGAAAATCAAAAAGTTAGTATGCAGGTGCAGCAGGTGATCAAGAAGGCCAACGGAATGTTGGCTTTTATTGCTAGGGGGGTAGAATATAAAAACAGGGAGGTATTGGTGCAGTTATATAAGGTATTGGTGAGACCGCACCTGGAATACTGCATACAGTTTTGGTGTCCATACTTAAGAAAAGACATACTTGCTCTCGAGGCAGTACAAAGAAGGTTCACTCGGTTAATCCCGGGGATGAGGGAGCGGACATATGAGGAGAGGTTGAGTAGATTGGGACTCTACTCATTGGAGTTCAGAAGAATGAGAGGCAATCTTATTGAAACATATAAGATTGTGAAGGGGCTTGATCGGGTGGATGCGGTAAGGATGTTCCCAAGGATGGGTGAAACTAGAACTAGGGGGCATAATCTTAGAATAAGGGGCTGCTCTTTCAAAACTGAGATGAGGAGAAACTTCTTCACTCAGAGGGTGGTAGGTCTGTGGAATTTGCTGCCCCAGGAAGCTGTGGAAGCTACATCATTAAATAAATTTAAAACAGAAATAGACAGTTTCCTAGAAGTAAAGGGAATTAGGGGTTACGGGGAGCGGGCAGGAAATTGGACATGAATTTAGATTTGAGGTTAGGATCAGATCAGCTATGATCTTATTGAATGGCGGAGCAGGCTCGAGGGGCCGATTGGCCTACTCCTGCTCCTATTTCTTATGTTCTTATGTTCTTTGGCGGGTTGGAGTTGGGATTCCTGCCCGCTCCAAAAGAATCCCAATTTTCTCTGCCTCCCCGCCCCCAACACACTCACAGATTTCTTTTAAAATCGTGCCCTTGATGTCTGTCCTAAACTTTCCCTCACAACACTGGACATGCGGCCTCTTATCTTCCTGGGCTTGACTTACAAAAGTGTATTAAGATATTTAGAACTGAATTATTCTATGCTTACCACCTTTAAAACCATAGAACTATGAAGACAAGAAACAAATCTAGAGTTATGGATTAATAAATGGGAAAGGAAGCCATATTTTGTGTTCAAAATGTATGAATATCTCCTATTAATGCCTTTATAATTAGCATGGAAAATAGATATTAATAATATGGAAGCAGATACAGAGAAGGCAGTTTCACTGAATAATGCAGTTCAATTTATAGATTTGTTTAGACTCACAGTTCAAAACATTGCACAATGTCTAATTAGCACCCTCCTTATATATATAATATGAAATTACAATCAAAGGGCAGCTCTTAGCACTGTCAAAAGAGAGTACAATCTATTTTATATGTGATGTGGGAATCTCTATATCAAGTCCCCTTTGGCAAGATGTGATTAGGGATGTATTTATACTGTAACTACCTGTATTAAACAGGACTGAACTGCATAATCAGTTCCCAACAGGTAATACCTCCTTTATATCATCTGGCTCCTAGAACTCTCCCACCTGGGAGAGATCTCTTCAAACCATGGGCAGAGCTTCATTCCTGACTATTACATTTTAAATGTTGAGATGCAGATGGGAGCTAGTTCTAGAGTTATACTGCAATTTTAGCCTCACTGCAAGGTGAAAGCCACTTGCTAGTGACGTTAAAGTTGCAGTATACATACATTGCTTGACTTTCCCTAGCATAATAGGCATTTCAAAGCCTAGACACCAAGAGGGTTGTGTATTGAAGGAGGTACCACAGCTTGTTATCCGGTTAGTTATTGGAAAGCTGCTTCTTGCTTTGCTTGTGTTTGCAAACAAACTGATTGTTCAAGCACCTTCCCTGCTTGTTGAGTTGCATTTGAGAGCAACTGATGCTGGAAGTGATCGAGCAAATGACATATAGGGTACATTAGGTAACTGCTGGAGGAGAGAGACACACACAGACATTGTTGAGTGGAAGGGGGAAGAGACAAACTGTCGGAGTGAAGGAGAAGTAATTTGAGGGGGTTAATGTGATGTTTTGGAGAGAGGGAGGGAAGAGAGAAATATATATATCAAGTTGACAGGAGGGGGAAAGACAGGGAGAGAAACCCTGTGTTGAAGAGGGGCATCTCTGGCCCTGTTTGGTTTAGAGTGTTCATGTTATAAAATAGCATGTTCTCTGACTCAACGGCCTCGATTTTTATTGGGGGGGGGGTATGGGAAGGGCGCACGGAAGCCTGGTATTGGGCGGTACACCCAGACATGGCAAGGACATGGATGCCCTGCTGATCTAACAGCTGCCTGACACCCAGCCAAATTCACTACCAGGCTGGCGGGAGCGGAAATGTGGCCGCAGGAGGCTGCAGCCTGCGGGAAGGGTCCCCAGCAGTCAGTGAGTGAAGGGGTTGTAGTGCAATGCATTCGGATCGGGGAGAAGCCTGGGCATTCCCTTTTCACCTTTGGAGGGCAGGGGATGTCGTGTCTCTTTGAACTCCTTGTGGATCAGCAGGAGTAGGAGTGCTCCTTCTAGGCCCCTTCGATGAGTCCTTGGTTCTCCCCAGCCCCGGCCACCCTGATCTCCAGGTAATATTCAGACACAGCATCCCCAATCGCAACGTGAAAAGGGACCTTATTCAATGTTTAGCCAGAATTATATAAATCTGTGAAGGCAATGAACTACTCACAGTACAAAATATTTAGTTTCCAGGGAGCAGCGGATGAGATTGTACATTATGCTGCATTAGAATTGACCAGAGATAAGAAAACTCCAAAACGTACAAGTGAAGGGGACCAAATCGTGTACGGTCCGTTAAGACTGAGAAGCGCTCAGAGATTAATAGGGCACCCTATTAATAGCATCAACATTCATGAGATAGCGGAATATTTCCGGTTATGCTGACTTTGGCCATGTATTGTGTCTAAAGCTGTTTGCGTGTTATTCCGATGACTACTTTGAGCAGCAGTCCACAAACTGTCAAAATGACCAATTCACTGTATTTCCAAACACTTTGCAGCCCAAACAAGGAACAGCCCGTGACAAGCTGACGTACACGACTCTAGAATTGATTGGCTCAGAGAAAACGGGAAAATCTAAAAAAAGAATGGAAGATACACAGAGCACGCCCAGCTGCAGTCAAAAAAAGAGTAACACAGCCTGTCTACGCAGAAGCAAGAACCAAATAGTGATACAATTTTAGATGCAGAAGTAATTTTATTGGTGTATACTGATCACATTTCACTGCCTTAACTATATGTTTATGTATATCCATGCAATACCATCCTTCTGACAGGGAACATATTCCATTATTATAGACTAGAATTCAGCAGTCGTTATTAGTTACAGTGTTTTGTTTGTACTGTTTATGGCCTTGGTAACCTGCGTTGCTACTTTTAATGATCTGTGAATCTGTACCCCTAGGTCTCTGCTCCTCTAGCATATTTAGACTCTTATTTTCCAAGGAGTATGAGGCCTCCTTATTTCGCCTGCTAAAATGAACCACGTCACACTTAGTTATATTGAAATTCATTTTTACGTACCCATTCTGCAACTTTATTAAGGTCTTTGTGTATTTTTGTACATAGTCCTCACAGTACATTCTGCTTTTTTTCATTTCTGACAAATGCCTCTGGTTAAGTCTGTGTAGGTATCTATAGTTGTGCTAAACTATTTAAATATAAATGCAAGTTTCCTCAAATCAAAAGATGACATGGTGTCCATTTTAGACCATAACCCTCTTCTTCAATCTGCTTGGAAGAGGCAGAGAAATTAGGGACAACTTTTATCACAAAGTAATCTAAACTTGGGTTCCATGCCATATTCTGAGAGACAGGATCTATGGGCATTTGGAGAGGCAGGGACTGATTAAGAACAGTCAGCATGGTTTTGTGAGAGGAAAATCATGTCTCACAAATTTGATTGAGTTTTTTGAAGGGGTAACCAAGAAGATAGATGAGGGCTGTGCAGTAGACGTGGTCTACATGGACTTTAGCAAAGCCTTTGACAAGGTACCGCATGGTAGGTTGTTACATAAGGTTAGATCTCACGGGATCCAAGGTGAGGTAGCCAATTGGATACAAAATTGGATTGACGGCAGAAGACAGAGGGTGGTTGTAGAGGGTTGTTTTTCAAACTGGAGGCCTGTGACCAGCAGTGTGCCTCAGGGATCGGTGCTGGGTCCGCTGTTATTTGTTATTTATATTAATGATTTGGATGAGAATTTAGGAGGCATGGTTAGTAAGTTTGCAGATGACACCAAGATTGGTGGCATTGTGGACAGTGAAGAAGGTTATCTAGGATTGCAACGGGATCTTGATAAATTGGCCCAGTGAGCCGATGAATGGCAGATGGAGTTTAATTTAGATAAATGTGAGGTGATGCATTTTGGTAGATCGAATCGGGCCAGGACCTACTCCGTTAATGGTAGGGCGTTGCGGAGAGTTATAGAACAAAGAGATCTATGAGTACAGGTTCATAGCTCCTTGAAAGTGGAGTCACAGGTGGATAGGGTGGTGAAGAAGGCATTCAGCATGCTTGGTTTCATTGGTCAGAACATTGAATACAGGAGTTGGGATGTCTTGTTGAAGTTGTACAAGACATTAGTTAGGCCACACTTGGAATACTGTGTACAGTTCTGGTCACCCTATTATAGAAAGGATATTATTAAACTAGAAAGAGTGCAGAAAAGATTTACTAGGATGCTACCGGGACTTGATGGTTTGACTTATAGGGAGAGGTTGGATAGACTGAGACTTTTTTCCCTGGAGAGTAGGAGGTTAAGGGGTGATCTTATAGAAGTCTATAAAATAATGAGGGGCATAGATAAGGTTGATAGTCAAAATCTTTTCCCAAAGGTAGGGGAGTCTATAACGAGGGGGCATAGATTTAAGGTGAGAGGGGAGAGATACAAAAGGGTCCAGAGGGGCAATTTTTTCACTCAAAGAGTGGTGAGTGTCTGGATCGAGCTGCCAGAGGCAGTAGTAGAGACGGGTACAATTTTGTCTTTTAAAAAGCATTTGGACAGTTACATGGGTAAGATGGGTATCGAGGGATATGGGCCAAGTGCAGGCAACTGGGACTAGCGTAGTGGTATAAACTGGGCGACATGGACATGTTGGGCCGAAGGGCCTGTTTCCATTTTGTAAACTTCTATGATTCTATGATTCTATGCCAAGACGTTTGGTAAGTCATGTCAAGCAGATAGATTCCTTGCAAACTTTTATCAGAAGATGATATCTGTTCCACTGCCCCACCACAGATTCCTTCTGTTAAATTCTTTTAAGAAAGTGCAATCAATGTGAGTGTTTGCAGACATGATGGTGTTCTGCCCAAAAATTGGAAAGACTGTATGTCATGTTTAATCAATTTATAATGTAAACTTATTAAATGTTAGCTGAAAGAAAAGAGAGGGGAGGAGGTACAAATGTAACAATGCTGGAACAGTGCCCAGCCTGAGAGAATTATACAATAATGTTGATGTCCTGGCTATGGAACTTTTACGCTGTGTAATAAAGTGAAAAGTGATTTCAACAGTTGACAATGGATAAATTGACAAATGAAAACTCATACTCTATGTTTGATTGAAGGTGGCCACTGTGAAGATGAGAATCCTTCTTGGAATAAATCTATTGTTGATGATTCTAGGGCCGCGATATTACCAGGGAGGCGGTTTGGCAGCGGGGTTGCGACTGGGCGCGTGGGTAACCCGCCCAGTGAAATCCGTCCATTCCCCACGCGATTGCGGGTAAATTGAAGCCATTTAACCTGGCTTTCGGGTTTCCCGTTGGAAACATGCGCACGGGCGGACTGTGCACCCGCATCACAGACTGTCAGCTGGAGGAGCCCTATTTAAAGGGGCATTCCTCCAATGACTGATCCTGCAGCAAAGAACCACACAACACCATGGAGCAGCCCAGGGGAAAGGCTGCCCCCAGGTTTAATGATGCCTCACTCTAGGTCTTACTGGATGGGGTGAGGAGGAGGAGGAGGGAGATCTTCTATTCGGCAGACGGGAAGATGTGGCCTGCCTCTGCCACCCACCAAGAAGACCTGGCTCGAGGTGGCAGAGGAGGTCAGCAGCAGCAGCAACGTCTCCCGCACCTGGAAGCGCTTCAATGACCTAACTAGGTCAACCAAAGTGAGTACACTTATTCTACCAAACTCCATCTTCCACATCATCGCCCCCACCCCACAACTCCTTCTGCACTGCCAACACTACTCTATCACATCACTCCTCACACCCACTCAAACCTCATTCTCAACTTACCTGCACTTACTCACCTCCCCAGTACTCATCCCACCACTACCACTCAACCCAATCCTCATACAATGTCATGGTTCTGTCTCATACACACCCTCTGATGCATCGCTTTCATGGTCAGCCTCACCCAAACCAATGCAACCTAACCTAATCCCAGAATACATTACATTGCATATGAATTAGATCATTATCACAGTTTACAGTTTCCAACAGATTCAATATTCAATCTTCAACATCCAATGTATAGTCCTAACCCCTTCAGTAACTACAATCAATATTACTGTAGCATTTATGGACCCATTGAAGGCATTTATATAGGAGGGAGCCAATGGGTACAAATAAGGCCCTTGGTACTGAGAATACACTTTATGATGTGACTAAGTTCCTCTGTCCATAATTATTCATCATTCGACAAAAGAAATGCAAATTTAAATACATTTTCAGCGATGGCAGCCTCAGATTTTTCAAAATATTCTTTATTTTTACTCTACCCATTCAAACAGTTTCATTTCAATTCCTATTCTGTGGTGGTAAGCCTCACAACCCAAACAAAATGTAATCTTTCCTCTCTTTGCTACACAAATAAGATAAGCCCACCTGGCACTCAGATTCAGTAGCAGGTAAAACACTTCCTATACACCTGAGGGGAGCCTGCTGGTGTTCAGCATTCATGCTGTTTACATTGTGGGATGGATTCAGAATACCTGGTGAACACAGAACAAGTTATATTGCATTTAACTTATATTGCAAGTTAAATGCAATATAACTTGCATTTATATAGCACCTTTAACGTAGTAAAAATGTCCCAAGGCACATCACAGAAGTGTTATCAGACACAATTTAACACTGAGCCACATAAAGAGCTATTAGGGCAGGTAACCAAAAGCTTGGTTAAAGAGGTAGGTTCAAAAGTCAAGGCTTAATGGCAGTTTTATCTTCCCACTGGTGCCACATGGCACGCCCATCATCACTGACAGTAGACAATGTAAAGAACGTGAATCTAATGCCTTCAAAGGCATCCATTGTTAGTGAGACTCCAATGTGCCCAGTGGAGGTTGGCAGCCCAGTGGAAGTTTTACGAGGAAAATGGGGAGAGACCTACTCAATAGGTCGTGGGCCCCACTTGAGCTTTTCTCATGCTGCACCCTCTGGCACAACATAAAATAGCTTTAAGCTTCTTTGCTATTGGGAAGCAATGCGAAACCACATTACAGGACTGAATAGGCAAGCTGGGAACTCACCTAGCCCACGGCTAGAACAAAGTGTCAGTGCTGATGAGCACCACCTGAGGCACCTGTTCATGTTTCTCTTCTAGGAAAATCAGAATCTAGTATGTCACGTTAGTTTGTCTTATGATATCCACCTGTGGAAAATATGTTGCTGATTTTCTGCATTTGATCGTTTTGGCCCCTCAGACAATTATTTGTCAGTAAATGCCTTCAGTTCCTGACTAAAAGGGAATGCAGTATTTTCTGATAAAC
The DNA here is from genome assembly GCF_035084215.1 of Heptranchias perlo. Classification (NCBI taxonomy): domain Eukaryota; kingdom Metazoa; phylum Chordata; class Chondrichthyes; order Hexanchiformes; family Hexanchidae; genus Heptranchias; species Heptranchias perlo. The sequence continues at coordinate 44,297,932 of NC_090339.1, read as the reverse complement.
AGCAGCCTAATTTACCACTTGGCAGTAAATGAAGGCACCCAATTAACATTCATTCATTATACTCAGAGTTCAGTATGTCAACAAGTACTATAATACACCAGCTGGTCAGTAGTCCAGATGTGCAAATTGGAAAATTTCAGAAAGGTGTGATTTACTGAGGTGCAAGAAGCCCTTATTGTAGAAGAGGTATAGTCATGAAGAATGGTGATCTTCAGTATTGGTTCCACTCTGATACTGTAAAGAAAACTACTAAATATTGCATTCAATCATTGGGGAAGGACCACAGCAAATGAAAGTTCACATGGACCTCGAAAAAACTTTGGTCTAACTCTTTGGACTTGAGACTCTGAGGGGAAGGGGTCAACAAAGTTATCAGTGAATTTGCTAAGCGACTTCCCTTGTACATAATTTTGTCTATCACAGCTTAATTAATATGACATTTAGCCCACGATAATAGCTCAAAATTATGCTATTAACTTTGATTGTTTGCTTTATATACCACATCAGTTGCCTTTCAATACCCATGTGTGAGCGATACCATGAAGTAAACATTCTTTCCCTTCAAAGATGAAGCTGGACCATGAGGACTACTACATTACTCATTGTAATAGGACCCACACATGTTACAATTCTGACTTTCACCTAGAAATTGCTCATGTATCCACACTCGATGACAGTTTCTATAAGCATGAACAGAACAAGAAATAACTTGCATATATAAAGTGCCTTTTCATTTTTTCAGAATATCTCAAAGCACTTCACAACCTATTAAGTATAGCTACTGTTCTTAGGTAGGCAAATGCAGCACACAAATTGCACACCGCAAGGACCAACAAACAGTAAACGAGATGAATGCTTTTGAGCACAACATTGGTGGCAGAGCTTTGAGCTGCCTCAGCTCTACTCTCTGGAACTCTGTCACTAAATTCCTCAAAGCAACCAAGGGAATTCTTACCCTTCTGGGAGTAAACAGCTACCTGCTTATACCTTTTCAGTTTAGTGAGTTTAAAGGGGTTGTGATTGCTGCCTTCTTTATTTGTACTTATTCATAATTTAGAAGTTGTGCCACACATTTGAATTATGAATGTAAATAAATAAAGATTGCAGAAGCTGTACACATTTCTGAGCTTTACATTCATAATTCAAATGCTCTGCAGTACAGCATTTGTATTATGGATGAAAGTAAATAAGGTTGTCAATAGTTCCAGGCAATTTCAAACTGAAAGAAAAATCTAGTCTATTTTTACAATATAATGGGAGTTTTTGAATAAAGTAATGTTATCGAATTGTACATTTGATTTCACTTAATTCTAAAGTTTATTTAATTAAAAATTCAGTTTTGGTAGCAAAAGCAAAGTTCATTCTTAAAATGCTGAGTTATACTAAAACAATGGGTAGCTGAGCTATACAGATCCGGAAGGTCCCATGTTAGATCACTAACCTGTGCTGAGTTAGCTGATCTCAACCTCGATGGAAGAAGGGCCCTATAATTGGCCTCACCAGTCTCAGAATCAGTTATCACTGTCACTCTTAAGTTGAATGGGCCGCAGAAACTTGCTGTCTAGACTTACACACGAAGGATGACCACTTGAGCAAGATATCAGAGGATAATTGGCACCTATAGAGCTGTGCCAATTTCTGACACTCCATGGAGCGAAAATGCTGGAAATACTCAGTGTCAAAAGAAAAGATAAATTAGCCTATCATGCAGGAGCCTTGGCCTGCTGTACATTTCTAGCATTTTCTATTTTTATTTCAATTTTCCCAAATTTGTGTGTTTTTTTTACTTCCACTGATGAGCCGTATTGATAGCTATACCATAAATATATTATTGTAAATGCAATGGCATAATTTTTCATTGGATATATAAAATTGATATTATTTTTCATCTTTTCCATGTTACCTATGATATTACCCCCAGCTGTCTCCCCTTCACCCCTTAGCGCAGCTAATAAAACAAATTCACCAGGCCAAATGGAACATATATTTCGGCATTGGGTTATAGAGCTGAGACCTTAGCTTAAGGTTCATAACACAACAAAAATTCAAAAATGATAACCCTTACAGATGCCTATATGTAGAGTTATGGCATTTTCTCTAGAGCTGGTTTTTAGCCAATCTCTGGCCAGTTTTACATAGAATTACATAGAATCCACAGCATAGAAATAGGCCATTCGGCCCAACTGGTCTATGCCAGCGTTAATGCTCCACACGAGCCTCCTCCCACCACTCTTCACCTAACCCTATCAGCATATCATCCTATTCCTTTCTCCCTCCCATGCTTATCTAGCTTCCCCTTAAATGCATCTATGCTATTCGCCTCAAGTATTCCTTGTGGTAGCGCATTCCACATTCTAACCACTCTTTGGATAAACAAGTTTCTCCTCAATTCCCTATTGGATTTATTAGTGACTATCTTATATTCATGGCCCCTAGTTTTGGTCTCCTCCACAATTGGAAACATTTTCTCTATGCCTACCCTATCAAACCCCTTCATAATTTTAAAGACCTCAATTAGGTCACCCCTCAGCCTTCTCTTTTGTAGAGAAAAGAGCCCCAGCTTGTTCAGCTTTTCCTGATAAATATATCCTTTCAGATCTGGTATCATCCTTATGAATCTTTTTTGGACCTTCTCCAATGCCTCTATATCCTTTTTATAATATGTAGATGTTGCTCCCACCTTCAGAATAGACAATGGAAGATAGGGAGCACGGGAAATGCAATAGTTAAACTGTTTCTAACTTACTTCTAACAGAAAAACGGCTTTGAATACATAGAATAAAGTATATTAGATAGAAATAAAGTAAAATAATAGAATAGAGAACTGATGGCAGAAAAGATGGAGGAAAAGAGAAGACAGACCAAGTAGAAGCATAATTTAAATTTAAATTTCGTAAGTGTTCAGTTCATCAAATGAGGTTAATATTACAGCAATATAGCTAACCCAGGCATTTTAACAGTAACATGTAACAGTGGAGTTTGTTTCAGTGTCTTATGTGAGCTAAGAACTTTAAAAATGGCTAGCCCAGGGAATATGAATTTTCCCAGAACTTGCCAAAAGTCAAAGGGTTCAAATAGTTCTTTTAAAAATCAGTGCTTAGCATCCATGTGGAAATAAAAAATTTAAGTTGTTTATTCCTCAGGCAGATATTGATGGTTACTTGCAATATTACAGACCAGGTATTAAATTTTTCATGGGAATTTTCAATTAGGCCCCATTGCCATGACAATAAACCTGGAGGAAAACAGAGAAACTTGAGGCAACAGTGCTAACTCAATTCTATCCTAAAACAGGGTTTCACAACTTATTTGCTCATTCATTCATAATTGCAGAAGCCTTCCTTTCATATGGTGTCCATTTGAGATGAAACCAGGCTCAGGGACCACCTGCTAGGCCCAACCAAGAAGGTAAGCAACATACCTGAAAGTGGAGCCAGGAAGAAACATATTAAAGGAACCGATCGCCATCCCCTCCCATCGCAGCCTCTCCCTGCTGCCCCACCCCATCGCCACCACTCCTGTCCCCGACCCTCGAACATCTCCACTCCTGGCCCCAACCTCCGATCTCTCTCCCGTGACCACTGGCCCCCAACCGATCCCCAGAGCCCTCAAGCCGATCAGGGCAACTACAGATAGCCAATTATTGCCAGCCTTGCCAGCGATAGCCACATCCTGAGAATGATTTGAAAAAAAACATGAGGGAGAAGAGAATAGAGAGATACAGGGCAGGGTAGGAAGAGGTAATTAGAGTGAGCGGAGGCTCGTGTGGAATATAAAGACCGGCATGGATCAGTTGGGCTGAATGGCCTCTTGTGCTGTAGATTCTATGTAATTTTAAGTAAAGAATAGCCCAAATTGATTTGCCCTCTGGTAAAGTGCCATGCCTTCACTTGTTGCCTTGCAAGCTTGCCAAATTAAGAATCACAAGTCACCATGTAAGGAAGTGTGTTGTACAATGTAACAAGCACCAATGTGGTTGCCCACTTTTTTGCCTCTTCATGAATTTCAACTTTAATTCAGAGACCTATTTTGCGTATTAAAGCAATGCTGCAATAAATGTCAGTTGGCATGATACTTAAACAAAACTATTCAACAGGTGATGCACACGGTAACGTCAGTATTATTATGTCACAGATGCTGACTCCGTCCAGGCAGCATAATATAATTTATATGCACACATTTTGACAAAATGCTGCAATATTCAGTTGCTCATCAACCAAAGTTTGTTTTAACAGCCGAGGTGTCTGTGGTGTAATAATGAGAATGGGTGAAATGTTTGTTAAATTGCTCCAGATGCTGCTGACTAAATTAAGCAAGTTTTCTTTGCATTACCTCCTAAATATGATGTAGCTGCTTTCTTCACATGTAAGTGCGTGATTTGCAATATTCAAATGGAGTGAAAACAGAAAGAAGTGAAGCATTGCAAATATTACCACCTGGGTCATAACTAGGTCAGAGAATATGATTTCAGCTCCTTTTAGAGCTTTTGTTCACCCTGTGTGCAACATGAAGTCTGACAGATGGCTATAGCGCAGAATGGGAAAGCTTTTGATCAGGGAAACTTGCATCAAATCAGAATAGTTTGAGCAGCAATTTCAGACAACTACACTTTTGTTAAAGTGTCAGAGTCAAAGAAATAAATTAGAATTCATATGTACAATCAAACGTGATTATTCACTGCCATGAAAACCAACCAAAGTAAGCTGGATTTCAAACCTGCCAAAATTATCATTAAAGTGTTTTTTTTAACCAAATATTTGCATCTGAAGGAGCTAAACAAGATAACTTGTATAATAAGCAGTAGCTCTACCATGGGGATTGTGTGATCTTATAAGGTGGAGAGTAGACCAGGAATCTGATATATTAATGATTTATGTGCATTCTCTGTCACAAAGTAACCTTTCAAAATCTCGCTGCACTTTTTTTTGGTCATCACCCAAAGATGCTGACTCACAGTGAGTTACGGTCCCACTAGAACGATGCTAACCTTAACCCATCCAAGTGACCATTCTTTATGTGTGAGTCGAATAGTGACTGTCAGAAGGATATCTCACCATGTGGGACACCTCACAATGGATCTCTACTCTAAACATTAACCTGTCTGCTATCTTTTCAAAAGCTAGTACATCTGCTGTGTATTTCCAGCGTTCCCCTCCAAGTCACACACCATCCCGACTTGGAAATATATCGCCGTTCCTTCATCGCCGCTGGGTCAAAATCCTGGAACTCCCTTCCTAACAGCACTGTGGGAGAACCGTCACCACACGGACTGCAGCGGTTCAAGAAGGCGGCTCACCACCACCTTCTCGAGGGCAATTAGGGATGGGCAATAAATGCTGGCCTCGCCAGCGACGCCCACATCCCATGAACGAATAAAAAAATAAAAAAATAATTTCTACTTTAATTCAAATGCAATTAAGTAATGTCTGCCATATTGGGGCGCTTAAAAGCTCAAGTACATAACTGTGATATTTATAAGCTTGATATTGTCTTGTACTACTGATAACAAAAAAACACGAGGCATGCAAGGATTCCTTAGGTGGCTGTAGCAGTAGCCAAGTCCTGTGCTCCGTTCAGAAAGAGTCTTTCTCCCAACAACACAGGATAGATACAGATGAGAGAGCCCATTCAGTACATCTTAGGTCATCCATCTAAAAAGAAAACTTCCAGTTCCCCCATCACATCACCTAATTGTATTTTGAATCATTCTCTGTTCACCTCCATGAACTTGCCCAATAGGCTATTCCAAGTGTAGATCACTCTGTACATGAAAAAGTTCTCCCTGATACCTGTCTTAAATTGTCCTTTCACCAGTTTTCGTCTATTCCCCTCTGTTCGACTGTCATGGTGTACCATGAAGTGGAATCCTGGGTTTATCTTATTTATACTAATTAAATATTGCATATTTGTACAAGATCTCTCAGTTGCCGCCTTTGAGGCTAAAGAGCCCCAATTTTGTCAGTGTTTCTTCACAACTTTATCCTTTGATGCCAGGGATCAACTTTATCCCTCGATCCAGCCCCCAGCAGTTTTGGCCTGGCAGGGAAGCCACCACTGGTCCCCCGCTCAGGCCTTGGGTTGAAATTGCAGACCGGGGAGGACCCCACCAGCTCGGGGCCAGGCGGGGGGCGGGGAGTTAAAATTGAGGCCACCGTCTCAATTTATACATTTCCTGCACAATCCACAAACACCATCCTACTAGGTTGTAATTTCAGAATATAACCTGAAACAGTTAACCGTAGTAAATTATTTGTGTAGATTTAACTTGTAATGTTTTTTTTAAACAAACTCATTGGCAATGATTGAAACAATATGAGGAAAACTTTGATAAATGAACAAGAAAAAAATCTGCGATGGCGAAGCCTGTGCTGGCAGACTGTGATAATATTGTACTGGCCACTAAAGATTAATGTTAAAGCTTAATGAGAATCAGTGCTTTCATGTGGAGTTTGTTATTGTTGCATTGTGTAACATAAGTAATGAAAATTTGTTCAACAGGATTTCATAGCAAAATTCTGGTGGAAAATAAAATGTTTCACCATGTGGTAAGTCCGAATGGGCTCTTGTGAGTTATTGTCTTGTGGTCTGTGGTATAGGAGTATTTGGGATGATGTTCAATAAAGTATCCAGGCTGATAACTAAATTCTGTTTACTAATTGTAATAATGTTGTACATTTTAGGTTTGTGAACTTTAAAAAAGGCTAATTAAACCCCTATGATGGTATTACATTTTTAAGAAGGACACTACATTTAATTTGTGCACTCTAAAATCAGCAGGCTTGCCAGCTTTTGCCTTTCCTTGGGATCAACCATAATTGGAGATACAATAATGATCTTATTGTATCTGCCATTGTACAGTGATCAAGTAATTTAAGGAGTAAGGTGGATCCTGAACCCCAAGCTCACTACATTTTTGGTAAGTGGACCTCCAAACGATTCTAAAGGCAATGTATCCCAAATTTACTTGGGAGAAGACTATCTCTGGATGCTGTAAGCTTTTCAAGTTTCAGTGATCCACACACAGAGACTGATTGCAAGTGACATCACAATAAGAAGTGCCTAACTACAAGAAAACAAACATATGTTCTTATGTTCTTATGGATGAATTCTCCAACTCTCCTAAAAATGTAGTCAGTGACTTAACAAATGCTTGCCTGCACGGTACCCTGGGTCATGTTACATAGGACCCCTGCTGCTTGAAAGGAGCTGGTGACATAGAGATTGATTGTGGTAGTAACTTTTACAGTCACGGGTCAAGCTGTTAGGGCAGATTATCTTGGCTGCAGATCTTCAGGCAAAAGCTGGCACAGCTCACCTACAGCATCCTTCCTGAACTGCATTCCTCTCACGCAGAGAACCTGATTGAGTTCTTCATAAAATCTGCATGGCCTGTAAACTTTTTGTAGGGGATAATAACTTCCACAAGAACTATTGTCCTCACATCAATATCAGTGATTACAGCCCCCTGAAACTTAGGAACCAGCATGCAATGGCATATCTACAATCACCTTCTCCCATTAAGCAGGTGGTTACTTCATACCTGCTGGTAGTGTAAGGGTCAGTCTCCATTCAAAAGTTCAGTGGTCACTATCTTAGTGCACTTGCAATTATTTTAAGATACTACAATTTAAGAATTATTCTTCCCTATTTAACAAACAAAAGCTAAAAGGTAACATGACTACAATATAAATACAAATCAATAGTGGTATTACATTAGGACACTTCAAGTCAGTCTGATGAACTCTTTCCTTACATTGTACATTATGTTCTCTTAAATTTACATTTCATTAAATTAACTTTTTGTTGCACTAATATTGTGCATAACGATCTGTGGAAAATTGGCCCGGTTTGTGGCTTCTGTGTTACATAGGAACAAAGGAACAGGAGTAGGCCATTTAGCCCCTTGAGCCTGTTCCGCCATTCAGTGAGATCATGGCTGATCTGTGACCTAACTCCATATACCTGCCTTAGCCCCATATCCCTTAATACCTTTGGTTAACAAAAATCTATCAATCTCAGATTTAAAATTACTAATTGAGCTAACATCAACTGCCGTTTGCAGAAGAGAGTTCCAAATTTCTACCACACTTTGCATGTAGAAGTGTTTCCTAACTTCACTCCTGAAAGTCCTGGTTCTAATTTTTAGGCTGTGTCCCCTCATCCTAGACTCCCCAACCAGCGGAAATAGCTTCTCTCTATCTATCTTACCAGTTCCCCTTAATATCTTGAAAACATCAAACAAATAACCCCTTAATCTTCTAAATTCTAGGGAATACAACCCTAGTTTGTGTGATCTCTCCTCTTAATTTAACCCTTGGAGTCCAGGTATCATTCTAGTAAATCTATGTTGCACTCTCTCCAAGGCCGATATATCTTTCCTAAGGTACGGTACTCAGAACTGAACACAGTTCTCCAGGTGTGGTCTAACTAGGCCTTTGTATAGCTGTAGCATAACTTCCACCCCCTTGTATTCTAGTCCTCTAGATATAAAGGCCGACATTCCATTAGCCTTTTTGATTATTTTCTGTACCTGTGCATGACGTTTTAATGATCTATGTACATAGATCCCTAAGTCTCTTTGGACCTCCACTGTTTTGAGCTTTTCACCATTTAGAAAGTACTCTGATCTATCCTTTTTAGGTCCAAAGTGGATGATCTCACACTTGCCTACACTGAAATCCATTTGCCACAGTTTTGCCCATTCCCTTAATTGCTTCCATCTACACTGTTTACAATGCTACTTATCTTTGTGTCATCAGCAAACCTGGACATGTGGCTCTCTATCCCGTCAGCTAAGTCGTTACTAAATACAATGAATAGTTACTATTAGAAGACAGCATTAAAATTGTCTAATGTAAACAATCTTACAACACCAGGTTATAGTCCAACAATTTTATTTGAAAATCACAAGCTTTCGGAGGCTTCCTCCTTCGTCAGGTGAATGTCAGGAAATCCTTGAACGTTTCGCATTTATATTCAGAGAACAATACCTGGTGATTACAGATAATCTTTCCAACTGCCCGTTGTCAAGGCAATCAAAGTGTTCAGACAGAGAGGTGTTACCTATAGGACCACCGAATATACAAACGGCCAGAACACAAAACAGAGAGAGAGGGAGAAACATCCAAAAGGAAGAGAAAGATAGAAAATGACCCGTTGAATTAAAGACAGATAACTTTTATTCGCTGGTGGGGTTACGTGTAGCGTGACATGAACCCAAGAACGCGAAACGTTCAAGGATTTCCTGACATTCACCTGACGAAGGAGGAAGCCTCCGAAAGTTTGTGATATTCAAATAAAATTGTTGGACTATAACCTGGTGTTGTAAGATTGTTTACATTTGTCAACCCCAGTCCATCACCGGCATCTCCACGTCTTAAAATTGTCTGATGAAGAAAATGTAGTGGGAGTGCTGTTGGGATGGGGTGGGGGAATACATTGAGTGGAGTAGCCCAGGCATCAGTAATGAGCCATCTACTATTTCTATTTTGTATTAATAACTTGGATTCAGAAACCGAGAGCAAACTAATCAAATTTGCTTATCTTGCAGAAAAAGGCAATCACATACTGACTGTTTTAATTATCACAGAAGGAATTGAGTTCGTCAGCAGTTTAATTACAAAACACTGGTGAAATCTTTCGGTCCCACTTTACTGGCTTGTTGTGTTTATTTTATCTAAATTAAGGCAGATTGTCCCTCATCAGTAATGCAGTGTTATCGAAGTGCAAGCAGAGAACTGAAACCTGACGATACGTGTGCAGAGTTGATGAATTGAGGCTGTAGATTAAATTAACCAATTTGTTTATATTAATAATTTACCTCAGCTGGTAGACATTCAGAGCAGTCTGAGAAAAAAAGACTACCCACAGAATCAGAAGCAAAATACTGCAGATGCTGGAAATCTGAAATCAAAACAGAAAATGCTGGAAATATTCAGCAAGTCAGGCAGCATCTGTGGGGAAAGAAACAGAGTTAACGTTGCAGGTCAAAGACCTTTCATCAGAACTGGAAGAAGTTAAAGATTTAACAGTTTTCAAGCAAGTACTGGGCCAGGGAAAGGGGAGCGAGGAGGGGAGGAGAGGAAACAACAAAAGGGGAGGCCTGTGATAGGGTGGAGGCCAAGAGTGGTTAAATGACAAGAGGGATTATGGTGCAAGGCATGGAGGGTGGTAATGGGACAAGTAAAGAAACAAAAGATCGGTCTAGAGGAGCTGTAAAAGGCAACAACAGAACCATTACCAGCACCTGCAGTAGCACAGAAAAAATGGGTTATGATCTGAAGTTATTGAAATCAATGTTGAGTCCAGAAGGATGTAAAGTGCATAAACGAAAGATGAGGTACTGTTCCTCGAGCTTCCGTTGAGCTTCATTGGAACAGTGTAGGAGGCCGAGGACAGAGAGATCAGAGTGGGAGTAGGACGGGAAATTAAAATGGCAAGCGACCAGAAGGTCAGGATCACACTTGCAGACTGAGTGGAGGTGTTCAGCAAAGTGATCATCCAATCTGCGTTTGGTCTCCCAAATGTAGAGGATACCGCATTGTGAGCAGCGAATACAGTGTATTAAATCGAAAAGAGTGCAAGTAAATTGCTGTTGCACTTGGAAAGGGTGTTGGGGCCCTGGACAGTGGGAACGGAGGAGGTGAAAGGACAGATGTTGCATCTCCTGTACTCACACAGGAAGGTGCTGTGGGAAGGAGAGCTGGTGTTGGGGGTGGTGGAAGAGTGGACCAGGGCGTCGCGGAGGGAATGGTCCCTTCAAAATGCTGAAAGGGGAGGGGAGGGGAAGATGTATTTGGTGGTGGCATCGTGTTGGAGGTGGCAGAAATGGCGGAGGATGATACGTTGAATGTGGAGGCTGGTGGGGTGGAAAGTAAGGACAAAGGGGACCCTATCTTGGTTCTGGGAGGGAGGAGAATTATTATATATATAATAGTGCTTCTGCTATCTCTTCCCTAACTTCTTTTAATGGGCCCGATGTTAGCAGGGCTGCGGGTTCTGGGCGGGGGGTCTATCGGGCGCGTGGGTAACGCGCCCGGTGAAATTAGTCAGTTTCCCGCGCGATTGTAGGATCCAATCCACTAATTGGATCCACTTACCTGCTCCTCCGGGTTCCCCACTGCTGATCTGCGCGTCAGGCGGGCTGCGCATGCGCAGTAAGATCTGTCAGCTGAAGGCGTTCCATTTAAAGGGGCAGTCCTCCACTGACAGATGCTGCAACAAATAGCAAAACTTACAGCATGGAGCAGCCCAGGGGGAAGGCTGCTCCCAGTTCAATGATGCCTCACTCCAGGTATCAATACATGGGGTGAGGAGGAGGGGGAGGACAGAGATCTTCCCCCCGGCGGGCGGGAGGAAGCGGCCCACCTCTGCCACCAGGAAGGCCTGGCTCGAGGTGGCAGAGGAGGTCACCAGCGCCACCAACATATCACCCACCTGCATACAGTGCAGGAGACGCTCCAATGACCGCAGTAGGTCAGCCAAAGTGAGTACACGTAGTCTTTCCCCTACACCCCGTCTGCCACATCACTGCCCCCACCCCACATCTCCTTCGGCACTGCCAACACTACTCTGTCACATCACCCCTCATGCCCACTCAAACCTCATCCTCATCTTACCTGCACCTATTCACCTCGCCAGTACTCATCCCGCCACTACCACTCAACCCAATCCTCATACAATCTCATGGCTCCATCTCATACTCACCCTCTCGTGCATCTCTCTCACGGCCAGCCTCACTCAACCTGCCACCACCTGTGCTGCAGCCACAGGGCATGCATCACATATGTGCAGTAGGCAGCGTAAGGCAAACGTGTCGTGAGCATGAAGGGGATGCACAAGGGTGTCTGAGGGTATGTCATGGGTGTTACTTGTATTGAATTTCTGAACAACTCATACATATTATATTGGCACAACTACTGCTGTGTCTTTGCGGATCCTGTCTGGTTTGTGCAATAATGCCCGCTCCTGAGGATCACAATGAAGACCCACACCTGATGCCACCCATTGTGTCACTGCAGAGTGGGTGTAGGTGTATTTGCAGGGCTCTTCTGCGCAGACGACTGGGAGACATCGGCGATGTCCCCGGTTGCACCCTGGAAGGATGCGGAGGAGAAGTTGTTGAGGGCAGTGGTGACTTTGACAGCGACAGGTAAGAAGATGGTGCTCGGGCCAGCCAGGAGCACCTCGGCATGAAAGAGGCTGCAGATGTCCACGACTACATGTCGAGTGACTCTGAGCCTCCGTGTGCACTGTTGCTCAGGGAGGTCCAGGAGGCTGAGCCTCGGTCTGTTGACCCTGTGGCGAGGGTAGTGCCCTCTGCGACGCATCTCTCTCTGCGGTAGCCCTCCCTCCTGCTGTGCAGGTGGATGTGTCACAGCACTCTGTTGTGGAGCTCAACGTGTCAGAGGTGGACGGCGTGGATGGCGAGGCTGGTGAGGCTGGTGATGCTGTTCGCCCTTCAAGGAGGTCATGACTGCAGCTACGGCGGCCCCCATCCGCAAGATGTACATCTGAGGGGGTCCGCAAGGCAGGTACATGTCTCCGGACCCCGGGGTAAGTGTGCAGGTTGGTGACTTTGACTGTCAAGAGGAGGGTGGTGGAGGCCAAACTTTGTCCCAAGTGACAGAGTGGCCTCCTGCAATGGGTGAGGGTCTCCCCCCCACCTGTCAAATGGACCTTTGCAGCTGCCACAGGCTGACAGCTGCAACACGACCATTTGACCTGGGAGTGTTTCCCCCAGTGTGGGAAACAGTCCCATTCTGGTCTAAAATCCCACATAATCCCTTAATCAGGTCAGTTAATGACCTGAAATACCTAGATAAATACTGTGAAGTGGCATCCCGCTGGCTTTAATTGCGTGCGCATGCCGGCGCGTCAGCGGGGAACCCGGAAGTGTGCGGGTTTGGGGTGGGCTCCGGTACCGCGCCGGGATTCTCCGATTTTCGGAGCTCCCCCCGCGGGCAACGCATCCGATAGCGGGTGCTAAAATAGAGCCCAATATTCGTGGATCAGAGGTCTTATCCTCCCTTAATTTGATTAGTTTATCAATTATCTCCCCCCTTTCTATCTTAAATGTTTTAATATCTTTTTCGACATCTTCTTCTAATGTCCTGCCCACCTTGATAGTCTCCCTGGTAAATATGGAGGCAAAGTAATTATTCAATATTTCTGCCATTTTGCTGTCGTTACCTGTGAGTTTATCTTGTGCATCCCTTAGTGGCCCTGTCCCTATTCTGATTTTTCTTTTGTTATTTATGTGCATGTGGAATACTTCACTCTTTCTTTTTATATTCCTTGATAATTTAATCTCATCATTCCTCTTTGCTTTCCGAATTGTTTTCTTGACTTATTTCCTAACCTCTTCGTATTCCCTTTGTCATCCTCTCCTTTACTGTTTATGTACTGTCTGCGTATCAGTTACCAATATAACACAGTGCAATCCCAACTCATTAAAAGGAAAAATTATTAACAGTAATAGACCTACGTAATCCATTAAAAAGATTTGATGCCCCAATGGCCTTGTCTTGTTCTACACTTTCATAATGTTCTTATGTAAGCTAAAGAAAAGCATCATTATGCAAAATCAAAGACTGACATGTTGAAAAGTTTTGTTACCGAATTTCAATTCAGTTAAACCTTGGAGGATATAGTGTTGACACACTAATCACCCAAAGTCGGGCACAGGCTGCATTTGGGTGTAGAGGGACTACACCTCTATCCCCCATCAGGACGGCTTGTTCCTTGAACGGAGGCCTAACCACTACCACCACCACCCTCCTCCGCCTGGCTGAACTTGTTCTTAGGTTGAATAACTTCTCCTTTGACTCCACTCATTTCCTCCAAATAAAAAGTGTCGTTATGGGATCCCTAATGCCTGCCTTTTTATGGGCTACATGGAGCATTCTTTGCTCCAGTCCTACACAGGTCCCCTTCCTCACCTCTTTTTCTGGTACGTTGATGACTGTATCGGTACCGCTCCTGCTCTCACCCCGAACTGGAAAATTTCATCGACTTTGCTGCCAATTTCCACCCTTCCCTCGCCTTCACATGGTCCATCTCTGACTCTTCCTGTCCCTTCCTCGACTTCTCTATCTCCATTTCTGGGGATAGGCTGTCAACCAATATCTACTATAAGCCCACCGACTCCCACAGCTACCTTGATTACACTTCCTCCCGCACCGTTTCCCGTATGGACTCTTCCATTCTCCCAGTTTCTCTGTCTCCTTCACATCTGTTCTGACGATACCACCTTCCACACCAGTGCCTCCGACAAAAGAGGATTCCCCTTCACTTAAGTTGACAGGGCACTCGACCATGTCCATCCCATTTCCCACACCTCTGCCCTCACCCCTTTCCCTCCCTCCCAGAACCACAATAGGGACCCCTTGTCCTCACCTTCCACCCCACCAGCCTTCACATTCGACGTCTGATCCCTGTCATTTCCGCCACGCGATGCCACCACCAAACACATCTTCCCCTCCCCTCCCCTTTCAGCATTCTGAAGGGACCGCTCCCACCACGACACCCGAGTCCAAGCTTCCATCCAGGGCCCCAAACACTCCTTCCAAATGAAACAGCGATTTACTTGTACTTCTTTCAATTTAGTATACTGTATTCGCTAGTCACAATGCAGTCTTCTCTACACTGGGAGACTCAATGCAGATTGGGTGATCACTTTGCTGAACAACTCCATTCAGTCTGCAAGCGTGATCCTGATCTTCCGGTCGCTTGCCACTTTAATTCCCCATTCCACTCCCATTCTGACCTCTCTGTCCTCGGCCTCCTTCACTGTTCCCATGAAGCTCAATGGAAGCTCGAGGAACAGCACCTCATCTTTCGATTAGGCTCTTTACAACCTTCTGGACTCAACATTGATTTCAATAACTTCAGACCATAACCAATGCTCCCATTTTTTTTGTGGGACTGCAGGTGCTGGTAATGGTTCTGCTGTTACCATTTACAGCTCCTCTACACCCAACTTTTGTTTCTTAACTTGTCCCATTACCACCCCCCCTTGCCTTGCAGCATAATCCCTTTTGTCATTTAATCACTCCTGCCCTCCACTCTATCACAGACCTTCCCTTTTGTTCTTTCCTCCCCTCCCCTCCCCCTTTCCCTGGCTTTGATGTGGAGATGCCGGTGATGGACTGGGGTGGACAAATGTAAGCAATCTTACAACACCAGGTTATAGTCCAACAGTTTTATTTGAAAATCACAAGCTTTCGGAGCTTACCTCCTTCATCAGGCCCTGGCTCTGCACTTGCTTGAAAACTATTAACTCTTTAACTTCTTCCAGTTCTGACAAAAGGTCTTTGACCTGCAACGTTAACTCTGTTTCTTTCCCCACATATGCTGCCTGACTTGCCGAGATTACCTACAGAGGTTGGTCTCCATTAGCCCTAAACTGCCAATTGGGTGTGGTGCTGAGCCCCTTTCTATTGTGAACAGCTAGATGAAAGTGCAGCCATGCGGCAAGCACTGCTTAGTATCTGCAGTCTTCAGAGCAGAGGGTCCATGTTTGAATCCCACACTATACTAAGTTACCTGATCGCAGCCAGGACAGCACTGTGTTTTGCTTCAGTGGACTTGGGGTAGGGAAGAGGAAAATCAGTCACGGTTCATGTCCCTGATTGCTATCCAGTCACACCTGCTAGAAGGTTCATTGGGTAACAAATAACAATATCGTTGGTGTTGCCTTTAATGCCCTCCATAGTCAAATTGGCTGCTGATACTCAAACAAGGATAGTCACTTTGAAAAGGTACCAGAGGGCCTCAGTGCCATGAACCATTATTGAGCAAGCCTCTCCACCACCTACAAGGCACAAGTCAGGAGTGTGAAGGAATAACCTCCACTTGCCTGGATGGATGCAGTTGCAACAATACTCAAGAAGTCCACTTGATCGGCACCCCATCCACCAGCTTAAACATCCACCCCCTACATTGGTGTACACACAGCAACTACGGTACTATCTATAGGTTGCACTGCAGCAAGTTACCAAGGCTTCTTTGGCAGCATCTCCCAAACCCGTGACCTCAACCAGCTAGAAGGACAAGAGCAACACGTGTATGGAAACACCATCACCTCTTGGTTCCCCTCCAAGTCATATACCATCCCGACTTGGACATTTATCACTGTTTCTTCATGATCACTGGGTCAAAATCCTGGAACTCCCTCCCTAACAGCATTGTGGGAGCACCTTCACTACATGGGCTGCAGAAATTCAAGAAGGCCCACCACCACCTTCTCAAGGGCAACTTGGGATGTGCAAACAGATGCTGGCCTTGCCAGCGACACCTATATCCCAAGAATGAATTAAAAAAAAATGATTCAGTACCTTCAGGAAAGGGGGGAAGAAGGGGGCTGAAAATTGGACAAAAAAATTGATAATGATTATGAGGTCAAAAGTGGACATTAATACAATACTGAGAGAAGATAACTGGTATTAAAAACATTTAACGTTATTTAGCTTGAAGTGGAGAGAAGATAAAGGCTGCTGGAAGGAACATTAAGCTTCATGTGGCTAATTCTGGGAAATTGATATAGGTGCTCCAGATTCTTCCCGGAACTATTTATTCTGTTAACCTAAAAGGGCAAATCCGCACAGCATGGAGGGAAGAATGTAAAACAGGCCCTAGATTGTAATTTAGATAAATTATCTCAGCCAACAATCCATTCCTCTGAATCCTGCAATATTATTAATGTTAAACGAGAAGATCCAGGTCAGTAGACCCTTGGAGACTATAGCACTCTAAGATAAGAAGCTCTCATTTCACTTCTCTGTGCACATTTCCTCTTTCAGAATTTATTACTCTCTTTTGTCACAGTCACTTCTTAATAGTATTCTGGTACATAAAATAAGCAACACTTATATATCAGATCAAACGCTCCTGCAAGTTGATTCCCGATAGCAGCAATCAAACCCAAAAGGTGGAAGCTTTCGGGCACCAAGTCAGTGCTGTGCACACAGCCAGTGCCCGAACACTTAGGTGCCATTAAGTAGTGAAATTGGTCCCCGTGCCTCATTAACATTGAACAGGTGGGCTGCCATTAAGTAGTGAAATTGGTCCCCGTGCCTCATTAACATTGAACAGGTGGACTGCCGGCACTACTCGCGTTGTTCGTTGGCAGCTCGCCTCATCGGGGTCCTGAAAATGATGTGTCCATTAAATGCAGGCTGCACCTCTTAAAGGGGATTTACTAGGTGGGATTAAGAACTGACGAATCAGGTGCTGGCACAAACCAATTTCCCAAATCGGTGCAAGGATCCTCGTTATAATATTTTAATTAGCTCCGCACTTAATTTAGGAGAGCCTGGGACACCTAAGGGGCGTTCACACCAAAATGGCGACCAGTCGATCTACACTACAAATTGGTATGTTGTGGACCCATTTAGCACCCGTAAAACGGGCAAAGCAAGGTCCAATTTCACCCGCTTAGGGTGCTCTTACCTTCCTAAACTCCTTCATCTGTCCACCTCCTTCTCCTCCTTCAAGACCCTTCTTAAAACCCACCCCTTTGACAAAGCTTTTGATTACCCCTCCTAATGTCTCCATCTTTGGCTCAGCATCTATTTTTTTCTTTAGGCCTTTTTTCATTCTTAAAGTGTTATAGGCCTCCCAATGACTCAGTTGGTAAGTGAACTACCTACTATGGAACTAAGCCAACAGGCCAGGAATGTTCCAGGTTTGATCCCAAAACTTAGTTAGTTGAGTAAGTTGATCTTCAAGCAGGTAGCTGTAAAGGTACTACAATTGGCGTCAGTCCCCCATGGAAAAAATTAACAAGGGTTCCTGTTTTTGATTGCTACACCTACTGAAAAATGCATTGCCATGGATATCGGGTCAGGACAACCTGTCAACATTTACTGTTTATGCTCACACATGTAGAATGGATGAATACCGGAGGCTACTGGTATCTGTGGATCTAGACCCCAGCACGAAGCAGCACCTTCAGGATAGGAAGAAAACTGGAAATAAACAGTTTCACAATGTCATTATTTAAAGTTACAAAGGAAAACCAGAAATGGATTTCAGATCACAAATCAGTATTTGTCGTTAAAATGTATTTCATGTTCCATATATTAAAATAATAATCAAATCTGAAAGTGTATTTTAGTTACTGCCTCAAGCTGAATTTCACAGTGCTGTAGCATGGAGTACTTGCTAATGCAACCCAAATGTAATTGACTCCACTTCACACATGACAAGTACACATTGCTATTTTGGAAAATAAATTTAAAATCGCATGGCATTTTCTATCTGCAAATATTGAAGATCATGTGATTTCTGAGCATTTGTTGATGGGTCATTAATAATGGAGAAAAACAGGAATTTCACCTGATCTTTTAAAAAAACATTGATGCACTCCCAAGAGAGTTCTGAGAAGGGTAACAAGGATGATTTTAGTCAAATAGGTTATGAGAACAGGCTGCCAAACTTAGATTTGTTCTCACTAGAGAAAAGTCGATTGAGACATGATCCAGGCCTTTAAAATGCTGAAAGCTTGGATGATGTGGATAACAATAGATTGTGTTTAAAATATGATGAAAAGCCTTGAAGTAAATAAATGCAAAATTAACAAATCTCAATAAAGACTGATTATTAGGCAAATATTTTTCCCTGCAAAATGTTAGATAAATGAAATAGACTTGTCAAAAGTAATTAATGCTGGGGTGAATAATTGCTTTTAAGAGGAAGTGGACAAACACCTAGTTATAAAGGGAGCAGAAGAATATAGCGATGCATCTATGTACCTTTTTATCAAAATACTCTGAGTCACCATGGGCCCGATATTAGCACCCGCTATCGGGTGCGTTCATGGCGGGGGGGCTCCGAAAATCAAGGAATCCCGGAGCGGGTCAGGAGCCCGGCTCCAACCCGCCCACTTCCGGGTTCCCCACAGACGTGCTGACGTGCGTGCGCAGCCCCCGCATGTGGGACTCCCGCAGGCAATTAAAGCCAGCGGGGTGCCACTTAACAGTATTTATTCTGCTTTTTCAGGTCGTTAACAGACCTGATTAAGGGAATATGTGAGGAGGGGTGGGATTTTAGAGACAACTGGGACTGTTTCCCGTACTGGGGGAAACACTCCCAGTTGAAATGGGCATGTTGCAGCTGTCAGCCTGTGGAAGCTGCAAAGGTCCATTTGACAGGTGTGGGGGGGAGGGGTGGGGAGACCCTCACTCATTGCAGGAGGCCACTCTGTCACTTTGGACAAAGTTTGGCCTCCATCACCCTCCTCCTGACAAAAAAATTCACCAACTTGCACACTTACCCCGGAGTCCAGACACATGTACCTACCTTGCGGACCCCCTCAGATGTACATCTTCCGGATGGGGGCCGCCATAGCTGCAGTCATGACCTCCTCGGAGGGCGAACAGCATCACCAGCCTCGCCGGCCAAGCCGTCCACCTCTGACACGTGGAGCTCCACAACACAGTGCTGTGACACATCCACCTTGCACAGCAGGAGGGAGGGCAACCGCAGAGAGAGATGCGTCGCAGAGGGCACTACCCTCGCCACAGGGTCCACAGGCCGAGGCTCAGCTTCCTGGACCTCTCTGAGCAGCAGTGCTCACGGAGGCTCAGAGTCACTCGACATGTAGTCGTGGACATCTGCAGCCTCCTTCATGCCGAGCTGCTCCCAGCTGGCCCGAGCACCACCTTCTTACCTGTCGCTGTCAAAGTCACCACTGCCCTCAACAACTTCTCCTCCGCATCCTTCCAGGGTGCCACCGGGGACAGCGCTGACGTCTCTCAGTCGTCTGCACAAAAGAGCCCTGCAAATACACCTACACCCACTCTGCAGTGACACAATGGGTGGCATCAGGTGTGGGTCTTCATTGTGATTCTCAGGAAAGGGCATTATTGCACAAACCAGACAAGATTCGCAAAGACGTGGCAGTAGTGGTGCCAATATAATATGTGATGTGAGTTGGTCAGAAATTAAATATAAGTAAAACCATGACAAACCCTCAAACACCCTTGTGCATCCCCTTCATGCTCACGACACGTTTGCCTTACGCTTCCTACTGCACATATGTGATGCATGTCCTGTGGCTGCAGCACAGGTAGTGGCAGGTTGAGTGAGGCTGACCGTGAAAGAGATGCCTGAGAGGGTGAGTATGAGATAGAGCCATGAGATTGTATGAGGATTGGGTTGAGTGGTAGTGGCGGGATGAGTACTGGCGAGGTGAGTAAGTGCAGGTAAGATGAGGATGAGGTTTGAGTGGGTGTGAGGGGTGATGTGACAGAGTAGTGTTGGCAGTGCAGAAGGAGATGTGGGGTGGGGGAGGTGATGTGGAAGACGGAGTGTAGGGGAGTGTGTAAGTGTACTCACTTTGGCTGACCTACTTAGGTCATAGAAGCACCTCCTGCACTGTATGCAGGTGCACGATATGTTGGTGGTGCAGGTGACCTCCTCTGCCACCTCGAGCCAGGCCTTCTTGGTGGCAGAGGAAGTCCGCTTCCTCCCGCCCGCCGGGGGGAAGATCTCTGTCCTCCCCCTCCTCCTCCTCACCCCATCCAATGATACCTGGAGTGAGGCATCATTAACCTGGGAGCAGCCTTCCCCCTGGGCTGCTCCATGCTGTAATTTTTCCTATTTCTTGCAGCATCAGTCAGTGGAGGACTGCCCCTTTAAATAGAGCTCCTCCAGTTGACAGACCTTACTGCGCATGCGCAGCCCGCCCGACATGCAGCTCAGCAGTGGGGAACCTGGAGGACCAGGTAAGTGGATCCAATTAGGCTGCAATCGCGCGCGGGGCAGACTGATTTCACCGGGCGCGCCCCCCCCCGCCGCGAACCCGCAGCCCTGGTAATATCGAGCCCCATGATTCCACTTCTGATTTAACCATGGAATGCAGGGGGCTATCACCTGTAATATGTAACAGGTTTGGTTGAATAATGCTCCATTCACAGTCTAGAGCTTTATCTCAATTACTTCAAAAACATGATAGAATTTCACAGACTTTGGAAGCACTACTTACAGGTATTTCTTTCGGGACGTTTATGGGCTGAAATCATGCTAATGATATTAGTAACTGATGTTAAAATCTTTGAAAAAAATTTTCTATCTGCTGTTTTAACAAAGGTGCTAACCTATTTAAATGCATTCATTTATTTTAAACAGGTTTACACCTTTGTTAAAATGATGGAGAAATTTCATACAGATGTATTAATGTATCATTGAAACTACAGCACAGAAACAGGCCATTCGGCCCAACAGGTCTATGCCAGCTTATGCTCCACACGATACTCCTCCCTCCCAACTTTATCCAACCCTTCTAGAATATCCTTCTAATCCTTTCTCCCTCATGTGTTTATTTAGCCTTCCTGTAAATGCATCTATGCTATTTGCCTCAACTACTCCTTGTGGTTGCGAGTTCCACATTCTTACCACTCTTTGGGTAAAGAAGTTTTTCCTGAATTCCCTATTGTATTTATTGGTGACTATCTTATATTTATGGCCCCTAGTTTTGGTCTCCCCCACAAGTGGAAACATCTTCTCTACATCTACCCTATCAAACCCTATCATTATCTTAAAAACCTCTATCAGCCTTCTCTTTTCTAGAGAAAAGAGCCCCAGCCTGTTCAGCTTTTCCCGATGAGAATATCTTCTCAGTACTGGTATCATCCTTGTGAATCTTTTTTGCCCCTTCTCCAAATGCCTCTACATCCTTTCTATAATATGGAGACCAGAACTGTGCACAATACTCCAAGTGTGGTGTAACCAAGGTTCTATACAAGTTTAACATAACTTCTTTACTTTTTAATTTTATCCCTCTAGAAATGAACCCTAGTGCTTGATTTGCCTTTTTTATGGCCTTGTTAGCCAGCGTCGCTACTTTTAGTGATTTGTGTATCTGTATCCCTAGATCCTTTTGCTCCTCTATCCCATTTAGATTCTTATTATCCAAGCAGTATGTGGCCTCCTTATTCTTCCAACCAAAATGCACCACCTCACACTTCATTTGCATGCCCATTCTGCAAGTTTATTAATGTCCTCTTGCATTTTGACCCATTCTTCCTTTGTATTAACTATACCCCCCTCCCAATTTGGTGTCGTCCACAAATTTTGAAATTGTACTTCTGATTCCCGAATCCAAATCGTCAATGTAAATTGTGAACAACAATGATCCTAGCACCGATCCCTATGGAACACCACTTCCCACCTTTTGCCAGTCTGAGTAGCTACCCTTAACCTCTACTGTCTATGTTCTGTTTTGTAGCCAGCTTGCTATCCATTCTGCTACCTGTCCCCTACCTCCATATGCTCTGACCTTAGCCATGAGTCTACAATGCCATACCTTATCGAAGGCCTTTTGAAAATCCAAATGTATTACTCTTTCTGTTACTTCTTCAAAGAATTCAATAAGGTTGGTCAAGCTTGAAAATTTATTGACAGTAATAACCCTACGTAATCCATTAAAAAGAAGATTTGATGCCCCAATGGCCTTGTCTTGTTCTACACTTTCATAATGTTCTTATGTAAGCTAAAGAAAAGCATCATTACTCAAATTCAAAGGCTGACTTATTGAAGGGTTTTGTTACTGAACTTCAATTCACTTAAACCTTGGAGAGTATGGTGTTGAAGGATATTCCCTTTATAATGCTCAACATGAAATTTTACTGCAGAAAGTCACAGAGTTGGTTACAATATATTTCAAAATGTTTCCTCTGAATTTGTGGATGAATAAATCGATCTTTGGAAACATTTCTGGAAATATGAAATTCATTGAAGAAGAACTTGTATTTATATGGTGTCTTTCACACCCTTTTGATGTTCCAAAGTGCTTCACCGCCAATGAATTACTTTTCTATTGTAGCCACAAATGGAGGCAAATGTTGCAGCCAATTTACGCACAGCAAGGTCTCACAAACAACATCTGAGATTGGTCAGAAGTGTGTTTGTTCTGTTTTGCAATCAACATTTGAAAAAGAGCCGCAAAATCCCTGAAGCAAATCCAGCAGATGCCCTTTACAGATTTGTTGTAAATGTCGTAGTTATCAGGCTTTTAAAAAAATTATGCAATGATTAGACCTCTTCATAAGTACCATTCATTTATTTTAATAACACTTTCCTCCTTGGGGAAGGGTTCAATGTTCATATATTAATTGTAAACTTGGCGTGTCTTTTAGGATTAAATTATTTAGTGTTTGTTCGGTGAACCTATGACCTTTCTGGATCTTCCAATTTGTAACTTATATGTTTCTGAAACAAAGAAATTGCTCTCTTGTGTCGTGCATATTGATTTTATTTAGTAAAAGCCCTGCAGCCCCTCTTAATGAAACTGAAGCTGACTCTGATAGTTTTTAATCAGCCTTGGACATGATTCTTTTGATAAAATCTATTATACTGTGGAAGACTGAGAATGATTGAATTGACACTACTAAAATTAAAACATGTGGCAGTAAATTCCCAATAAACACATAATTACTTTATACAAATAATTAAGTGCAAACAAACATATAGATTTGACTTTCCCCTTTAAGGAAAGCCACTTTTTGACACGATTTGACCTGTCCCTTTAAAGAGAGGTATTATCTGATGCATTTATTTCTAAATGTTGCACTTTGTAGGTAATATTAAAGTGTGACTTAGTATGCACATAACAGAATGACACAATGGAAGAATGTCAGGTTCTCCCTATAATTTCCTACACAGTGACATCTCAGTTTCAGTACTAGCACCTGAAGCAGGTGCCAAGTTAAGAAGAGGCACTTGCCCTGAGAGTACTAAAGTTAACTACACTATGCTTACATCCTAATAAGAATCAGGTTTAAAAATACCATAGGCAGTGGTTCAAGAACAGGTTCATGGCTGTTGCACAGAAAACATAGGGGTGAAGACTGATCTGTTGTGTGAGGAATACCTAAAATACTGAGAGAAGACAACCTCACAAAACAATGGCGTGGGAAAAAAATTATGTGTAAAATTGCACAGAAAACATGGGGATGATTTCAGCCCATCCACCTCCAGAGACAACAGGGCAGGTAAGCTATTAAAATCAGTAACTATTTGATGCTGTCGGCCTGATTATTTTGATAAGAAACTGTACAAATTTCTTGTCTTACAACATATCACATAGAATACACATTCAAGAATTGCTAGTGTTATTTTGAAATACACTCCCATCACTTATACCGCCCGTGTTTATTGGGGGCAACAGTCTATAGTGGGTAATTAATGCTGCTGATTAGCTGTAGAGTGGCAAAAGAGCAAAAATCACAGTTACCATCTACGGAGTTCATTGTGGACGAGGACTTTCAGAGACACAACGGTATTATAGAAAGAAGGGAGGTGGAGAGAAACAAATGGGAGAGACAGACAATCAGGATAAGCAAAGCCAGAATTAGAAGAGAAACTAGATGGAGAAAGAGAGAGATACAATGAAAAAGAGAACCAGCAGCAAGGAAAAATGGAACAGAGAAGACACAAAAGGAGCAAAAGAATAAATGTCAATGGTCTAGGCACTGCTTATACCGTGCTAAGTGCTTTCGGGCAGACTCAGCTGTTCAATTAGCAGTTTGCACCTCATTAAGATGCAATTACCTTGACTACTTAATCCCTGTCATTAGTGTCCGGTTGCAGTTTGCGCTAATCAGCATTGACTGCAACAGCAAACATGGCTCGAAAGAGGAAACCGTGAGCCTCAGCACGAAAAATGATCTCTTATTCAAGGTGGATGAGCTGCCGATAATGAGCCAGCATGACCTAAAGCAGCACCAGGGTCTTCCAAAGTCTACTGTGGCCGATTTACAGAGATAAAGTGTTGCCTTCAAATGAAATGTTTTAATCTGCTGCCTATCAGAATAGCAGCATGTGCCTACTCTCCTGCCAGTCTACTCAGATGCATACACATGCAGCAGAAAGGTGGCAGGGCTAGGCTGCCCTTGCATCAGTACAAGTGTTGCAGCCGACAGTAACTTCAATTCAAGACTTCGTTACCAGGAGATGATAGCCACCTCAGTCCCAAGAGGCATCTAGAGGAACACAGAAACCAGTCCCCTCTCACAGTCCTACTGCTAAAGTAGTATCTAGGAGAGGCATGACACTAGATTTAAGAGGGAACACAACACACAGTTGCACCAAGAGGAAGTATGGAGGGAAAATTGCAGTGCCCTGTTATGCTTCCTCCGGTTGTCCTTGGGGAAAGTGATGAATTGACTTTTTCTAGCAAACAATCCATCTGTGCATGGATGATTGACAAGCTTAACTCCTGAGTCAGCTGGAGGTAGGGGCGCTTTGGTCTGTATATTCTGGAGTTGGGTTACTGGCTTTAAGTTTCCATCTAGAAATTCTGGATGTCCATTTTATATAAGCAAATTAACATTCAGTGTAAAAGAAGATGGTAATGATTGAAAAGGCATGCATGATATCACTGCCTCATTTAATCATGCCCATCTATATATGGGTAAGCACTTCAAATTCTGGAGGAAATAATGGCAGGAATCCAATGGATGTCTGGGCAGGTGCCTGTCTGCTGGAGTACTGGGTGATATTCAAATACAAATCTGCTTGTTAAAATTTCATCTGATAGACAATAGATTCCACAATGCAGCACTCAACTGAAGTATAAGCCTAGGTTACATGCTCAAATGCAATGTTTAACTCACAACCCTCAGATCTAAAAATAAGGCAGCTAACAACTGAGCCAAGCTGACACATGGAAAAGATTTATTTTGTACATGGAGAAATGTGTACCAAATGACTACAAAAGGGCAGATTTCGGTAATCCCTTCCTATATCTATATTTATGTTGGAAATGTAATGACATTCCAGAATCCTTGTCTAATGGGAGTGCTTTTTTTTTGTATTCAGAGTGTGAGCAGCTGTGTTGGGAGTTTAACCACCATTTTGTTTTGTTATCCTCCATGCATTTAATAACAAAGACATTTTTGCTCTGGGGAAGGGAGAGAGGGAGACAGGTCTGTAAAAATTGCTGAAGCTCGTTGAAATCATTCTTGAATTAATTTATATCTGTCACTTTTTAATTAAAATTAATTGAGGCTGACATTTTCTTCTGATGTAGAGTGTTCTCCCTACTGGGTCTTATGCAAATGAGCAAGATTAGATAGAAGAAATACGTTAATAACAGTTTTAGTTGCTGAATAGAAACCATTAAGTAAAAAAAACTCCCAAGTTTTTAGATTTACTTAAATTTACATAACTGGAAATGGGCCATACTCTTGAGTTTTTTTTTCAAGAAACGCAATGATGATATCCAATAATGAAACATTCTGGCTTTTCACTAATCAAATTTGGATTGCATTAGAAGATATATTAATCTGGACCAAACAAAATCAACTTTTAATTTTTCCCTTTTCATATCAGACCCAAATTCATCAAAAGAACAAAGATATTCTACAAGAATATGATGCATTACATTTGGCAGAAATCTATAAA
This sequence comes from Heptranchias perlo, assembly GCF_035084215.1. NCBI lineage: Eukaryota > Metazoa > Chordata > Chondrichthyes > Hexanchiformes > Hexanchidae > Heptranchias > Heptranchias perlo. The sequence continues at coordinate 44,271,523 of NC_090339.1, read as the reverse complement.
GCCATTCTTTAGTCTTGCATTATCTCCTTTTAATTAAAAAATAATGGACATTCAGTTAAACTTATGTTATTAGATGAATCCCAACTTTGAAAGGAAGGGAATGTATCTTTTTAGGGACTACTCTGTAAAATTTGGTGAAGATCTGTGAAGCCATTCTTAAATTCCTCTTTTCCAGCACTTCAAAATTAAAAGCAATGTATAAATGCTGAGTCAAATGGGGTAATAGTGTAAGAAAATTCCATGAGGGAAAAAAAAAATTGGCTAAGGCCTATTATTGGGCGTAGGTAGTGCGATCCGCTATTAACCTGTGCCCAATGGCCCCTGCGCAGGCAGGACGAGAACTTCATCTGGCCTCAGTACTCACCTTCGAGCAATGTTGAAATCCAGGTCTTGCACATTGATTCAAGTAAATGCGCACTTTCCACCAACAGGGGGAGCACCAATCTCTTAAAGGGATGTTATCTCTTAAGTCAGTACCTTTATTTGCTGAAAATACAGGCTGCTGTCTGTACAGAAATCAGACATCCCACACATTAAACACAGATGCAGGTCCCGTCCCTATGTTTACAAACTGATGAGTTACGTTAAAACATTGAATAAAGGTTGCGCACTACAAAATCCCACATCCTCCAATCTGCATGCCAGACTTCACCAATCTGCCAATCTGAGTTTGTACCAAGCCTGTGAAAGTATGTGCAACAAGGTTCTCAGCTGATGCACTAGAGGCCTTGGTGCAAGAGGTGGACAGAAGGACGGACATCCTATATCCATGGGGAAGGTGGGGGGAGCAAGAGACGCTCCCAAGAGGCAGTGGGGGACGAAGTCCATGCCAGGCGCACAGCAGCACAAAGTGCAGGAAGAAGTTCAATGCTTTGACACGAGTGGTCAAGGTGAGTGAGGTCAACTGATAAGTGGCATCTCCTACCAACTGCACCACTCGCTGCATCCACTGCTCCACACACTACACCCCCCCCATCACCCATATAACAACAAACTCTTTCCATCAGTACTCAACTCTTCCAATCAGATGCTTCCTCTCATCCTTACACATTACCACAGTTGCAAGCCGCCCACCCACAGCTCACAGGCCATGCACACTGGCAGCTATTCAACCATGACAGGCACATCACCCAGACACGTGTCCCGCTTGCTTGCAGGAGAAGGTGGCACATATCAGGAGTCAGCAAGCAGCAAGCAGCAGTGGCATTTAGTCCCTCGAGCCTGTTCTGCCATTCATTGAGATCATGGTGAACCTATGACCTAACTCCATTTACCCACCTTGGCCCCATATCCCTTAATACCCTTAGTTCACAGAAATCTATCAATCTCAGATTTAGAATTCACAATTGAGCTAGCATCAGCTGCCATTTGCAGAAGAGCATTCCAAACTTCTCCCACCCTTTGCATTTAGAAGCATTTCCTAACTTCACTCCTCCATGTCCTGGCTCTAAATGTTAGGCTTTGTCCCTGCGTCCTAGTATTCAAGTATAGGACACCTCCAAAAACAGTTATGAATACATCAGCAGCCACAAGCAATAATCCATCAACTAACCTGTAAAGCCTGCATGGTCCCTTTAAATAGCACTGGTGGTGGATCCTCCAGGCACTCGAAGACATATTCAGATGGTCGTGGTTAAGACTGCTCATTGAGTTGAGCATTAGGCACCATTTTGGGACTTATCACTTTAAATCAGCATTGCACGCTGATTGTATCCATTTTCTCCTTATTTTACATGCTGTCGGCATTCAGTATTTGCGCATGCGCTAATACCTATATTAAGATGGCTTCCGGCGCATGTCACGCTGGAAACGTGCTTGCGCAGCCAAGACGCATCTTGGTAATTCGGGAGGCCGCGTAGCGCCGAAACAACTGGCACTACACGGCCCAATTTCTCGCCCCATGTGTTTCAGTTGTGTTACATATGTGTACAGTGTTACTGAATATCAACTTAAACATTACTTGTTCGTCTTAGGCCTAAAGCTAGCAGTAAAGGTACAACAGTGGCTAGTTTTGCTAGAGGTGCAGCTTAAGGGGCTCATACTTAACACCTGTTTCAACAATATTAACAACTTGCATTCATATGAAGCCTTTAGCATTAGAAGAACATCCCAGAGCACTGTACAGATTGGTCGAATGAAACTGGATACCAAGCAGAAAGGAAAAGAGTAGATAGAACGGATTGAAGAGGCAGAGCCGAAACAGCAGTGAAATTGGAAAGTCTTAAGTAGGTTTTATGAAGCAGGGAGTGAGGAAAGAAGGAAAGAAGGCAACTTTCACAACATCCCAAAACACTTCACAGTCAATGAAGTGGCTGAAGTGATAGAATCAGTGTAAAAGGTATAGAAAATGCAGAATTCTTAAAATGCATTCAGGAGAACTTTTTTAGCCAGTACGTAGCAAGCCCAACAAGGGAGGGGGCTGTTCTGGACTGAGTTTTAGGGAGTGAAGCTAAGCAGGTGGATGAAGTATCAGTAGGAGAGTATTTTGGTGGTAGTGATCATAATTCAGTGAGATTTAGAGTAGTTATGGAAAAGGACAAAGATAGACCAGGAGTAAAAGTTTTCAATTGGGGAAAGGCCAATTTTACTAAGCTGAGAAGTGATTTCACAAAAGTAGACTGGAAACAGTTACTTGAAAGTAAATCAGTGTCAGACCAGTGGGAGGCATTCAAGTAGGAGATAGTGAGGGTTCAGAACAAATATGTTCCCACAAAGAAAAAGGGTGGAACTCCCAAATCTAGAGCCCCCTGAATATCAAGGAGCATATAGGGTAGGATAAAGCAAAAAAAGGGAAGCTTATGTCAGAAACCAAGAGCTCAATACTGCAGAAAGCCTAGAGGAGTATAGAAAATGCATGGGTGAAATTAAAAAGGAAATTAGGAAAGCAAAGAGAGGGCATGAAAGAATAATACTGGCAAGTAAAATCAAGGAAAACCCAAAATGTTTTATAAAAACATAACGAGCAAGAGGATAACTAAGGAAAGAGTGGGGCCTATTTGAGACCAAAAAGGTAACCTCTATGTGGAGGCGGAAGATGTGGGTATGGTTCTTAATGAATACTTTGCTTCTGTCTTCACAAAAGAGGGGGACAATGCAAACATTATAGTTAAGGAGGAGGAGTATGAAAAATTGGATGGGATAAACATAGTGAGGGAGGAAATATTAAGGGGATTAGCCTCTGTGAAAATAGATAAATTGCCAGGCCTGGATGAAAGGTATCCCAGGCTGTTAAGAGAAGCAAGGGAGGAAATAACGAAGGCTCTGACCATCATTTTCCAATCCTCTCTGGCTACAGGCGTGGTGCCGGAAGACTGGAGGACTGCTAACGTTGTACCATTGTTTAAAAAGGGAGAAAGGGATAGACTGAGTAATTACGGGCCAGTCAGCCTACCTCAGTGGTGGGCAAATTATTGGAAAAAATTCTGAGGGACAGTATTAATCATCATTTAGAAAGGCACGGATTAGTCAAGGACAGTCAGCATAGATTTGTTAAAGGAAGGTCGTGTCTGACAAATTTGATTGAATTTTTTGAGGAGGTAACAAGCTGGGTCGATGAGGGTAGCGCGTTTGATGTAATCTACATGGATTTTAGCAAGGCTTTTGACAAGGTCCCACATGGCAGACTGGTCAGAAAAATAAAATGTAAAGAATCTTACAACACCAGGTTATAGTCCAACAATTTTATTTGAAAATCACAAGCTTTCGGAGATTACCTCCTTCGTCAGGTGAGTGAGACACTCACTCACCTGACGAAGGAGGTAATCTCCGAAAGCTTGTGATTTTCAAATAAAATTGTTGGACTATAACCTGGTGTTGTAAGATTCTTTACATTTGTCAACCCCAGTCCATCACAGGCATCTCCACATCAGAAAAATAAAAGCCCATGGGTTCCAAGGAACAGTGCCAAGTTGGATCCAAAATTGGCTTAGTGGCAGGAAGCAAAGGGTAATGGTCGATGGGTATTTTTGTGACTGGAAGGCTGTTTCCAGTAGCGTTCTGCATGACTGAGTACTGGGTCCCTTGCTTTTTGTAGTACATATCAACTATTTAGACTTAAATGTAGGGGGCATGATTAAGAAGTTTGCAGATGATACAAAAATTGGCCGTGTGGTTGATAGCGAGGAGGAAAGCTGCAGACTGCAGGAAGATATCAATGGACTGGTCAGATGGGCAGAAAAGTGGCAAATGGAATTCAATCCGGAGAAATGCGAAGTAATGTATTTGGGGAGGGCAATCAAGGCAATGGAGTACACAATAAATGGGAGGATACTGAGAGGTGTAGAGGAACAGAGGGACCTTGGAGTACATGTTCATAGATCCCTGAAGATAGCAGAACAGGCAGATAAGGTGATTAAAGAGACATACAAAGCCATACTTTCTTTTATTAGCTGAGGCATAGAATATAAGAGCAGGGAGGTTATGCTAGAACTGTATAAAACACAGTTAGGCCACAGCTTGAGTACTTACAGTTCTGGTCACCACATTACAGGAAAGATGTGATTGACTAGAAAGGGTACAGAGGAGATTTACGAGGATGTTGCCAAGACTTGAGAATTTTAGCTATGAGGAAAGATTGGATCGTCTGGGGTTATTTTCTTTGGAACAGAGGAGGCTGAGGGGAGATTTAATAAGGTGTATAAAATTATGAGGGGCCTAGATAGAGTGGATAGGAAGGACCTATTTCCCTTAGCAGAGGGGTCATTAACCAGGAGGGCATAGATTTAAAGTGATTGGTAGAAGGATTAGAGGGGAGATGAGGAAAAAAAAATTCACCCAGAGGGTGGTGAGGGTCTAGAACTCATTGCCTGGAAGGGTGGTAGAGGCAGAAACCCTCTTCATATTTAAAAGGTGCTTGGATATGCACTTGAAGTGCCGCAACCTACAAGGTTACAGACAAAGAGCTGGAAAATGGGATTAGGCTTGATGGCTCTTTTTTAGCCGGCACAGACACGATGGGCCAAATGGCCTCCTTCTGTGCCATAAATTTCTATGTTTCTATGATTCTAAGCACTTTTGAAGTGTAGTCACTGTTGTATTTTAGTAAATCCTGACCGGTTGTCGCATAGTAAGCATCTGCGGATTGTCTGCTCAAGTTTACAAGCAATTGAAGATGGACCAACTTGGACAGGAAAATGCATTTAAGGGGAGGCGAGATAAGTACATGAGGGAGAAAGGAATAGAAAATTATGCTGATGGGGTGAGATGAAATAAGGTGGGAGGAGGCTCGTGTGGAGCAGAAACATAGACCAGTTGGGACGAATGGCCAGGTTCTGTGCCGTCCATTCTATGTAAATACAGATGCCAATTTGTGCACAGTAATTTCCCACAAACAGCAATGAGATAAATGTCAAGATGATCTGTTTTAGTGGTGTTGGTTGAGAGGTAAATGTTGGCATGAACACTCGAAGAACTCACCTTCTCTTCTCCAAATAGTGCAACAGAATTGTTTGCACCCACCCTGAGAGGGCAGACAGGGCCTCAGTTTAACATCTAATCTGAATGATGGCACCTTCAACAGTGTAGCACTCCCTCAGTACTGCACTGAACTATCAGCCTAGATTATGTGCTTAAGTCTCTTGAACCCACCACCTTCTGACTCAGAGGTAAGATTGTTACCTCTGAGCTAAAGCTGACACCTTGAAAGCAAGGGAAAGATTTTGGGAGGGAGATCCAGAAGGCGGACACGAAATGGTTAAAAGAATGTTCACCAATATTGCAGTGAGATGGTGAACAAGGAGTAGGCCAGTGTCAGAGGAGCAAAGGTTATGAGTAGGGATAGAAGACCAAAGCTGATTATTGAGATAGGGTGAGACAAGAACATGGAGCCATTTAAATGCAAGGATAAGAATCTTTGAATTAATTTGTAAGGACATGGGAAATCAATGAAGTCTGGCAAGGATCACAGTCACAAAGATAAAAACCTATGAATTAATAACCTAAAAGGGCCAAATGGCCCTCCTCAACTGTAATGGAAGTGTGAGGCTTTAAGCAATTAATAATATAAACTCTTGCATTTTGGGTGAACTGCTGCTTCTGAGAATTGAAGCAGGGAGCACAGTCAGGAGAGCCTTTGAAAAATATTAGCCTTGAGATAATAAAGGCATCGATAAGAGTCTAAGCAATAATGGAGCATAAGGAAATGGCAGACTTGTTAAATGAGTACTTTTAGCCTGTGGTACACTAATCTGGAGTATTTGATGCTGACACTGGATAATAAAGTTTCAGAAGAAGTGTTCTATTCCTTAATGATGAAATCTTTTAACTTGATGAGCACATTTTTAACCCCTCTCCTTAGAAAGTGAAAGGGGCATTATTTTTATGAAAAGCATTTAGCAAGGCTTTTTATGGAAGGGTCATAAAACCAGAAAAAAAACATATATCATTGTGAAGAAAATTATTTCACACACAATTCCTGTAACAACATGTTTCAAAAGGATTTGCATCATCATCATCTACGTTTGCCCAACACTAAAACAAGAAGTGGGGGAGTAAGGGGGAAGAACCATAAGTGCCCGACACTATTTGACGAACATGGTGTTCCTTTAATAAATAGCTTCCTTTCTTTTCAGAGACAAATTATTAGAATGGTCCAAAATTTGCTGAATTTGCAGGCTCTCAATTTTACTCAGCTACAATTGCTGTTAACACTCTGTCAGTACATTTATTTATGCTGCCTTTGCATCTCACTGCTGGGTGCCAATGCCATCTCAGCAGGATAATGGAGATGTTGAACAACACACTGTGTAATCTAAAAAAATAGAATAAATGTATACAAAAGAGCTAGAAACAGTCCCCATGGTTAATTTATTCTTTTCAAGCCTCAGATTTTCTTCAGGTGAAAATAACAGTCCAGCAAAATACTTTTTCCACCTTCTCCTCCACAATACTTTGATAATGATCCCTCCCTTCCACCACAGGTCTGGTCATTTGTATTCCAATCAAGACTCTCAGTCATTCTTATTATGACAGAATCTTACAGCTTTTATATCATGTATGAAATTTAATGCAGAGAAGTGTGAAGTGATATATTTTGGTAGGAAGAATGAGGGGAGGCAATGTAAACTAAATGGTACAATTTTAAAGGGGGTGCAGGAACAGAGACCTGGGGGTGTATGTACACAAATTTTTGAAGGTGCCAGGGCAAGTTGAGAAGGCTGTTAAAAAAGCATATGGGATCCTGGGCTTTATTAATACAGCCATAGAGTACAAAAGCAAGGAAGTTATGTTAAGTCTTTATAAAACACTGGTTAGGCCTCAGCTGGTGTATTGTGTTCAATTCTGGGCACCACATTTTAAGAAGGATGGCAAGGCCTTTGAGAGGGTGCAGCAGAGAATTACTTGAATGGTACCAGGGATGAGGGAGTTCAGTTATGTGGAGAGACTGGAGAAGCTGGCGTTGTTCTCCTTAGAGCAGAGAACGTTAAGAGGAGATTTGATAAATCATGAACAGTTTTGATAGAGTAAATAAGGAGAAACTGTTTCCAGTGGCAGAAGGGCTGGTAACTAGAGGTAATAGATTTAAGGTGATTGGCAAAAGAACCAGCGGCAACCTGAGGAAACATTTTTTTACGCAGCGAGTTGTAGTGATCTGGAATGCACTGCCTGACAGGGCGGTGAAAGCAAATTGAATAATAACTTTCAAAAGGGAATTGGATAAATACTTGAATGGAAAAAATCTACAGGGCTTTGGGGAAAGAGCAGGGGAGAGGATAGCTCCTTCAAAGAGCTGGCATAGGCATGATGGGCCGAAAGGCTTCCTTCTTTGCTGTATCATACAATAAAACTATGAAAATACTATATTTTTTCTTTGTTCTGTAAAGAAGTAAAGCAAACAGAATTGTAACAGTCTTAACATCTTAACAGACCATGGGATGACCTGTGACAGACACATCCCCACCTGCAGCTTTCAAACATCACAGCCAGCCTATTGTACCATGTGACAATAATCGGAAATTCCAGAATGAATGTACAGAAAATTTTCTTGAGGAAGATACCACAGAATGCTAATGAGAACGTAAACATGCCCTGTCAGCAATCCAAGTACGTATTGGCAATTCAGTTCAGAATATTTTAAAATGCATGATCTAATTCACACATGGACCAAAAAAAAAGTTCTGTGTTGTAAGCCATACAAATTATCACTGAGAAGCTATTTTGAATTTTAACCAATGGAGTGGAATCCATCCTGCACCTGTATTACCACAACTTATAAAAAATACTGGTCAATCAAACATGGCCCTGCTCACTGTAAATCAGAAGTCCATTGTTTTATAAGGACATGAACATCGTGTAATGTAAAACATAATAGCCAAGAGTTTCCTCTTTGGTCGTTATGGCACCATAACTGTGGCAGAATCTTGCCCTACAGATGTGCTGCTGACCCTGGTTCTTGGTGGGATTTCTACATGCACTGTGGAGTGCACCATCTGGGTGGGGACAAGTGGAACCTCTTTGCTGCTGGAAAATTCTGGCACCTGCTGCAGCTTAGAGGGGTCAGCTTTCTTCAAGAAAAATCCGGCATTCCAAGGCAAAATACAGGTTGGGGAGAGATTGATTGCTTTCCTGTTATGGCAGTAATGACAGAAACTGTGATGTATGGTGTCACTTTGTCGTTATTACCTTAATTGAGTACACCCATCTACCTACCTATAGCAGGTTTGAGGGACTGAATGACCTACTCCTGTTCCTATGTAATGTCTGGCGGAAGTGACATTGGAAGATCACTGTGGTGGCAGAACTCAGCAGAGACGAGGAGGGGAGGGACTCTGCCTAATGTTCTGTCTCAGTCCACCCGAGTAACTCCTTAATGTATTCTTAGGCCGGAATTTGCTCCGACCCGGTGGGGCAAGGCTCTCCGCACATCCTGCGGATAAAAAGTACGAATATACTCACTGCATAGGCCACTGCGTTCATTTGTTGAATTTTGAAATCTTCTTCAGTGGTGCACTCCGAGATCAGCACGGGCCATGTGTGCATGCAAAGACTGTGGGAATGCAAGCTCTGCCCACAAGCAGATAAGTAATATTCATTTAAAGCGACATTCCCCATGTTGGTCTAAATAAAAATTTAACATAATAACGTATCTTATTGTAAAAAGGCAAGGAAATTATTTAGTAAATTAAAAGTTAAAAAAATCTTTGCCGATTGACCCTGTAAGCTGGGTAAGGCCTTCTACAAGCAGCCCCCCTCGCCTGCTGTCTTCTAACAGGCCCACCTGCTGCTCCTCTTGGTTGTTCAGCCTACTATTGTTGTTGCTGTTCCTGCTCATCTTCTTCCTCCTCTTCCTCCAACCAAAAGCAAGAATGGAAACCATGATAAGATGTGAGTGCTTATTCAGAGTGAGTAAGGCAAAAAACAATCAGAACCAAGCAATCTCCAAGCTCATTTTTCGTCTTGGAAATCCAAAACGCACAATAGCACACAGATCCCAATGAGAACATGGGAACACCACCACCTGCACGTTCCCCTCCAAGCAACACACCATCCCGACTTGGAAATATATCGCCGTTCCTTCATCATCGCTGGGTCAAAATTTTGGAACTCCCTACTTAACAGCACTGTGGGAGAACCTTCACCACACGGACTGCAGCGGTTCAAGAAGGCGGCTCACCACCACCTTCTCAAGGGCAATTAGGGATGAGCAATAAATGAAATAAATGTGGACACCCACATCCCATGAACAAATAAAAAAATAGATCTGTGTGCCTGTAGCTGAGTGCCCCTATAAATGCTGTTGCCAGTGGCCCTCTGAAACCAATCCCACTAGCTTTTACTTAGCAGGTTCGATGATGGGCGGGACTTCCGCTATTTGCTGTTAAAAATGCGTTGGCATCCTATGGCATCATAGGACCCCAATTCGCATGTTTTGATGATGAGCCCACCTGCTTCTGGTAGGTGCCTTGGCCGCCTAAAAAAGGTGCGCAGTTAAAACGGGTGCAGGTGGCTATCGAGTGGGAACAGGGCGTTAAGTGCGAGCAGCCTATTTCAAATACACACCTGACCCATTCCCGCTGGGCAGGGTAACACTATATAGATTTGTTCACAGTATATGAGCCCGACTGAATAAATGTTCCATATTTGTCATGCGTGCGTACAAAACATAAAGAAGAATTATTGTGTGCACTGTAGCAAGACTTCATAAAATCAATTTGCAACCAAAGAAACCACGTTACATTACACAAGAAATGCCAGCATCAATCTCTTTCTACCTGCTAATGGTACCAAAAATGTTACAGCGTCTTTTCTTTGTTTTTCTTTGAAATCATTAATCATAGGGTATTGGCCCCGAAATTCTTGGATCGCACTTATGCAGAAATTACAGCAAAATTTCAGCACTAATCTTGTGATGAAAAATTACACCAAAATTTCCTGCAGAGCTCATTTGCCTACACCGGAACATAAAAACTGGTGTAAAACAAGTGCAATTACAGCATCATCTGTAGGGGTAATAGCGGGTGGGCTGCTGTCTTCTGCCCTGGTGCCTCACTCTCAGAGCCCCTTGCCTCTGCTACTCCCTCTTCCTCTGTCATTATGCAGAACAGGGGTATACTCATTGGTAAGGCCATTCCAGCTGCTTAGCCCTTCTAAACACATAAGGGGTGGAGGTCTGAGAAATTTCAAGTGCACTGAGACTTACAGCGCTTTGTTTAAATACAGTGCAGGTCTCAGGAAGAAAAATTCCAAAATAAATTGAGCAGAAAATTGCTATCAAACTCCAGAAATTTCAGGTGCGTCGATATCTGGTGACTTAGGGCCGTGCAATGCATAAATTTTTGAGTGTAAATTTACGCCAGCAGATTATTCACGAAATCCAGGAAACTCATTTGAGCTGGCCTTTTGCATGGGGGGTGGGGTTATGTAAATGAGCGGCAGAAGGTTTCCGCGGACGTATCGTAGAAGCGGCGCAAACGGTCGAGGAAATTCACGTCTACCGCTGCTTCGACGTATAACCGGCATAAATCAGTTACATGTGAATTTCCTCGATGCCAAAGTTATGTCGAAACAGGAAAATCCAGGCCATTGTGTTGGTTTTGGTGCATGACTGGGTTTTATTCCCCTCATGAGAAAAGCCTTAAGATTTATTGGTGCCTATGATGATTGTGAATTATAGATCATTCATTCTTGTAAAAGTAGCTCAGATATGTCTCATGACTGGTACAATACTCTTAGTTTCAACAGAGTGTCCCAGTCAAGGTTGAAAGCTTCTTTATAATAGATCAAATGCCCGAAGGCAGTTCAAAGACACAGCACAGTGCAGGAAAGAAAATGAATATGACACAAATCAAAAGGATACATCTGTGCCATTTCTCAATTTCTCACTCTACGGTTCAATGAACCTGTCATTCCATAATAAAGTTTACTATTTTGTTTAATGTTGGTAAGGTTTTTACTGGCTTTGTTGAGATTTTGCTGAGACAAAGTAGCCACTGGAATTCCCCATGAGACCACTCATTTCTAATGTCAGAGGGTTTTGTTAAGGTTCTGCATAAAAGACTTCTAATTAAGCTGACAGTAAAGAGTAGAGCACAGAACTGAGATATGGGCCATGATTTTGGCATGGCGACGGGAAGTCAGCGAGTGGGTGGATTTGCGCGTGGGGAACTTGGAAGCAAAGTGAGTGCATTTAAACCTGCAATCGTGTCTCGATTGCAGTCAATAATTTTAGCTTCCGGGTTTCGCATCTCCAAGCTGCACAGCGGGCCTACTGCGCACCTGAATGCTGTAATTTAAAATCCACTATTTAAAGGGCCAGTCCAAGAATAGATTTTGAAGGAGAAAGGAAAAATGGAGTCCAGGAAATCAAAGGCAGCCCCTAGATTTAATGATGCCTCTCTGGATCTACTGCTGGCTGCAGTGAGAGCCAGGAGGGAAGTAATGATTCCAATGGATGACAGGAATAAACCTGGCTCTGTAACGAAAAAATGCATGGCTGGAGGTGGCAGAAGTGGTGAGTAACAGTAGCACTGTGCCCAGGTCTTGGTTTCAGGGCAGGAAGTGTTTAAATAGCCTAACCAGGTCAGAAAAAGTGAATACAATTGCTGGTTCACCCACATCCTGTGTTGTCACCTCCCGTCACTCTGTGTTGGCATGCTAACCCCATCACATCACTCCTCACACCAACTTAAGTGTCAGCAGCAGCAACCATCCTTCACTTTCTATGCACTTCCTCAACTGCCCATTTATTCACCCACCACTGCCACTCATCCCAATCTTGATGCAATGTCTGTCTGATAGCAACCCTCTGATGCATCTCTTTCATGGTCAGCCTCACCTAAAGCAATGCATTCATAAGGTAAATACGTCACCTTCAGTCACTCACAGGTCTGTTCTTTCTCTCCTTGTCGGAGAAAAGAGTGCAAAATGTATGAGAGATGATCAGAACTGGAGGTGGCCCACCACATCGTGGAGGTGACAGATGTGGAGGAGGAGGAAGCCATGGAAATAAATCGGACTGTCGCATGCCTATCTATCGGAGATGGAGAGACTGGCAACCCGCAGATGGCTGGTGACAGAACTGTAACATCTTTCACACACATGATGAATTGATTTTATCAATGATGTAACTGTGCCAGACCTCAGTATGGTCATTGGAAAGATTGTTATTTTTGCGATGAGTCATTAATATCGCTTTCTGTTGTCTTCCAGGGCCTTCACAAGGAATCAGCAGAAATGGAAGAAAGTGATTCCTCAGAGGAGCTCATTCCTTCTGAGGGTGCACCGTCACAGGGCATCCAGCCAGGCACCAGTGCTGATATTCGTAATTCGGTGGGTCCTGTTAGACAGTTAGTTGGGTTGTCACCTGGTGATTCACAACTCACAAGTGAGCACAAGCAGACACTGGTGGCAGAGGCAGCTGTGGAGAGTCCGCGTCGGGGGGCACACTCCTCTCTAAGCTTTGCTCAGCTGAACATAGATGCTGAATCCTGGGGTCCTTCGTTGAAAAGGAGAATGATAGAGGTGCAGAAGCAACTTTGCAAGGTAATGGAAAAAGTGCCTTGCACACTCGCCACAATAGCAGAGAGGATGGAAGAGTCCAACTCCATTGCTAGTGGATTGGTGGCACAGGTTAGTGCGAGAATGTCTGCGATGAAGAGAGTGGCAGCCTCCATTGAGCTTCAAGCACAGCTCTCAATTGAATCCATGCAGGCCATGACATCAGCCGTGCGGACTCTGGATGCCAACATGTCTGCCGCCAGACAGCTACGTTAGCCATGACCTTACAACATGGCACATCTGCACACCAACCTGCTGGCTCGGCCCGGGAGAGGGACGATGGCGAGAGGGGACATGGAAATGGGGACTCAAAGCGCTCTCACCCTTTGTCCCCTCCTCAACCAGTACCCACAATGCTGCCTCCTCTCCTGATGGCCGAGACTGCCCTGCACAGGTGCAGGTGGAGCAGTCTAAGGTGGGGCCCTCACAGGCTCCAAAACCCAGAGGTCGTACGCTGAGAGCATCTCAGCAGTCAGGGCAGGGATCTGAGCAACCTGCCAATACCTCTGCTGAAGCCACAGGGGATGCACCATGTAGAAGCAGTATAAAGAGAAAGGCCAAGCAATTGTAATTCACCAAGGGAATGCACAAGGGCGTTTGATGAGCTGTCATGTTAATTTATATATTTTTTTGTCGTGGCACATTAAATTTAATCATTCTCACCACCACTGCCATGTCTTGGCCACTATTGAGTCCCTTTTGTGAATTTGCCCTGTCACGTGCTTCATCATGAATGCCAAGACATGATGCCACCCATTGGTGGGTGGCAATGGGTGTATGCGTGGTTGAAGGACTGTTTTTGCAACGGTGGGGGTGTTGGTGGTGGTGGTCGTTCCAGGCAGCCTGAGTATTCAAAGCCTTCAATTTGTACATCTCATTATGAGAACCTGTTAAAGATGAGGGCATCCCTGACATCACAGGCAGCAATGTGCGCGGCTGCTTTGGCGATGGGTTCCCCATCTTCCTTTTCCTCCTCCTCAGTTGTACTGTGGGATAGATCCATTGTGCCCTCCCCCATCCTGATCTTGTCAGTTTGATGGGCTCCAAAATGTAGGTAAATTTGTCTGGACACAAGAATTCTCAGTCTCAACAAAGAAATCTCAGTTTAAACACAAAGAACGCCCAGCCAAATGGGCGAGTTTGTCTGGGAGAACTGAGTGCCCAGCTGCAATACCTTTTGTTGAGATGTTGTTATGATCTGGAATGCATTATCTAAAAGGGTGGTGGAAAGAAATTCAATAGTAACTTTCAAAAGGGAATTAGATAAATACTTGAAGAAAAAAATTTACAGGTCTATGGGGAAAGAGCAGGGGACCAAGACTAATTGGATAGCTCTTTCAAAGTGCCGGCACAGGCATGATGGGCCGAATGGCCTCCTCCTGTGCTGTACCTAATATGATACTATGATACTGGTTTAAAGGGCCAAATGATCTTCGGCTGCAACTCGTCTCCGTTTCAATGGCATGTTTCAGAAACCATGGGAGACACTTTCAGGAGTAGTTAAACCCATTTCAGTTGCAGAATCCACAAAAAGTTATGCACCTGAAGTGTTTGAACTACCTGAATTGGCCCTTTAAATCTCGGCCTGCTAGCTTTAAGTGGGGACGGGACTTCAGGGTCTCTGTTGTGCGTGCACATCATAACGTGCCTGGGTTAATCCAGAAAGCTGATACTTTAACCTCTCACCCACCCACAACCCACCCGTTCTTGGGGGTTAAAATTACTCCCATGAAGTTGGTGAAAGATTAGGAAACAGAACATACTAACAAGAGTCATTTTTCAGACTGGCGGGAGTTATTGAATAGTCTTGCAGGTTCAGTACTTGAACTTCTGTTGTTTCTTATTTACATAAACGATCTGGATCTGAAAAAAAAATGGAAGATTGGAGAGCAGTAAAAACTGAAGGGTTGACGTTGACTTTTGGGCGGCTGAGTGACAGAGCTGTTTGAAAAAAGCAACACCTTGGGCTAATTGTTTGTCAAATATTCAACTCAAAGCAATAGATACTATAAAATTTAGAATGTGACAAAGCCAAAAGACATAAATTCACATGGAAAACCACTGGTCGCCCATCCTGGCAGTAAAGAGGCAGCTGCCATTTTGAGGCCCCTGATCTCATTTACATTGAACCAGTGTGCTGCAGGGCACCAAACGAGCGACCTGTGCAGCTCACCCGATTAAGGCTGGCCATTATCAGGATGCCTTTGCAGGGGTTCTCCAGCACATCTGTCATAACTTTGGTAGAGAGTCCATGAAAGGGCAGAAATCCTTAAACTTGACTGAAGACTACCCAACAGTACTATTCAACAGGTCAATAGTGGAAATATAAATGCCACAAAGTATTGTCTGGTAACCTGTTGTACATTTACTATTGACCCCATACAAGCCCTCACAGAACTTTACAGCTTTTTCATTGCTTATCATATAAACCCATGTAACAGGGCACACATTCAAGCTGCAACTTACAATTGGAAATCTTGGCGCACTGACATCATTAAAGGATTTCACAAAATCAAATCATTGCAATACAACATAGCAAAATAGTGCATACCCTACTGTCACACAAAATAGGGTACACGTTGAGCACACTATGAGCTCTGGTACTTACAATGTTTCATTACTTCTCTGCCTGTACAACAAAATGGGACATAATGTAAGAGAACATGTAGGAGAGCTCAGAAATTATAAGCTCTTGATTACCCTGGAATCCTTGTGTAGAATTACAGAATTTACAGTACAGAATAATGCTAGTTCTTTCATTGTGCCTTTTTGATAGAGCCATTTAAATTTTCAACAGACCAACCAAACCATTGTGTATCCAAAGGTTATCTCAACAGTCACTCTGCCCCAGCTGCCCTAGTTCACAGAGGCACTCTGTCCCCTTTGAGCTCAATTCAGAGCAAAAATATACCCATGCAAGGATAGGGAGGTTTGATTATTAAATAGAATAAGTTAGTTGGAGCTATATAGTATTATATAATGTTGAGCTAGACTTGTTAGGTTAAAACACACTTCAGAAAGACACTCAGCTGTATCAAACAGCCTATTAGCACAGCAGGGGGAAGGAAGGAATTTCAATTTTCATTTCCATTTTCTTTGAACACTTTCCTTTATTAGTTCTAAAAATATTGGAGATGGGAAAAAAGCTGTTTGACTGGGCGGGGCAGTTGGTCATGAGATGAAACCTCCAGAAATACGTCCAAGCGGAGTTGGCAACCCTATATACGCTGCATGTAAAGGGCTATGTTTTATTATCTCATTGACTTGATTTTTTAAAGAGTATTAACTAGATGTTTTCAGCATCTCCTACTCCTCAAACTTGTATTAGAGGTAAAGAATGTATGATAATATCCTATAATATCTTCATACGATAGGGATAGATGACAATATCCCATCCAATTCTCCACTTTTTCAGAGTGACATTGAGCTTGATTTTCAAATCAAAGTGCGGGTGCGTTGAGGGTGGGGAGGCTGGGAAAATTGGGAAGATCCCAAGCGGTTAAGGAAGCTGGCTCCAATTCGCTGACTTCCACGTCTCACACAGACGCATCTGCGTGCGCGCGAGCTTCTGCAATGCGGAAGTCCTGCCGGTTGATATTTAAAGCACTTATTTAGGTGGTTGAGGTTGTTGAAACGTGCTGTGGGAAACATTCCATGCTGTAGGAGACATGTTTCAGCCAGCAGCCATTTGGACATTGAAAGGCCTGTTTGACAGATGGGGATAAAAGGTAAATTATTGCAGCAGGGCACTCAGTTCTCTCAGGCAATCTTTTGGCTGAGAGATCTTTGTGTTTAGACCGAAAATTCTTGGTTTACACTCAGAATTCTTCTGTTTACACATATTTACCAACTTTTCGGACCCCCTCAAACTGACACCATCAGGAAGGGGGGTACGATGGCTGCATTCACCACTACATCCGAGGACGAGCAACATCACCATCCTCACCAGGCACGGCGTGCACTTCCATCACTTGTAGCACAACACAATGCTGCACAATAGGCACCTGCACAAGAGCACAGAGGACAACAACAGAGGGACCGACGTGGTAGGAGGCACTACCCTCATCAGAGGGTCTACAGACTGAGGGTCAGCTTCCTGGACTTCTCTGAGGAGTAGTGCATATGGAGGCTGAGAGTGAGTCGCCAGGTGGTCGCAGACATCTGCAGCCTCCTTCATGCAGAGCTGCTCCCGGCTGGGCCGAGCGGCATCTCATTACCCGTCGCTGTCAAAGTTACCACGGCCCTCAACTTCTTTGCCTCCGGATCATTCCAGGGTGCCAGCGGGGACATCGCCGGGGTCTCTCAGTCGTCTGCCCACAAGTGCATAAAGCAGGTCACCGGCGGTTTGTTTCGCAGGGCCTCGCAATACGTCAACTTCCCCATGGATGACCTCAGCCAGATGGGGAGGGCAGTGGGATTCCACTCTGTGGCTGGCTTCCCACGTGTACAGGGTGCAATCAATTGCATTCATATAGCAATCCCAGCACCTCCACACAAGCCAGGACTGTTCATCAACAGAAAGGGGTATCATTCAATCAATACTCAGCTGGTTTGTGACCACCGCAAAAGATTCCTTCACGTGTGCGCCAGAGTCCCTGGCAGCTGCCACAGTTCCTGCACTCTGAGGGAGTCTGAATGGCTGTTGTCAGGGCCTAAATGGACTCATTTGTGAGCCGTGCTTGAAGTTCAAAGGAGACTAGCTTTCTCTCCATCGCAGACATTCCCTCACTTACCTGCGACACTATCTCAGCGATCCCCTCACGTCCCTGCGACACCATCTCAAAGATTCCCTCCCGTACCTGTGCCACAATTCCATTTATGCAGGAGTTAGGCTCCTCCATCCTCTGCGCTATTGTGGAGGGTGTGCGTGGCACCTGTTCCAGTATCTCGCAAATATGCTGTTCTCCATCGATCATTCTCCTTTTAAAGGATGGCCCCCGGGGTTCAGCATCTGTGTCCAGCTGAGCAGTACCTGGAGAGGAGTGTGCCCGTCGACGCGGACTCTCCACAGCAGCCCCTGCCATCAGTGTCTGCATGTGCTCACTTGTGTGTAGTGACTGACCAGGCTAACTAACTGACTACTAGGACCCACCAAGGTGTGAGTATCTGCGCTAGTGGATGACTCGCCTAGATGTGGTGGTGTGCCCTCTCTCGTCACTGTGGTCATTGAAGGGCATGTAAGAGAACAGAAGGCAATATTAAGCATCATCACAGATGCGTCATGTTGCGATGAACATACTGAGGTGTTCAACATGCCAATCATTGTTAACATCAATTCATGTTGTGTGTGATGAATGTTAAAGTTGTGTCACCAGATGTTTGTGGGGTGCCGGTCTCGGCATCCCCAACAGACAGGCACTTGAAGGTGTGGCTGATCTTCAACACCTCCTCCTCCGCCTCTGTGAGGAACACTATTTGTGGAGGCCCCCCCCCGGTCCTCACCCTCTCGCTTGAATTTTGTGCTCTCTTCTCCTAGAAGGGGAGAAAGTACAGATGTGTGAGTGAGTGACGGTGAAGTGGTCAGCTGATTAATGCATTGCTTTCGGTGAGGCTGACTGAGAAAGAGGGTGAGTATGAGACAGAGACATCTCATTGGGTGAGGATTGGAGTGAGTGGTAGTGGTGGGGTCACAAATGGGGAGGTGAGGAAGTGCTCAGGAAGTGCAGTTAAGTTGAGGATGAGCCTTAAATGGGTGTGAGGAGTGATATGATGGAGTAGTCTTGGCAGTGCAGAATGAGTTGGGGGGGAGAGGGTGATGTGCGACATGGAATGCAGGCGAATCAGTAAGTGTACTCACTTTAGCTGACTTAGTTAGGTCATTGAAACACTTCTTGCACTGAACCCAAGTGTGGGAGATGTTACTGCTGCTGGTGACCTCCTCTGCCAACTCGAGCCAGGCCTTCTTGGTGGCAGAGGCAGGGTGCTTCCTCCTATTGGCCAAGTAAATTAGTTCCCACCCCCTCCTCACCCTGGCCAGTACCAGCCGAAGTGAGGCATCATTAAACCTTGGAGCAGCCTTGCCCCTGTGCTGCTCCAATGTGTCGTTTTAGTCTTTGCTGCAGCAAAATCCTTTGAAGCAATGGCCTTTTAAATAGAGACCTCCAGCTGACAGCCTGTCATGCGGGTGCACAGTCTGCCTGCTGCGCAGCTTTCGGACGGCAAACCCGGAAACAAGGGGCACCAATTAACTCGCGATCGCATGGGGAACGGTAAGATTTTAGAATCTGGGTTCGCCGCACGCCCATTGACCCCCTCCCCGCTGCCATCCCGCCGCCATTTGAAAATTGAGCCCATTATCTTCTCCTCCAATTCTTTCAGTTCATAATGCCATTCTTCTCCCTCTCTCCCATCAATGAAACCTGGCAATGTCCTCCCTCTCCAACCCAGTGAAGCCCTGCAGCAGCGCCTGAAGCAGGACTTCCAAAACTGCTTCCTCAAATGAAGCAGTTCTGCCTTATTGTCATGCTGCAGCCATTTCTCCCATTCAGTAGCAGGACAACTTCAAGGACAACCAATGGCAAGAGCTGCTAACGGTGGATAACTAGTTCTTTGACTGCCCCCCCACCCCTCACCTGTGCGCTCCCTGCACATTGTATTGGGTTATTGCAATAAATTGGAAATGAACTGGCCTCGCATTATTGATGAGGTCATGTGTGGAGACTGCATCACTGGCCCCATAATCTATACAACTGGTAATCAACATCAATATAGTGCCAGATGAATGAAACATTAGAATCACCAAAGATTGGAAATTGTCAGTCTGGAGGGAAGATTTATTCTAGTTTCTGTTTGTAGCACAATTGTACAAGATTGGTGGCATTGTGGACAGTGAAGAAGGTTATCTAGGATTGCAACGGGATCTTGATAAATTGGGCCAGTGGGCCAATGAATGGCAGATGGAGTTTAATTTAGATAAATGTGAGGTGATGCATTTTGGTAGATCGAATCGGGCCAGGACCTACTCCGTTAATGGTAGGGCGTTGGGGAGAGTTATAGAACAAAGAGATCTAGGAGTACAGATTCATAGCTCCTTGAAAGTGGAGTCACAGGTGGATAGGGTGGTGAAGAAGGCATTCAGCATGCTTGGTTTCATTGGTCAGAACATTGAATGCAGGAGTTGGGATGTCTTGTTGAAGTTGTACAGGGCATTGGTGAGGCCACACTTGGAGTACTGTGTACAGTTCTGGTCACCCTATTATAGAAAGGATATTATTAAACTAGAAAGAGTGCAGAAAAGATTTACTAGGATGCTACCGGGACTTGATGGTTTGACTTACAGGGAGAGGTTAGACAGACTGGGACTTTATTCCCTGGAGAGTAGGAGGTTAAGGGGTGATCTTATAGAAGTCTATAAAATAATGAGGGGCATAGATAAGGTCGATAGTCAAAATCTTTTCCCAAAGGTAGGGGAGTCTATAACGAGGGGGCACAGATTTAAGGTGAGAGGGGAGAGATACAAAAGGATCCAGAGGGGCAATTTTTTCACTCAAAGGGTGGTGAGTGTCTGGAACGAGCTGCCAGAGGCAGTAGTAGAGGCGGGTACAATTTTGTCTTTTAAAAAGCATTTGGACAGTTACATGGGGAAGATGGGTATCGAGGGATATGGGCCAAGTGCAGGCAATTGGGACTAGCTTAGTGGTATAAACTGGGCGACATGGACATGTTGGGCCGAAGGGCCTGTTTCCATGTTGTAACTTCTATGATTCTATGATTCTATGAAACATAATTATAATGAACATTTTTATAATTTTTCTGCAAATAACAAAGATAAGAGATCTTTCCTTCTGATTCAGTCTGAGGTGCTCAGTAAATACATTGTGGGGACCTCTTGCTATATTTTGCAGTCATCCTTCTCATATCCTTTACCCATGCAGGTTCAGTTATGATTGGAGTGAGAGGTAGCTTGCATTCTGGTATCTCTCTGCTGCGTGCTATCACAGCAGTAAGTAATGTTCTTTTGTTCTTTATTGATGTTCTAAAGGCCAGTGCCTGTTTTGATAATGTGTTCACGTTGATTATGTCGTTGAGAAATCAATAAAGTTCTTTTTTTGAAAAAATTGTATTGCAGACAGCAGCCTGTCTGACGTTAGTCATAGGATGCGGACAAGTTGCTTCAGCTGTCATTTGATAAATAATGGAGATATTTTAAAGCTATTTAAAGAAAATGAAACTATTGGGTTGAAACTGGCAGTTTCCATTCTATAAGTAAATCATTCTCTCAATTTTAATCGTGAATTAACCTGTTGTCATGTATTTATTGTATACATGACATGACAAATTAAGTTAATGCAAGCTCGATTTTACCAATCTATTTTTACTTACTTCTATTTTTGAATTGATTTTTTCCTATTGAATGGATTTTATTGGGCCCCTGATGGGTCAGTGAGTTTATCAAGTGATTGCTTCAGCCAAACAGACTGGAAAATTCCAGATATGATCAATGCTGAATTGACTCATCACAGACAAGCATATGGGCTCTTAAACTGCCTTCAGCGCCCCTGATTTTAGAGGTGAGAAAATTGGCCAGAGTTCCCTCTCCCAGTGGCTGTCCAGCGACCCATACTAAAAGTGGACGTATTTGGATGCCTTCAGTGGAAAAGAAAATCAGCCGCGGTGCGAAATGTGATGCACTACACAGTCAAATAGCCACGCTGACACTCTGTGTCGAGACTCATGTGTGAATAATGACCTCTTGGATGAGGAACTAGAGCTGTTTTATGCCTGTGAATTGGTACTCCATGCAAGGAGCCATATCTTCTAGAGAAGAGAGGAAGTAGGAAAATCAGTGAAATAAATGAAATCTTATAAATATATACATAAAAGAAAAGATTTAATTTAATAGACTTTATTGAATCTGGAAGTAATGAAATATACAGCCAGTTAAATGGATAAAAGGAAAAAGAGCATTTCATAACTCATCAGGTCGATAAAGAGTGGCATTTTGAAAATAATCCATAAAGTCTTTGGAATTCAAGTGAATTTAGTCGTTAAAATATTCTAGCCTTCTAAAGTGTAAAGTGGAGAGACAGCTCCATGACTTGTGCTTACAACAAAATAACGTCAAAATCTTGCTATTTTATGATTTATATCACTGTTATATGAGGAGGGATTTTGACGACTTCCCGCTGGTCTGCTGTACCTCTGCCGTCTTCCCGACACTGGAATAATAGGTGGCTTGGGTGCACACCTGATTCGTGCAAGAGCCTCATGAATATATTTAAATCGGGGTCATATTACGTAGATAAGACCCCAAAGCCACTTTAATGGCCTACTGGTCAGAGCATTTACAGTGTAAGGCTCCACTCAGTAGAAAGTTAGCCAGGAAGTGGAGGCCCTCAAAGGTAGGAGAAAAAAATATTTTTATGGGCCAGGCCCCACAAAAATAATCCAGGTTGCTGGCGCCCTATGGACCCTATGATCACAAACCCTACCTCAGGAGTTACCTAGCTGCTGTCCTTAGAGGCGCCCGATAACGCATCGGCCTGAGTCTGGTGAACTGCATCAGGATTCCCATTTGGGGCAGGCAGATCGCCAGTTCTATTTCAATGAGGCCCAGCCCTCCAAATGGCCCAGGCCTCCCGCTGCACGTCCCGGCCGGTCGGCCCGTGCATCCGCCAACTGTCCGCCCAAATGTTTCATGGCATTGGCTATTCTGGGTTTCCATCCCCAGTGGGCAACAGTTTGGACCACAGCAGTAGCTTCTAGGCAATTTCTAGAAGAGGCAAGATTCCCGGTAAGCACCAACATAGCTAGCATTCACCAGACACATAGGGGCCAATTTTAAAAAGGAATTGTGGGTGCGTTTGGGACGGGGCGTCTGCGAAAATCGGGAAAATCCCGAGTGGGTACAGAAGCCGGCTCCAACCCGACTTCCTGGTCGCACACAGACTCACCTGTGCGCGCGCATTTCAAGAATCCGGGAGTCCCGGAAATTAAAGCTGACAGGACGATATTTAAATTAGTTATTAAGATCGTTGATCTTGTTGAAGTGCTTAATTTTGTGGAGATTGAGGCAGGGGAATGATTTTCATTCAGCCTCAGCGTGTTTCCCGTGCTATGGGAAACACTCCATGTTGTAGGATACGTGTTTCATCCGGCAACCATTTGGACATTTAAATCCTTGATTGACAGATGGGGATAAAAGGTGAGTTGCTGCAGCAGGGCACTCAGTTCTCTCAGATAAATTTTTGGCTGGGAGATCTTTGTGTTTAGATTGAAAATTCTTGGTTTACACTCAGAATTCTTCTGATTACACAAATTTATCAACTTTCCGGACCTCCTCAAACTGACACCATCAGGATGGAGGGGGCGCCATGGCTGCATTCACCAGTACATCCGAGGACGAGCAACATCACCATCCTCGTCAGGCGCGACGTGAACTTGGAGCTGCACAACACAGTGCTGCGCCACAGGCATCTGCACAAGAGCTGAGCGCGGAACAACAGAGGGACCGACGTCGCAGGAGGCACTACACTCGTCAGAGGGTCCACAGACTGAGGCTCAGCTTCCTGGACCTCTCCGAGGAGCAGTGTATACCGAGGCTGAGGGTGAGTCACCAGGTGGTCGCAGATATCTTCAGCCTCCTTCATGCCGAGCTGCTCCCGGCTGGGCCTGGCGGCATCTTATTACCCGCCGCTGTTAAAGTCATCACTGCCCTCGATCTCTTCGCCTCTGGATCATTCCAGGGTGCCACCAGGGACATCACCGGGGTCTCTCAGTCATCTGCACACAAGTGCATAAGGCAGGTCACCGACGGCTTGTTTCGCAGAGCCTCTCAGTACGTCAACTTCCCCATGGACAACCTCAGCCAGACGGAGAGGGCAGTGGGATTCCACGCTGTGGCTGGCTTCCCACAGGTGCAGGGTGCAATCGATTGCATATAGCAAAACAAGCGCCTCCATACGAGCCAGGACTGTTAATCAACAGAAAGGGGTATCACTCCATCAACGCTCAGCTCGTTTGTGACCACCGCAAGAGATTCATTCACGAGTGTGCCAGATTCCCTGGCAGCTGCCACGATTCTTTCATTCTGAGGGAATCCAACATCCCAGTCCTCTTCCACGCACCGAACACCCTTAAAGGCTGGCTCCTCGGGGACAAGGGATACCCCCTGCACACGTAGCTGATGACACCTCTGAGGAACCTCATCAGCGAGCAACAGTGTCGATACAATGATAGCCACATCGCCACCAAGTCTACAATTGAACATGCAATCGTTTTGGGGGAGCGCTTCAATACGCACCAGAGAGAGTGGGTCACATTATAGTAGTGTGTTGTGTCCTGCACAATATGGCACAACAGAGAGGGGTGCTGCTTGAGGAGGACCCATTCACATCTGCCATCCACATTGAGGAGGAGCAGCAGGAAGAGGAGGAGGAAGAGGAGGAGGAGGAGGAGGAGGAGGATGAACCCATGGGCAGAGCAGCACTCATACGTCAACGGTTCTCCTAACATCAGAAAGTGAGAAGAGTCCAGTCCTCATACCACCTGGAAAGACCAGTGCCAACATAAGCCCCCTCCCCCGCCCACCCTGCACAAAACAGTCCTGCAACTATACATACACCCACTGTAAAGTCACCCACTAGGTGGCATTGAGTGTCGCTGTTCATGGTGAAGCATGTGAAAGGGCATTTAATGTGAACATAACAAAAAACAAATATAAATGAAAAACATGACAGTGTCAGACACCCTTGTGCATACCCTTTGTGATCACAAATCCTCAGCCTTTCTCTTCCTATTATATCTACGTGGTGCATCCCCTGTGGCTGCAGCAGAGGTAGTGGCAGGTTGCTCATGTTCATTGTCGGACTGCTTAGATGCTTTCGGCCTACACCCTCTGGGTTTTGGAGCCTGTGAGGCTCTCTACGTAGACTGCTCCACCTGCACCTGTGCAGGGGCAGACTCGGCCACCCGAAGAGGAGGCAGCATTGCGAGGACAGGTTGAGAGGGGGGCAACGGGTGAGACGTGGGAGCTCTTTGAGTGGCGTCCCCATTTCCACGTCCCCTTTCACCATCATCCCTCTCCTGGGCCAGGTCCACATCACTCCTATCACCCTGCTGGACAACAGTTTGGAGGACATGTATGATGCCTTGGAAGACCAGTTGTAAAGTTTCCGTCTGCCTGTTTAAGGCGGCAGAACGTTCTTCACCCTGAGTCCAAACGGCCATTGTCAGGGCCTGAATGGACTCATTTGTGAGCCGTGCTTGAAGCTCAATGGAGGCTAACCTTCTCTCCATCGCAGACATTCCCGCACTTACCTGTGCCTCCATTCCACTAAAGCAGGAGTTGGACTCCTCCATCCTCTGCGCTATTGTGGAGAGTGTGTGTGGCACCTGTTCCAGTACCTCGCAAATGTGCTGCTGTCCCTCGATCATTCTCATTTTAAAGGATGACCTCTGGCGTTCGGCATCTGTGTCCAGCTGAGCAGAGCCTGGAGAGGAGTGCGCCTGAGAATCCCTACGTGGTCAGTTTTTAGTAAAATATTAAAATGCCTATGTGGCAAAGAAGCAGAATGCAAAATGGTTAGAAAGGGTTAATTAGTTAGTAACTGAGATTGATACAAGTGGCCTGGCCCTCCTGCTGGGCCATATGGTTGCTTAGTCAGCAGGCCTGCATTGTCTTATCAATGATAGGTCTTTGATGTGAGTCAAGGACTGGTCTGAATGTCTCCATGTTTATGGCAGATCAATATAGGGAACGAGCTTAGCCAAAGTTGAAAGACATTCCAGGTTGGGAGATAAGGAATAGAAGGAACAGGGAAGAACCTTCCAAGTTGGAAAGTGAGGAAGTAACCCCTTTGATGTCTAATAGCAACATGGTCAGCATATGGATTGTCTATGATTGGCCGGAAATAATGTAACCCCGCATGGCAGCCTGTGCCCGGCTTATGATTGGTGTTGACTTTTGTGTTAATGATGTTCCAACCTCTATGGATTTGTATAAAGGTATGAGTTTTTGTCTTTGTCTTTGTCTCTCCTTATTCTGTTAGAATCGTTCGGATTCTCTCAGGAATCTGAATTGAAGCTACAGACTAAGATCTGCTATTAAAGTTGTTTGAACTTTACGGTGTACTCGAATCAGTTCTTGCTGAACCAGACTGAGGGGAAAGAATCCGGTTCGTCATTTGGTGGCCCTTACGGGGATTTCAACGGTCGTTCACCGAGAGTTCGCGGAGTAAGAGGCGGTTTGTCTTGGACACAGAGGACGGGAAGGGCGCGCCCGGTGTGAGTAAACTTTTCTTTACTATATCGGCTTTCCTAAATCTGTTAAGTCTGACGACGAATCGTCCAATCGCTAACACTCGAGTGGCGTCTTTACGAGATTCAGGTCAGTCTGGCGAATACACAGAAATAGCAGAAAGAGGTCAATGGTTGAATATCACTGAGGGTCAGTACAGGGACTGAGGGAATAACTTGTAAGCGGTAGGTCAGTGATCGAACTAGAACTTCGGGTCAGTGATCGAACTAGAATCTTGAGTCAGTGATTAAAATTATCACTGAGAGTTAGAGTTCGAGTTTTTGGTGATTGGTTATAAACCAGAATCTTGAGTCAGTGATTAAAATTATCACTGAGAGTTAGAGTTCAAGTTTTTGGTGATTTGTTATAAACCAGAATCTTGAGTCAGTGATTAAAATTATCACTGAGAGTTAGAGTTCGAGTTTTTGGTGATTGGTTATAAACCAGAATCTTGAGTCAGTGATTAAAATTATCACTGAGAGTTAGAGTTCAAGTTTTGGTGATTTGTTATAAACCAGAATCTTGAGTCAGTGATTAAAATTATCACTGAGAGTTAGAGTTCGAGTTTTTGGTGATTGGTTATAAACCAGAATCTTGAGTCAGTGATTAAAATTATCACTGAGAGTTAGAGTTCAAGTTTTTGGTGATCTGTTATAAACCAGAATCTTGAGTCAGTGATTAAAATTATCACTGAGAGTTAGAGTTCGAGTTTTTGGTGATTTGTTATAAACCAGAATCTTGAGTCAGTGATTAAAATTATCACTGAGAGTTAGAGTTAGAGTTTTTGGTGATTTGTTATAAACCAGAATCTTGAGTCAGTGATTAAAATTATCACTGAGAGTTAGAGTTCAAGTTTTTGGTGATTTGTTATAAACCAGAATCTTGAGTCAGTGATTAAAATTATCACTGAGAGTTAGAGTTCGAGTTTTTGGTGATTGGTTATAAACCAGAATCTTGAGTCAGTGATTAAAATTATCACTGAGAGTTAGAGTTCGAGTTTTTGGTGATTGGTTATAAACCAGAATCTTGAGTCAGTGATTAAAATTATCACTGAGAGTTAGAGTTCGAGTTTTTGGTGATTTGTTATAAACTAGAATCTTGAGTCAGTGATTAAAATTATCACTGAGAGTTAGAGTTCGAGTTTTTGGTGATTTGTTATAAACCAGAATCTTGAGTCAGTGATTAAAATTATCACTGAGAGTTAGAGTTCGAGTTTTTGGTGATTGGTTATAAACCAGAATCTTGAGTCAGTGATTAAAATTATCACTGAGAGTTAGAGTTCAAGTTTTTGGTGATTTGTTATAAACCAGAATCTTGAGTCAGTGATTAAAATTATCACTGAGAGTTAGAGTTCGAGTTTTTGGTGATTGGTTATAAACCAGAATCTTGAGTCAGTGATTAAAATTATCACTGAGAGTTAGAGTTCGAGTTCCTGGTGAGTGGGTATAAACAGGAACTGATTGCTTGTGCTGATCGACTAAGGGAGGAAGTGCCTGTCTCAACGCGCAGCCTTCGACCAGTTGTTAAGAGGGGAGATCCCCCACGCGAAGGTCAGGACCCTGAAGTGGGCGTAGAGACCAAAGGCACTTGGGATTGTGAGGCACAAGGAGTCAGGTCCATCTTTGAATTCTGTTCAAATACGGTTGTATTAATTAGTTGACTAAGAGTAAAGGAAAACGGGACATAGAATGGGTAGTTGTCTGGATACCTCTGCAGAACCAGGGAGTGCCTTACAGACTTTGTGTGAAAAATATCCGGACAAGGCAAAACAATTTAGACAATTGTCAGGCGGGTTGAATAAAAAACTGGGGAATGGTCAATGGCCATTGGGAGGAGTTAAAGACCTAGATACTGCCATAAAAGCACAGGAATTAATTTGGAAAAATAACGGAAATAAAGTAGCCAAAGATTTAATTGCTTTATGGAGACAGTACTGTCAAGAACTGAAAGAAGCTTCGTTATTAGCAAGTTGGCAGGATAATGCGTTGAAGTTAGGGATAGGACTCACTGAAGGAGGGGTGGTCAAGTCCGTAGAGGTCCTAAAAGGAGAATGTGCTCATGAAAAGTGCTCTAAAAAGAGGTCTGAAAAGACTTCGGGCGAGCCCAAACTGGTTGAGAAAAGTGGATTATGTAATCCAATGATTGGCCTTGCCTTGGCTGGGGGAGACGATGATGAATTGGATGAGTGGAATTGTAGGTCCCGTGTAGCTCCCCAGGGTCCTAGTGCCCCTCCTGAGTACAGTAATATCTATTCTTCAGGGCCTATGGTACAGACTGTTCAGACCCCTGTGATAATGCCTCAAACTGTCTCCCCGGTTGCTTCCCGTACTAGAAGTAAAACTAGGGAATTATTGGCTCCAACATTTAAATTCTCAGTCAGCCCACTTAGTTTAAGTCAGCAGAGAGATCAGAGATTGGACAGTCAGGGACTTAGAGACGCAGAAACTGAAGAGTCAGGAGACGACTTGCCATCACTAAACTTAGAACGTACTACTGAGACACTAGCTAGGGATGAGCCGACCCCTCGTCAGTTACCAATGAGGCCGATGCCTAATCCTACTTTTGACCCAAACCCAGACAATGTTGGAGTAGCCGGCAACTCCCGAACGATAGATGTGTACTGTCCATGGAAACCTAACGAGATAATGGCCATTCTAACCGGGGTGCCGGATAGGAGAAAGTCACCGACCGCATTTATAGAATTCCTTAAGACTACCGTTTCTGTCTATAATGCAGAATCAAGGGACTTATGGTCGCTAATACAGCAAGTTTTAACCCATGCTGAACATACCAAATTCCTGGACCAATTGAATGTCCGGACTCATGTCGCATTGGTAGCACAGATACCAAACAATGATGTTGAGCGCCAGGAGCGTCTTTTGGGTGCCCTTAGTGCTACTCTACAAAAACCAATTGACATAACTAAGATCTTAGACACCAGGCCTAAAAAGGGAGAAGGAGCAGATGAATATTTGGAAAGATTCTCGGAAGTATACCGGAATCAATCAGGGGACACAGCGTACCGTGAGGGAAGAGACTCACCACAGTACTGCGCTATGCTACTGAACTGCCTACCGATTCCGGTTTCTCAAGCAATTAGGACTAATAATATGGACTGGTCAGAGAATACTTCCAGCCAGATGAATAGGGCAGTAAAATACTACTGGATAGATAATAAGCACCAGGAAGGTCAGGCCCAAGTTCAAGTTAAAACTGAGTATGTGGTGAAAAAGGAAGGGCCGAAACGCACCTCAGACAGAACAGGATATCAGATGGAGCCTCAGTATTGTGTTCCAGGATGGGTTAACGGAGAAGGGTATGGGTACGATACACACCCTAACGGACCAACCGCCCCTAACTATGGCCCACCCTACGTTCCTCCGAGACGTAATTTTGAAGGGAAAAGAGGAGGAGGGAGACAAACAGGGTCAGATGCCTGTTTCAATTGTGGTCAGCTAGGCCACTGGAGCAAGGAATGTCCCTCCCGTAGACAGGGAAGAGGGGGCCATATGCAAGGGCAGCGAAGAGGAGGTTGGCAAGGGAATCGAGGACGAGGAAGATATACGGACTTTTCCCAAAACAATCCGTTCCCCCAGTATTGACTAGCTAACCTTGTGGTAAACGGGATCCAGTCAGAGCAGGAGCCCGTTTTGTCACTGATGATTAAAGGAAACCCACATACATTCTTGGTAGACACCGGAGCAACCATGTCATCTGTCCGATCGGAGCTCAATCTCCCTGAGTCCGGGGAAAAACAGAGTCTGTCTGGTTTTCAGGGACAAGTGAGCCAATACCCGATATCTGAACCAGTGGAAGTACAATTTGGAAATGAGTCAGTGAAACACCAATTTGTAATTACAAGTGGACTAGACTGTAACCTCATGGCTAGAGACTTGCTATGTGCATTCCGCCTGAGCATTGAATGCGGGGACGAAGGACTGATTGTGAAACCATGGGCTCCCAAAATGCAGTGTTATGTTTCCATCACCCCACAATGGTGGTCTCTAGACTTCGAAGATGAGGGTTCCCTTCATGTAACCTTGGCCTACGATATGAGTGGGAGAAATAAGGAATTGGAGGACTTTTACCGAAGCTATATAGGAACGGAATGGGAGGTTATTCGCCGGGCTATGGTTACAGGACCAGAAGGGAGAGCAGAGTATGTTGAGATCCCCTCAGAGTTGTGGAAGGAAGCACCTGTTACAGGTTACATCCCTCGGGGTGCTGCAAAAACAATAGGATGGGACCCAGGACCCTTTGAAATAAAGGGAGCCCCACATATCACCTGGGAGGTGAATTACCCGTACCATGCGAAAGATTTAGGACCCATGATAAAACAGACAGTCGAACAAGCTGATTCAAATAATCGACAGAAACAGACCCTGTCATGCGGTCGGACTATTCTGTTTTACCAGACACCAAGGGTTAACAGGGCACAATTGCGCCACCATGTGGGCAATGAAAAACCAGAATATGTTAATCCGCAAGTGTGGGCGGAGGATCCCACACAGGTGGGATGCGTTAAAATGATTCCTATTCATATTGCCCTGCAGGAAAATGTTGTATTACCCTCTATTCGACAATATCCACTAAAGCAACAGGCGATACCAAGCATTGACAAATTGATCGCTGGGTTGTTAAAACAAGGGATTTTGATTAAATGTCAGTCCCCGTGTAACACGCCGATACTGGCAGTTCCAAAGCCAGGCAAGCCAGACCAGTACAGATTAGTACAGGATTTGCGATCAATCAATGCCATTGTACAGCCACTCCACGCGCTAGTGCCCAATCCAGCTCATATTCTGGCTCAAGTTCCTGCAACAGCCAAAGTCTTTGCAGTAGTCGATCTCCAACACGCCTTTTTCGCCTTACCGCTAGACCCATCAAGTCAGTACCTTTTTGCCTTCACTTACAAGGGACAGCAATATACTTGGACCCGACTGCCACAAGGCTTCGTTAACTCCCCAACATTATTTTCTAGATGCTTACAGGAACAATTACAGACCTTGACTTTGAAACAAGGGTCTGAACTAGTCCAGTATGTGGATGATCTGTTGATAGCCAGCCCTGATGAGCAGAGTAACCGAAAAGACACTGCCCAATTGCTAAATCACTTATCCTCGCTAGGGTACATAGTATCCCAGTCGAAAGTACTGGTGGGCCAACAGAGGGTTAAGTTTCTTGGAGTTATGCTCTCAGCAACTGAGCGGAGCCTAGAAAGAAGCAGGATTGAACCAATCTGTCAATTCCCTGTACCTCGCACTGCAAAGGAGGTCCGGCAGTGGATGGGAATGGTAAACTATTGCAGACAGTGGATCCCTAACATTGCTTTGGACACTAAATTATTAACACCATACACCAGCATAGAGGGTGAATTTCAACTAGATTCTGATGCCTTGGGAGCATTTGAGAGATTAAAGGAAGCTTTGTCACAAGCACCCGCATTGGGGAGACCCTTGTATGACAGACCCTTTCAGTTGTACTGTACTATCCTCGCTGATTGCTCGACTGCTGTTTTGACTCAAAAACATGGCGACAAGCATAGACCGGTGGCGTACTACTCTTCAAAGTTAGATCCAGTAGCACTAGGACATCCAGTTTGTACTCAGATTTTAACGGCCATTTACAATAGCCTACAGTCGGCGGCTAATCTGACTTTACAACAGGACATTACTGTATACAGTTCACACTCGGTAACTGCATTATTAGGACAGCTGCAGACTCAACATCTTACCATGGCTCGACAGAATAAGTATGAGATATATCTGCTTAATAATCCTAGACTGCGATTTAAACATTGTACTACTATCAACCCAGCATGTTTTCTCACAGAACCACCCATGGAACAGACTGATCCAGGACATGATTGTTTATCTTTAATTAAGGAAGACACTTCTGTCAGAGATGATCTATCTGATGTCCCAATAAAAGATCCGGACATAACTATGTACGTGGATGGGAGTGCCTCTATTGGTTCCTTTGGAGAGAAACTTTCTGGATATGCAATAGTGGACCAGGACGGTAAAACTGTCGAATCTGCTGCTTTTGAGTTTCCATATTCTGCCCAGCAAGCGGAGCTGTTTGCATTGATAAGAGCTTGTGTCCTCGGGAAAGACCAAAGGGTTAATGTCTATACAGATTCGAGATATGCTTTCGGGGTAGTTCACGACTTTGGACAGTTATGGAAAAACAGAGGGTTTCTGACTTCTGTAGGTACGCAGATTTCCCATCAGAAGTTAGTTTCAGATTTGTTACAAGCCCTTATGCTACCAAGACAGATCTCGGTTATAAAGTGCCCCGCCCACACGACAGGACAGACCCCAGTAGATATAGGGAATAGATATGCTGATCAGGAAGCTAAGGAAGTGTCCCAGACACAGAGGGTGGTTGTCCCTAGAATGATGAGTCAGACTAAAAGCTCAAAACAGAGCAAGTCTCCCTCTGAAAAGCCAATGCCAACCATCCAAGACGTCATTAAATTACAGGAGGACGCTCCTGACTGTGATAAACAATTGTGGAAACAACTTGGTTGTACTTATGACTGTGTATCTAAATTATGGGTTACCCCTGTGGGGCAGACCTGTATGTCAGATAAATTAGCAGTATGGGTTATTGAATGTGTACACTTTGCAACTCATTGTGGTGCCAAAGCTGTTAGTGATACGCTGCTGGCCACTTGGTGGCATCCTAGGTTGCAAGCCCTAGCTCAGAGCATCAGCAGTCGCTGTCTCATTTGTCAACAATACAACCCTGGGAAGGGAGTGCCTTGCGAATGGGGAAAGACCCCTTTGCCGGAAGGTCCCTTTGAGACCCTCCAGATGGACTACATTGAGTTGGAAAGATGTCAGGGTTATAAATATGTCCTAGTTATTGTTGATGTATTTAGTAAATGGATAGAGGCCTATCCGACAACAGATAACAAAGCCTCCACTGTTGTAAAAGTTCTGATGAAAGAGATCATCCCGAGATACGGAATCCCAAATCAATTGAGTTCAGATAACGGCCCTCATTTTGTGGGTCAGGTGAACAAGGAATTCTGCACCCAAATGGGCATTAAACAACAGTTACACTGTGCCTACAGGCCACAGGCCGCTGGGTTGGTCGAACGAGCTAATCAGACTTTGAAAAATAAACTGGCTAAACTGCAGGCAGAGACTGGTACTACTTGGCTTAAACTTCTTCCTATAGCCTTATTTCAGATACGTACTACTCCGGCTGGGGTAGCACGGTTAAGTCCTGCTGAAATTATATACGGGAGACCCCTCAAGACCCCGTGGAATCAAAACGTTCCGAAAACTGTCCACTTTCACCACATGACGACAGAAATGACTAACTATATTTTGTCATTAACTAAGGCATTGAGAAGCCTCCACTCTCGGGTACGAGCTGCCTACGTCGAACTTCCTCCTATAACCAGTCCATCTAACATCGAACCCGGAATGTACGTGTTAATCAGGAATTGGACAAGGAAAGGACTGGAACCTCGTTGGGAGGGGCCCTATCAGGTTCTACTCACCACCCCTACCGCTGTGAAGGTGGAGGGGAAGAGTGCTTGGGTTCACCTCCACCACTGTAAAACTATCAGTCCCACGTCTCAAACTTAAAATGCTAACTTTTCTTTTCTTCTAAGAAATCTTCCCTATATAGGTATCGTGACCAGTTATGAAAGTCTTCCCTTGGATCTTCTGCCTTGAACTCTTGCTGACCCTGGGAGTAACCAAAGAGAGGACATGTCGACGGGACCAGCCTAAGCGCATACACCACTTATGCAAAGGAGACGTACTTCGATGCAACGATAATGACCCAGACGGATTCGGAAGGTGGAACATCACCCGGGTAGATGGATGTGCCGGGCTCCTGAGGCAGCCCCACCGCTCGATAGAGTTTGGAATATCGCATGGAGGAATACCTTGTTATTGGACTGAGTGCAAATATGATTATGTTTGTAAACGTGAAGGGGAAAAGACCTCTGAGTTGTGTGAACAAGAGAGAGATACACAGAGGTACGATCGGTACCTGAGATTTAACCAAGGGAGAAAGCGTAATGGGTTAGCCCCCATAGAGATTTTTAACTATCCAAGATTAGGGGGTTCTCTGCTACAGAGACGAAAGAGAGATCTCCAACTCCAAAAGCGCGAACTGCACGTTAACACCTTCCTGTACATGAGTTATGTGTATGCCAAACGGCAGGGTATCTCCAGCTGTTGGGTGTGTTCTCACATTCCTATCCATTCCAAGGGAGGTATCCCTTTAAAGCCGATTCCCTTTATGTCCCATGAATCTGCGGAATGGGTCATTAGACGAAACAATTCGGGAAATGCGATAGGAACCCCGGAAACAATAGAATGGGCATCAGCGGGGTATAGTCTTAATGAGTTTAGAGGATGGTACCAGCCTAATTACAATCAAGCCCATAAGCCCCCGTTCTTGCTCTTGACCAATACGTCTAGACCAAACGGGACGGTATGTTGGAATAAGAATGCCCCAAATAATGGCCCTTTTATGGGACATAGTGATTGCAGCACCACCCACTATTGGCTACCGCCCATAGTCAACCTGACTACCCAGGGCATGTTCCAGGGCCAATGGGCCCCAACGCTTAATAAAACCAGTGGGTTGCTGTGGAATCACCTTGACTCTCAGCCTCTTATATATATGGCTAAAAAGGGAAATTTAACTGCATATAATGGTACGTATTTCATATGCGGCCATAAGGCATACCCATGGTTGCCTCAGAACTGGATCGGGTCCTGTTATTTAGGATATGTAGTACCCCATGTTCATCACTTGCCTTCCCTAGCGGATCATTACCAATATAGGTCTAAAAGGGAAATTACAGAAACGGAGCGATATTTCGCTATTTTGTTCCCTGGGTATGGGGTAGCCAGGACAATTAAGGAAATTCAGCAGATGGCTTCGGTATTAGAAGAAGTAGCTAATGACACCGCAGTGGCACTGAAGGATACAAATGCAGAAATGATAGCCATTCGGACAATGGCCTTGCAGAATCGCATGGCTTTAGACTACCTGTTAGCCGCAAAAGGGGGAACCTGTGCACTGATTGGATCAGAATGCTGCACCTACATACCAGATAACTCAGAAAATATAACTAATCTGGTTGAGCATATACAGAAAGCCGTAACAAAATTACACCAGACCCTGGGAGAAGGTTGGTTAGAATGGCTCCTCAGTGGCTCATGGGGATCGTACTTGATGCATGGATTAGTTATTCTAATTGTAGCAATACTTACTTTTGGCCTGATCGTTGCTTGCGTTAAAATCTGCTGTAAGGCGGCAATGGAACAGATTCGTGTATGAGACTCTGCTTAGGCAGAACTGATGAGTAAACAAGGGTTGGTTATCATTAAATGATAAAAGGGGGGAATGAGAATCCCTACGTGGTCAGTTTTTAGTAAAATATTAAAATGCCTATGTGGCAAAGAAGCAGAATGCAAAATGGTTAGAAAGGGTTAATTAGTTAGTAACTGAGATTGATACAAGTGGCCTGGCCCTCCTGCTGGGCCATATGGTTGCTTAGTCAGCAGGCCTGCATTGTCTTATCAATGATAGGTCTTTGATGTGAGTCAAGGACTGGTCTGAATGTCTCCATGTTTATGGCAGATCAATATAGGGAACGAGCTTAGCCAAAGTTGAAAGACATTCCAGGTTGGGAGATAAGGAATAGAAGGAACAGGGAAGAACCTTCCAAGTTGGAAAGTGAGGAAGTAACCCCTTTGATGTCTAATAGCAACATGGTCAGCATATGGATTGTCTATGATTGGCCGGAAATAATGTAACCCCGCATGGCAGCCTGTGCCCGGCTTATGATTGGTGTTGACTTTTGTGTTAATGATGTTCCAACCTCTATGGATTTGTATAAAGGTATGAGTTTTTGTCTTTGTCTTTGTCTCTCCTTATTCTGTTAGAATCGTTCGGATTCTCTCAGGAATCTGAATTGAAGCTACAGACTAAGATCTGCTATTAAAGTTGTTTGAACTTTACGGTGTACTCGAATCAGTTCTTGCTGAACCAGACTGAGGGGAAAGAATCCGGTTCGTCACGCCCACTGAGGCGGACTCTCCAGAGCTGCCCCTGCCACCAGTGTCTGCTCATGCTCACTTGTGTGGTGACTCACCAGCTGCCAAGCCAACTGACTGACTACTAGGATCCACCGAGGTGTGAGTATCTGCGCTGGTGGATGGCTCGCTCAGATGTGACGGTGCAACCTCAGAGGCCGGGAGGTCCTCTGAGGAATCACCATCTCCAGCCACTGCAGTCACTGAAGGCCCTGTAAGAGAACAGAAGGCAATATTAAGCATCATCACAGATGTGTCATGTTGCGATGAGCATACTGAGGTGTTCAACATGCCAAACATTGTTAAGATCAATTCATGTTGTGTGTGATGAATGTTAAAGTTGTGTCACCAAATGTCTGTGGGGTGCCAGTCTCAGCGTCCCCGACGGACACCCACTCGATTGTGCGGCTGATCTCCAGGGCTTCCTGCTCCTCGTCTGTGAAGACCACTATTTGTTGTGGCCCCCCCTCAAGTCCTCGCCCTCCCACGTGCATTCTCGCTCTCTTCTCCTAGAAGGGGAGAAAATACAGACGTATGAGTGAGTGAGGGTGAAGTGGTCAGTCGATGAATGCATTGCTTTGGGTGAGGCTGGCTGTGAAAGAGTTGCATCAGAGGGCGAGTATGAGACAGAGACATCACATTGGATCAGGATTGGAGTGAGTGGTAGTGGTGGGGTCACAAATGGGGAGGTGAGGAAGTGCTCAGGAAGTGAAGGTAATTTGAGGATGAGCCTTAACTGGGTGTGAGGAGTGATGTGATGGATTAGTCTCGGCAGTGCAGAATGAGTTGGGGGGGAGGGGTGATGTGCAACACGGAATGCAGGAGAATCAGTAAGTGTACTTGCTTTTGCTGACCTAGTTAGGTCATTGAACTGCTTCCTGCACTGGACCTAGGTGCGGGAGATGTTGCTGCTTTTTGTGACCTCCTCTGCCACCTCGAGCCAGGCATTCTTGGTGGCAGAGGCAGGGCACTTCCTTCTGTCAGCTTGGTAAAACCACTTCCCTCCTCCTCCTCACTCCGGCCAGCAGCAGCCGAAGTGAGGCATCACTAAATCTTGGAGCAGTCTTGCCCCTCTGCTGCTCCGTTGTGTTTTTTGGTCTTTGTTCCAGCAAAAGCCTTTGAAGCAATGGCCCTTTAAATAGAGCCACTCCAGCTGACAGCCTGTCATGTGGGTGCGTAGTCCATCTGCTGCGCAGCTTTCGGACGGCAAACCCGAAGCCACGTTAAGGGCCACCAGTTGAGCTGCGATCGCGTGGGGAAAGGTAAGTTTTTATTTCTCGTGTTTGCCGCGCGCCCATCGACAACGCCCCCACCCCCCGCCATCCCACCACCCTTTCAAAATCAAACCCATAATGACAGAGATGTCAATTCAATATGTGAGAATACATTGCTCATGGAATACTGATCAATTTATCCATTCTATGGAAGTCAACGGAAATAAAAATTGGGAGAGATGTAGAGGGCTTAATTTTAACGGGGAGTCGGGAAGTGAGCAGGCTGGAGGGGGGGGGTCGGGGGTATTTCCTGATGGGAAACCTGGAAGGACCCGGACGTCCTTACAATTTTGACGTAAGGACGTCTTTCAATTTTTTTCAGTAGGTTTCCCAGGCTGGCTGTCAGACGGACGGGAAAGCAGCCAGGGAGCAGATGCCAGCCGGTAAGTCTTAGATCGGCGGTGGGGGGGGGCGCCAGGTCAGTCATTGGTTGGGGGGGGGTCAGTCAAGGGGAGGGGGCTCATCGTGGGGAGTCATCGGGGCTGGTCGTCATTGGGGGGGTCATCGGGAGGGTTGGTCATCAGGGGCTCAGTCATGGGGGGGTTGGACGTCGGGGGGGTTTGCAGCTCGTGGGTGGGGGGTCAGAGATCGTGGGGGGGTTGGAGATCGCGGGGGTTGGGGTGGGTGGGGGGGGGGGGTCGGTCGATTGCGTGTGTGGGATCGCAGCAGATAAGCTTGTTGGACCTGGAGGAAACACTCCTACTGCTCCTGGCCCACAAGCAGTGCAATAAAGGCACTTACTTGCTGATCCGGGCCTTCTCCCCTCCTCTAAGTGGCGTGAAGCAGAAGGCCCGGGAATCCCGGCCCCCAAGAGTTAAAAATAAAAAACCTATTAAAATGGAAGCTCGCAGCCTCCTTAAAAGATTTTACTGACCGATCCGCCTCCTGAGAGCGGGTTGGTCGCCCCCCGCCCCTTCCTCCCGCCTCCGTTAAAACCGGAAGTGGGCAGGTTGGAGGCGGGTTGGGGTCGGGTTTTACTTTTTTTATAATATTTACCTTCCCACCTGCCCCCAACCCACCCATTCTTGGGGGTTAAAATTTACCCCATAATGTTTTACATTATCACCCAAAGTCAAAATTACCCCCATTGTGTGAAAACAGTGCTTTCTGTCAAAAGTATTATCCATCCATTCGAGGAAATATTACTGTTGCAAAGCAATATGTTATGGCAGTGCACTTCAAACAAAGAAAAGAAATCAATCAAATTCAAACATATGCTGGGTGGCAAGTGCTCCGAGGTTTGGAATAATATATAATTTATGGTGGTTCCTTTCAGTTTAATTCCAACAGCCCATTATATTACAACAGCTCTGGTAAATTGGTGTTTTTTAATGACCCAGTGGAAACACAGCGGCCAACAAGTGTCCACTAATTAAGGCCAAGGCCTTTGATGTTCTGATTTTTGATCTTTTCCACATTATTCTTCAAAATTATAAGTAATGCTAATTTTGGTGAAACATGAGTTGTGGCAGATTCATCAGACATTCCCTTTCTTCATATCAGAAGTAATACAACTCTGTTGACAGCGGAGAAGCAACATGAACTTTTTGTGCAAAAATTGTACTAGTTAAAATTTGAAAAAAATACTCAGCTGAATGAAGAGGTTTCTTTTTTGAGATGCTGCTCATTCTGAGAAGATTACCTCGAATCAAGGTTATTCTTTGATTGAGATTTCTAAACTTAAAGCTCCTATTTCCAGGGGGATTTCCAGCTGATTTTGGGCAGATCTGGTGCGGACAAGGGTGGGAAATCGGCTGGGGAGTCATTCTACCAGGTCTGCGCCAATTGTCATCCCTTCTGGAATTTTCTGCCAGCTGGGAGTTCGTGCCTGGCCTTGTAAGGGGAAGAACCTCTGCCTACTCCTTACAAGGCCAGTGATGCAAAGTGGGCGAAGCTGAAGGTGGGGACTCCCTACTTTGGAAGTTCTTACTTCCCTAGTTACAGTGGGGTATTAACGTATGCTTAATAAGGTGAGATGTAGTAGTCTAAATGTACTATTAAAGGAAGATATAGTTGAGATACTGCATGGGCTAAAAATTGATAAAGAAAAGGTACTAGAAAGTCTAGCTATACTTAAAGTAGATAAGTCATCTGGTCCGGATGGGATGCATTCTAGGTTGCTGAGGGAAGTAAGGGTGGAAATTGCGGAGGTACTGGCCATAATCTTCCAAACATCCTTAGATACGGGGGGGGTGGTGCCAGAGGACTGGAGAATTGCAAATGTTACACCCTTGTTCAAAAAAGGGTATAAGGATAAACCCAGTAACTACAGGCCAGTCAGTTTAACCTGAGTAGTGGGGAAACTTTTAGAAATGATAATCCGGGACAGAATTAACAGTCACTTGGACAAGTATGGATTGATTAGGGAAAGCCAGCACGGATTTCTTAAAGGCAAATCCCATTTAACTAACCTGAAAGAGTTTTTTTGATGAGGTAACAGAGAGGGTCGATGAGGGCAATGTAGTTGATGTGATGTATATGGACTTCCAAAAGACGTTTAATAAAAGTGCCGCATGGTAGGCTTGTCATTAAGATTTTGAACCATGGAATAAAGGGGGCAATAGCAACGTGGATGCAGAATTGGCTAAGTAACAGGAAACAGAGTAGTGGTGAACGGTTGTTTTTCGGACTGGAGGGAGATGTACAGTGGTGTTTACCAGGGGTCGTTGCTGGGACCACTGCTTTTCTTGATATATATTAATGACTTGGACTTGGGTGTACAGGGCACAATTTCAAAATTTGCAGATGACACAAAACTTGGAATGGTAGTGAACTGTGAAGAGGATAGAGAAGTAAAGGGAATTAGGGGTTACGGGGAGCGGGCAGGAAATTGGACATGAATTTAAATTTGAGGTTAGGATCAGATCAGCCATGATCTTATTGAATGGCGGAGCAGGCTCGAGGGGCCGATTGGCCTACTCCTGCTCCTATTTCTTATGTTCTTATGTTCTTATGTTAGATAGACTTCAAGAGGATATAGACAAGCTGGTGGCATGGGCAGACATGTAGCAGATTAAATTTAACGCAGAAAAATGCGAGGTGGTGCATTTCGGTAGGAAGAATGAGGAGAGGCAATATAAACTAAAGAGCACAATTCTAAAAGGGGTAAAGGAACAGAGAGATCTGGGGGTATATGTACACAAATCGTTGAAGGTGGCAGGGCAGATTGAGAAAGCGGTTAAAAAAGCATATGGGATCCTGGTCTTTATAAACAGAGGCATAGAGTACAAAAGTAAGGAAGTCATGATGAACCTGTATAAAACAATAGTTCGGCCACAGCTGCCGTATTGTGTCCCGATCTGGGCACCGCACTTTAGGAAAGATGTGAAGGCCTTAGAGAGGGTGCAGAAGAGATTTACTGGAATGATTCCAGGTCTTTAGTTATGTGATTAGACTGGAGAAGCTGGGATTGTTCTCCTTGGAACAGAGATGGTTGCGAGGAGATTTTATAGATGTATTCAAAATCATGAAGGGTCTAGACAGAGTAGATAGAGAGAAACTGTTCCATTGGTGGAAGGGTCAACAACCAGAGGGCATAGATTTAAGGTGATTGGCAAAAGAACCAAAGGTGACATGAGGAAAAACATTTTTACACAGCGAGTGGTTAGGATCTGGAATGCACTGCCCGAAGGGGTGGTAAAGGCAGATTCAATTATGGCCTTCAAAAGGGAACTGGATAAGTACTTGAAAAGAAAACATTTGCAGGGCTACAGGGATAGGACAGGGGAGTGGGACTTGCTGGATTGCTCTTGCATAGAGCCGGTACGGAGTTGATGGGCTGAATGGCCTCCTTCCATGCTGTAACCTTTCTATGATTCTAGTCTCCAGAGTGGCATTAGTGGGTTCCACCAAGGGGTCAGACAAGGGATTTGGCATCGACCTCTGAAGATAAGTACATTTTTTAACATTTTAAACAGTGGTAGTGCCAGTCCCCTTGGTAAGATGCGCCTGTACTGGTGTCAACACCCACCAGCCTCTAAAGCAAATGAGATGCCCTCACACTGACTCAGCATACTCTGGTAAAGTCAGAGCTGGAGGGCCCCTCTGTGTGCACTCCTGGCGTAACTCCCAGGATCGTGGCCATAAACTTTTCTGGACCTTTGTGGCACCTTGGTATTGACCCCTTGCACACTGTTTCTAGAAATACAAAGTATCAATCAAAAATTCAATGCAGACCATAAGGTACATTTTTGTCACAATACTCAGATGGCTATATGAATTACATTGAAGAGGTGCTGATGAAATGCTGCACCATCTCAAGTTGCTCCCTCTTTAGCTTGGGAAAAGTTACATTCATGTTGCCCCTGGTAAACAAAGGCGCAATGCTTGTTGCATCGAAAAGCTGAAATGCTCATCCCTAGTTTTTGTATACATTAGCAGTCAGTGTTGAGGTGTAATATCTCTGTAACATGTATCTCATAATATTATTGTAATACAATCCACAGATATCATAAAATATGTTTTAATATCCAAAAAGAAAATATTTTTTCCTAATTTTGCTGATCATAGCCAGGGCGGTGATCTGGGCTTTGGGGTCCCTTGGTTATGGAGGAGTAAATCACTCAGGGTTCCCACTCCCAATTGCTATTTGGCAACTTCTGCTGGAACTGCACTCGAGTGGATGTCATGTGAGGACAGGTTCAGACTTGGCTCTGGTGACCCCATGGTCAAATGGCCTGCTCATGCTTACTGTGGAGGTCCATGCACGAATAATGGCAACTTCGACAATGTATCAAAGGGTGACTGCTGCTTGTGGAGTGATAATCCAGCAAGCAATCAACACCATTTGGAGAGGAGAGCAGGGTATAAAATTGGGGTGGAGAAAGAAAAGGTTACAGTGATAGGTGGTACATTGAGAACCTACATATTTGGTAATTATTCAAATTTCTAATCTCAGGTTATGAAACACTTTCAGTAAATAAAATGCTCACACAATGTACAGCAGCAGAGCATATAATCTGGAATTTCCATGGACAAATTACTTCACACCTGGATGTACATTTATTTTGAAACTGCCTGGATATTGCACCTAAGGGTATGTGCAGTGCTTTCATCCTCTTGTAACAACTTGAGGCAAATTCATTAAATTTAGCAAGTGCCAAAGAAAATGTCGTGCTCTTGAACAATATTGTGATGGCTTGCTGGGTAGGGTAGGAAATGAATGATTGAGTTCAGAGCTCTTAAAAGCTAAAACTGTTATCAAGAACGTTAAGTGCTCACTCAGCAACATTCAATGTCTGCAAATCTGCTGTAATTTTTCAATAACCTGTTTATGAAGAGTTTAACTATTCTGATCTTCATACACAAGCTTCCAAATATGAATATGCGAACATCTGACTCCTTTGTGTAGAAGTGGACTCTGATGAAGGCACAGAAGAAAAGGCTAGATGCTTTTGAAATACACTGAACAAAGAAGCTGTTGGACATCAAGTCGGAGAACAAAATCATCAGTACTGAAACAATGATAGAGAGGACCTTATATGAAGTAACAGGATGTGTCATGGCACGAAGATAATGATGAGTACAGCATGTGTGCCATATGGCTTAAAGTCAATTCTTTTGGAAAGTGATGGACTAGGCCTTAAATAGGAGGGAATTTTAACTCTAAGATTGTGCACATGAAGACCTCATTGGAAGATTGACACAAAGCTTCAGGAGATGCAGGTAGGAAACCTTAGCGGCCTTGTGGCTTCAGTGGCCAGTCTAGTGATGGTGGCTAGCTGAATATGAATATTGAACTGTTAAAATGTCCCTCAAATAGCTAGACTGAAAATATAACAGGGGACTTGAATTTTATCCACCCATAGCTTGAACTCAACCAGCAAACCGACATCATTACGATATCGGGTAGATTTTACAAATTTGCACTCCCCATGCAGAACTTCATGCACCAGGAACACAGTTTGGGAATTAGGGTGGGGAGATCAGTGGGCCCTGCAGGATTTTTCATTCATTTGGATTTTTGGATTGCAAGGCAGAAATTCTTAATGACATGGCTATTTAAATAGTCTTTCAAATGCTGAGAAAATGAATTCTTTCCCACTAAGTCTTGTATTATCTGTAACTCTTTTCTTCCATTGTATTTATCACAAAGTATGCAACATAAAGAGGGCTTTTTAGTGGCTGATATGGACAATGTAAATTTATTTCAAATGTGTTTGCATTTAATGCAAATATCCATCATTTGAAGATAGTAATATGGGAATTTTCCTATCCACTCTCATGCACACAAGCTCTTGTTTACTGGTAAATTTTCATGGAATTTTGTGTCTGGATCAGTGTTACTTTTTGTTGAGTGTCACAATCCCAAGCAGCTCTTGCCAGAGAGCTAAGTCTGAGGAATGGAGCAACGCTCTAGGGTCGATTTTCCTATATCGCACAAATCAGGCAGGTGGTTTATGGCATGTCTGCGCCG
Source organism: Heptranchias perlo (assembly GCF_035084215.1). Lineage (NCBI taxonomy): Eukaryota > Metazoa > Chordata > Chondrichthyes > Hexanchiformes > Hexanchidae > Heptranchias > Heptranchias perlo. The sequence goes on along the minus strand of NC_090339.1, from coordinate 44,227,528 downwards.
TTCGCCCGATGACATTGGCGGGAGGTCCATTTCATTTCCATGGTCAGGCCTCATTATGATAAAATTGGCAAGCTGCCAGTTCTAATCGCTTTCCAAATGGGCAGCTCGCCAATTGGGAGGGCGGGAAATCTGACTGGGCTATTTAAAGGCAGCCTGCACCTCTTAAAGGTTACCGATACTCGTTTTTCAGAATCTGCTCACAAGGTGACTGCAACCAAGGCTCCAGATTTCCAGATGGTGCTGAGGGAGGCGCTAATTGAGCAAGTGAGCAGCAGGAAAGTGTTCCTCTTCCTCTGTGATGGGTATCGGGTGCCCAGGCAGATTTCTCAGCAGCAATGAAGAGAGATGGAAGACCAAGCAAACGCTACAAGTATTGGTCCCAGGACTTGGGCATCACTGTCATCTTCCTCATCACACTGAAGGTCCTCGTCCGATGGTGGCTGAATGTGTTGTTCCCCACTGCAGTACAATGTTATACAGCATGCAGTAAACCACTAACATATGTGGCATTCTTCTGTGGGCAGTATTGCAGGATGCCACTATACCTGCCCCAATCTTTGAAATCATTGTTTGAAGACTCCAGTGGTCCACTCAATGAAAGCTCCATTGATCCATGCAGCTGATTCTAGCAGAGGTCCGCATTTCCAAAATGGAAATGATAATCGGGCAGTTTCTATAACGGCTGGCTGATCTGCAATGCCAGTTTTGTGCCCGGACGGCAAGTTGAAAATCAGCCCCACTGTTCCTTAGGCAGCAATATACACTCTATTAACCCATCATTATTAATGGTACTATGATCCTTAAACTGATATAGACTGAGTGAGTCCCTGGGGTTAGTGGGATCAGTGGTGGAAAGCAGGGAAATTGTACAGCTAGCCAGGCCCAGCCTTCCTGCTGTCATTTACATGCAGCAGATGGGGAAAGGGCAGTTAGAAGCCTTGCCAGTTGGGGCAGGGAGTGTGGGAAAATTGAGGTTGGGGTGTGAGCCCAGCAGTAGGCCTAACCACCCAATTTCCTCACCTTTTCCAAGAAAATCTCACCTGATTTGGGGTGGGCTAGGGGAGGAAAATACAAGCCTTGATCTCTGCTGCTTCATCTAATTGCACATTGGTTGGCATTGTCTGTTCCTACCCCTCCAGTCTTCAGAGCACCAGTTACAGCACAAAATCAAATGTCTTATTTTCCCATTATCAAGGAAGAAGTGGTTATTTTTGTGTATTCCAGTTGCCTGTGATCGCTGCTGACTCTTTGCTCACACTGAGTCTACAGATGATCATAGTGCTGCTGTCTCACTGTGCTGCCATGAACTAGAAGCAAGGACAAAACAAGCTGGCAGAAATCACAAGCAATTGGAATAGAAACAGAGATTATAACTTCTAATGCAGGTACTGGGAAACCATATAAACTGGATTTTTAAATTTAGTTTTGACTAACAATTCCAATTACAGAGACGGTGGGGTGATTTTCAGGGTAGTGAGGCAGAAGAGGACCAAAAATCCAGTGGAAATCAGTTCCGCTGGATTTCTGCTCAGTTACGCAGTCAAAAGTTCACAGCCATGAGTTGCTTTTGAAGTGCAGTCAATATTGCTCTGAATACAAACACAGCAGCCATTTGCATATATCATAACCTGTTCTGGTGGCGTTGGTCAAGGGATAAATGTTGGTAAGGATACTGGGAGAACTCTCTGCTCTTCTTTGAATTATGCCATGGAATCCTTTGTGTCCACCTGAACAGGCAGATGGTCCTGAGTTTAATTTCTCCTCCGGAAGATGGCACTTCTGACAATGCAGCACTCAGTACTGCATTTATGGGTCAGCCTAGATTATGTCCTCAGGTCCTGGAGTTCTGCTCGAACCTATAGCCTACTCAGAACCAACAATGCTATTACTGAGCCTAGCTGATATCTACTTCTCCTCTAATGACAAGCTGCAGCCCTTTAAAAACTGCTGCATTGATGGATTTTACATTTTCCTAGCCAAGTGTGCTACAAGCCAAATAAGTAATAAAGAATTAAATATGGACTAAATTGCAGAAAAGGAAAAATGAAACTACAAAAAGTTGTTTTAAAAAAATGCAGCAAACCTGCTTTTTCACTTTAAGAGGCTTGCTTTAGTAAAGGATCTCCCAGGACTCTGATTGTGCCCAATATTTATGGGCAAGGTTCACAAGGAACCTTATCTAAATTCAAAAAATTTGCTCACTGTCAATTAACTATGCAGTATAATACTTAATTGAGGATACACATGCCACCCTAAATTGTGCCTCACAAAATTGGATGTGGAAGGTTGGATCTAACAGAAATTGTAAAAGGAGTAACATTAATATTGAGTGTATTTGGATCATTTAGCTTTTAAAAGGTGTTTGACGGCAATAAATCGGTTTAAATATTCATCGTGTGGTACATGATGCTATTTGTCTTTCTGAATAAAATGACTTTGGTACTATAGTGCAATGAATCCCTTTTAGTGTTCACTTCAGACCCTGTACAAATAGTGAGAATGCATCTCGCATTGTTTTGTAATATGATTTTTTTGTTGTTTTCCTGTGGAATTAAATGTGCCTGTTAAAAATTCTGGTCTGCAATAAATACCCTTTGGGATTCAGTGGCATCAGTCACTCCATGAGTGGATCCTCCATCTCCTTATGTTTTGAGTTGACTCACATTGACCATTATGTACACACACAATAGCATAATTGGGGATGTAACAATACGCCCTCCTTGGGATATGAACTGGAAACACAAAACCCGCACATCCCCCCACTTGCACTTCTCCAAACTTTTGATAGGTTGAACTGATATGATGAAGTTGGTGACAACTCAAGAAGTTGGTTTATTTTGCAGAATACATATAGCTAAAAAAATGCGATTCCAGACTTTTTAAAATTTCTACAACATTTCACATAATAACACAAGATAACAAAACACACTATGCTATCCCGAGTAGCAGATGGAACTTTTACTTTTTGTTTGATTTATTTTCAATTCAGCTTTTAACTAGGACAATCAACCTGCCACATCTCAAGCCAAGACCTGCCTTCTTGCAGCTTTTGTTATCCCCAAGTGACCCCGGATATGGGTTTCACTTTCCTTTTTGTTAATTCTGACTGCACAAAATTTAATCACCAGTTTACCCTGACAACTACCCCGTGCTGAGCTGAAATGAATAGAGTCATATCAACCAGAATGATTATTGAAATGGCCAAACTAACTTTCATTGTCAGAAGTGCGCTAGTTCAGACACCTCATCCGAATCTTAAACTATATTAAGGAAAGATAATGGAATCCTTACTCAAAGATGTAATAGAAAAATATCAAGAAACCGAAAATAGAATAAAGAACAGTCAGCATTGTTTTTCAAAAGGGAAGGTCATGCTTGACCAATCTGATTGAACTCTTTGAAGTAACAGAACGGATAGACAAAGGTAATGCAGTAGATGCAATATATTTGGATTTTCAAAAGGTCTTTGATAAGGTACTGCATAGTAAACTGATGACTGAGGTCAGAGCACGTGGAGTCAGAGGACAAGTAGCAGAATGGATAGCAAGCTGGCTACAAAACAGAAAACAGAGAGTAGGGGTTAAAGGTAGTTACTCAGACTGGCTATAGGTGGGAAGTGGTGTTCCACAAGGATCGGTGCTGGGACCACTGTTGTTCACCATTTACATAAACGATTTGGACTCGGGAATTGGAAGTACAATTTCAAAATTCGTGGATGACACCGAATTGAGGGGTTTAGTTAATGCTGAGGAGGACTGTGACAAAATACAGGAAGACGTTAGTAAACTTGCAGAATAGGTGTGTAATTGGTAAATAAATTTCAATATAGATAAGCGTGAGGTATTACATTTTGGTAGGAAGAATAAGGGGGCCACATACTGCTTGGATAATAAGAGTTTAAATGGGGTAAAAGAGCAGAGGGATCTGGGGATACAGATACACAAATTACTAAAAGTCGCAACACAGGTTATTAAGGCCGTAAAAAAAGCAAACCAAGCACTGGAGTTCATGTCTAGAGGGATAGAATTGAAAAGTAGACAAGTTATGTTAAACTTGTATAGAACCTTGGTTAGACCACACTTGGAGTACTGTTAACAGTTCTGGTCTCCATATTTGGTCTCCATATTATAAAAAGGATATAGAGGCACTGGAGAAGGTGCAAAAAAGATTTACTAGGATGATACCAGATCAGGGAGGTTATACCTATCAGGAAAGGTCAAGCATTCTGGGGCTCTTTTCTCTAGAAAAGAGAAGACTGAAGGGTGACCTGATAGAGGTCTCTAAGATTATGAAAGGTGTTTCCACTTGCAGGGTGACCAAAACCAGGGGCCATAAATGTAAGATAGTCATTAATCAATCCAATGGGGAATTCAAGAGAAACATCTTTACCTGGAGAGTGTTTAGAATGTGGAACTCGCTACCTGAAGGAGTAGTTGAGGTGACTAACATTGATGCATTTAAGGGGAAGCTAGGTAAACTCATGAGGGAGAAAGGGATAGAAGGATATGCAGATCGGGTTAGTTGATGTAGGGAGGGAGGAAGGTTGTGTGGAGCATAAACACCGGCATGGACTCATTGGGCCGAATGGCCTGTTTCTGTGCTGTACGTATATCCCCAAGCCCTGTTGTGAATGTAACCCCTTCAGATTGAAACTTAGCTCAATAGTTGCATTTTTAACATATATTACACCATAGCCCCCCTGTGGAGGTACGGTCAGAAATCCCAAAACATGACAATGACAAGCGGTTTCTGGATGCAATGCTTAAATAATGCATGGGCATTGAAAGGGTTAAATGGCAAATGATGGGCTCTCCCAGTGGCATTGCTTGTTAAGGTAGTAAGCATTTTTTTTTCAAAAAATATACTTTATTCATAAAATTTGCAGCAAAATATACAATACAGTTGTCATATCACATTCCAAATGTACACAATACACTTGAGAAAGATCCTATGTTTGATCCCTTCTTAGCTGATCCCAGCTGGGCTGGGATAGAGCATTACATCCGGTCCCAACACTCCTGGGATAGGGAGGGGAAAATCAGGGTACATGCTCTGACTGCTATCCAGTGCCTCCTACTGAAAGTCTGTGTATGGGGACATTGTGTGGCCTGTGCCCCCACCTTGGTTGAAGCCTGCTGCCCTATCCTGGTGTCGACATTCACTGCTTAGGATCACATATGCAGAATGGCCATTTGGGAAAGGTACTGGAGAACGAATAACACCCAGCATGGAGTCAGTGCCTTTGTGGGGTAGGAGAGAATTGGCAAGGAAAAAGGAGAACAGATAGTAAAGAATAATGCACGTTTCATTTTTTCCACTAAATCTTTACAACATTTTAATCTGGATTATTAAAATACATTTTGAATTCCATTGAATAGGCATGACTATAAATTCTCGGAGAGCTACAGTACCAAAAATGTTTAATCGGATTTCACAAAAAAACACTTAAATGAAGCATGCAAACCATCTTCATCCATTAAACATATGTAGCATAAAAGTATACCTTGCTCAGTGGGCATGGCTAATTACATTGTGCACTGAAACTTCAGAAGCAATATTTCCTGAATTGTTCAGATTATTGAAACAGTTATTTCAATTTTTTTAATGTAGTATGCACTAACACAAGTTAAAGTGCTAAATGGGGGGTTTTACTGTCAGAGGCCCATTTAAAAGTGAACAGCTTATATAGAGTTGCTCGTGGATCTCACATGGTATTGCAAGCAATACATTGGAGCATATATCTTACCTGGCTCAGTCATCGTTGTGTTGCTGCTTCTCTCTCTATCTTGTTTTCTGCTTCTCCTTTTCTTTTCTTCTTTCCTTTCGGGTGGGAATCGGTTTCTACCAGATGCGGAGGGTGGGGGGGAGGGGTTGTAAAATTCTCTCCAGTGCCTCCAGGACTTGAAGGTCTGCCTTATATTGTGATGACCAGAACTGGACACAGCATGGACCGAGCAGAACATTGTAGTGTCTAAACATTACTTCTTTTGACTTACACTCTATTGTTTTGGTGAGAGAGTGCAGTATTCCCTTTGCTTTTTTTGATTGCTACTGCGCAGTGGCTTTGACATAATGAGCACCAAGTCTACTAATACAAGTTGACTTAGTGTTTAGGCACACTATTCAAAAAATGGATAATTGTTCAAAAATAGAATGTAAAAACTAATCATAATTAATCTGAATTGTTTCATTTTTAATTGAGGTATTGATGGTAAGACTTTCTTTTCGAAGTTGTACTTACAATAATGTTGACAAACCGATTATTTTGCTCTCATACTTTATCATCTGCACACCTCAAGTATTTATAAGCTGTATATGTAGGTGATATGAGACGTCAGTTAATAGCATTGTGTTACATAAAATAATGACAATGATTTGACCCATGTCTACAATGACTACCACTAGACAATCAATATTAAAGGAAAAAGCACATTTGCAGAAAGATTGTAGCTTTTATCTTCGTTTAATATCAACCCATTAAGTTGACTTGCTGACATTGCTGGAAATGGAGGGAAAGAAAACTCGTGGCATGAAATCAGTACCATACACGCACAAAACAAACTGAAATTATCAAATTGTCCCTCTCTTGAATGCATTTTTTTGTATAAGTGATGAGTTCCTTTGGATTAAGCCAAAATTCATGGTTTCTTTTCGTATATCCAAATTGTACATTTTTTTTCCTTCTCCTGGAAACACCAATGGGTAAATTTTCCATTTCTGTATTCCTGACATGGAACCTCATGCATGGGGAATATATATCACAATCCATGCAGGCATAGCCTATGACTTTTTGTGCTGTAATCTTAATGAGTGGAAAGTCAAGGGCTGCGCCCCCGCTCCTGGTGCACACAATTCCAGGCTGGGAGTGTGTAAGTGGAAAATTAACCCTGACTGTTGTTGGGGTGTGGCTCCATGGATACCAGGAGAATATCATCCAAGTGAGCATTTTTCATTGTGAGCCTAGACATGTGTTGATAGGCTATTCGCAGGAGTATCATAGCTGAGCCCAATCCTGTCCTCACCCAAAATCCACACACATGCACTCCCGAGGACATCGATGGAAAGGAGTGGGAGTGGGAATGCCTGTAATCATTCCCCACCCTTGCCCAGGGCCTACTGCCCTAGGCAGTAGTTCACCAATTCCTACACCAGTTGGGATCAGTTAATGGCACAGACTGAACTTGGCACCTTTTGATTTGTGTGGTTCAGGTCTGTGGTTTTACCCGATAGGCCATTGGGGGAGACTCTCTCTCTCATGGTTTATAATTTTCACCTCCCTTTCTACTCTTCTTGATGTGTTATAGCCTTATAACATATTGCTTACTCTACTACTCTACATATATGTGCTCTACCATTTGTGCACTGCTTTTTTTTGTGGTTGCATATGTTAATAAAACTGTCAGCAGAAACATTACATGTTACAGATGAACAGAGAAAAGTTTTTTTCAAAACCTTTAAAATCAAATACTTAACTGCTCACAAACATATTTGTCCAACAATATTTTTTATATTGAAAACTAGTGACAATAACTTGTTTCCTTAATTTTTTTGTACATTGAAATCTATAATGAGATGTGCCTTCTGTGGAGCACTGGGTAGCACTTCATGTTTAGTGCCAGTTGTAAATTAGCAAATAAGGTTTTAATAGGGCCTTGGTATTCCCAATTTAAACAAATCATAGTTGCTTAATGGCACTATAATATTGTTGCCATACATAATTAATATGTATGTCATAAAACATAGTTGTTATATCACCAGAATAATAGATTATTAATATTTCTGCAAAGCTGTAAATACAGATTTATAACCAGTCATATTCTTCTTGGGAATCCCAATACAATACAGTTCAGATGAGCACTGCAGTCACTTCCATAGCAATCAGTCATTGCAAAAAGACATCCCTGCAATTGAAGTGCTTGATGTTGTTATAAATACTTTAATCTGTTATAGATAATATTTTGAAGAAGCTACAGAAAGTAATAGATATTTGAAGGAGGTTGAATTTGAAATAGATCCAGGAAATGCTTTTTTTTAAAAATAACACTAACTGATCTTCCAAGACATTGATTACAGTGAGTTGAAGGGCACAATGTTTTATTAACAGTAGGAGTATTATCAACATAGTCTGACTAGGAAAATATTATAGAATATATGTGTGATACTTACAAGAAGTGTGAACTATATATAAACCTTTTGATATATTACTAGTCAATCTCCTATGGCATTGCACACGGGGAGTCAGGACTGAGTGTGGAATTCAGGTGAAGCAGGGTTGGAGGCCAAGGGATAATTGGATCAGGACATAGATTAAAGTATTTATAACAATATCAAGCATTTCAATTGCAGGGATGTACTTCAGTCTCCATTTTAAAGTCATACATTCTGTCCTTATTTTTATACATCCATTATAAATGCCTATGTCCAAATTTATAATGGAACAATTACACCCTCCCAGTGATGGAGTTAGGTTAAAATTACCCCCAATGAATGCAACCACCCCAAAAATAAACTGCAGTAAAATGTAGGAGCAGGCTTACAAAAAAGAAAAACATGAGGAGCAGGACTTTAAAAAAACACACACACACAAACAGCAGCTGCAAGACTTAAAAACAAAGACAAAAAGGAAAAGTGGGATTTTGAAAAAAATGGAAATATCAGAAGCAAGAATAAAAACCATGTGGTATGGTGTGATAGATTTGGACAGAGCTTTGTGGCAGATTTGGGGTTTTGGGTTGGGAGGGAACAAACTGTTACTGGCACAAAAAGGTGGTCGAGATGCAGGAATCCGATTGCCTAACCAATCAGAATAAGCCCATGACCATTTGAAATATTCTTTTATACCATATATTCTAACTTACCACTTGATGCTGTGTTGCACTCTTTACCCCAGTTCCTCCTTGTTACTTTGTGATTCCAATGCCTTCTGCATTCCTCATGCTTGTCTGCTAATGCCTCACCGCCATTGCCCCCCCCCTATGGTTTTCCATTGCCATCAGCCCCTTCTTCTAGCACAGTCGATCTGATGGCATCCCCTTTCCAGGATATAATTGCCCCATTTATTCCACTCCACCATTACTTCTCTATCATCCTCTATCATGGTATCTAATCTAGGTATGACCCCTGCTTCACCTCTTATCTCCCATGATTCCATGATGTCCCATAATGCTTTACCTTCTCTATTCCCCCTCTCCAACAGACCCTATAACTCTTCATGTCTCATTTAACTCTTACTCTATCCCTCATTTAGCTATCCTGGCATGCCCCACTGTGGCTGACCCCTTTATCCCCGCTCTCTATTTGTAACCTCCCCTTCATGCCTCATTCTTTGCTGGAGTCCTCCATCACCCCCTCTGCAGTTGTGGTAGGTGGCCCCCATACCTCTGTCTCTGGTTGTCCCCCAACAAACTCATTTAAAGTCAAGAATAATACAGAAAGCATCACCTTCACATAAATATATAAAGAGCCAATATTAAAATATATATAATTCTTACTTCCCACACACAGATATAAAAATGCAAAAAAGCCTATAGCAAAAATATAAATATATTACCTCTCATGAGCATATAAAGAACAATTATAAATAATATAAAAATATTAACCTCACTCTAAATATAAAATGCTTATATAAAAAATATTTGCCCCATACAAAGTATATAAAGAGGCGATAACAGGAAATAAAATAGTGTGAAAAGAGTAATTGCTGCTTTCAAATCTTTTGTAAATGGAAGAAGTAGCAGATCAATGAGAATATGGACACATATGTAATATAGCAGAACCAGCCCTAAAGCAGCGGCCCAGAATGGGCTCGGAGAATAGCCACCAGTAACAGGTGAGGGAGGCCAGCCGGAGCAGCAGCGGCCCAGAATGGTTGGAGTATGATCTGCAAGCCTAGTGAGGGCAGTCAGCCAGTGAGGAGCAGTGGTAAATGAGTTGCAAGACAGGCTATGGTGCTAGGGCAGGCTGCAAGGAACGACATTGAAAAACAGACCAGTGGCGGGTCAAGCATCAGCGTTCTAGGTCTTCACTAGCTGAAAGAAACAGTTTTCTGTCAGTCAAGGACATATTTTTTAATATGGCTCCGGTCTCCAATGGAAACCAGGAGAAGCTTACAGTTCTCAAAGTAAATGCCACATGGCATGGTGCAGTACAGCCCACAAAGAATGTCCCAAATCATAGTGGTTTGCTGTATGCTGTATAACTTTGCCATGCAACAAGGACAACACAGGGCATAATGAGGAAGGCGGCACTCATGATATCGAGGATAGTGAGGAAGTGGAAGGGATCCAATACTTGCCCTCAGCCAGAGTTCTTCAGCAGCAGTTCATTGAAAAGCACTTCAGCTAAACAATCCCTGGTCCCGTGCAGTAACAGTCATTGTTCAGCATCTCACCCAATCCTTCCACCCTCCAATGAACTGCATCTGCCCAATGACCAACATTGGTATTAGTATCAACTAACGTTGCAAGGTCACGAGATACTCCAGGAACATGCTTTGGACAAAGAAATTTCAGAAAACTAGTGATCATTCAGGTGAAAGCCCCTAATGCCCGTCTAATGTGCTTTCTTAGCTAATAGTCCTGCAAGGTACTCTCCTGTTGACTGCAGTGTGGAAGGCTGCTGTGTCTGAGATGCGAGCTCTTAAGGTGGTCATGGTCAATGACCTCTAGGAGGTTGGGTCTGACAGGGCCCGGCTGCAGACTGCACCAGCTCACAGCTGCTGGGGCAGACTGGCCCAGTTGGCTTCTTGGCATCAGGGTGGGCATTCTATGATTGAGAGGGTGGTGGGGGAGCATATGTACTGCCATTGTGAGAGAGGGCAACTTGTGCCAATCCCATTGCACCACTGCCACTCCCACTGCACTGTTCTAGGGAAGAGCAGTTTGTAGGAGGTCTGTGATCTGATTGAAGCTGCTATCCATTCGATCTCCTAGCTTGTCCAAGGAGGTGGAGATGGTGGAACCCAGACCCTGAATGGCGCCAGTGTCAACATAGCTGAGAGATGCTAGAACTGGTGCCACGGACTCCTGCAGGACCACCCAACTGCAGCATCCATTTAGGTGATCACATGGATGACTGCAAAATGTCAATTTCATGCAACAGAGCCGCACCGTCTCCAACCTGATATGGAAGCTTCCCATCAGGTTGTCCAATGCACTGAGCAATTGGCAATGCACTGAAATCATCCTTCTTTTAAAGGCTGGGTCCCTGAAGTCTTCATCCCTGTCCTCTGTAGCAGAGCTAGGAGATGAGCTTATCCTCTGGGGAGCTGCTTCCTGCCCATCCTATCAACCTTCACTTGCTCCTGCTCACTTGTGTTCAGTGATTCACCCAGTGCAGACCCCTCTAACTCACTGGGGTTGGTGGGGTGCTGACATCTGAGCTGCTGCTTCTAAAGGTGAGAATGAGTGAAAGTGCAATCTTCAGGAAGGTTCCCTACTGGAGGACCTGCACAGCAGGGTGTTTAGGTATCTTCCCTTCCTTCTCTCTTTATACTTAACTCTCTCACTCACACACTCTGCATGACATCCTTGTGGTGTATTGCACTGCCACTCATCTGCTACGACTTACACTTGTCACTACCTACTAACCCTTGTCCCTGTCCCCTCTTTCCGGATTCATCAAAAGTCCTTATAGAATCATAGAAGTTACAACATGGAAACAGGCCCTTCGGCCCAACATGTCCATGTCGCCCAGTTTATACCACTAAGCTAGTCCCAATTGCCTGCACTTGGCCCATATCCCTCTATACCCATCTTACCCATATAACTGTCCAAATGCTTTTTAAAAGACAAAATTGTACCCGCCTCTACTACTGCCTCTGGCAGCTCGTTCCAGACACTCACCACCCTTTGAGTGAAAAAATTGCCCCTCTGGACCCTTTTGTATCTCTCTCCTCTCACCTTAAATCTATGCCCCCTCGTTATAGACTCCCCTACCTTTATCTCACTTCCTGGCTACTGATGTTAGCACAATTACTTAGGATTCTGGAGTGCTGAAAGATTCTATGCCCTTTGGCCATGATGTATCATTCATTTGGGGAGGAGATCCTAGAAACTTTCCTGTTTGTTGAGGCCACTGGAGAGCTATGATGGCATTATATTTCATCAACTGCTGGTCGAGATTATTCATGGTGGACTTCAAGTTTGCTGAGAGCAGAAACTATTAGAAGCTGAGACAGTTCTTGATTGACCATTGCCACCAGTTATTTATGCATAACCAAGTTGATTTTATTAAGCACGACATTAAAATACCCCTGATGCAGAGTTCGCTGGGTTGACGCATTCATTTCTGTCAAGCAGTTGAAAATATCCTACAAGTGTGCAAGCTAATTACACACCAAACTGTTCAGCTAAAATGTTAGCAAGGTCAGGCAACACTACCCAAATAGTTCTGTCAATACTGTCACTGCCTTGCTCATATAACATTTAAACTGAACTGCTGCGCAAAGAAAATACAGGGAATATTGCTGAAGGCCAATACATTACATTTTGCTTAGAACAAGTCTGACTTAATTTAAATTTTATCTTTGTTTTCACAGTCTGTAGCTCAGTATTTCCAATGAATACAGCCTGATTTTCTGGGGGGATAAATTCGGCAGATGCTAAAATGGGCAGCATTCGGGTGGGTTGCGGCATTTATCCATTACATTGGATCCCCCCCCTACCCCCACCCCCCGCCATTTTAGTATCTGCCCAATTTTCTGTGTCATTTCCGAGCGGGCAACAGAAGCATCTACCTTAAATGGGAAGAGGGGCTTACTTAAATGAGACAGTAATGACGTGTTGACGTCATACATTCAATTTTGCATCTTTACCATCTCATTTATGCTTAGTGCCAATCATGCCCAGATAATCTGGGCTTCCAGTTTTGCAAGGCACTACAGAAAAGATGGAAGTGGATTTAAAGGGCCCAGCATGTACTTTACAAGGATTCACAGAAAGCTTATTTCTTAGCTGATGTTGGCCATTTGTTTTTTGTTTTTCACTGCTGACACTTACTTTCTCTGTGGGCCTCCTATTCCATCATCATTGCAATTCCAAAGAGGGCACAATGGGTTTCCCATTGGGAATATGCTTGTATCATTTCTTTTGGAGGAAGAAGAGTAGGAGGAATGGAAGCAAGCCAGGCTGGTCAAACAGCATAGGTAGCACCTGACACTCACCCGCTTATACAGACTGAGATGCTCCTATCTCCATTTGTCCTAGGAACATTGCTTGCAAAGGCTGTGCTTCAAATCAATGACTTATACCACATGCTTCATCCCAATGTACAGATTATCTGTATCAAAAGCATCTCATTGCCAATGGCTACAAAGTTAACGAATGCTCTAAACTTTTATGCACTGAATTCATTCTAAGCTGCCATCAAGGACATCAGTAACATTACCAATAAACTATTAGCTAATAATCAATAAGATTACAGAGGCAGAGCTGCTGGAAGCTAGCATGGTGGAAGAGGGAACAAGGGTATTATGGAGGGACTGGTTCCTCTAGAAAGCAAAGAGGTGAAGAGAGGAGAAGACTGATGTTTGGTGATGGGTCATGTTTTAGGGAGTGGAAATGGTAGAAAATGATCTCGTGAATATGGAGACTGGTAGGTTGGAAGCAATAGGGTAAAAGCCGCATTCTCATCTGCAGTGGTCAACAAGGTCTTTCGTCAGATTTATACCACTTCCCATGCTTCTACAGTCATCATCCTCCCTCTCCTCTCACAATCATGAGTACATCTCCTCGTCTTCACTTTCCACCCCAATGAGCTCCATATTTGCTAGATCATCTTCCACCATTTCTGGCACCTACATCATGATTTTACAAGAAGTCAAAGTGAGAGTGGGATGGGGAATTGAAGTGGTAAGTGACAGGGAACTCAGGGTTGCACTTGCAACGGAATGGAGGTCTTCAACTCATCTATGCTGAACATAATTCTGCCTGCAAGTGCAACCTCAACTTTCCTTTTGCTCATCACTTCAATTCACCATCCCACTCCCCCTCTGACCTCTTCATCTTTGGCCTTCTACACTGTTCCGATTAAGCACAATGCAAGCTCAAGTAACAGCACCGTATCTTTCTATTAGGCACTTTGCAGCCCTCTGAGTTTATTATTGACTTTAATGACTTCAGACTTTAACTTTAGCTCCCACTTTCTTTATGGCAGGAGATGCTGGCAATGTGGGATGAGCATGTCAGCATTTCACGGCGGGGTAACATATGGGCTGGCACTTAGGATGGAGCCTCTTCATCAGGATGTGGTGCTGGCAGGACAATCTGCACCCTTGGTGTCAGTCTGCTTTTTTCTCCTCCTAGGCCCCTGGATTCTGTAAATTGTGCCAACTTTTCCTGTTTCCATTTCAGACCTGCCTTATTCCCAACATCTCAGTTAGTTACACATTCTCCGTGACTCTTAAATGTTTTAAATTTCTTTCATAACGCTTCTTCCTATTGTCTCATGTTAATATCACTTCAGGCAATTAACCATCTCATGTTGTCCATTTAAGCACTTTACAGGTCATTTTACTTCCTTTAAAAAGCCTTTAAGCACCTTGGGACGTTTTACTGCATAAAAGGCGCTCTATAAATGCAAGTTGTTGTTTAGCCCATGTGTGTGTGTATTTGTGCATGTGCATGTGGGTGTATGTGTGTGTGTATATGTGTATGTGTTTTCCCTTTTGTTCTGTTCCATTTTAAATGTTGTGTATCTGTAATTTTTTCCCTCAGTTCTGGTGAAGGTTTTACACCAGAAACATTTACTTATCGGTTCTCTCCACAGATGCTGACTGAGCTGCTGAATGTTTCTAGCATTTTCTGTTGTTGTCCCATATTTATCTTGTCGTTGTGTATTCTTCTTCAAAAGGAAGAATAGGTAAGAGGATCCCAGATCGCCCCATCCCCTGGACTATCCATGCTGATGTTGTTTTCTCTCAAACAATGCAAAAATTGTTTGTTGGGAGGTCTGGAGGGGGTGAGGGAAGAGATAAAATCAGTTTGTTACTCTGCAGTGGGTGACGCTCAAGCTCCAGCAAGCAGTTGAGAAACTGTAGTGGTTGGATGTGACTGTCAGACAGCCTGAAGAAACAATCTATAAATCAGTGGATAGAATATCTGTGGTGTAGATTCACTCATCGCTGCTTCTGCCTGTGAAGCTGTCCTGCAGATGCTGTTGTTGCCTGGAACTCTGTGTCTTGTAGAAGTTATTCACCATTTACTAAAGTAGGGTTATTGGAGCATGCATTAGGCTGCGAGAGATTTGTGACTGGTCCAATCTATACTCTGAAATTTCTCCAAATCTTTAAAAGTAAAATGACCTTTTTCTGTCAATATTCTCCTCTCCTCTCCCGAAGGTGTTCACTCCTTATGGTTTCATGGGCACCCGGGTAGATCTTCTTCATGCATAATCCCTTGAGTGAGTGGCAACAGGCTATTCAATCATGAGGGTCATCACAACCAAGCCTAATCCAGTCCTTACCAGTCTGTAGGGATCATTGTAATCAGTTTTTTACTGATTTCCACTGATAAATTCCTTTGATTTATCTGTGTGGTGAATCAGTAAGAACTGTTATTTATATTAATGATTTGGATGAGAATTTAGGAGGCATGGTTAGTAAGTTTGCAGATGACACCAAGATTGGTGGCATTGTGGACAGTGAAGAAGGTTATCTAGGATTGCAACGGGATCTTGATAAATTGGGCCAGTGGGCCGATGAATGGCAGATGGAGTTTAATTTAGATAAATGTGAGGTGATGCATTTTGGTAGATCGAATCGGGCCAGGACCTACTCCGTTAATGGTAGGGCGTTGGGGAGAGTTATAGAACAAAGAGATCTAGGAGTACAGATTCATAGCTCCTTGAAAGTGGAGTCACAGGTGGATAGGGTGGTGAAGAAGGCATTCAGCATGCTTGGTTTCATTGGTCAGAACATTGAATGCAGGAGTTGGGATGTCTTGTTGAAGTTGTACAGGGCATTGGTGAGGCCACACTTGGAGTACTGTGTACAGTTCTGGTCACCCTATTATAGAAAGGATATTATTAAACTAGAAAGAGTGCAGAAAAGATTTACTAGGATGCTACCGGGACTTGATGGTTTGACTTACAGGGAGAGGTTAGACAGACTGGGACTTTTTTCCCTGGAGAGTAGGAGGTTAAGGGGTGATCTTATAGAAGTCTATAAAATAATGAGGGGCATAGATAAGGTCGATAGTCAAAATCTTTTCCCAAAGGTAGGGGAGTCTATAACGAGGGGGCACAGATTTAAGGTGAGAGGGGAGAGATACAAAAGGATCCAGAGGGGCAATTTTTTCACTCAAAGGGTGGTGAGTGTCTGGAACGAGCTGCCAGAGGCAGTAGTAGAGGCGGGTACAATTTTGTCTTTTAAAAAGCATTTGGACAGTTACATGGGGAAGATGGGTATCGAGGGATATGGGCCAAGTGCAGGCAATTGGGACTAGCTTAGTGGTATAAACTGGGCGACATGGACATGTTGGGCCGAAGGGCCTGTTTCCATGTTGTAACTTCTATGATTCTATGATTCTATGATTTCCTCCTGAATTTGAGAAAGAAATTCTGAAATTTCCCATTGTTTTGTTACCAAAAATCTTGTCGGAAGATGAGGTACTTCACATCATGACATCGCACGTTACAGTCAGGGTTTAGTAAGAGTCTGATGGTAAGCCACATAAAAGTGGTGTCCTTGAACTGTGTAAGTAATTGTGGGTGTCATTTAGCTTAACTGTATCTTTTTTTAATCCCTTGCTTGTTTTCTTGAATAAAAACTCTTTTTATGGATTTTACCCAGTTTTTTTTGAAGACCAATTTCTTCCCACGGATTTTCTCCCATATTTTGTAACGAATGTAAAACTTGAAGAAAATTAAAAATAACATGGGTTTATAAATTGGCAATAAAAATTGACATTAAACATATCATCCACACATAATTGTCTTTATTAGGATTGTTATATAACAATCAAAAGCAAGAACCCTAGCTGATTCCCCTACCGTAAGCCTGGGACACCGGATCAATTATAGCCATTCCAATTGAGACCAGCTGACTCAAGCGTTGACTGGGGATTGAACCAATAACCGTCCTGGGCCAGATGGTTTTGAGACAGAAGCTTTACTTCTAACTGTCCAGGAAAGTCATTGGTGCCTTTTCATTGAAATATTTTTTCTGTGAAGCACCACCACATGGGTGGAGGCAATTTAGACTTTGAGTGATAGATTAAATTGGGAGATGTGTAACGGATGGCTAAATCGATATCGGCCTTTTTACACTATCACCCAAAGTCCAAATTATGTACAGTTATCTATGTCTACATAACAACAGAGGCTACATTTTAAAATGCCATTCAGTGATGTGAAGCTCTTTGAGATGTCCTGAGTAACATGATAAGGTGCTGTATAAATGCAATCTCTTTTTCTGTCTTCTTTCTTATTTATACATATATCATGCAGGTGAAACCAAGGAGCAATTTCACAGGAAGTTTCAGGTATATGCATTTCAATTTCATTACAAAGACATTTTTAATAACTTAGGTGTCATGCGTTAACTATGATAGATTATCCAGCTTGATGAAGAAAAATAAATGAGGAAATGACATAACCACTTCTCTATCTCAATCCTTTTCAATGGGGTTTTGCAGCTTAAAGGCAATAGTTATTGCTGTCCCATAGGTTACATGTTCACAATAAAGTGTTTTACATTGATTTATTTCCCTCTGCATCGCAAGGTATTCTGAATGAAGCAATAATACTATGACCTGCAGGGTTTTATTTTATGTGCACAACTAATATAGGAAATAATGTGATGCAGGAAATCTCAGATTAAGCTGACCAGATAGCTCCGTCTGGTCAGGAATTTTTTGGTTTTGTTGATTCTATCTCAGATAATGCAGAATAGTTAATTATAACCCAAAAAGTCAAGTTCAAAGGTGTAATCCATAGATCCCAATGGAGGGAAAACTGTGAAAGAGGCCTATGAAATCAAGCAGGGAATTCCTTTCATAGGATCCTCGCCTGATCATGATCTGGTTGCCCTGAAGCGCTTTTGCATGAAATGTATGAGAGCTTAATTTAAATTCAAAAATAAATGGAGATTAAATGGTAATGAGCACGAGTACAATTCCCCAATTTCCTCACAGGATTTTTGTGTGGTTATCTCACTCATATGGCCAAGTACAGGATCGGTGAATATACCTTTATAAACCCAGAACAAATCCAAACCAAAACAATTCTTCACACAAAAGGTTATAAGAATGTGTTGCGCCAGAAGGTCATAGATGCAGAATTAATTGATGTGTTTAAAAGAGAGCTAGGTACTTTCTTGGGAAGTAAGGTTATTAACTGATGTGGAGTAAATCTAGGAAATTGGGATTAAAAGAAGCTGCCATGGCTATCAAACACACTGGGGTGAATGGCCTACTACAGTTCCTATGTTGTTTCTTGGGTTATGCATATTATTGCAGTCAACAAAGATTTTGATAGCATGTGGTATGATTGCTTTGAAAGAAGTGTGGAATTATTGGTGCCAGCTGCAAAAAATGTTTATGATCATGGTAAATGAATAAAATAAATATTGCATTGTAAATCACATTGATCTGACCCTAATTTGGAAGGCCCATGGTCAACATGGAAAATAGTCTTGCAAAACAAGGATTGTATAATGTTTAATGTTATGACATAATTGTGCCAATATGTTGCCCAGTGTCTAGTCCAAGTAGTCATTCTTCATATATTTGCTGATAATAAATGTCAGTGGCTAGTCAAGTATGGAGCATTAAATCTTAGTCCTACATTATCATCACTTGACATTACTTTTCAGCATGAGACTCTGGATAATAAGCAGGAGCAAAAACACTTACTGTTTATATCTTTCCTTCACTCAGGTACTCTGAGGTCAATTGTAGCCCTTTCACTGTCATCCTAATTGAGATCCGTTAACTCAGCACAGACTAGATACTGAACTTGGACTCCATGGCTTCATAACAGATCACACGGCAGATTTATCAACTGAGTAACTGGGGAATCTATTTTAATGATATAGTTTTAAGAAAAGTAAGATGAAAAAAAAAATCTAAATTTCTCACCAAACTTTGTACTGAAGCAGAAACAATACCTGTTGCAGGCTCTGTGCAGTGGGTTGAAACTCAAAACATTTGAGGCTTACAAGGTTATCACAAAATAAATATGGATAAAGGAGGTCAATTGGGCCTTCTGAGCTTACCCCTCTAGAAAAATCTGTAGTCGCCCCATCATGACATCCAGCTATCTCTTAAATGACTCCTGATTTTTGCATTCTTTACCCTATCTGGAAGTATATTCTGAGTGTTGATCACTTTACAGGGAGGAACTTTCTGACATCAGCCTTAAACACTTTAAAAGTGTTTTTTTTTGTCTTTCTGTTCAACTTGTTTAATAGCGAGTATTGAGGATTTCATTAGCAACACTGACTTAGAGGGCTTACCGAGTCCAACAGCACAAGGGAGCTGAAATAACATATATTCCAGGAATTAAATGGTCTTATCATTATCAAAAGGCTACCTATTCTCTTCCCAGTAGATGGCTGTGGGATCAGTTGGATGAACCAGCACTACAAGACCACAAATCCCCCCCTTTAAAAAATCTGCTGCCGGGAATCGGATGATCCTCACTCAATGTGCCACACTTTTGGAAAGGGTTCAGCTAGTCAGAACTCTATAAAATCCAAGTTTGAGTATTGGACAAATTAATCCAAACTAATCCACCTTGAGTTCATAGTATGTTACAGCACAGAAGGAAGCCATATGGCCCATTGTGCTTGTGCCGGCTCTTTGAAACAGCTGTCCAATTAGACCCACATCCCTGCTCTTTCCCCATAGCACTGTAATTTTTTCTCTTCAAGTATTTATCCAATTCGTTTTTGATAGTTATTATTGAATCTGCTTCCATCACCCTTTCAGGCAGTACATTCCAGATCATAATAACTCTCTACGTAAAAAATATTTCCTCATGTCGCCTCTGGTTCTTTTGCCAATCACGTTAAATCTGTGTCCTCTGGTTACCGACCCTTCTGCCACTGGAAACAGTTTCTCCTTATTTACCCTATCAAAACCGTTCATAATTTTGAACACCTCTAATCAATCTCCTCTGAACTTTCTCTGCTCTAAGTAAGGAAAACAACCCCAGCTTCTCCAGTCTCTCCACGTAACTGAAGTCCCTCATCCCTGGTACCATTCTGGTAAATCTCTTAAGCACCCTCTCTAAGGCCTTGACATCCTTCCTAAAGTGTGGTGTCCAGAATTGAACACAATACTCCAGCTGAGGCCTAACCAGTGTTTTATAAAGGTTTAGCATAACTTCCTTGCTTTTGAACTCTATGCCTCTATTAAAAAAAGCCTAGGATCCCAAATGCTATTTTTTATAGCCTTCTCAACTTGTCCTGCCCCCTTCAAAGATTTGTGTACATATACCCCCAGGTCTCTCTGCACCTGCACTCCCTTTAAAATTGTACCAGTTTGTTTATATTGTCTCTCCTCATTCTTCCTACCAAAATGCATCACTTCATACTTCTCAGTGCTAAATTTCATTTTCCATGTGTCTGCCCATTTCACCAGTCTGTCAATGTCCTCCTGAAGTCTGTTACTATCCTCCACAGTGTTTAGTACATTTCTGAGTTTCATGTCATCTGCAAACTTTGAAATTATACCCTGTATACCCAAGTCCAGGTCATTAATATATATCAAAAAGATTAATGCTCCTAATACTGACCCCTGGGGAACACTATTGTTTAGTTCCCTCCTGTCTGAAAAACAACCATTCACCACTGGTCTCTGCTTTCTGTCCCGTAGCCAATTTTGTATCCACGCTGTCACTGTCACTTTAATCCCATGGGCTTTAATTTTACTAACAAGCCTATTATGTGGTACTTCATCAAATGCAGGTTGGCAGGTTGTAACTAGTAGGGTTCCGCAAGGATCAGTGCTTGGGCCTCAGATGTTTACAATATATATTAATGACTCTGATGAGAGTCCGAGAGTAATGTATCCAAGTTTGCTGATGATACCTATTCTAGGTGGGAAAGTAAGCTATGGGAAGGATGCAAAGAGGCTGTAAAGGGATATAGACAGGATAAGTGAGTGGGTGTGAAGGTGGCAGATGGAGTATAATGTGGGAAAATGTGAAATTATCCAATTTGGTAGGAAGAATAGAAAAGCAGAATTTTTTTTAAAAGGTGAGAGACTAAGGAATGTTGGTAGTCAGAGGGATTTGGTTGTCCTTGTACATGAATCACAGAAAATTAACATGCAGGTACAGCAAGCAATTAGGAAGGTAAACGGTATGTTAGCCTTTATTGCAAGGCAGTTGAAATATAAGAGTAAGGAAGACTTGCTGCAATTATATAGGGTTCTGGTGAGACCACATCTGGAGTATTGTGTCCAGTTTTGGTCTCCTTACCTAAGGAAGGATATACTTGCCTTAGGAGGTTCACTAGATTGATTCCTGGGGTGAGAGAGTTGTCCTACGAGGAGAGGTTGAGTAGAGTGGGCTATATTCTCTGAAATTTAGAAGAATGGGAGGTGATCTCATTGAAACATATTAAATTCTATAAAGGGCTTGACAGGGTAGATGCTGAGAGGTTGTTTGCCCTGACTGGAGAGTCTAGAACATTTTTAAAATTCATTCATGGGATATGGGCATCGCTGGCAAGGCCAGCATTTATTGCCCATCCCTAATTGCCCTTTAGAAGGTGATGGTGAGCGGCCTTCTTGAACCGCTGCAGTCCGTGTGGTGAAGGTTCTCCCACAGTGCTGTTAGATAGGGAGTTCCAGGATTTTGACCCAGCGACGATGAAGGCACGGCGATATATTTCCAAGTCGGGATGGTGTGTGACTTGGAGGGGAACGTGCAGGCAGTGTTGTTCCCATGTGCCTGCTGCCCTTGTCCTTCTAGGTGGTAGAGGCCGTGGGTTTGGGAGGTGCTGTCGAAGAAGCCTTGGCGAGTTGCTGCAGTGCATCCGGTGGATGGTACACAATGCAGCCACGGTGCGCCGGTGGTGAATGGAGTGAATGTTTAGGGTGGTGGATGGGGTGCCAATCAAGCGGGCTGCTTTGTCCTGGATGGTGTCGAGCTTCTTGAGTGTTGTTGGAGCTGCACTCATCCAGGCAAGTGGAGAGTATTCATCACACTCTTGACTTGTGCCTTGTAGATGGTGGAAAGGCTTTGGGGAGTCAAGAGTTGAGTCACTCGCCACAGAATTCCCAGCCTCTGAGCTGCTCTTGTAGCCATAATATTTATGTGGCTAGTCCAGTTAAGTTTCTGGTCAATGGTGACCACCAGGATGTTGATGGTGGGGGATTCGGCGATGGTAATGCCGTTGAATGTCAAGGGGAGGTGGTTAGACTCTCTCTTGTTGGAGGTGGTCATTGCCTGGCACTTGTCTGGCGTGTATGTTACTTGCCACTTATGAGCCCAAGCTTGGATGTTGTCCAGGTCTTGCTGCATGCGGGTACGGACTGCTTCATTATCTGGTGGCTTGCGAATGGAACTGAACACTGTGCAATCATCAGCAAACATCCTCATTTCTGACCTTATGATGGAGGGAAGGTCATTAATGAAGCAGCTGAAGATGGTTGGGCCTAGGACACTGGGGTCATAGTCTCAAGATAAGGGGTCGGTCATTTAGGACCGAGATGTGAAAAATTTTCTTCACTCAAAGGATTGTGATTCATTGGAATTCTCTACCGCAGAGGGCTGTAGATGTTCAGTCGTTGGGTATATTCAAGACTGAGATCGATAGATTTATGGACACTAGGTGAATCAAGGGATATGGGGATTGGGTGGGAAAGTGGAGTTGAGGTCGAAAATCAGCCATGATCTTATTGAATGGTGGAGCAGGCTTAAGGAGCCGTATGGTCTACTCTTGCTCCTATTTCTTATGTTCTTATGCCTTTTGAAAGTCCATACACATGACATCAACCGCACTACCCTCATCAACCCTTTCCGTTACTTCATCAAAGAATTCAATCCAATTAGTCAAATACAATTTTCCTTTAACAGATCCATGCTGACTTTTATTTATTAGCCCATACCTTTCCAAGTGCCGATTAATTTTGTCCTGGATTATTGTCTCTAAAATTTCCCCCACCACTGACGTTAGGCTGACTGGCCTGTAATTGCCGGGTTTAACCTTCTTCCCTTTTTTGAACAAAAGTGTAACGTTTGCAATCCTCCAGTCCTCTGGCACTGCCCCCATATCGAAGGAGGATTGGAAGATTGTGGCCAGAGCTTCCATAATTTCTATCCTTACTTCCCTCAGTAGCCTAGGATGCATCCCATCTGGACTGGCTGATTTTTCTACTTTCAGTACTGCCAACTTTTTAAGTAGCTCCTCTTTATCTATTTTTATCCTATCCAATATTGCTACTACCTCAGAATACCATTTTGCTCCCATCTCTACTTTGAAATGAGCTTGATACACACAATACTCTATATCCTGTATCTGCATGTATGAAAATGTGAGCTAACTCAATTTCTTACTATTTTTCTTGTATTTACCTGATGGAGACTGCTGCAGGCTGGAACACTGTACATCTTTGCACCATTTACAATACTAAATATTCTTATTCAAGCTAAGTATCAATGATGTATTTTCCGAGTTTGACACAAAACAAGGTTTCAATATTTCCATTCCTTGCACTCTCAATATTTTTTCAAAGCCATACCCAACAAATTAGATGAAAGCTCGATTCCAGACATGTTTGTGCTGCAGACTCAAGTCTACTGAGGCTCAATTTAGACTGAAGGAGAACTTCAGACTTTGGCCTATAGTGTACATTAATGAGGTTAGACATTCAATTGTTGCCCTTGTCATGGATTCACAAAGACATTTACTGAAATCCAGTGGGGAATTACACACTACCTATTATATATGAGTAAAATCTACAACTCAGGAAATAAAGGACAATGCAGCAGAGCAGTATTCGTGTTCGAAATGATCAAAAATGACATGAATATAAAACTGATCCCTACATTTACAAAGCCGCATAGTTGAAGAATATTTCTAGACTCAAAGATTGAACTTTAAGCATAGACAGAATTCAAATTTCAACAAAAAAAAATTTAAACTCTTAACACAGAGCCTTATTATTCTGATCCATACATGGAATTCAATGTTCCAAGCATTTCCCGTTTGCTGTGGTATAGCAAACTGGATCAGAGCATAATTTTTGATTCTGTGACAGTAAAAAGGTGGAAGAACTCACTTTTCTATTATTATTTTTATGCTCCATTATCCATCAATAACCAGGAACAGAATTAAAAGCAAGATATAAAATATTCTCTCGTTAATTTGTGTTTTAATGCTCACTTAGTGTGTAGTTATCTCACGACAATAACAACTTTCATTTATATAGTGCTTTTAACATAATAAAACGTCTGAAGGTGCTCCACAGGAGAGTTCTCAAACAAAATTTCACACCAAGCCACATAAAGAGATATTAGGACAAGATGTAGGTTTTAAGAGGTCTGTTAAAGAAGGAGGCAGAGGTTTAGGGAGGGAATTCCAGAATTTAGGGCCTAGGCGGATGAAGGCATGGCCGTCAGTGGTGGGACAATGGAAATCGGGGATGTGCAAGAGGCCAGAATTGGAGGAGCGCAGAGATCTCTGAGGGATATAGGGTTGGAGGAGGGGTGAGGCCATGGGGGAATTTGAACACAAGGATGAAAATTTTAAATTTGAGGCGTTGCTGGACTGGCAGCCAATGTAGGTCAGCGAGCACAGGGGTGATGGGTGAATGGGACTTGGTGCGAGTTAGGATATGGGCAGCAGAGTTTTAGATGAGCTCAAGTTTATGGAGGGCGGAAGGTGGGAGGCCGGCCAAGTGAGCATTGGAATAGTCAAGTCTGGAGGTAACAATAGTATGGGTGAGGGTTCCAGCAGCAGATGGGCTGAGGTGGGGCAGAGAAGGGTAATATTATGGAGGTGAAATTAGGCAGTCTTGGTGATGGCGAGGATATGGGGTCGGAAACTCAGCTCAGGGTCAAATAGGATGCCAAGGTTGCGAACAGTCTGGTCAGTCTCAGACAGTGGCCAGGGAGAGGAATGGAGTTGGTGGCCAGGGAACGTGGTTTATGGCGGGGACTGAAGACAATGGCTTCGCTCTTCCCAGTATTTAAATGGAGGAAATTTCTGCTCAGCCAATACTGGAAGTTGAACAAGCAGCGTGACAAATCTGAGGCAATGGAGGGGTCGAAGGAAGTGAGGATGAGGTAGAGCTGGGTGTCGTCAGGGTACATGTGAAACCTGACGTTGTGTTTTTGGATGATGTCGCCGATGGACAGCATGTAGATGAGAACTAGGAGGGAGCCAAGGATAGATCCTTGGGGGACTCCAGAGGTAATGGTACAGGAGCAGGACGAGAAGCCATTGCAGGAGATCCTCTGGCTATGACTGGAAAGACAGGAATAGAAGTGCCATCTGGGGACATTTTACAAACCGCGAACAAAATATACAATTTTTTTTTAATGTTTCCTTAATTGCTTAATAAATAATTAAACAGGAATATCAACTCTTGTAGCTTAATTTCATGGAAATCTTGATCCAAAAATGCATTCCAGGGCAAATTAGTTGTGCTTTTCCCGAGATTCAATTTGAAATTTAACCATGTATATATATGTCAAGATGTTTTGAAAATGTACACCAGTAATTTCCGTGAGGATTCTCCCGATGTCCCTCCCTAACTTCAGCGGAAGATGAGCTGAAATCCAGAGAAATGGCGTGAACAGCCATTTGGGATGTTTATCCAGGGTTTCCGCAGAGCTTCTGCCAAAATTACTGAGGGAGATTGTGGAATGCCTGGGAAATTGTACCCTCCATTGTCTAAATTTTAGAACAGGCTGCAAATGATTTTTTTTTCTTTGAAAATGGGGTCAATTTTACAAATTAGTGCTCTTGATACAGAGCCCTGTGTGATGGGAATGTATATTGGGAATTTGGTTTCAAGTTCGTCTCCGTGCCCAAAATGCACTTCTGTTGTGCAATGCTTCAATACAGATCGCACATTCAATTTATCAACTGAGCAACTGGGGAATCCATTTTAATGATACTGTTTATAAAATCTACCCCTCTGCTTTTCAGACTATTTTTGGTGACATAAACCTAGAAATGATTGCTTAGTAGCAAACAAATGGTTAACATGCTTGTATGACATTCCTCTGCCTCCTATCTTAGCAGCATTAAGCTATTTAAAATAAACGGGTTAACAACTGCATTAAAATAGCGGATGAAGGAATATCACACCTTAAACACTTGTCTGCTAATATCACCGTAACTCATTTCTAAGCTGTAGTGCAGATCTCAGTGCAGGCAGGAGGGACGTCTTCTTGGAAATAATACTGGTATAAGGAAGAGAGGATTTTTTTTTTCTCTGGTGAATGCAAATAATTTTCAACATTGTGCAGAAACCAGGAGCAGCTGGTGTTTTTTTTAATAGCTCTATTAAGTAATATGTTAACCTAGGAAGGGGAATGTATCATGACAAATATTACCTAATGTTCACATCCTTGAAATGAATTTCTGTAATCCTATTCTCAAGGGTAGATTCCCTGCCTGTTGTTGCCTGAAAGTTGGGTGGCCAGATATAGAAAATCAGGGAAAGTCCCACTCTGACAAAAATATGTTAGGGTTGCTCCCTGACATATTTTCCAGTGGAGAGGACATGGGCAGGGGGATTTTCAAATGCCGGCTGTCTGTTTCTCACCTGAAAAGCAAATGAAAAATCGGGGTGGAGGGCTGCAACTCAGCTGCCCCATTGACGCCAAGGCACGGCTGTTATAATTTTCAGGTGATCCTGTAAATGGGCAGACAGCGAGTCCACCTGAAACAGGTGGGAGGCTGTTTTAATATGCAAATCAGGGTCCTACGCCAAGGAATTTGTTGCCCACTTTTTCTTTGGATTGGCATTAGAGTATTTATTCTTCTTACATTATTTTTTAATCACAATTAATTGAAGTTGAAAACATTTTAGTCTTAAGCACAGTCACTTGAGTAAGTTTTAATTGTTCTCATTTCTTTTGTGCTGATTGCTATTCATGCTTCGGTTTGCCATTCTAGTCTGTGTACTTTGTACCATTTCAACTTGTGTTCAATTGGAAAGCTCCTCATTTGATGCTGTACATTTCTGTTGCACCTCCAATTCCAAAGGATTTATGAGCTAGGCTGTGTTTGTTACAGACTTTGGTGAATGTGGTCCCAGTAGTTTTAGATCAGACTCTTTTGAAGGATAGAGCCTGTCAGTTCTTCTGCTATGTTACATTTTGTTCCTTTAACTATTTAGCTGAAGGTGATGTGCTTGGCTTAGAGACATTCTCCTGGTTTGTTGGAGGTAGTATGTGTTATGGTGGAAGTCTCATATCATTTTTATTTTCAAAATACTTTACAATTAGGCCTTCTGGTTTGGAGCATTATTTTGCCAGGATTTGGGCAAATCAACTGTGAGCAAATACATGCTTTTTAGGATCATAAATAAAACAGAATATTTATAATTTCTTTGGGTTTAATCAACAAAATAATTTTGGAAGGAAAAATTAAATATTTAAGTAAATAGTAACCACTTGCAGCTGTGCTCTGAGTATAGTGCTAAAAGGGATTAACATGCATCAGTAACTGCTTCAACAGTGAATTCTCCTTCATCAAACTCTCTTCAGCTGCATCTAAGTGAAAGCCGATGTTGGTGCTGCCCATCAATATGAAGAGATGAAGTAGTCCCCTGTGCCGCAAAGGGAAAGTGGCTGCTTGTATCACACCAGAACTGCAGTACATCAATTCATCCAGGTTTTATCAGGTTTACTCTAAAAGGGTTGATTTGAACCCATCCCACCCAGGAGGTCAGGAACAGTGCAGAGAAGCCCTAGTTACAATTTTAACCCCCTGCCCATCCTGTTCATGCTCCCACCCACCTTTTTAACTCACCAACTTTTGGGCCATGCGCCTGCCCCAAGCAAGTGGGTCCTAATTAAAAGTTGAAAGTCTCGCGCTGATGCTTTCACTTCTAACTGCATTTTAACCTTAAATCGTGGATGCCCCGCCCAGTCCTGGACCCGGCAGCACAACCTAGCAGGATTGGTGCTACAATGGGACCAGAAGAAGTCACCAAGCATTTATAAAGGCAGAAGAGTCCCAAAGGTCAATAGAGCTGCAGCCTTGTAAGCTTCTGCAGTGGGTGGAGGCCTACATAGAGAGAACTAGAGACCATAGTCACAGGATGAAGGGTTGGCCATTTAAGACTGAGATGATGAGGAATTTCTTCACTTAGAGTGTTGTGAATCTTTGGAATTCTGTACCCCAGAGGGCTGTGGATGTTGAGTCAGTGAGCATATTCAAGGCTGAGATAGATAGATTTTTGGACTTTAGGGGAATCAAGGGATATGGGGATCAGGCAGGAAAGTGGAGTTGAGGTAGAAGATCAGCCATGATCTGATTGAATGGCGGAGCAGACTCGAGGAGCCGTACGGCCTACTCCTGCTCCTATTTCTTATGTTCTAAAAGAGGCCTTTACTCAACCCTCCCTGATCTCAAGGACATTAATGCTGCCACCTTCCACATGGCAGTCCCAGCAAGTGACAGGAACTGCAACAAACAGGAGGAAAAGCGGCCCCACCCTCCCATCAGCATTTGAATGTGGTCCATGGGGAGGGGTGGCCAGCAGCGCTCCTGGCAGGAGCCAGGAGAGGATTACTAAGGTCAGGATGGTCAGGCGGCAGCAGGCCTCACTGCCCAATTTTGCCTCATTCTCTGCTGTTTTCCTGCCCCATTTCAGGTAGGATCACAGAGGACAATCCAGCCATCAGTATCAGCATCGAGCACTTCCTAATCAGGAATACAAAGCCAGCTGCAGAGTTAACTGCCTCTAATTAGCCCCAGCAATATACTTCAGGGATAACCTCAAAAAAGCACTTGTTAGTTCACTAACATCACATTTTCATTTTTTACGCCACTCATCCTCATGAGCATCTTATCGAGAACTTGATGATAATTATTGCCATATTACGGGCTGTTTTGTGATATGAGTCCATACTAACTACAACGGAGTTCATTTAAAGAATGACTTTTACTGCCAGCAGAGGAAACATTTTAATCCCATTAGTCTAGGATGGATTTTAATCCAAGCTTTAGAGATGATAGGTTAATGTGCTAACCCATTGTAACATTTAGTCCCAAAAATGTAGCTATCTTTTCAAATTTGGCACCAGTTAATGATCAGGAAAAAAATTGTTTGAATGCTAGGCAGTGAGCTGCAAGTGTGGCACTAATGCTAAAAGCATCTAAACATTGTTAAATTGTAAACCAGAGTGGAGACAGAGAAACAGTTCTGGTTGCAATAATTTCATATGTAGATTTTATTTTAATATCAGAAGCTTATCACACCCAAAGTATTAAAATGTATCATGGGGATTGAGTGATACACTGGACTATCACAATGCCCTTCACCTCTCAGACCTGGATTTGAAACCAGCCCTAACTGATGAGCTCAAAGTCTCTATCTATCTTACAAGTATTCTAGGTGAAATCAATTCTCAATGGGTATGGACACACAGCACATAACTGTTTGTAAGCTGACACAATTTGGCATTAAGTTGACAGTCTCACTCACAGAAGCAATAAGGACAGCAGAAAGAGCTCCTCTGAGGCTGGATTAAGTCACATTGTTGATGAAACACAAGTTCCATAAATAATGATCTATTCATCACCTTGATGAATGGCCCAATTACAATAGCTGAGTTTGATCCTGGCTCATGAATTGGAACCAAGGACTTCCTCCATAGAGGTTTGATTATACTATTTAAAATAAAATATACTCCCCAAAGCCTTTCCACCATCTACAAGGCACAAGTCAGGAATGTGATGGAATACTCTCCACTTGCCTGGATGAGTGCAGCTCCAACAACTCTCAAGAAGCTCGACACCATCCAGGACAAAGCAGCCCACTTGATTGGCACCCCATCCACCACCCGAAACATTCACTCCCTTCACCACCAGCGCAATGTGGTTGCAGTGTGTACCATCCACAGGATGCACTGCAGCAACTCGCCAAGGCTTCTTCGACAGCACCTCCCAAACCCGCGACCTCTACCACCTAGAAGGACAGGGGCAGCAGGCACATGGGAACAACACCATCTGCACGTTCCCCTCCAAGTCACACACCATCCCGACTTGGAAATATATCGCTGTTTCTTCATCGTCGCTGGGTCAAAATCCTGGAACTCCCTACCTATCCACACCTTTACCACACGGACTGCAGCGGTTCAAGGCGGCGGCTCACCACCACCTTCTCAAGGGCAATTAGGGATGAGCAATAAATGCTGACCTTGCCAGCGACGCCCACACCCCATGAACGAATTTTAAAAAATATTTAATTATCCAATAGATATATGGCTGTCAGAGCACAACCATTTATGGGGCCTTCAAAAGTTTACCAAATAAAAATTGCACTTCTTCAAGCTGCCTTCTCCCTCCCAGCAAGTTTCCAGTCCCCGTTTGCCATCACTTCCTGGCAAGGATAGAGAGCCCAACTCCAGCATCTGAATCATCCCAGGGCTGGAAATTCAGCCGGAAACAGGGAGGCATCCCCGTCCCATCTTGCTGGAGACGCACCTTGATTGACAAACCTAAGCCTGAATGCCAGCAGGTTATTTGACCATGGGGAGGTTGGGGATTACTGTCAAGCATGATCATCCACTCCCCACACCCTTGGACACAATCCAGCAGGGATCATTCGACTGTGGTCAGGAGTTAGAGACCAGGTTGTTTTTTCTCATCACTAACCAAAGGGTGTTGAGATCAACTGTAGCACCCCTACTACTGCCCAGTTAACATCAGTGGTTAGATCTGGCTCAGTCCTGGTCTGTGTGGCTCAGTTCCACACTGGGCAGTGTATCGCCCATCAGGGACAACTCTATTATTGTCTTTTCATTCCTTAAAAATGTGCCTACTCCTCTATCCTGCTTCGAAATTTGCCTCGAGATCATTTTCCATTCTGCATGGGATCTTTTCCACCTCGGTGACTCCTTGACACTGACAAAATTATTAATTACTCCTGGACTATCAACTGAGACAGTTCTGGAATTTAAGCAGATTAGAAATTTACTCTCTGCTTCCACCAAAATAAATTATGCAGATGAGAGATCATAGTCAATGTACTGTGTTCCCATTAAGTTCAGAATGCTGAACAGATCACAATATTTCTTCTCAAAATACAATGAAAACTCCTATGTCAGTCTTCATCAATGGCGAAACCCATTTTAAAAGTGTCAATATTTGCTTACACTACCAGTTACACCTGAAGATGGCGCTATGAAAGGCCAATTTCCAATCTGTCATGGGAATGTTAATTGGAAAAACAAGAGTACACTTCCTCACAATGGTCACCTTCCAGCTCTGCAATGGCCTGCCAGCACCAGCAGTGAATGTTAGCAACTTTAATAACATTTTCCTTCCCTGGTCTCGACCTTACAAGCTTAAGGGGACATACAACTAACTTTAAAAGCACTGAAAAACCTCAAAGTAGCCCCCCCCCGGTCACCCCACACCCACTGTTACTCCGCATAATGTCATTGCCTGCCATTGAACACTGATGTTGTATATCTTTTTCTGCTACATGGACCTAGTAGACATGAGGAAAATATCAAATGCCCCTCAATTGGTGATCAGCCATGATTCCATGGTAGGATCCTCATCCTGATTGAGACCAATGTGCAAGGTAAGGCTGACCCTCCACTGAGACAGAAATTGAAGTCTTGGAGGGAAGACAATCATACCTCACAATCCCCTACCCCAGTGAGACAGATATGTAGGGCTGGGGGGGGAAGGCAAGCCTAATTAATAACGCCCCCCCCCCCCAACTCGTTACAAAGTCTTAGTATTGTAAAGGGAAGCAAAGGATACGCAGCCTCCGTCCCCCACTGACATGCAATTGTGCGCTGCACCTCCATGCTGAGATAGTTTCTCTGCCTTTATTATCCCATCCCCATACTGCTGCCTCCTTCTCACGATCTTCCGCGTCCCCTTTTCTCTCTCCTTCTCACTTCCCCCTCCTTGTCCACCATCTTTTCCTTTTCCAATTTTCTCCTCCTCTTTCTCTCCGGTCTCTACGCCTCCCCATCTTTCCTTCTATTCTCTCTCCTCCCTCCCTACCTTTCCCTCTTCTCTCTCTCCCCCACCTCACCTTTCCCTCCCCTCTCTCTCTCTCTCTCTCCGCTTCCCACCCCATTCTGGGTTCGATTATTCCCCCACACTCTAATCATGCTTGACCTGAATATTGCATTTGGTCTTGACTCCTCAGCCTGAACAATGCCAGGGCCCCATTCCACCACACTTATGCCACCCACCCTCAGAGACCCTGTACCATTTTCCAAGGATGGGAAGTTTTGCATTGCCAGGACAGGCTGCCAGCACCTGCATGGTCACATCAAGCTGTGGCCCCCCCCCAGCTCAAGCAGGTTCGCCCTTGGAAGATGGAGATTATGCCGGAGGGAATCAATTACCTTATTCTAGTGAAGGTTTGGAGAATTAAAAAGCCTTGTAGGGACTCACATTAGGGGGTCGATTTTAGGATGGCTGAGCGGGTGCGTTCGTGGCAGGGGGGCTCCGAAAATTCAGGATTCCCAGGACGGGTCCGGAGCCCGACTCCAACCCACCCACTTCCGGTTTCCCCAATGACGTGCTTAGATGCGCACGCAGCCCCCACATGCGGGACGCCCACCGGCAATTAAAGCCGGCAGGATCCCAATTAAACCAATTATTTTGATACTTCAGGTCGTTAGCAGACCTGATTGGGAGGATATTTTAGGAGGGTGGGATTTTCATCCAAACTGAGCTTGCTTCCCATACTGGGGGAAATACCCCCAGTTGAAATAGACGTCTTGCAGCCACCAGCCTGTGGGAGCTGCAAAGGTCCATTGGACAGGTGGGGGGGGGGGTGGGGGGGTGGGGGGGTGGGGGGGTAGACCCTCACTCATTGCAGGAGGACACTCTGTCACTTTGGACAAAGTTTGGCCTGCACCACCCTCCTCCTAATACAAAAATTCATCAACTTGCAACCTCAACCCTGGTGTGCAGACACATTTACCTACCTTGCGGACCCCCTCAAACGTACATCTTCTGGATGGGGGCCGCCGTAGCTGCAGTCATGACCTCCTCGGAGGGCGAACAGCATCACCAGCCTCGCCGGCCACGCCGTCCACCTCTAACACGTGGAGCTCCACAACACAGTGCTGTGACACATCCACCTGCACAGCAGGAGGGAGGGCAACCGCAGAGAGAGATGCGTCGCAGAAGGCACTACCCTCGCCACAGAGTCTACAGACCGAGGCTCAGCTTCCTGGACCTCTCTGAGCAGCAGTGCACACGGAGGTTCAGAGTCACTCGACATGTAGTCGTGGACATCTGCAGCCTCCTTGATGCCGAGCAGCTCCCGGCTGGCCCGAGCACCATCTTCTTACCTGTCACTGTCAAAGTCATGATGTGGAGATGCCGGTGATGGACTGGGGTTGACAATTGTAAACAATTTTACAACACCAAGTTATAGTCCAGCAATTTTATTTTAAATTCACAAGCTTTCGGAGGCTACCTCCTTCGTCAGGTTTTCACATCGTTCACCTGACGAAGGAGGTAGCCTCCGAAAGCTTGTGAATTTAAAATAAAATTGCTGGACTATAACTTGGTGTTGTAAAATTGTTTACAACTGTCAAAGTCACCACTGCCCTCAACAACTTCTCCTCCGGATCCTTCCAGGGTGCCACCAGGGACATCGCCGGCGTCTCTCAGTCGTCTGTACAAAAGAACCCTGCAAATACACCTACACCCACTCTGCAGTGACACAATGGGTGGCATCAGTTGTGGGTCTTCATGGTGATCCTCAGGAAAGGGAATTATTGCACCATCCAGACAAGATTCGCAAAGATGTGGCAGTAGTGGTGATAACAAATTTTAATGTTCTTTGCAAAACAATCGATAGTAAATCAAAAACATGACATTCTGTCATACACGCTTGTGCATCCCCTTTGTGCTCACAAAACCTTCGCCTTACGTTTACAGGAACCCCTATGTGGTGCTACCCCTGTGGCTTCAGCAGAGGTAGTGGCAGGTTGCTCTTGTCCATGCCCTGACTGATGAGATGCTTTGCGTGGTCACCCTCTGGGTTTCGGTGCCCATGAGGGCCCCTCCAAAGACTGCTCCACCTTCACCTGTGCAGGGGCAGACTCGGCCACCTGGAGAGGAGGCAACATTGCGGGTACTGGTTGAGAGGGGAGCAACGGGTGAGATGTGGGAGCGCTTTGAGTGGCGTCCCCACTTCCATGTCCCCTTTCACTATCATCCCTCTCCTGGCACAGGCCCACATCACTCCTTCCACCCTGCTGGACGACAGTTTGGAGGACTTGTGTGAAGCCTTGGAAGGCCAGTTGTAATGTATCGGTCAGCCTGTTTAAGGTGGCAGAATGTTGCTCACCCTGAATCCGAATGGCCGTTGTCAGGGCCTGAATGGACTCATTGTTAAGCCATGCTTGAAGCTCGATGGAGGCTAGCCTTTCCTCCATCGCAGACATTCCCGCACCTACAAGCGACACTATCTCAGAGATGCCTTCACGTCCCTGTGACACTATCTCGGAGATACCCTCCTGTACCTGTGCCACCATTCCACTCATGCAGGAGTTTGACTCCTCCATCCTCTTGCGCGATTGTGGAGAGTGCTCGTGGCAACTGTTCCAGCACCTCGGTAATGTGCTGCTACCCCTCGATAACTCTCCTTTTCACGGCTGGCCCCCAGGGTTCAGCATCTGGGTCCAGCTGAGCAGAGCCTGGAGAAGAGCGCTCCCACCGACGCGGACTCTCCACGGCTGCCCCTGCCACCAGGGTCTGCTCATGCTCACATGTGCGTGGTGACTCACCATGTGCAAGCCCAACTAAGTGAGGACGGGGACCCACCGAGGCGTGTGTATCTGCTCCGGTGGATGGCTGGCTCAGATATGACGATGGACCCTCAGAGGCCGGCAGGTCCTCTGAGGAATCACCCTCCGCAGTCACGGCGGTCACAGATGGCCCTGCAAGAGAACAGAAAGCAATGTTAAGCATGTGGACAGATGAGGTGGTGCAGATGCCAAGTGATGCTAAGATCATTCGCTATCATGAGTGTTAGATTTCTGTCACCAGCTACTTGTGCTTTCCCAGTCTCGGCATCCGCCACGCACAGGTACTCCAGCGTCCGGTTTACTTCCAATGCCTGCTGCTCTGCGTCCGTTGAGACCACCTGGTGTGGTGCCCCCCCCGCCCCCCCCACCCCAGTCTTTGCCCTCTCCCAGGCATTCTGGCATCTCTTCTCCTGACAAGGCAAAACAGAGAGAGGCGTGATTGTGTGGTGGTTGCATACTGACCCGCTGCATGCATTGGTGTGGGTGGGGGTGAGTGTGAGGGAAATGCATGGGAGGGTGCGTTTTAGACATAGCCATGAGATTGTATGAGGATTGGGTTGCGTGGTAGTGTTCGAATGGGAACTGGGGCGGTGAGTACGTGCAGGCAAGGTGAGGATGATAGTTGAGTGGATGTGAGGAGTGATGCGAGAGCGTTGTGGTGGCAGTGCAGAAGGAGTTGTGTGGTGGTGGAAGTGATGTGGAAGACAGAGTGTGGGAGAATGCGTAAGTATACTCACTTTGGCTGACCTGGTTAGGTCATTAAAGCGCTTCCTGCACTGGACCCAGGTTCTGCACACATTGCTGCTGCTGCTTACCTCCTCGGCCACCTCCAACCAGGCCTTCTTGGTGGCAGAGGGAGGCCACCTATTGCCATCAGATGGGAAAAAAATTTCCCTCCTACTCCTCACCCCATCGAGCAGTACCTGGAGTGAGGAGTCAGAGAACCTTGGAGCAGCCTTGCCTCTGGCCTGCTCCATGCTCCAAAAATGGTTCTTTGCTGCAGGAGGAGCATTGGAGGACTGCTCCTTTAAATAGGGCTCCTCATGTTGACAGCCTGTGAAGCAGGTGCACAGTGCGCCCACTGTGCAGGTCTAGAACGTGAAACCCGGAAGCACGCGCAAGTACCTTCAATTAGGCTGCGATCGCGTGCGGAGCACCCCGAATTCACTGGGCGCTTTACCCACGTGTCCAGTCGACTCCCCGCTGCCAACCCACCTCCCTCCTAATGTCGGGCCCTAGGTCTCCGTTCCGCTGAGGCCTTTCAAGGGTGTGCGAGGAAAAATTTGTGGAGGAAGTTCAGGAACTCCCTCCCAACATGGAAGGGGCGAGAATCTGCCCATAGCCCCTCAAGTTAATTTCATGTTTTCGTCCAAATGGATTGGTATTAGTATTTAATAAATATAATTAAATGTAATTTAACTAAAATAACCTCATTCCTATTTATTTGGATACACAATTAAAATGTTGCATTGCTTTACTGAATCAAACAGCTATTTCTAATAGTTTGATGGAATGAAATGCATAGTGTGCCCACCTGGGTGCTAGTACACTAAAAATAAATGAAACTCAGTCCCTTATCTCTTCCACTTCTCCCCGTCCTTTTGGGCTAATATTGTTGTAAGAGGCAGCATAGCAATGTGTGGAAGGGCAGATAGTAACCATGCTGTTCTCTGCAGCTATTCTTTTTGAAATACTACTAAGAATATAAAAGTAGAGGATGCATCCCAAGGAGACCCCGTCAGATCTCAGTATCTGGCAGCCCTGCAATCCAGACCTACAGCCTCGGGGTTGTGAAGCAAGCATCCTTTGCTAGCAACTGCCTCTCACTGAGTCCCTACAAATAGCACTTCTGAAATGCTATACCGCAGGCACCTTTCTATTTTTTCACATATTTAGTTTGATTAGTGCTGCACCAGTGCTAGTGGGACCTGGTTCCTAGTCTATTAACTTGTAATACATTTTATATTCCACAGAGGCTAGTTGGCTACTTTATTTGTATCATTCATCATTCCAAATTGGTTTAAGGAGTGTCCGGTTTGTATTGCATTTATTCTATTTTGAATCATTTTGGGTCGGGATTTTTAAAATTGGTTTATGCCAAAGGATTGATTAACCCGAGGCATGTTTTCATGGAAACATTTCTGATTACTTTCACGGCAGCATATCTCCAGCAAAGCACATAACAAAAGGGTTTATGTCACCTTCAGCTTGTCAGCCGTTAAAGGCTTGAGCCCGATGAAGTCTTTACCTCCTTCACTCTACAAGAGACACCAAAGTTAGTAAGTCAAGAGCTTTATGACAAAAGTGGTCCATTATCATGTCCTGCACACAGTAGCCCTGATTTTAACTTGGGGCGCAAATCTGCAGGGGGGGGGGGGGGGGGTGGTGGGGGGAAGAGAGGGCGAGGGGCATGATGGCGGGAAACCTCCATGATGTTGTGATTGTGAGGCCTGGGTGTTTTAATTCCCAAGCCTCATGTCCATCCGATTGACGGGCGGCCCTTCCGTTCATATTGGGAATCGGGCAGCCCACCCACATGACATGCACCATTTCCGGCAGACCTCCCAAGGTCTATTTAAAGCTGGGATGCACTTCTTAAAGTGAGGTTGCATTTCCTGCTTTGAATTTTGCTTAAGGAACGCTGGAGGATACTGTGGTAGTGGAGATGACATGAAGGGCTATCCTCCACCCCCCCACATATGCTGGTTTTTAATGCATTCTAGAGGTCCTGGTGGAGGAAGTCAGGGCAAGGAGTGTGGTACTGTTACCCATGCAGCTGTTGGAGCATCCACCAGGCCACTATTCAGCAGGTCTGGACAGAGGCGGCTGTCAATGCTATCGCTTCACCCCCAGGACTTGGGTTCAATGTAGAAAAAGGTTCAATGACCTCACAAAAGCAGCAAGGAGGTGTATAGGTCTCCAGTTGTCTCAACAGTACCTGACAACGCTCCTTTCAACACATTGCTCACCACTCAACAATTCCCTCCCTTCCATACATCCTTCAGCATACAATCACAAGGGAACCCTGCACCACCTCTCTTTCTCGTTCCAAGCACAATCACGTCTTCCTTTGCTCTCTTTGCACCACACTGGCACCATTCTCTTCTCACAGCCTAGCACTTGCAATACCAGCAACTCCTCCCAGCTCTCCTTTTTCATTTCACATTCTACACACTTGGCTTTACAGTCATCACCTCCCCATCTTCATTCCATCTTGCTTCTTCTCTACCTCTCAATACAAGTCTTGTATGCACAAGCCTCACACACTTCCACCCACTTTCTCAACACACAATCACTGTGATTTTTAGTTAAAATGGCATCGGGGTCCTAATTGCGTTGACCCTAATTTTAATATACTCAGGAGGCACCTGCCTGCCTGTGTCAGGCGCCTTCGAAAAGTGCGCATTTAAAATGGCGGTATGCAGGAGCACATCGGGAACGTAACAGTGTTACTTTAGCCACCCGCCCACCCCTTTCCTGTCGGGCGGGCAGGGTTAAAATTGGGGCCACCAAGTGCTCTAACGCTGCTTTGTCCTTGGAGGAAATTGACCAAAGGCTGCTTCATACAAGAATCAGATCAAACGATCCAGTCCTGAACAGCTAGTATCATAATTGACAGGCTAGATGGTGCCATTCAGTCCC
This sequence comes from Heptranchias perlo, assembly GCF_035084215.1. NCBI lineage: Eukaryota > Metazoa > Chordata > Chondrichthyes > Hexanchiformes > Hexanchidae > Heptranchias > Heptranchias perlo. Next base: position 44,188,954 of record NC_090339.1, on the reverse strand, counting down.
TTGGTTGCAATGATTGATAAGTGTGACTACTGGTAAATGTACAGACCATGATATGATGTTCTTTTTCTGAGAATTTATGCTGATAGTCAAACTTACTGGCTTTCTTATCTCTTCTCTTACAGAAACACAAACATTGCAAACACAGAAGAAATTCAGCAACAGCAGTGGGAAGCTGGGGACCTGGTATTACAGTATCAGAAGTATTACAGTATCAGAAGTGATGTATATACTGTGCAATACAGAAAAAAGAAATTATGAATTGCATCTTAAAAAACTAAATTACTCAGTCAAACTACAAAGGCAAACTAGAAATAAACTTGGATGTTAATCTAGCGTAGAACAAGTTACATGCTATTTACTTCCGCTGGGGTTCTCTTGATCAACTGCTGGAACCTCAGTGGAAGATCTGTTTACGTCGTTTCTTCAGATCTTCTACTGAATTTACAGTAGACAATTAGGAAAATTCCCATGGAAATTCAACCCCATGGTGTACACTTATCCATAGAAATCACAGGAGAATCCTTGCAGTCTCTGTTACTGGTGGTGCTGGAGGTTCAGGAAGACGGGTGAAAATCGATCCTTTCCAGGTTTCCACTTATTTTGCACCACCTGCAAACTTCCAGGTAGGCCTGAGGAGCGAGAGTTTCATTTGAATATCATATTACATTGTTATGAGATGCTTTCAGGCAGGCATCCTGAAATTCTCACTGGGAATGCGCTGGGCTTTGATTTCGCCCACATAAAATGGGCCTTTGGGGCAGGCACATTCTGGACTGATAGGAAGTCGGTGTTTCAAGGCAGACCCATTGTTTTTGAAGAATAATACTGGAATACAACTTACCTTTAGGTTTGTGCTAGGTGTTATTTTGTGCTGAAGGTTTATGCCTAAGTTTTGGCTCTCAAATTTTTATATTTACAATTATAATTTAAAAATGGGCATTCCAATGCAGATTCCTCTATTTTTGTTATATTGTCTGTACTCACAAAGCTGTATATGTAGACAGAGACAGGCCTAATTTGGAATTGCAAAGGAAAACTGTCTTCGGAGACTCTACCTCACTAAAAAGGCAAGAACAGAGTTGTGCTGTCTCCTGAAACCTGACAGGCAACCAGCCTCCATCACAGGTATGGCATCAAGTTCATCACAGTTCAGAATTTTGTATGCCTTAGGGCTCATCAGCGACATCATTCAATCTGAAATTAATAGTTGTATCAAGCAGATCACTGATGCCTCAATCAGCAGGGCAAACAATTGGCCACTTTTCCCAAGGGCAGCTGACAGCAGAATGAGAAGGATAGACAATTTTTTTTCACATGGCAAAATTCCTGAAAGTCCATTGATGGCATCCAGGGTGGCTCTACATACAATTCTATTGCCACCATGAACCACAAGGGCTTCCAATCCATCAACATACAGATTGTTTGCAACTATTAAAATACCATCATACAAGGCAATGCCAGACAGAGTGTCTGGAACGAGCTGCCAGAGGCAGTAGTAGAGGCGGGTACAATTTTGTCTTTTAAAAAGCATTTGGACAGTTACATGGGGAAGATGGGTATCGAGGGATATGGGCCAAGTGCAGGCAATTGGGACTAGCTTAGTGGTATAAACTGGGCGACATGGACATGTTGGGCCGAAGGGCCTGTTTCCATGTTGTAACTTCTATGATTCTATGATTCTATGAGTCTTCATTTTAAATAAATGCTTGGTACCAGGGTTGTTTGGAGGATAAAGTAGACAGTAAGGGTAGCTTACCTTGACAGACTTCCTGAGACTATTAAACATTTTCCTCATCTGCCTCCAGGTCCTCTGAATGTTGGAGACTACAATTACCCTGATTGCCACCTCATGCTAAACAGTCTGCACCCTTTGTTCTGAGAGGAATGTACCCTGGGATGCCAAACAGAGCAAAACCTCCCTTGCTGAATTTATACGAGGACCTCCGAACATGCAAATGTGAAGCCAATCCGCTCCTTCCTGTAGTCATTTCTTCTTCTTTACCCAGCAACAACCTGCCCTTTAAATTTAACTGAAGCCTTTATGAGCTGCAGCTGCACATGGTTTCCCACGCCTCACTGCCTGCAAGCTCCCATGTGCAGGCCTGATTCAGGCTGGAAGCTCACCACACATATCTAACTACTCAAACCTCTGAAAGTGACTGTGAAGTCAGCCCAGAGAGGTCTTGGTGAGTGCAAAGCCTACCATTCTCTTACATCATAGACTTCTCTTTCAAAATGGGATATTTACCATCGTAAACTTGTGGACAGTGCAAAGTTTTGAATGCAATTTAGGAAGTTTTCAATTGCACTCCCAATTTGATCAAAAGTATCTTATTTACTTTCTCAATAAATTATAAGCCGAAGTGATTTGTTTGTAATCTGATGAATTTGAAAATGACAATATTCATGGGACTGGGTATAAACAAATGTTTTAAGAACATAAGAAATAGGAGCAGGAGCAGGCCATCCGGCCCCTTGAGCCTGCTCCGCCATTCAACAAGATCATGGCTGATCTTCTACCTCAATGCCTCAACGTTTTGGTAAAATACAGCAACTTGTGTATAATTGTGAGAGCCATCCTAGAACCATAGCATACTGAAATTACATCAGATCCATCCACTGTTTTATACTGTAATAAACATTACCTATGGAATATGGTAATATATCACATCTTAAATCATCGCGGGGCATTTTGTTATAAATTTCCTTTTCTAATTCAACGTTAAAGATTATGGGGTTGGATAGGCATCCCAAGCAGCAGTTTGCAACTGAGTGTAGGTCACAGATTTACACTGACTGTTGTGAGGTCATTTGCCATAAAGTTACCCAAATAACTCCACAGTTCAGTGATATATCTTCATAGTACATCATGCTTTATTTTTCATAAGCTGCAACACTGTGTGAAAGAATATAGCAATGTAAGTATTGAGGACTGTTTTGTCTTTGAGGTGAACAGGCATCAGAGGACAACCCATCCATTACTTTATTCTCTTTTTGAAAATCATTGAACCAAAGCACACAGGTGAAACTCAGCATGATATCATTTTCCAGCCTTTTCTGTGCTTCAGCTGTGCTCCATCAGATTAAAGTGTATTTATGCAGAGCTTTTTACTCAGGAGACTAAGTGGTAGGGTCTGTAACAGAGAAAATTCTATATCATCTGTTGAAGAGTGAGCTTGATAGGCCAAATAGGCTTTAGGTACTTTTATTGCTTTTGTTTTGTTCCCTACAATTTTCTCTCTGCTAACGGTGCTGATTCCATACAAGAGTACGGTGCCATGATACGGGAGGCAGGCAGTAACCCATCCAAGTGGCCATTATTCATGTATGAGCCGAGACAATAAGTATCAGCACATTATTCAATTGTAGAGTGGGATATCACAGTTGAACCTGATCCTACTCTCAAAAGATGTTCACACAGACTCACTTTCCAGCAGGAATCACTTGATCACTTGTCAATAGTGGGAAGCCAGGGTGATTTTTTCCCCTCCTTTCAAGTGGCACTGATACCAATTATAGGCCACCTTTGTTGCTATCCTGGTTGAGATCACCTAATTCAGCATACACCGTAGATCTATCCTGGCCTGTATGCTTCAGTACCACATTGATAAGCAAATTTACCAACTGAACTATCAGGATAACTGTTGCATGCTTTCTTATGCATTTATAAATTATTTTAATCCATCACAAAAAGTATACAGAGTGAATATTGATACCCACTAAACAATGAGTTGCACTGTCAGGCAATGAATTGGAGGCGGGGCAGGACTTACAGCAACAGAGTCAGTTTTACAGCAAAAGAGTCTATTTGACAGCAGAGTCAGCAAACAAAGTCTTTACGCACTACAGCAAATAGAGTCTGTTTGCTACTAAAGCAAACAGAACTCATGACTGAAACTACAGTAAGGTCTCCTGATAAAAGCAAGATTATTTCTCCAGTAAAATGCAGTGAGTGGAGGATAGATACATAATACAAGTTATGAATGTAAAATCAATTCCAAACACTTACAGCTGTGCGGTCTCCAGGCGGAATTGACGGGGTAATTACCCAATCATCCCCATTCTGGTTGGGACTTGTGGTGTCACTATGTGCAGCCAAAAGTATATGAATTCATTAAAAAAAATAAAAAGACCAAAAGGACGACATTCAATATTATATGTGAATTTTATTTCCCTTGGAAACAGGTTGACTGCTTTCAGCAGCAGCTGTCAGTGAATGGGAGGGATGGGAAAGATAAAATCCTGCAGCGTTGTTAAATACGAAATCAGTTCATTTAAATCCAGCAGAGTCTGCTGTACTAGATGATGACAATTCATTTGGTTAGTGCACACAATACTGACACTGCACAACCTATTATATTGTCGGAGTCCCGAGAGATTAGGTTGCTAACACAATGTACACAGGCAAACTCCTAAGTTAATTATATTGCATAATCTGTTAAAAAACAGTGTTAGCAGAAAAAGGGCAAAACCAGCAGAAATGTGCAAGTAAATAAAAGGGACAAACTGATTAAAATGGTTAACTGGATGTAACATTCACTGTGATTCACTGACCGCTCTTCACAAGAAGCTGATGGAGCTTCTGACATTAAGTGCCCCGCATCTCAGTTTTCCTGCTTGATTCTTCTAATAAGAGTAATTTATATTTTGCTGTTCTTGCTCCTATTTTGAGTCGTGTCTGACCCATTCTTCTGTCTTTCCAATGGCTGTTCATTTCAAATCTAATCCTTGTCTGAAATGACCTGTGTACAATATATGCCACTTTCCATCTTTAGACAGTATTTTAAAATCTGTTTACAGGTTATTAAACTCAGTCGCTACCTCTTTGTGATAGCAGTTGGTAGATTGAGTTCTTGAGTATGACCAGTTGTTTTCTCTTCCCTCTTTTTTGTTTGTTCAAGCCTATAACAAGCACTTCTCCAGCTTGACCAATTCAGATGAGTGTGACACCTAAAATGTTAGTCTATCATTTCTCCTTCAGACACTAACTGATCTGCTGTACAGCACTTTCTATTTTTAATTCAGGCATTTTTGCTTATCATCCATTAGCAGCTTAGTGCATCTAAGTGACGGGTTGATTTTATGCACATAATTTGCAGCATAGGAAATCAATATACAGATAATATCAGTGATCACTTATAAACTTTTTACTGCTAATCATTCTCAGATCTACAAATAATTCAGTTTTGGCAAATTATAAAAAAAAACTTTGATATAATACTACTTATTTATTATGTATTCCTTTTACAAAATATGATTTAGTGATAGAATATCTCAGTCCTTTTATAATGGTCTCCTCGAGAGATGTATTTTCCAAAGTCCCATAACTTATTAAAGATCTGACAGGAATCAATGCCACACATTCCTTTCACTGGCATTATTGATTGATAACATCAGTGAATGCCCTTTGGACAAGGAGTTGGGATCTGTGGCACCACAATACATAAACTGCATCATCCCAGTCATATTTTTTTGATTCACTTATTTGTCAAAGGTGCTGATTTATTGCTTTATAACAGCACATTTACAACCCAGTTTTGTAAAGTGACACAAATGCTGATGCGTCAGGAAGGGGCTGGAGTGTTAACGCAAGGATAAAGCACAATAGAAGTTCTTAACTGTCGCAGATTCAGCTTTTCCCTTCCTGACTATGACTATCTTTTTTCAATGGAAGGTTCTTGGCATCATCTGAGTTACCACAAATCTTGTATCATGCGAGCTGATGCACAGATTAAGAGACAGTACTCTTCTATTGTGAACTTATGCAGCTTAAGTAAGACAGGGCAAAAATGTTTTTTTTTAAAAAGTTATTGGCATAAAATCAAAATAATAAATTATTCATTCTGAATTTTTTTTAAGAGAATAACATAAACCAAGCATTTCACAGCAAACACATAACCTTGCAATGATTCTGCAATGGAAATTTGCATTTGCTTATCTTGCACAAATTGTGATTAAGTGGAGGCCAGCAAGTCACTAAATATTTATAAACAATTTTACAACACCAAGTTATAGTCCAGCAATTTTATTTTAAATTCACAAGCTTTCGGAGGCTTCCTCCGAAAGCTTGTGAATTTGAAAAAAAATTGCTGGACTATAACTTGGTGTTGTAAAATTGTTTACAATTGTCAACCCCAGTCCATCACCGGCATCTCCACATCACTAAATATTTATACAGACAATCACTTTTTTCATTGTCCCTTGAACTCAAAGGTTGTTGAACCAATTGTTATCATTAGCAATCCTTGTCCTTGTATGTACCACGGCTGATTCCCTGATCAGGGACTCCCGAAGCGGTATTCACAGGGAGGTTGGAAAAATCACAGTCTCGCAGTCCCTGGTTTTCTGCCCTGCTAATTCTTAGTTTTCCTTTGTAACAATATTAGCTGCACTTCAAAGTCATTTTTCATGTTTAAAATGCTTTGAGGCATTTCTGAAACATGATAAGGGACTATATAAATGGAACTATGTCCCTCCTTTCTTCCTTTTATCTCTCTTTATGTTACTGCTGTTACTGTGGTCAGCTTTCCTCTGAACTTTCACCTTTTCTTCCTCCGAAGCTGCAAAATTTGCACTTTCACATATTTTCATTCCTTCCTGTATTTATCCATCACCTTCTCTAACCTATCCTTCCCCAGCACTTCAAAACAGTGAAACTCTTTGCTTCTTCAGTTTTCATTCCTCCTATAATATTCAGGCTTTTAAAACACAAGCTTGACATTGCTTAATCATTACCTCAAGTCCTTTCAAATCTGCTAGTATTCTGCATTAGAAGTATTGACACCTCACACAGGTTTCTCAAAACAAATCCAATTTGACCATGTTACCACTGGTAGAGAATTATTTTCTTTTGTACTGAAGGGAAAAATTTACTTGCATTATAAATATGTTTTAGTCTGGAGACATTTTTAGAGCAATCAAATTTAAATAGATATTAAGGGCAATTAGGAATGGGCAATAAATGCTGGCCTTGCCAGCGACACTCACATCCCATGAACTAATAAAAAAAGGTAAGAATATAGCAATTACATAAATTCTACAATTTGCAAAGGGTTACAAGTTGAATCTCTGGGAGAGAATTATTGGTAAATAAGGTATTAATTAGCCCATTTAACAAAGCACAAAGAACAAAAAATGTTGTATCTTATACAATGGTCTCCACAGGCAGGAGTTTGAGATGCAAGCAATTATAAAATGATAATGAGGTAAATCAAGATGGCTCTGAAATGTCTGAGCTATGGAGTACCTTAAGGAAAGAAACCATCTGAGAGGCTTTACTGGTAAAGTTTGATTAGCAACCTAAAACACAGCCTGATATAAGAAACCTAACTATAATCGACACCAAAATTAGATATTCAATTCTCTTCTTACTTTGCATGTGAGTGCAGCTGTTTTCTCTCTCTCTCTTTCTCCACCCCTGACTCTCCAGATCTACTTTTGTATTATGCTTAGCGTCATACTAGTGTCACCAGCTCTTGATGTGCAAGCCTTGCACATTCGGCAACAACACCAAAGTAACCTTACTGGATTTCCCAAGACTGCCAAGGTTATTTGGCATTGCCACCAGCTGTGCGAGATATACTAACACACGGAGTATAAGAAATAAATTGTGTGAATTAGAGACTCAAATACAGCTTAGAGGGTATGACATGGTGGCCATTACTGAAGTATGTCTGCAAGTTGGTCCTGATTGGGAGTTAAATATTTTAGGTTGTAAGGTCTTTAGAAAGAATAGGGAAACTGGAAGAGGAGGAGGGGTAGCCTTTTTGATTAAAGATAATATTACAACATTAGTATGAAAGGATCTAGGTAAGGGGAGACGATGGTTAGAATTGAGGAATAAGAGATGACTTAAAAATCTAATCGGAGTTGCCGACAGGCCTCCTGATAGCAGCAATGAAGTTGGTAGAATATATTAATTCAGAGGTTAGAGAGGCTTGTAGAAAAACAGAGTTGTTTTAATGGGAAACTTTAATTTTCATATAGATTGGGAAGAACAGAATAGCTCAAGTCAGAAAGATAGTGAATTTCTTGGGTGTATTCAATACAGTTTTCTGGAGCAATATATTCTAGAATCAATAAGAGGGCAGGCCATACTAGAATTAGTAATGAGTAATGAATCAGACTTAGTTAATAATCTAATGGTAAGGGAACATTTAACTAACAGTGATCATAATATGATCAAATTCAATGTTAGCTTTGAAAAGGAGAAACTTAACACAATTACTAAGATTCTAGATTTTGGTAAGGCTATCTTTAACGGGGTAAGATAGAAACTGACGATAGTAAACTGGTCAAAACTGTTATCAGGTAAAATTACAGATGAACAGTGGAAGGTGCTAAAAAGAATTTAGCTTAATACAGGACCAGTATTTACCCCTAAGGGGCAAGAGCTTTACTTACAAAATAAAATAGCCAAGGTCGACAAAAGAGGTGAGAGATAACATAAAACTAAAGGAAAGAGCAATCAAAAGTGCAAAGAATAGTGTAGATCCAGGGGGTTGGAAGAATATAAAGAATGGCAAAGGGAGACAAAAAAGTAGTAAGAGCTGCAAAAAGGGAATAGGAAAAGAAACTTGCGAGGGATATCAAGATTAACACAAAAAGTTTTTACAATTATATTAGAAGAAAAAGGGTAGTCAAGAGTAATGTGGGCCCTTTAAAAACAGATGTGGGTAACATTGCAAATGAAAATAAGGAAATAGCAGGCTTGTTGAATAATTACTTTGTTTCAGTCTTCACAGTAGAGGAAGAGGATAATAAACCTGACATTCCAGGGAAACTAATAATGAATCAAGGACTGGAACTCAATAAAGTTAAAGTAAGCAAGAAAACAGTATTAGAAAAAATAATGACACTAAAGACTGACAAATCCCCAGCACCTGATAGTTTCCACCCCAGGGTTTTAAAGGAAGTAGGTGAGGAAATTACAGATACTTTAGCCATAATCTTCCAAAGTTCTCTCGATTCAGGAATTGTCCCTTTAGATTGGAAAATTGCAAATTTAACTCCATTATTTAAGAAAGGTGAGAGTGAGAAACCTGGAAATTATAGACCTGTTAGTCTAACATCTGTTGCAGGGAAATTATTGTAATCTATAATTAAGGACAGTGTGACTGAGTACTTAGAGAAATTTGAGCTGATTAGAGAGAGCCAACATGGATTTGTAAAGGGTTCGTCAAACCTAATTGAATTTTCTGAGGAAGTAACCACAGTAGTCGATGGGGAAATGTCTATGGATATAGTTTATATGGACTTCCAGAAGGCATTCGATAAGGTTCCACCTAAGAGACTGTTAGCTAAAATTAAAGCTCATGGAATTGAAGGCAAATTATTGACTTGGTTAGGAGGTTGGTTAGGTGGTAGAAGACAGAGAATAGGGATCATGGGAATGTACTCCAATTGGAAGGCAGCGACTAGCGGTGTCCCACAAGGATCTGTGCTGGGGCCTCAACTATTCACAATATTTATTGATGACTTAGATAAAACAATATATCCAAGTTTGCTGGTGACACAAAGATTGGTGGCATAGTAAGAAAGTAGAGTAACGAAATTAAAATACTGCAGATGCTGGAACTCTGAAATAAAAATAGAAAATGCTGGAAATACTCAGCAAGTGAGGCAGCATCTGTGGAGAAAGAAACAGAGTTAATGTTTCAGGTCAAAGATCTTTCATCAGGACTGGAAGAAGATAAAGAGTTAAAGATTTTAAGCAAGTACAGAGCTAGGGAAAGGGGGGGGCGGGGAAGGAGGCGGGGAGAGGAAAGAACAAAAGGGGAGGTCTGTGATAGGGTAGAGGGCAAGAGTAATTAAATGAAAAAAGGGATGATGGTGCAAGGCAAGAAAGGTGGTAATGGGACAAGTTAAGAAACAAAAGATTGGTCTAGAGTAGCTGTAAATGACAACAGCAGAACCATTACCAGCAGCTACAGTCTGACAAAAAAAAATGGGAGCAGTGGTTGTGATCTGAAGTTATTAAAATCAATGTTGAGTCCGAAAGGTTGTAAAGTGCCTAAATGAAGGATCTTCCCCCAACAGCCTCCAACCTCACAGTCCTCCAACCCCGCAAAGCCCGCTTCTGCCTCCTTCCCAAGATCCACAAACAGGACTACCCTGAGAGACCTATTATTTCAGCATGTTCTTGCCCCATCGAACTTAATTCCTCCTATCTCGACTCTATATTTTCTCCCCTTGTCCAGTCTCTTCCAACCTATATCCACAACAGTTTCCAGTTCCCCGGCCCTAACCATCTCCTTTTCACCTTGGACGTCCAGTCCCTCTACACCTCCATCCCCCACCAGGACGGCCCGCGGGCCCTCCCCTTCTTTCTTGAATGGAAGCCCAACCAGTCCTCATCGACCACCACCCTCCTCCACCTGGCTGAACTTGCTCTTACATTGAACCACTTCCCCTTTGACTCCACTCACTTCCTCCAAATAAAAGGTGTCACTATGGGAACCTGTATGGATCCCAGCTATGCCTGCCTTTTTGTGGGATACGTGGAACATTCCTTGTTCCAGTACTACTCATGTCCCTTCCCTCACCTCTTTTTCCGTTACATTGATGACTGTATTGGTGCTGTTTCCTGCTTTCGCCCCGAACTGGAAAATTTCATCAAATTTGCTTCCAATTTCTGCCCTTCCCTCGCCTTCACATGGTTCATCACTGACTGTCCCCTTCCATTCCTCAACTTCTCTATCTCCATTTCTGGGGAAAGGCAGTCAACCAATATCTATTATAAGCCCACCGACTCCCACAGCTACCTGATTACACTTCCTCCCATCCCGCTTCCTGTAAGGACTCTATTCCCTTCTCCTACTTTCTCCATCTCCGTCACATCTGTTCTGACGATGTTGCCTTCCACATCAGTGTTTCCGATATGTCTTCCTTTTTCCTCAACCGAGGATTCCCCTCCACTATAGTTGACAGGGCCCTCGACCATGTCCGTCCTATTTCCCGCACTTCTGCCCTCACCCCTTCTCCTCCCTCCCAGAACCATGATAGGATCCCCCTTGTCCTCACCTTCCACCCCACCAGGCTCCACATTGAACGTATCATCCTCCGCCATTTTCAACACCTCCAGCACGATCCCACCACCAAACACATCTTCCCCTCCCCTCCCCTTTCAGCATTCCGAAGGGACTGTTCCATCTGCGACACCCTGGTCCACTCTTCCATCACCTCTAACACCCACCTTCCTCCCCACGGCACCTTCCCATGAGAGCACAGGAGATGCAACACCTGCCCTTACACCTCTTCCCTTCCCACTGTCCAGGGCCCCAAACACTCCTTCTAGGTGAAACAGCGATTTACTTGTACTTCTTTCAATTTAGTATACTGTATCCGCTGCACACAATGCAGTCTCCTCTACATTGGGGAGACCAAATGCAGACTGGGTGATCGCTTTGCTGAACACCTCCACTCTGTCCTTAAGCGTGACCCTGATCTGCCGGTCGCTTGCCATTTTAATTCCCCGCCCCAATCTGATTCTGACCTCTCTGTCCTTGTCCTCTTACACTGTTCCAATGAAGCTTTGATGTGGAGACCTGACGAACGAGGAAGCCTCCGAAAGCTTGTGGAATTAAAAATAAATTTGTTGGACTATATCCCAATGAAGCTTAACAGAAGCTCGAGGAGCAGCACCTCATCTCTCGTTTAGGCACTTTACAATCTTCCGAACTTAACACTGATTTCAATAACTTCAGATCATTACCACAGCTCCCATTTATTTTTCTTTTTTTTTGTTGGACTGCAGCTGCTGGTTATGGTTCTGCTGTTGCCCTTTACAGCTCCTCTAGACCGAACATTTGTTTCTTAACTTGTCCCATTACCACCCTCCTTGCCTTGCACCATCATCACTTTTGTCATTTAATCACACATGCCCTCTGCTCTATCACAGACCTTCCCTTTTGTTCTTTCCTCCCCTCCCCTCCCCTCCCTCCCCCTTTCCCTGGCTCTTTAACATCTTCCAGTTCTGACGAAAGGCCTTCGACCTGAAACGTTAACTCTGTTCTCTTTCCACAGATGCTGCCTCACTTGCTGAGCTTTTCCAGCATTTTCTGTTTTTATTTAAGTAAATAGTGTAGATGGGAGCATAAAATTACAAAGAGACATTGATAGATTAAATGGGGTGGGCAAAACTGTGGCAAATGGATTTTAACGCAGGTGAGTGTGAGGTCATCCATTTTGGACCAAAAAGGATAGATCTGAGTATTTTTTAAATGGTGAATAGTTAGGAACAGTGGAAGTCCAAAGAGGTTTTGGGGTCCATGGGCTCGATTTTACCGTCGGGTTTCCTGTGGGTTTCCAGCGGGGGGGCCCCGAAAATCCCGATATCCAGTCACGTGACCGGATCGCGCCACGATCCCGCCCACTTCCGGGTTCCCCGATGACGTGCGGGGGTGCGTGCGTGGCCCCCGCTGGTGGGAATCCCGCAGGCAATTAAAGCCAGCGGGATGCCACTTGAGGTTATTTATTTTGCTTGTTCAGGTCATTAACTGACCTGATTAAGGGACTGTGTGTGATTTTGGGGAAACATGGGACTGTTTCACACACTGGGGGAAACAGTCCTAGTTGAACTGGACGTGTTGCAGCCGTCAGCCTGTGGCAGCTGCAAAGGTCCATTTGACAGGTGGGGGGGGTGGGGGGAGACCCTCACCCATTGCAGGAGGCCGCTCTGTCATTTGGGACAAAGTGTGGCCTCCACCACCCCCCTCCGGACGGTCAAAGTGACCAACCTGTACACTCACCCCGGGGTCCGGAGACATGTGCCTACATTGCGGACCCCCTCAGATGAACATATTGCGGATGGGGGCCACCGTAGCTGCAGTCATGACCCCCTCGGAGGGCGAACAGCATCACCAGCCTCGCCATCCACACCGTCCACCTCTGACACGTGGATCTCCACAACAGAGTGCTGTGACACATCCACCTGTACAGCAGGAGGGAGGGCTACCGTAGAGAGAGACGCGTTGCAGAGGGCACTACCCTCGCCACAGGGTCCACAGACCGAGGCGCAGCTCCCCGGACCTCTCCGAGCAGCAGTGCACACGGAGGCGCAGATTCACTCGACATGTAGTCGTGGACATCTGCAGGCTCTTTCATGCCGAGCTGCTCCAGGCTGGCCCCAGCACCATCTGCTTACCTGTCGCTGCCAAAGTCACCACTGCCCTCCACAACTTCTCCACCGCATCCTTCCAGGGAGCAGCTGGGTACACCGCCGATGTCTCTCAGTCGTCTGCGCGGAAGAGCCCTGCAAATACACCTGCACCTACTCTGCAGTAACACAATGAGTGGCATCAGTGGTGGGTCCTCATAGTGATACCCAGGAGCGGGCATTATTGCACACAACAGACAGGATTCGCGGAGACATGGCAGTGGTGGTGCCAATCTAATGTGTGATGTTTGTTGCTCTGAAATTCAATATAGGTAACACCCATGGCAAACCCTCAGACACCCTTGTGCATCCCCTTCATGCTCACGACACGTTTGCCTTAAGCTGCCTACTGCACATATGTGATGCATGCCCTGTGGCTGCAGCACAGGTGGTGGCAGGTTGAGTGAGGCTGGCCGTGAGGGAGATGCACGAGAGGGTGAGTATGGGATAGAGCCATGAGATTGTATGAGGATTGGGTTGCGTGTTAGTGGCGGGATGAGTACTGGCGAGGTGAGTAGGTGCAGGTAAGATGAGGATGGGGTTTGAGTGGGTATGAGGGGTGATGTGACAGAGTAGTGTTGGCGGTGCCGAAGGACATGTGGGGTGGGGGCAGTGTTGTGGCAGACGGAGTGTAGGGGAAAGAATAAGTGTTCTCACTGTGGCTGACCTACTGCGGTCATTGGAGCGCCTCCTGCACTGTATGCAGGTGGGCGATATGTTGGTGGTGCAGGTGACCCCCTCTGCCACCTCGAGCCAGGCCTTCTTGGTGGCAGAGGCAGGCCGCTTCCTCCCGCCCGCCGGGTGGAAGATCTCTGTCCTCCCCCTCCTCCTCACCCCATCTGATGATACCTGGGGTGAGGCATCATTAAACTGGGAGCAGCCTTCCCCCTGGGCTGCTCCATGCTGCAATTTGTTCCATTGGTTGCAGCATCTGTCAGTGGAGGACTGCCCCTTTAACTAGAGAGCCTCCAGCTGACAGATCGTACTGCGCATGCGCAGCCCGCCCGACGCGCAGACCAGCAGCGCGGACCCCGGAGGAGCAGGTAATTGATTCCAATTAGTGGATTGCCTGCTACGATCGCACGGGCAACCCACTAATTTCACCGGGCGCGGAGGCCACGCTCCCGAAACCCAACCCGCCGGAAACTCGCAGGCCTGCTAAAATCAGGCCCCATGTACACAGATCACTAAAATGTAGTAGTCAGGTGCACAAAATAATCAACAATGCTAATGGAATGTTAGCCTTTATAATTAGAGGGCTCGAATATAAAGGGGAGGAAGTTTTGCTACAGCTATATAAAGCCTGGTTAGACCACATCTGAAGTACTTCATACAGTTCTGGGCAATGAAAGGACATATTGGTCTTGGAAGGAGTGCAGTGCATTTTCACAAGAATGTTACCAGGGCTCCAAGGTTAAATTATGAGTCGAGATTACATAAACTAGGCTCGTATTACCTGGATTATAAGGGGTGATTTGATTGAGTTGAGGGGTGATTTGATTGAGGTTTTTAGGATTTTGAAAGAAATTGATAGGGTAGATAGAGAGAAACTTTTTTCCGCTGGTGGGGGAGTCTAGGACAAGGGGACATAATATTAAAATCAGAGCCAGGCCTTTCAGGTAAGACGTTTGGAAACACTTCTTCATGCAAATGGTGCTAGAGGTGTGGAACTCTCTCCCACAAAAACAGTAGATGCTAGCTCAATTAATTTTAAATCTGAGTTTGATAGATTTTTGCTAGCCAAGGGTATAAAGGGATTATGGAGCCAAGGCATGTGGATAAAGTTAAGATACAGATCAGCCGTGATCTAATTGAATGACAGAACAGGCTCGAGGGGCTGAATGGCCTACTACTGTTCCTATGTTCCTAAAATCTGTAAGCTAATAAGGCCCTGCTAAGAGAAGAGAGAGGGAGAGATCTTATGAAGTAATGCTTTTTATGCGGAGGTTAGTGTGATGGGGTGGATATCAGATGTGGAAATTAGTGACCACTGTATTGCTGCCATCCTGTAAAGTTATGTGTGTGAGCACTAATTCATAATATGTACCTTATTTTTTACTTGTTTATGAACAATCTTTTTTTATTCGTTCATGGGATGTGGGCGTCGCTGGCAAGGTCAGCATTTATTGCCCATCCCTAATTGCCCTTGAGAAGGTGGTGGTGAGCCGCCTTCTTGAACCGCTGCAGTCTGTGTGGTGAAGGTTCTCCCACAATGCTGTTAGGTAGGGAGTTCCAGGATTTTGACCCAGTGACGATGAAGGAACGGCGATATATTTCCAAATCTCGAGGGCAATTAGGGATGGGCAATAAATGCCGGCCTTGCCAGCGACGCCCACATCCCGTGAACGAATAAAAAAAAAAAAAAAATCGGGATGGTGTGTGACTTGGAGGGGAACGTGCAGGTGGTGTTGTTCCCATGTGCCTGCTGCCCTTGTCCTTCTAGGTGGTAGATTTCGTGGGTTTGGGAGGTGCTGTCGAAGAAGCCTTGGTGAGTTGCTGCAGTGCATCCTATGGATGGTACACACTGCAACCACTGTGCACCGGTGGTGGAAGGAGTGAATATTTAGGGTGGTGGAAGGGGTGCCAATCAAGCGGCTGCTTTGTCCTGGATAGTGTTGGCTGCACTCATCCAGGCAAGTGGAGAGTATTCCATCACACTCCTGACTTGTGCCTTATAGATGGTGGAAAGGCTTTGGGGAGTCAGGAGGTGAGTCACATGCCGCAGAATACCCAGCCTCTGACCTGCTCTTGTAGCCACAGTATTTATGTGGCTGGTCCAGTTAAGTTTCTGGTCAATGGTGAGCCCCATTTACTACATTTACTTTAACCATTGCCAGCATAGAAATCTGGAAAATATGTGTCATTTTATGTATCATCCTGCATAGTGCACATTTCAAATTACTAAATGAATTGTAAAATATAATTAGAGAGGTTAAAGAAAGAAAGAAAGAAAGACGGTGTTTATATAGCACCTTTCAAGACTTCAGGATATCCAAAAGTGCTTTACAGCCATTGAAGTACTTTTTGAAGTGTAGTCACTGTTGTAATGTCGGAAACACGGCAGCCAATTTGCACACAGTAAGCTCCCACAAACAGCAATGACATAACGACTAGATAATCCCTTTTTTGTCAGTGATGTTGGTTGAGGGATAAATAATGGCGAGGACACCGGGAAGAACTCTCTTGCTCTTCTTCGAAATAATGCCGTGGGATCTTTTACATCCACCTGCAAGGGCAGATGGGGGTCTCGTTTTAACAACTCATCTGAAAGACGGCATCTCCGACAATGCAGCACTTCCTCAGTACAGCAATGTGATGTCAGCCTAGATTTTTGTGCTCAATTCTCTAGAATGGGACTTGAGCTCCATGCAAATGGTAGAAGAAGTGTGGAACTCTTCCTGACTCAGAGATGAGAGTGCTACCTAATGAATTATGGCTGACACCATCCTTCAAAAAGATCCTACTGCCAATTTGAGCTCATCCTTCCAGAATGCCAACTTAACTGTCTTCATAGTTTAGCTTTAACGTCTACCTCTGAATAGACAAACAGGTCCTGGAAATTCTCACTCATAGGGCAATACCTCTGACAATGCAACACTCCCTCAGTATTGCATGGAGAGTATCAGCCCTCGATCATAGTTTCAAGTCCTGCATGTTCCTTCTTGCATTAAATTGGATAGCCCGGTAGTGAAGGATGGAATACTAAAGCCTGGTCTTCAGTTGCCTCCAAGCCTTTATTCACAGAGATCCACATTACCCTCCATGCACCCCCTAGATAAGCTCTCATATAAATGGATACAAGGGAATCGCCAATTAATATGCTTCACCTGAATACAATTAACACTAATTGATATAAATCATATGGATACAATTAACACTTCTGACCCAAGAAAAAAAGAGTGCTACCAAGTCAGCCAAGCTGACACACAACTGAGCCAAGTTAACACACTGTGTGGAGAGAGGCCAAAGGAAAAGTGAAACAGAGTACCAAAAAAAAGGAAGTAAGGCATGTGCTAGTGAGTGAAGTTATTGCATGGTATAATTCTTGGACATACAGACCAGAGTCCCAGGTTATGCCTTTTGATTCTCTTCAATTGCCCTGCAACCTTTGACATGGACAATCAAGCCATCCTCCTCTGTTGTTCAGCTGAGTGTAACTGCCTTTGCTTAGTTCCACTCTTACCTATCCGATCCCAGCCAGTGTTCCTCCAGCAATGGATTTCTTTCTGCCCCCACACCATGACCTTTGGAGCCCCCTATCTTTGGCCCTCTTCTTATCCATATGATGCCCCTTGGGGACATCATTCACAGGTATGAGGTCAGCTGCCACATGTACACTGATAAGACCGAACTCGACTTCTCCACCACCCCTCCTGATTTCTCCAATCCCTTTGTGTTGTCAGACTGCTTATTCAACATTCAGCATTGGATCAACCCATCGTTTTTTGGCCACTGCCACAAATTCCATACCTTTGCCACCGATCCCAATAACCCTCTCTAACTACTATCCCATGCTGAATCAAACTGTTGTAACCCGGCCTCATGGTGAGCTTATGGTATCGTGTCCTCTCCATCACAAAGACCACCTATTTCTACCTCCACCTCTGCCTCAACCCATATGCTGCTGAAACCATTTGTCACCTTCTAATTTGACTATCCCAATGGTTTCCTGGCTGGTCTCCTATCCCGCACCCTCCATAAACCACAGCTCATCCAAAACTCTGCTGCCTGTATCCTATCCTGCACCAGGTCCCACTCACTCATCACCTCTATCTTCACTGACATATAATACCTCCCAATCTCCCTCATAATGCCTCAAATTTAAAGTTCTCATCCTTATGTTTAAATCCTTTCATGGACTTGCCTCTCCCTATCTCTGTAAACTCCTCCAGCTGTACAAATCCATCCCATCAAACTTCCCTTCCTCTAATTCTGAAGCCCCCTCCCTTTGGAAGCCTTGTCATCAGCCATTTAGGCTACACACTCTGGAATTCTCTCCTTAAACCCCTCCACCTCTCCACTTGCTTCTCCTCCTTTAATATCCTCCTCAAAACCCAACTCTTTGACCAAGCTTTTTTGGTCACCCCTTCTAATATCTCAATTTTCTGCTTGGCAACCATTTTTTGATTATGCCTTTGTTAAACGCTTTGAGATGTTTTTCTATGTTAAAGGCACAATATAAATACAAATTGTTGTTGTTCTCTAGTGACGGAAAATTGAGCTCACTGGCATCCAAATGTCAGTTGAATTTTTTTGCGAACAAAAAGCCTGTGGGATACTCTGCTCTCTTTTAACAGTGCTGAAGATATTATTAACAAAATAGTAAATGTATAAAGAACGGTTAACATTTTTGTCTTCAATAGTGAATTGTGTGAACCTTCCCCCTTAAAAATAAAAACGTTCACTTTGTTCTGGTCCCAGTTATACTAAAGCGGGTGCAAAGCAAAGTGAATTGAGACAATAACCTGGAGTTGGTCTCACGCTGTGGGGTAGAGTTTCCACTTGTTTCCATTAGTTTTGCGCCCAGATTCCAGCACAATCGGCTGAACCAGCGCAAAAGATCCGGGAATTTTGAACATGAGCTATGTCCAAAACCACTTACTTTAGGTTTATCTACGATCTTTTATGCTGGTTTAAGATTCAATTTGCTCAGATCAGGCCCTGCCCACTAAACTGACCATGCCCCCCCCCGCCCCCCCCCAGGTCGAAATTGCGAGTTTCCGCTGACTGCGCTGGTTCGGGAAGGCTCTTCAAATTGTGCTCATTTTCTTAGGCGCACAGGCACGAGTAGGCACATTTTAAAAGATTTTACATATTAAAATAATTTAATTTACTAAGAAACGGACTAGTGTACACCAACAAAACTAGTAAATGGTTCACCACAGTTTTTAAAAATCATTTTCGGTGATTTTAAATCAGGTTACTCGCAGGTGAAGGACTAGACACTCGTATTAAAAATGCTTATTTTTTTTTGTGATAAACCCATTTTCAGCTGTATTAATAAAACTGAACCAGGTTACCACTCTTAAATACATCAATGAATATTTTTTATTGCAAAGAAAATAAAAATTATTACGTTCTGTTAAGTTGCCCGATTGCACTGGTTCACAGAAGATTTTACATTTGTGATTATGCAAATGCATTTTAACTGAAACTTGAACTGTAACCTAATCAAGAGCAATTTCAGGCGCATTCTGGTGCAATTTCTCCATTGCATCTAAAGCGGAAACTGTACCCCTGTTTGTCTAAATTCAATTCGAGCAACTTCACATGAGTTACGCGACAATGGAAAGTGCAAAATGTGCAGTACAAGGCTGGAATTCCACTGGGCTTGATGCAATCTCAAATTGGCATGAGATGACCTGCCGGAGGGACCTGACACCTCACAGTTTCAGGACACTTATTAGTACTGTCAGTTATACTACTACTTTATATTAATGCATCCCCAAAACCACTTCACATTGCCATGAAAGTGACAGTATGACGCATCCTAACTAACCTGAAAGTGAACACACGGATCTACCAGCAGAATGCAGGATCTGCAGCAAATCTTTTGATCATGAAACCAATGGTAAACATCAAACAACTGATATTAAGTCACATTGACATATATATTTAAATGGGCAGAAGATGCAACAAAACTCAATACAAATCAGCTGTTTTTTAAAATATTGATTCAGTCCAAATTACGCTTCTTTGTATCTTGTCAACAGCATTTATTAATTTGCATTGCAAGTAGTTTCTGAAAATAGAGCTCTATAACCCCGTGTATCAGTCAGCACGCATAACTGTGATCCGCATGAAAAGAATTTTATACAGTGCCTTTCATCCTGCATTATCTGAAACCTGACAGCAGATGTTGGCCATGCTGATGGTAAATGACCTGTTTCGCCTCATTACATCCATCTTTGCCACACCTCCCCAGTTCCTAACTGACCGTTTAAATGCCATTATTACATTTATAGACAGTTTCTCTTTGGTGAGGTGGAAGGCACTCATTATCGTAACACGGATTATTGACGAGTCTATTGAAAACTGACAACACAGCCAACATGCAGTTCTGTTGAAGGGTCTCATCCGAAACATACATCTGTCTTTATCTCTCAACTGTTGAAGAACCTGTTGTGTATATGCAGCATTTTCTTTTTGTTTTAATATGCCCATTAGAGTCATCCATAAAGAGGACTATCAATGGTTGATGCACATGATAGCCTTAAACCGATTGTCCATCTCCCTGAAGTTTACAGCAGTATTTTCGTGATGTACAATATCCCTCCAAAAACCAAAATTATCTCAGCAAACTCTACTGCCCTAAAGCTGGGGTATTTTAATTCCCTTGCTGGTATTTTGGGGGAGCTACCCGCTCCCAACTATTTATCATAAATATGTGTATAATGAATTCATGATTTTGCAACAGATAGTGAACAGTAAAAAAGCATTTGTCTCCCCAAAACAACCAAACAAATTTTGGGGGTCGATTTTGGTATCCAGCGTACATTAGGCATCAGCTCTGCCTGCCCGATGATGTTGGTGGGAGCCCCATCCGTTTATGTGGTCAGGCCTGGGTGAAGAGCGAGAAATCTGTCAGCCCCTCTGTGGGGCTGGGCCAGATGTTTCTCATTAAAGGGGGGAGGCAACAACAGGGGGAAGGGAGCATTGAGGGTCCAGCAGCAGGTGGGAAGATTTTTGTGGAGTCAGGAAGAAATTCCTGCTCCTCCTGACCCCATAAAAAAAATCGGTCAAAAAGCTTTTTGTAAACTTTCTTTGAGCGGCCTGCAGTGGTCTCTTTAAGGACTGTTGGTTGGTCTTCTGCTAGACTCTGTGTCTAGCAGAAGACCAAAATTGCAGCAGTGTCCTAAACACACCTTAGGACTCAGAATTACTTATCAGGCTACTACTTGTTTCAGGCAGAAGATGCTGGCTGCCTAAATTGAGGCATGTTCCCAAATTGCATCAGGCGGGCCGCAGGCGTCAAGTTTACAGTAGGTTTTCCAACATTTTCGTCTTGCTACTGTCTAATTCACGCTGAAAAATTGTGTAGTGGTGGGATGAAAATCGCATCTTTGTATTTACAATAGATACTATCAGAGTCTAAAATATATTGAAAGCCTGGGGCCTAGAAATTTGATCGCGCATCAACAATTTTTCAGTTGAGAAATGGAAGCTGAAGGGTCCAATATAGTGTGTAGCATGAGCATGCTCAATCCCTGTCAGAAGTGCGCCACATGCCATATTGGTTAAGGCACCCAGTAGTCATTCAGGGCGTCCTCCTGAAAAAGGCATTAGGCCTATTGCCGATGCAAATTGGGGGCCTAATGCCTGTTTCAGGCCCCTTTGCCAAATTGGCTCATGACTGACCGCAGCACGCACCATGCAATCAGTTTTCTCGGGCGCACAGCAACCAAACCGACAGTCTTTAAAGGAACCGCTGGAGGCTGCTACCAAAAGGTAAGAGCTGGTCCCACAATAAAACTACGGGCTGCTGTCAGCCTGTGCCCACCCCCGTCCCAATTGTCTCACCACTCCCATTCCCCCCGGGCTTACCTGCTGCCTTATGCCAGCATTTCAGCCAGCCAATCTCGCTCCCCGCCCCCCCGCCGCCGCCCCCCCCAGCAACCCGTGAGCTGCCTCTGGGGCCACAACTAGCACCAGCAACACGGCGGTAATATACAAATGAGGCCAGCGGACCAATTTTCCGTGGTCCTGCCGTCAGCCTCTTTGGGCACACACAGCGTGCGCTGCACCTGGATCACGCCCGAATTCGGACGTGAACCAATTCCTAGGCCTGGATGCTTTCATTTCTAATATCTATAAAACTATTTTTGTCGGATGCTGTATGATTCATAAATGATGTACCGCTTTGAATTCATTAAATAGCAGATGTTTCATCTTGAGCTATATTTTTAAAAATTTATTTATTAAATGCAATTTTATAAACATTCATGCCTTTATAATGCAGATCAATAATGAAAGAATCAGGTATAATAGATTTGAAATTTGAAAAAAACCTCCCTTTTATCCACTAAGTGAGGAGAATGTGATAAGGATTTCTCTTTCTGCATCTTCTTGTCACCCTCCACTGCCTCCATGTATCACTGTTATTACATCCACATATCATAGATATGTTGATATTAACTTTAATGTGGGTACATTCAATTTAGAGCACCACAATTCTTGGATCATAAGAATTTAGAATTTGGAATCAACAGTTTAGAATCAACCATTATAAACAGGAACCTAATGATTCATGGCACATTAGTGCAGCTGCTTGTCAATTAATTCAAAAGAGCCATGACAGTCATGGATCAAATTATTTTAGCTCATCGTTTTGGTCAGCTTCCTGTTTATGTACTGTTAAGTTCAATTTTTTTTCATTTAGGTTTTCTTTGTGAATTTTGTCCTCACCAATTGAGGAATGTTAGTGCTGGACAAGGAAACAATTTCCATTTTGGGCACTCAGGGCCCGATTTTACCAGGGGTGCGGGTTCCCGGCGGATGGGCAAGCGGGCGCGTTGGTAACGCGCCCAGTGAAATTAGTGGGTTTCCCGCGCGATTGCAGCAGGCAACACACTAATTGGATTCACTTACCTGCTCCTCCGGGTTCCCCGCTGCTGATCTGCGTGTCGGGCGGGCTGCGCATGTGCAGTAAGATCTGTCAGCTGGAGGCGCTCTATTTAAAGGGGCAGTCCTCCACTGACAGATGCTGCAACAAATAGCAAAGATGACTGCATGGAGCAGCCCAGGGGGACAGCTGCTCCCAGTTTAATGATCCCTCACCCCAGGTATCAATACATGGGGTGAGGAGGAGGGGGAGGACAGAGATCTTCCTCCCGTCGGGCGGGAGGAAGCGGCCCGCCTCTGCCACCAGGAAGGCCTGGCTCGAGGTGGCAGAGGTACTCACCCGCGCCACCAACATATCGCCCATCTGCACACAGTGCAGGAGGCGGTCCAATGACCTCAGTAGGTCAGCCACAGTGAGTACACGTAGTCTTTCCCCTACACTCCGTCTGCTACATCACTGCCCCCACCCCACATCGCCTTCGGCACCGCCAACACTACTCTGTCACATCACCCCTCATACCCACTCACACCCCATCCTCATCTTACCTCCACCTACTCACCTCGCGAGTACTCATCCCGCCACTACCACTCAACCCAATCCTCATACAATCTCATGGCTCTATCCCATACTCACCCTCTCGTGCATCTCTCTCACGGCCAGCCTCACTCAACCTGCCACCACCTGTGCTGCAGCCACAGGGCATGCATCACATATGTGCAGTAGGCAGCGTAAGGCAAACGTGTCGTGAGCATGAAGGGGATGCACAAGGGTGTTTGAGGGTTTGTCATGGGTGTTACTTCTATTGAATTTCAGAACAACTCACATCACACATTCTATTGGCACCACTACTGCCATGTCTTCGCGAATCCTGTCCGGTTTGTGCAATAAAGCCCACTCGTGGGTATCACTATGAGGACCCACCACTGATGCCACCCATTGTGTCACTACAGAGTGGGTGTAGGTGTATTTGCAGGGCTCTTCTGCGCAGACAACTGAGAGACACCGGCGATGTCCCCGGTGGCACCCTGGAAGGATGCGGAGGAGAAGTTCGGGAGGGCAGTGGTGACTTTGACAGCGACAGGTAGGAAGATGGTGCTCGGGCCAGCCAGGAGCAGCTCGGCATGAAAGAGGCTGCAGATGTCCACGGCTACATGTCGAGTCACTCTGAGCCTCCGTGTGCACTGCTGCTCAGAGAGGTCCAGGAGGCTGCGCCTCGGTCTGTGGACCCCGTGGCGAGGGTAGTGCCCTCTGCGACGCATCTCTCTCTGCGGTAGCCCTCCCTCCTGCTGTACAGGTGGATGTGTCACAGCACTCTGTTGTGGAGCTCCACGTGTCAGAGGTGGACGGCGTGGATGGCGAGGCTGGTGATGCTGTTCGCCCTCTGAGGAGGTCATGACTGCAGCTACGGCGGCCCCCATCCGCAAGATGTACATCTGAGGGGGTCCGCAAGGTAGGTACATGTCTCCGGACCCCGGGGTAAGTGTGCAGGTTGGTGACTTTGACCGTCAGGAGGAGGGTGGTGGAGGCCAAACTTTGTCCCAAGTGACAGAGTGGCCTCCTGCAATGAGTGAGGGTCTCCCCCCCCGCCACCTGTCAAATGGACCTTTACAGCTGCCACAGGCTGACAGCTGCAACACGTCCATTCCAGCTGGGAGTGTTTCCCCCAGTACGGGAAACAGTCCCATGTTGCTCAAAAATCACACATAATCCCTTAATCAGGTCAGTTAATGACCTGAAATAGCAAAGTAAATAGCGTCAAGTGGCATCCCGCTGGCTTTAATTGCCTGCGGGATTCCCACCAGCGGGGGCTGCGCGCGCACGCCCGCGCGTCAGCGGGGAACCCGGAAGTGGGCGGGATCGAGGCGCGATCCGGTCCCGCTCCTGGATTTCGCAATTTTCGAGGCCCCCCCGCCGAGAACGCACCCGATAGCGGGTGCTAAAATCGGGCCCTCAGTGTCAGCATCAAACAGTTCCATGTTAGGGGTGGCATGGGTTGGAACCCTCTAGGCTGCCATAATCTCATACTAGCGCCAAATGGAAGCAATAATGATCAAGTTAACGCTGGGTAGGCCCATGTCCAATTTGTGCGTACGCCCGGGCCACTGCTAAATTCGCCAGGGCCTTTTTTTTTTAAGACGGCCATGGCGGCAGCTTGAAATGAGCGCAGGCCTCATTTTAATATTGAAATGAGGCTCCCACGCCCATTTCTGGACCTGGTCCCAAAATTGGTGAACAGTAGCCAGAGCTTACATTGGCACAAGCTCTGAATACTTTTTTAGGCTCGACAGCGGCCTAGCCAGCAGTCTCTAAAGGGGCCGCAAGAGACTGTTGAAGAAGCCTGCAAGTCGTCCTTTTTAAATCTCATCTGAACGTGGAGCTTGGAGGAGCAGGATTGCCCTTCCTCCCTCCACATTAAGACTGTGGCTGCTGTAGGTCACGCACATCCCCTCTGCTGATCACCGCCGCCCCTCCCCCCACCCCGGACTCACTTGTATGCCTTCATCAACATCCGAAATTCAGAGACCCTGGGCAATGCACAGATCACATCTGGTTTCGGGCACTGATGAATTTAGGTGCCCATGTCAGTGTAACATTCTCTCATATCTCACACCAGGCTATCCTGAGACTGAGTGAGAGTACCAATTTAGTGTCAGATTACGGGGAGTTTTGTATGAATGTCCAGATCCACCAGGAACTGGATTGAGACTGCCCAAACTCATTTCATATAGAGCTTTTACAGACAAAGCTTCCTTTAATTATTTTATTCAATTACAAAATTGGACTGCCCTTTTCAATTTGTCTTCAACTCATTTTTAGTTTCCACCCCCTAGATGGAGATGAAGCAGTCAAAATACTTCCAGAACTTTGCTAATGCTGTTATGTCTCAAAACCTCCCCGACAGCACGTTTCAGATTGGAAACTTGTCATGTAGTAAATCAGAAATACAAATCCACCTCCTACCACTCTATGGTACAGTTCATTGGAGTGATGCACCGTGCCACTATATCATCATTTTGTCAGCTCTCTGTAGGGAAATCGAAGATGAAAACTTTTGTTTTTCAAAATGGCCACTGATAAAGCCATGGAGTAGAGTTTTGTAAGAACTGAAAGTAGAGATATATAGCTCGGACTAAAAGAGTGTTTAGTAGGAGTCTTGTTACTTCGTTTTGCAAAACATTTTTACCAGGTTTGAAAGAAAAGGTGTGCTCAAAGATATAACTGATAATGCAATAACATCATGTGTCACTAACATAACAACCTCTAAGAAACCTAAATGAAAACTGGCAACCATATATTGCGTTTTGTATCAGTCTATACTCCTGCAGATGATGCTTATGTTCCAGATGAGGGGTGCTTAATATTGAAAAGCATTATTAATATTAAAATAGATAGAAATGTCATCTTGGATAGGTTAGAAAAGCTCAAAATTGGTACGGCTCCAGGTCCACATAATATTCATCCAAGGGTGATTAAAGAGATGGGACAGGTGCTCTGTGAGCCCCTTGCACGTGTCTTTAATAGTTCAATAGAGTCAGGGATAGTTCCCTTAGACTGGAAGCTAGCTCATGTAGTTCCTAGATGCAGGGAGGATGTTCCCGATGGCTGGGGAGTCCAGAACCAGGGGTCACAGTCTCAGGATACGGAGTATGCCGTTTAGAACCGAGATGAGGAGAAATTTCTTCACTCAGAAGGTGGTGAACCTGTGGAATTCTCTACCAAAGAAGGCAGTGGAGGCCAAGTCATTAGATGTATTCAAGAAGGAGATAGATATATTTCTTAATGCTAAAGGGATCAAGGGATTATGGGGAAAAAGCAGGAACAGGGTACTGAGTTAGACGATCAGCCATGATCATTTTGAATGGCGGAGCAGGCCCGAAGGGCCGAATGGCCTACACTTGCTCCTATTTTCTATGTTTCTATGTTTCCTATTTTCAAAAAAGGAGACAAATCAGAGCCGGGGAACTACAGGCCTATCAGCCTGACATCCATTATTGGGAAGATGCTCGAACGGATCATAAGAGATGCCCTTTATGATCACTGAGAAAGGAAAGGGGCCATCAGAAATACACAACAGGCTTCCGAAAAAATAGGTCATGCTGAAAAATTTGATAGAGTATTTTGAGGAAGTCACTAGGGTAATGGATGAGGGTAATCCACTAGACATTGTCTACCTGGACTTTCAGAAAGCCTTTGATAAGGTACCTCACAGGTTACTTCACAAGATAGAATCTTGTGATATCAGTAGAAATTTGACAAGCTGGATCAGGAATTGGCTCCAATCCTGCAGCCAAAAATTTGTAGTTAATGGATGTGGTTCAGCTTGGAGACATGTTACTAGTGGTGTTCCCAAGGGATCGGTCCTAGGTCCACTACTCTTCACAGTCTTTATTAATGACCTAGACAGTGGTGTTGGGAGTATGGTAAGTAAGTTTGCAGATGACACCAAAATCTGTGCAAGAGTTAAGACGGTAGAGGAGTGCAATCAAATGCAAAAAGATTTAGATGTGCTAGGGGAGTGGGCCACACATTGGCAAATGGCATTTAATTTAGATAAATGTAGTGTCATACATGTTGGTAGGGCCAACACAGAATAAACGTTACATTTGCAGGGAACAATACTGAAAGAGATTG
Source organism: Heptranchias perlo (assembly GCF_035084215.1). Lineage (NCBI taxonomy): Eukaryota > Metazoa > Chordata > Chondrichthyes > Hexanchiformes > Hexanchidae > Heptranchias > Heptranchias perlo. The sequence goes on along the minus strand of NC_090339.1, from coordinate 44,161,604 downwards.
AGCGACAAAAAGATCTTGGTGTCACTAAAGGTTCATGACCAATGTAGAGAAACTGTAGCTAAAGCTAACAAGGTATTGGGTTGTATTAATAGAACCATTCTGTATAAATCGGAGGACACCATTTTTACACTATGCAGATCATTGGTCAGACCACATCTAGAGTACTGTGCCCAGTTTTGGTCCCCCCACATGGTGGTTTATGTAGTGGCTTTGGAAAAGGTCCATAGGAGAGCTCCAAGAATGATTCCTGGCTTAAAGAACCTCAGCTACTCAGATAGGCTCAAAAACCTTGGTCTATTTACTTTAGAGCAGCGTAGACTTAGGGGTGACCTGCTAGAGGTCTATAAAATAATTAAAGAGCTGGATAGCATCCCTATTGATAGATTATTCCAGTTTAACAGGTTGGGGAGGACCAGGGAACATGAGTTTAAATTATGGAAGAGTAGGAATAGACTGGATTTAAGGCGGTTCTTCTTTTCCCAGAGAGTTGTGAGCCTCTGGAATACATTGCCAGCTGGTGTGGTGGGTGCTGACTCTCTGCATGCCTTCAAGAGGAAGCTGGACCAGTTCCTGACTGGGGCAGAGATCGCATCTATAAAGACACTTACCTTCTATATGATAACACTTGGTCCATGTGATCACCTGGAATGGTTTTGAACGCCTGAGGGGGTCTGAGAGGAATTTTATAGAGTATCTTTTCCCTTATGGGCCTTGGGTTTTTTCTGCTTTTTGTCTCCCCCAGGAGATTACATGGCTGCAGGAGTGGGTGTGATGGTGAGAGGTCGGGGGAGGGAAGAAGTGTTTTGCCATGATGGTCCAGCCATCATGTTGTGCAACCGGCTAGCCTTTTCCTGCCCGTCAATTTCGTATGTTTGTATGTCCGTATATAAATATATCGATTAGTACATCTTCCACAGCATTACTCACAGGCTGAGGAGTGGAGATCTAAACACAAGCAGGAGGGTGGATCCCAGGTAGGATGGGGAGTAAGTGGAAGTCAAGTACCAATCCTGGGAGCAATCAAGGAGGTTAGTGCTGAGGCAGTGCTGGTGATCATGATAATGTCAGAAAGCCATGTCAGTGTTATGAAGGTAAGTTATGACTTACCTCTTTCTTTTTATCTATTTCCTGGGCTGACTTTGCATATTGATGTAGGCTACTCTCATGGTGGTTGAAAGATGGCTAAATTCATTTTCCTACTATTTGATCGGTTCACTGCTTCTACTGTGAAAAATAATTAATCAGGAAGCACAGACATGCGCCTACAATGAATCAGTCAGAAAGCTGGAGCATTCAGGTAGAGACACAAAATATGTTGACAGATAAATAGGTGGATAGATTGATTGACAGACAGAAATATTGCAGACATTTATCCTGAAACACACAGATTATCTACTGCAGCATGAATTCTCATTGCCCATCAACAAAGTAAACTTTTAGCTAGTTATCAGAACAGGATATTCTGGATTGTTTACCCCAATGCTCCCCGATAAAGTGACAACAGCATTTTAATATAAATCAGGATTCTCTTAGGAATTAGTGTGATGTGTGGTTAGTGGCTGTGAGGCATCCCATAAAAATGCTACAGAGATGATGATATTTGACACTGCAACAGCAATGGAAGCAACCATTTCACCTGATAGGGTGGCATTTTCCTAATAACCTTTTTGTAATGAGTCTTAAAATTGCAAACTCCATTCAAATAATTCTGAAAATATATGGATACACCTTATAAAAATATAGTATATCTTTAACTCTAGCTAAATTGTACTGTAGATGTATGTTATAATATGTTCAGAAGATTCATTCTTATGTTTCTCCCCGCTTCCATTTGAAATGTTCTGCTCAGAATGTCACTGTGAAACAAAGCTATGAATTTGCTAGCCTCACAATACAGCATGCTGTAATGATTAGCAATATCAGATTTTTTACTGAAGAAAATCAACACATTTCTTTTCCAGCTGAGTTCAAATAAAAAATAGAAAAGATTTCAATCAATGACGTGTCTAAAGATGGATGGTGTTCAACTAAGATTGGAGTGAAGCTAAAAGATTTAATGCACAAATGATTTCAGAAAAGGTTCATGGTGTACTGTTTTTAAGTCACCATTTATCTCTAGTTTGCCTTGCAGCTGTTTCACAATAAGATTTACAACATTCACTAATAACACCTAGTGGCAGTAAGCCATTGGACTCCAAATCACTCTTTATCCATGGCTGAAAACCAAATCAAAAATAACAAAATGGAAATGCAATGTTTGTTTTTGTCTGATTATTTCTCTGTGAAGTGCCTTGGGATTTTTTTTAACATTAAAGGCACTATATAAATGCAAGTTGTTGTTGTTTTAAGTATGCAAAGGAAGTATTAAAATTATTTGAAGTTCTAATCTATTATATCTTAAAATCGGTATGTGAGTCACCAAAATCCATTTCAAAATGCATTGTAAAGCGTTATGTTAGTCACTCTCCATGGGATTTTTCATTTTAAAAGTGTCCACATTTATCTGCAATACCTGTTACACCTGCAGGTGGTGCTGTGATAGAGGTTTCCAATGTTAAGTGAGCTGATGTTAGCTAATATTAACTAACACAAGAATGTCTTATCTCTAGTATAAAATGGAAAAATATTGGGTCTTCACAAAAGTAAAAAAACTGAGCCTCTACAACTTTGAAAAAATTGAGGCCTACACAGAAAATGATAAATGTGGATTTGTATAATTTGGGAAAAATCAGGGTAGGCATCACTCTGCACCTGTAAACATTTGAAATATCAGGGCTGGTTTAAATTTGGAAACTCAAACATTTGCAAAAATTCAAAAAATTGGGCCCTCTTCAAAATTGGAAATATTGGGACCTGCCCAAAGCACTTAACAGCCAGTGAAGTACTTTTGATGTGTGGTCACTGTTATAATGTTGGGATGATGTGGAGATGCCGGTGATGGACTGGGGTTGACAATTGTAAACAATTTTACAACACCAAGTTATAGTCCAGCAATTTTATTTTAAATTCACAAGCTTTCGGAGGCTACCTCCTTCCTCAGGTGAACGATGTGGAAAAATCGTTTTTTCCACATCGTTCACCTGAGGAAGGAGGTAGCCTCCGAAAGCTTGTGAATTTAAAATAAAATTGCTGGACTATAACTTGGTGTTGTAAAATTGTTTACAATAATGTTGGGAAACAGACGTTAGAACCTTGAATATGTAAATTAAGAGCCTAACACCTGTTAAAAGGCTCCTTTTGAAAACTCATCAGCAATAAGAGTGGCAGGCTTCGGGCCTGTCCTGCTCAGGGTTCTACGGCAGCTCACACAGCCGCCAACGAGTTAATTTATTAAAAGTTCTTTAAAAATATCTCTTCCTGGGGAACCGGGAGGTGCAGGAGTGCTCCTCTTGGCACCACAACCGCCTTGAAAACCGTTAGTTTTTGGTGGTGGGTCTGAGACTGGGCGGGGCATCCAGAATTTGGAGTTAAATGCTGTGGGAAGCAGGTATGGTCATCAGAGTGCAACTTTGTCCTTTTACTTAGGAGCCGCTTGCCTGAGATTGGCACCTGACATGCAACCAGAAATTGGTTTGTTAAAATAGTGGGAGGGGGCAGCAATGGTGCGGGAAGGGTCGCCACATATGCTGTTAAACCCCGGCCTGCCCCCTTCCTACTGGGTGGACTGAATTATAATTGGCCCTTTTCTAAACCCATTTTTTTTAATGAGGATGGTTGTATGTACTAGTGGTAGTTGTAAGAATAATCTGGATAGCACAGGGAAAGTGTGAGACATAAGATATAGTATTGTCTTTGGATTGAAGCAGTTAATTTAACTTTTATTACTTTGACACTAGAAGAGTTTAAATAAAACAATAAATACCATTATTTGGTATTATCCTTGCAAGAAGATTCAACTCTATACTTTACCATTTATTTGCTATTGTTGCTTTTCATTGTCTCATATTAGTTAAGTAGTTTTTTTATTATAATATTGAAAAGCATGCATTCACAAATTGAGATTTTATTAACTATGAACGGAATTTGTGTCTGGAGAGTTATAGCATTTAATACATCCAATTGCCAATTGTATTCTCAGGCAGGAAATAAAACAATATTCAAGTGAAGAATATTCAGTAATTTGTGAGGCATTAGCTACAAAGGTGAACCTAAATGTGTGGAAAGATGACAAACATTCAAAACACTAAATTGGATCATGGTGAAACTCCTCAAATAAGCAGGTTACGTAACAGAAAAATGATGCATGTTTTGAGAAGTTTCATCATGATCCAACAGAAAAAGGACCCATGTTAAATAAAAGCTGCTTTTTTTTCCCAACTTGTGTTTTCTTGTATTATTTTCTCAGGAAAGGAATGATACATTGGTCTTCATTTTAAAATTCTCATCCTTGTTTTCAAATCTTTCCATGACCTCTCCCCTCCCTATCTCTGTAACCTCCTCCAGCCCTACAACCCTCCGAGATCTCTGCGCTCCTCCAATCCTTGCCTCTTGCGTATCTCCGATTTTAATTGCTCCATTGGTGGCCATGGCTTCAGCTGCCTAGGCCCTAAGCATTGGAATTCCCTCCCTAAATCTCTCCCCCCTCTCTAACTCTCTCTCCTCCTTTAAGACGCTCCTTAAAACCTACCTCTTTGACCAAGCTTTTGGTCACCTGCCCTAATATCTCCTTATGTGGCTCGGTGTCAAATTTTGTTTGAAAAATCACTCCTGTGAAGCGCTTTGGGACATTTTACAATGTTAAAGGCACTATATAAATGCAAGTTGTTGTTGTTGTTTATTGGGGAATTAAATTTGAGCATGCAAATCTGGTTATCGGCTTTCCCATTTGAGGTGACTAGGCCAGTGAATAGCTAAGCTTTGCAAATCTGAAAAGTGAGATTCAGTCCTCATTTAGTGCCAAGTTTGCTGATCTGATCTAATCTGGAGTGGTGCTAGAAGAGATGAATATTAGCCACATTTCTGCTCCAGGTTACTACCTAGCAACTCTTGCTGGATATGCACGTGGATGGACCTTCAGTGTGTATTAAATTGAATTGAGCTGTGAATCCCCTCGCCCCACACCAATCAAATGCTCTGCCAACGCTCACTGTCTCAGTTTACATGTAAAGAATGACCACTTAGGCTAGGAAAGGAGGACTGCTACCCAACAAAGAAGGTAACACCTTCAGGAGACGAGGCGGAAGAAAACGGTGGAAAGAGAGATTTGGCTCACATTGATGTATAAGGATGACAATTAATTGAGAAGGGTAGAACGGAAAGATGGTTTAAAACCCTGCAGGACTTCTCCTCCAGCCTCGCCAGACGCCATGCTCGTGACATGCCCCATGCCCACCATGTCCCCCACCCGTTCTTTAAGTGGGTACAGCACATGGATGATTCGTGGTCCTCCACTTGTGGCTGCCTACTCCCTGCTATTGGACGCGAGCTTGGCCTGCAAGAAAGAAGGAAGTGTGTCCGTGTTAGAGTAGCGAGAAGTTTTGAGGACGTGCATGTGAGGGTAGAATAGTGTTGCTGGTGTGTGAAAGATGGCAGAGTGAAGGAAGTAATAGTGAGGAGAGTAGCAGGTGCAGAATACTGCAGTAGGAGGAGAAGGAGGTGAAGTGAAGTGAGCTGTAGTGATTGCAGGAGAGTGCTGGTAATCGGGGAGGGGAGGGCTGTGCGTGCAGGGACAACAGGTAGTGCAGGGTTAAGCAGACAGTAATGAGACATGTGAGTTAGGAAACTTACTTCAGCCATCCTCGTGAAGTCATTAAACCATTTTTAGCATTCCAGCCATGTCCTGGGGGCAGTGCTTCTGGCACTCACTTGTGCAGCTACATCTGCGCACTCATGCTGAGCAGCCTGCCTAGGTATCTTCCTACCGCCTGGTTGATAGAACAACTCCCTCCTCCACCAAAGTCTCCAGCACAATGTCCAAAAATCGCAGAGCTTTTGCAGCTTCTGCTGTGCCTGCCATTGTGCAGAATCTTCACTGACAGTTGCCTGCAGCCAAAGTGCGCCTCCCCTTTAAGAGCTGCAGGCTGCCTTTAAATGTCATCCACATCACACAAAATTGACGCCCCCGATTAGGCTCCCAATCTGCACAGAAAAATGCACTTACTGCAATTTCTACCCATAGATCTTTTACTTCATGTTTTCAGTGCACCTTGTACAACTAATCGATTGATCTTGTTCTCGCTGGGTAAGTACTTAAGAAAAGCATGTAAGTCACCTGTACAACAAACACGATGTAACAATCTCAGTGCATTCTTAAAGCAACATTACCAATAATTTGGACATTACAATAAGCTGTATGGAATAAGTATTTGTCTGATTGCCACTGGGCAAAATGGTACAAGTGCTGCACAAGTACAATTCAAAATTCATCTATTTTACTCGACACAAGTTTTGTTTGAGCAGTGGTTCCCATCAATGTTTTGTGCCAATGGTAACCAAGGCCACCCAACGCCAAGAAGTGAATCGGTGATAGCTGACATTGATGTTAATAATGCTACGCTAGCAATCTGTCTGCTCCACTTCTTCAGAGTAATCCTTGACATTGACAAATCCAAGTTTCATCCAGCTCTTAATGCAGCCAAGCTAAACAATAGCAGATGAGTGAACACTCGGGTCTGATTGCTGAGCATCGTTGAGGGATATGTGTTGATGCAAGTAGCAGCTGCTGCCACGAACCAACAAGAAGATTGTTTCCCAATTATTATGAAACTGCATTCAATCAATGGTGATCTTGTACAATTGGGTTTTATAAATGTGGGTACTTAGATGATATTAGCCTTGTACAGATTCACTTCAGAAGTCAGGACAGCTTAGCTTTTCTGCTGTCTCTGCTGCCCTGGTCCAGTTATATTTAAAAGATTGTTTTACAATAGAATAATTGATTGGTACATGAAATAGTGTGCAAACAAAAAAACATTGGTTTTCCTTAACAGTATATTCCTCACATAATTCTTAATTATTATTGTTGGGTGTTTATGTAATTTCAGAGGACTATGAGACTGGAATTAGTGCTGTGGACTAACCTATGAATTCTGAGCTCATATCATTCCCTGATTGGCAGTTTTGTATGCTGGGCGGTGTAGACAGGGCTAGGCCAGGTGGGAAAGACCCTAAAAATTCTAATAACTTTATTAAACATTTCTTAATATTAAAGACACATACATATTGAAACTAAGAAACTGCAATATAAGCAGGTTCTAAGAGGCCATGTTCAGGACAAGATTAGAACTTGTGAACAGACATTAATGGACTAATAATCTGCAAGGACAACATGGTGTGTTCTAGGCACCGAGCCAAACAGTCAGGAGGTGATCAGGAGACATATGAATTCCCTGCTCTCCTTAGAGCAGAGAAGGTTAAGAGGAGACTTGATAGAAGTGTTCAAAATCATGAAAGGTTTAGATAAAGTAAATAAAAAGAAACTGTTCCCATTGCCAGAAGGGTTGAGAACCAGAGGACACAGATTTAAGGTGATTGGCAAAAGAACCAAAGGCGACATGAGGAAAATCTTTTTCACGCAGCGAGTAGTTATGATCTGGCATGCGCTGCCTGAAAGGGTAGCGGAAGCAGATTTAATCATGGCTTTCAAAAAAGAATTGGATAAATACTTGAAGGGAAAAAATTTGCAGGGCTATGGGGAAAGGGCTGGGGAATGGGAATAACTGGATTGCTCTTACAAAGAGCTGGCATGGGCTCGATTGGCCGAATGGGCTCCTTCTTTGCTGTAACCATTCTATGATTCTAATAGACTGGTTGAGAAAAGGTGAGATCGTATGGTACAAACAATGAGAAAAACAATAATAGAATCGCACTAAAGAGGATTACATAATTTACAAGATGACTTAATGGGTCAACATGTTATGTATTAATTAAAAATAACTAGAACGTGTTGACATGTTATCATCATGCCGGCAAAACATTGCTAATGCTGTCTCCAGTGGGGTCCCGCAAAGCTCAGTACAAGGTCCCTTGCTTTTTGTGGTATATATTAATGATTTGGAATTAAATGTAGGGGGCTTGATCAAGGAGTTTGCAGATGATACAAAAATTGCCCGTGTGGTTGATAGTGAGGAGAAAAGCTGTAGCCAGTCAGCCCATCGTGTCTTTGCCGGCCGAAAAAGATCTATCCAGTTTAATCCCACTTTCTAGCACTTGGTCCGTATCCCTGTAGACAACGGCACTTCAAGTGTACATCCAAGTACTTTTTAAATGCAATGAGGGTTTCTGCCTCTACCACCTTTTCAGGCAATTAGATACTGGATGGGAGTAGTTGAGATATTGGATGGGCTAAAAATTGATAAAGAGGAGGTACTAGAAATGCTGGCTATACTTAAAGTAGATAAGTCGCCTGGTCCGGATGGGATGCATCCTAGGTTGTTGAGGGAAGTAAGGGTGGAAATTGCAGAGGTGCTGGCCATAATCTTCCAATCCTCCTTAGATATGGGGGCGGTGCCAGAGGACTGGAGATTTGCAAATGTTTCACTCTTTTTCAATTTGGGCTGGCTACATGGATTCTAATGAGGTATTGGACATTAAAATGCTGGGGTCTTGACTATTTGAGGTGTTTTTTTTAATGGCACTGCAAGTGACAAGTCACTGCAGATCACATAGCGAGGAAACTTCATACAAATTAAAGTAAACACTACCTTCTCTAAAGAAACCCAAAAGTCCAGTCCTAAAAAGAAGTACCAGCTATTAAGTCATTGTGCTTAAGAATAGACCACCATTCTCGATAGAGATAGCACATCAGTAGTTATTTTGTAATGTATTAATAGAATCATAGAAAGTTGCAGCGCAGAAGAAGGTCATTCAGGCCATCATGTCCATGCCAGCCGAGAAAGAGCTATCCAGCTTAATCCCACTTCCCAGCACTTGGTCCGTAGCCCTGTAGGTTACGGCACTTCAAGTGTACATCCAAGTGCTTTTTAAATGAGTTGAGGGTTTCTGCCTCTACCACCCCTTCAGGTAGTGAGTTCCAGACCCCTACGACACTCTCAGTAAAAAATTTCTCTTCAGCTCCCCTCTAATCCTTCCACCAATTATTTTAAATCTATGCCCCCTGGTCACTGACCCCTCTGCAAAGGGAAATAGGTCCTCCCTATTCACTCTATCTAGTCCCATCATAATTTTAAATACCTCAATTAAATCTCCCCTCAGCTTCCTTTGTTCCAAAGAAAACAATCCCAACCTATCCAATCTTTTCTCATAGCTAAAATTCTCCAGCCCTGGCAACATCCTCATAAATCTCCTCTGTACCCTCTCTGGTGCAATCACATCTTTCCTGTAATCTGGTGACCAGAACTGTACGCAGTACTCAAGTTGTGGCCTAACCGGTGTTTTATACAATTGTAGCATAACCTCCCTGCTTTTATATTCTATGCCTCACCTAATAAAAGAAAGCATCCCGTATGCCTTTTTAACCACCTTATCTACCTGTCCTGCTACCTTCAGGGATCTGTGGACATGCACCCCAAGGTCCCTTTGTTCTTCTACACCTCTCGGTATCCTCCCATTTATTGTGTACTCCTTTGCCTTGTTTGCCCTCCCCAAATGCATTCTCTCACACTTCTTTGGATTGAATTTCATTTGCCACTTATCTGCCCCCCTGACCAGTCCATTGATATCTTCCTGCAGTCTACAGCTTTCCTCCTCACTATCAACTGCATAGACAATTTTTGTATCATCTGCAAACTTCTTGATCAAGCTTCCCACATTCAATTCCAAATCATTAATATATACCACGAAAAGCAAGGGACTTAGTACTGAGCCTTGCGGGACCCCACTCAAAACAGCCTTCCTGTCACAAAAACACCCGTCAACCATTACCCTTTGCTTCCTGCCACATGACTATTTGTAAATAAAATTTGTGATTTCAATATGATCACCCACGATTGCATGCTTATAATTATCCTTCTTGACCTGTCTGCAACCTTTGACATGGTTGATCACAACATCCTCCTCCAACGCTTCTCCTCCCTCATCCAGCTGGGTGGGACTGCGCTTGCCTGGTTCCATTCTTATCTATCTAGTCGTAGCCAGAGAATCACCTGCATTGGCTTCTCTTCCTGCTCCCGTACCATTACCTCTGAAGTCACCCAAGGATCTAGCCTTGGTACCCTCCTATTTCTCATCTACATGCTGCCCCTTGGCGACATCATCCAAAAACACAATGTCAGGTTCCACATGCACGCTGACAACATTCCACTCTACCTCACCACCACTTCTCTCGACCTCTCCACTGTCTCTCATTTGTCATACTGCTTGTCCGACATCTAGCACTGGATGAGCAAAAATTTTCTCCAACTTAATACTGGGAAGACTGAAGACATTGCCCTCGGTCTCTGCCACAAACTCCATTCCCCAGCCATTGACTCCATCTCTCTCCCTGGCCATTGTCTGAGGCTGAACCAGACCATTCGCAACCTTGGTGTCCTATTTGACCCTGTGATGAGCTTCCGACCACATATTTGCTCCATTACCAAGACTGCCTACATCCACCTCTGTAACATAACCCTACCCTGGTCTCCTCCCCTGCTCGATTTTAAAATTGTCATCCTTGTTTTCAAATCCCTCCCTGGTCTCACCCCTCCCTACCTCTGTAACCTCCTCCAGCCCTATAACCCTCTGAAATCTCTGTGCTCCTCAAATTCTAGCCTCTTGTGCATCCCCAATTTTCATTGCTCCATCATTGGCGGCCGTGCCTTCAGCTGCCTAGGCACTAAGCTCTGGAATTCCCTTCCTAAACCTCAACCTCTCCCTCCTCCTTTAAGATGCCCCTTAAAGCCTTCTTCTTTGACCAAGCTTTTGGTCACCTATCCTAATATCAACTTATGTGGCTCGGTGTCAAATTTTGTTTTGAAAACGTTTATGTGAAGCGCATTGGGATGTTTTACTACATTAAAGGTGCCATATAAATGCGAGTTGTTGTTGTTGTTGTTGTTGTTGTTGTTGTTGTTGTGCCTATATTTAACAAATTTCCCTCACTTCCTTCTTCTCTCTCTCTCCCTCCACAACAGTGACCTTCCTGAACCTGAAGAGCCTTAAACTACTGCACAAGTATTAATAACTATGTTGTCAATGTGCTCTCCTGCAAATGCCCTTTTAAAAAAATGTACAACTCCATCTACGCCAATATATAAACTAGTGTATCCTTTCCTCTTTAAAATAATGTTAAAAAATAGTTTACACCTTGACTATAAGTAGTTAAGTATTGACTATCATTTGTAATTTGTTTAACTACAATGACTGACTTCTTGAAATGAAGTTTATAAAAACAGTACCTTCAAATAAAATGGCTATTATGAGGAATAGAATGATAATATCAATATATTAATGTGAGATTTTTTGCCCTGATGTCAACATATTTATGTTTATTCAGCTAATTATGCCTTTTCATTCTTTTTTTTCAAAAATCTTACAGTCTAATTTACCTTTTACAGCATGTATCAAGGTTGAAAATCTTTGTAGTCTGCCCAAGAATGGTCCATGATCCCCAACAGCCTGCTGCCTTTGTAAATATTGCTGTTGCTCATCAGTCTAAACAACTTTTTCTGAGTTAAAATCTTAAGACAAAAAAATATATACCTCTGAGTTTGAACTGGAGCATGAAATCTCCCAAGAGCTACATGAACTGTATAACTCTGATTCCACAAGGAAAACCAATCCTCAAGTCAGTTCCTTTTCTCCGCAGAATATTTTCATTCTTATGTCCGCTTTTTTCCTCCACCCAGTCTACCAGGTTCCTATAAATGTGTTACATCTGCAATCTCAATGCCTCATTTCATGGTATGTTGGCTTACTCTGATCATACTCCATTACCTAACAATACAGTGAATAGATCCCTAAGCAATTCACTTTGTGGTCACAGTATGATTTTTAATGCTTTTATTCATATAATGTTAGCCACATCTGTTGAAGCATTTCCTGCAAACTGTTCTGTCTGTCTAGTTATCCTGCAATACATGACTGGTATCGTGCAGTAGCCATTTAAGCTTAAAACCACTATATCAGCATTCTCGATTTTATCTCTATTGCTTGGCTTGTTCTCACGGAATATTCTATCACTGAATTCTTGCAGACTAGTTGGTCCAGGTACTCAATCTCACAAGGCACACGAGAGTGCTACAAGGATGACAGATATTCTTCAGTGGGCTGCTGCCTCCTCAAAAAATGAATCACCAGAGAACAATAAAAGTTGAATTAATTAAGTATTTGGATCACATCACCACAAAAATAGTTGAATAGGTACTAAAATAGCTCTTTGAAACCAATGTGGACTTTTCTATATTATCTCAGTGCAGGTTACCTTTTCCTAAAGAAATTGGACTTAACTTGGGACAGGTCAATGAAGATAATTGACATTGTGGTACTTCTTTTGCTCACATTGAAATTATAAGCCAATATCCATTCCACTAGGTTGTAGCTATCTTTGTCTCAGTTGAAATTCCATGCCTGTCCAAATGTTCCTGTCATAACATCTAACATAATAGATTGCCTTGTTCCTTTAAGAGTTTAGTTGCTAATTTGGTTTCCTTGTTTGCCTTACAAAAAGTATGATTATTGTCTATTATACCCAAATTACACCCATCTTCTCTGCCACATCTTGATAGGGTCAAATGCACAATATGTTGATGTGACTTTTCATAACATACTGCAAGGATAATATTTTTCAATTAGTTTAACTCATGAAATTTTAATAAAAAGTATGTTTGTGGAAGATGTAATCCAAGTTTTGACATAACTATTATACTGTGATCGAACAGAATGCCATTCATAAATTTCTGGTAAACTCCATTTCCTTTGTATAAAGGTTAAGGTCCCAAAAATGTGTGAGGCAATGCATCTTGGTGTAAGTATCAGGATATGCCCATCCTGGACCTTTGCCACTGACCCTGCCAAAGCTCATGGGGTTAGGGAGAGACCCCATAATTTTTCCATCACTGGCATGTGCCCACCATAGCAACGAGGCCAGAAGGTCCGGTGGAGGTGGCCCGGCCAGGGGGAGGAGTGTTGGGAGGTCTTCCTTCAGAAAGAACATGTAGCTACCCTCTGCATTTCTCTGCATTGGGGGCTGCTGTGCAATTTTTTCTTTCAAAAACTAAAATTATTTTCCTTGGGCATCAGGGCCTGGACTAGCAGGTGGCCCCACTTCTGCTAGTGGTTGTAAAGGTTAACCTGGTTAGACCAGGCATTCCTCCACCAATATATTGGATCCCTCTGAAGCTCTGGGGTATGGGAACTATTGATGTGAGAGTGCCTGCCCTCCCTTATGAGGTGGGCATGAAGTTATGATGGGAGTACACCAAAACAGCTATGGATTTTTGAGGCCTAATGGTCTTTGTTTTGTCACAGAGACTGACCAGGAGTTAAAATTCACCTCTATGTCTCTATTACTATATTTGAGCCTCATTTTATATTTGCTATTTGCAATGGGAAAAGACAATGCAGAAGTAAACAATATTTTTATCTGGAAGAGAGAAAAAATAATAATTGGAGATGGTATGTCAATCATTCTGACATAAATATGTGATTGTATATAATGTTTGAATTTGATATAAACATTGTGAGAAGGCACTTGACAATTACAATGGAGTTACCATTTGCATAGAATGAAGTGCTATTCAATGTATTTCTACCAACTGAATCCACTATTGTGACATATACCATTGACTCCCCTTTGTGATTGTAGCAAGGGAACCGCATCACACGATTAGCAAACATGAATTGTTGCTTGGGGATAAATTCACTGCATCAGAATACCAGCATGAAACTCTTACAGATGAGGAACCTAGAGATAAGCTATGCTTAATCCTTGAGTCTTCTCCCATCATAACTTCAAACAAGCGGTTTGACATAAATAGCTGTGGAGAATGTTGCCAAAGTTTTGTAAAGGTAAGATAGATTGAATCCATATCTGAAATATCTTTCATTTCAGATAAGGAAGACATATCCCAGTGTATGTATTACCAGTTTTTTGAGCTTTAGTTGTAGCTCTCATGGACAGTCAAAAAACTCACAGCATTGTCTTGTTCACATTAGATTCGGTCACCTATTCTCTTTCACAATCATGAGAATCGCATCCATGATTTCCTGATACGCAGTCTTATAGGCAAGGCTACATGCCAAGAATGTGTATTTGGAATATAGTTTATATGATTAACATTATGAATGGCATTGTGTGGAACTGGAAGACTGATCAAGATGAATATATTAACCAAAGGTTGTTGGTAAATGTACCTCTCAGTATGGCACTAAACCATGTAAATCGACAAGGTCCCAGATTCACTCTCCAGTCTGTTAGCTAACCACAGTTGGGACAACACCCGGAGCCGACAATTCTCTACAGCATACCTGAGTTAGAGGGAGAAAAAAATCACGTGAGCACTCCCACTCCTGATCCCACCCAGTGATTCCTACCATAACATGTGCATGCTAGCATGTTGGATGAGGATGGGATTAGTCTCAGCTATAATGTCCTCTCCCCTCCATGGTGGAATAACTACTTGGGCAAAATGTTGGAGGGCAACTGAGATCTGTGGAACTGTTTTCCAGCAGGAATCAACCTCCTCAGAAGAAGAAAGGGGAAAAACCGGAGGGTAAAAATCCCTTGACATTATTACGTTACAGCCATAAATCTCATCTATTGATTATATTCAAGTGTTACATGTCTGTTTTATTATACAGACCCAATGATGCAGATGCTAAACTTAATAAACGTAATAAATTGGGTTTACCGTATCTATGCCATTTTATATTTTATATAATTCAATCATGTCCCATGTAACTGCCTTCCTTCTGGACCAAAGAGCTTAAGCTTCTCTAATCTTCCCTCATACCTCATCCCCTTTACACTTGGGATCAATATTGCTTCTCATCTCTGTACCCTTTCTAATAGAAGTAAATCTTGTGTGTGGCATTGTGACCAAAACTCAAATAAACAGGTTTTATATTTTCTCATCAGAGTAGCAGCAACTCCGATCTCTATGCTGCAGTGAGTCCAGATTATAGAACTCCAAGGAAACTTTTTTTGTAACATTCGTGCTGCCTGATCATTTACTTGATTGCTGCGTGCGGCCAGCGCTACCTGTACTGTTGATTGGCTGCACGCACCAGCAGGGGGCCCTGATATCGGGAGTGGCTAGCACTACTCAAAGGCAGCCTGCACCTCTTAAAGGGGAGGTGCACTGTGGCTGCAGGAAGTACCGGAACTCGTTTGGCAACTAACTCTGTGCTGCAGGATAGTGAGGAATGGCGGCGCCTGCGAGAGAGCATGCACCCAGGTTCTCAGACAGCAGACTAGAGGCCTTGGAGGAAGAGGTGGAGGCACAGAGGGGTATCCTTTATCCTCAGGGGAGCAGGAGGCCCTCCAGACGTATGTTGAAGAGGCAGTGGGAGGTAGTTGCGCACGAGGTCAATGCTAGGAGCATCGCACCACGCACATGGATGCAGTGCAGGAAGAAGTTCAATGATTTGACACGAGTGGTCAAGGTGAGTGAGCTCAACTGTTAAGTGGCATATCCTACCAACTGCACCACCAGCCCCATCCACTGCTCCACGCATTACACCCCCTCACCCATCTACCAACAAACTCTTGCAATCAGTACGCAACTTTTCAAATCAGTTACTTCATCTCACTCTCACACATTACCACTCTTGCAAGCCGCACACCCACAACTCACAGGCCACACACACGGGCAGGTATTTAACCATGACAGCCACATCACCCAAACATCTTGCAGGACACTCACTGACAAAATTCCCTCTTTCTTGCAGGAGAAGGTGGCGCAAAACAGTAGGTAGCAGGAAAGACCTGGCACGTATACATGTCCTCACCCCCATGGAGGAGACAGTGCTGTCCATCATTGGACGGGCCCTTGCTGCGGCCGTGGCCACTGGCGGTGCTGAAGGTATCAATGATGAGGGTCTCTGTTTACCTAATCCTCCTCCTCACTCCCCACTTCTCAATCATCCCACAATCATTTCTGACTTATGTGCTGCAGATGGTGTAAGCACACACGTCTTACTTTCTCCTCTCCCCTCACCACAACTCAACCCGTGTCCCTTTGTCATTTCAGATACCCTAGAATGGAACCGGCACAGACAGAGGAGGCAGAGGAAGATGACAGTGATGGTGCAGACACACCGTCACTTGATCTTACACTCGCAGCCACCAGCTCAGAGACTGACACTGCGTGTAGTTTAGAGGCTAGGTTAGAGGAGGGATCTGTACGTGGTGAGATACTGGGCACAAGTGCACTGGAGCTAGGGCGGGGAGAACAGATACTGCAGGTGCCAGCTAGCCGGAGGGCTAGGTTGCGCACTAGTTTTGCTGCAAAGGAGTCAGATGATGACTTTGATGGGCCAGGCTACAGAAGACGGCTGATGGGCATACTCAACCAAATCCTTGGTGCACTGGAAAGCCTGCCAGAAAGCCTGGGCACAATGTCAAGGGCCATGGAGGAGTCCAGCTCCAACTTGGCACAGGGCTTTGCGCAAAGCTTGGAGCCCTTCGTTTCCCATATAGAATGGGTAGTCACCTGCATCAGCATGCCTGTGGAACCCACCACGATGCAGCATCTGATGACTGATGTCACAGCTTCCATTGCAGCACAAACATCTGCCAAGGTCTGACTGCTGCTTTGGAAGCTCAGACTGTAGCTATCATGGCTCTGGGTTCCACTGTGCAACAGGTCTTCTAGGGTGTCACAGCAGTCCAGCAATCCGTTCTCCAGCAGATCACCAGGATTGCTGTGGCGCTGCCCCGGGAGACTGGCAGTAGCACCATGGGAGATGAACTTGCTCTCCTCTCTCAGGATGACAGCATTCCTGCTCCCACCCCTGCCACTCTGACAGTGCCCTTGCTGTTGCCTGTCAGCCAGCCAGGCCAGACTGCTACAGCCCAGGCAGAGTTGGTGCAGTCTGAAGCCAGGCCCTCCTGTCCCAGAGCTGCTCCAGGTCGTCCTCCAAGGCCATCTGCATGCTCCTCAATTGAAGGTCAGCAGCATTCCACCACCCATGCTCCAGCCACTGGGGATGCATCTCGTAGGAGCACAAGGAAAGGTAAAGGCACATGAACGACAGGCACTAAGGGAATGCACAAGGGTGAATAGGATCAGTTTGTTTGAATCATTTGATGTGTAAATCTATAAATATGGTTATGAATTTGTATTTGGTGTTGGTTTTCATTTCTGCAATGTGTAATCATAAGGAGGATGATTTGATGGTCATGTGGGAGCAGAAAGGTAAGGAGTGTGGGACTGTTGGTGAATGGGGAGCTGTCGTTGAGGTTACTGGTATCGTTCATTAATCATCTGATCATGCAGAGCCCTGGCAGACAGGGCCTGTCTACCTGGTTGCCTCCCTGCTTCTTCATCCACTTCCTCCTCCTCCTCCTCCTCTTCTACCTCCTCCTCCACCTCTTCCTCTGCCTGTTGCTCAGGTTCTTGCCGGATAGGCGGTGGCAAGGGCTGTTCCCTCATAATGGCGTAGTTGTGCAGCACACAATGACGAATCTTGATACCCGCTCAGTTAAGTACTGCAGGGCGCCTCCAGAGCAGTACAGGCAGCGGAAGCGTTGCTTAAGGACTAGGATGTGCTCTATGATATTCCATGTGGCAGCATGGCTCTTGTTGTACGCCTGCTGTTCATGTGTGCATGAGTTCCGGACTGGAGTCACAAGCCACTTCATGAGGGGATAACCATTGTCACCCAGAAGCCAGCCTTTGACCTGCCATGCTGGTTGAAATGTAGGTGACACATTGGACTGCCACAGAATGAAGGAATCATCACAGCTGCCAGGATAGCAGGCATTGATCTGCATGATGCGCTGCGTGTGGTCGCACACCACCTGTACATCGAGGGAGTGGAATCCCTTTCCGTTCATGAATAGTTCAGAAGCGGAGCACACAAAGCAATATGCGTGCAGTCAATGGTACCTTGAACCATGGGGAAGCCTGCAACATGAGCAAACCCTCGTGCTCGCTCCTGCTGCTTGTCTCTGGCAAGAGGGAATGAGATGAATCTGTTTCTGAGTGCGTACAGAGCCTCTGTGACCTACCTTATGCAGCAGTGCACTGCAAACTGTGAGGTGTTGCTTATATCTCTAGCAGCAGCCTGAAAGGAGCCAGAGCTGTAAAAATTAAGCGCCACAGTTACCTTGACAGCCACCAGCAGTGCTGTCCTTGCCCTGCTCTGAGGCTGCAGTTGACAAATCTCAGTCACGACCGCTTTAGTGAACTGCAGTTGTCGGATGCACTGACCGTCGCTGAAGTTGAGGTAAGAGAATTGATCCCTGAAGGCCCTTGTTGGAAATGGCCTCCCGCTGAGCGCCCTGCACCGCCTCCTCCTCCTCCTCCCTCTTAGAGTCATAGAGTCATAGAGTTATACAGCACGGATAGAGGCCCTTCGGCCCATCGTGTCCGCACCGGCCATCAGCCCTGTCTACTCTAATCCCATATTCCAGCATTTGGTCCGTAGCCTTGTATGCTATGGCATTTCAAGTGCTCATCCAAATGCTTCTTGAATGTTGTGAGGGTTCCTGTCTCCACAACCCTTTCAGACAGTGAGTTTCAGACTCCAACCACCCGCTGGGTGAAAAAGTTCTTTCTCAAATCCCCTCTAAACCTCCCGCCTTTTACCTTGAATCTATGTCCCCTTGTTATAGAACCCTCAACGAAGGGAAAAAGCTCCTTAGTATCCATCCTATCTGTGCCCCTCATAATTTTGTACACCTCAATCATGTCCCCCCTCAGCCTCCTCTGCTCCAAGGAAAACAAACCCAATCTTCCCAGTCTCTCTTCATAGCTGAAGCGCTCCAGCCCTGGTAACATCCTGGTGAATCTCCTCTGCACCCTCTCCAAAGCGATCACATCCTTCCTGTAGTGTGGCGACCAGAACTGCACACAGTACT
Organism: Heptranchias perlo; assembly: GCF_035084215.1. NCBI lineage: Eukaryota > Metazoa > Chordata > Chondrichthyes > Hexanchiformes > Hexanchidae > Heptranchias > Heptranchias perlo. The sequence continues at coordinate 44,142,700 of NC_090339.1, read as the reverse complement.
CCAGCTGTGGCCTAACCAGTGTTTTATACAGCTCCATCATAACCTCCTTGCTCTTATATTCTATGCCTCGGCTAATAAAGGCAAGTATCCCATATGCCTTCTTTACCACCTTATCTACCTGTTCCGCCGCCTTCAGGGATCTGTGAACTTGCACACCAAGATCCCTCTGACCCTCTGTCTTGCCTAGGGTCCTCCCATTCATTGTGTATTCCCTTGCCTTGTTAGTCCCTCCAAAGTGCATCACCTCGCACTTTTCCGGGTTAAATTCCATTTGCCACTGTTCCGCCCATCTGACCAACCCATCTATATCGTCCTGCAGACTGAGGCTATCCTCCTCGCTATTTACCACCCTACCAATCTTTGTATCATCAGCGAACTTACTGATCATACCTTTTACATTCATATCCAAGTCATTAATGTAGACCACAAACAGCAAGGGACCCAGCACCGATCCCTGTGGTACCCCACTGGCCACAGGCTTCCAGTCACAAAAACAACCTTCGACCATCACCCTCTGCCTTCTGCCACTAAGCCAAGGCACCCTGGATTCCATGGGCTCGTACCTTCTTGACCAGTCTCCTGTGGGGGACTTTATCGAAGGCCTTACTGAAATCCATGTATACCACATCCACTGCGTTACCCTCATCCACACGCCTAGTCACCCCCTCAAAAAATTCAATCAAATTAGTCAGACATGATCTTCCCTTGACAAAGCCATGTTGACTATCCCTGATTAATCCTTGCTTCTCCAAGTGGAGACTAATTTTGTCCTTCAGAATTTTTTCCAATAATTTTCCTACCACTGATGTTAGGCTCACTGGCCTGTAGTTCCCCGGTTTTTCCCTACTCCCCTTCTTGAATAATGCAGCTTGTCCTGCTCTGCGCATTCTCTCTGCATGCTTCCACTCATGTTCAATTCCCAGAGGAAGCCCTAGCAGGTCACCCATGTCTGAAAGCAACCTTGTTCAGCACACTATTTTAAATGCCACTAACAGTACAACATGATCGGTCAGACCACTCTCTATATAATATAGCAACTTTCTCCAAGTATAGGAAACTTCCACAAACACCCACAATTATACCAGCAACTAACCTATAACTCCTTTAAATAGCGTTGGTGGGGAATCCTTCATGCACTTTAACTCCTGTTCAGCTGTGCGAGGTTGAGACAGTGCATTGGCTGGAGCGGGGAGTTCAAAAATGCCGCCGGCTGCTTCAAATCAGCAGCCTGATTGCACACTGATTTACGTCATAATCTCCCTACTTGACATGCTTCGTTCGGTGCCGACACCTTTACCAAGATGGCGTTCTGCGCACATCACGCTGGAAGTGTGCGCGCGCATCTCGGACACCATTTTCAGGGCATAGGTGTCCACATAGCGCTTACAAAACGGGCGCTACGTGGCCCAATTTAGCCCACGGAGTATCTTAAAATAACTCTCCTATTGCCTCTCCCTAACCTGCTGCACTGTTAATGCAGTATGAATTGCCTTCATTTGTTGCTGTAGTCTTCTGTGGCCTGGGCATGCAAATTAAAAAAGTAATCTTAATATAACATGGCAAGCAGAAGAAAAGGCTCATTCAAGTACAAAATGTCCTTAGCGTTTTAGAAGTTTGCTGCTAAAGTGACGCATTTTGTTGCAGAACATTCTTTCTGGTTCTGTCAGCATCTGTTCTATCAGTTCCAGATTTGACAGCTTCATTGGGATAAAGCTGAAGACGATAACTGCCGTTGATCGCACCTTTCACTATTCGAATATTTATATAACCAAAAATAAAATTATTTTTCTTGTGGGCGGCATTACTTTCACTAATGAACACAGGTCATCATTGTGGTGACTATTGCTTGGCCATTTTCATGGTTGCCTTCATTTTCAAAATCTCAGCTTCCCCTTTGTGACATTTAGTTTTATAAATAAAAGATATACATTATTATTTTTTTTAAATTACTTTAATTGTAAGCACTGTTACACTCCTGCTATATATTACTGCTTTTGTATGGCCCAGAATTTGCTGGAACCGTTTTGGCGGAACTACTGCATAAGAGTGTCGTTGCACAATTTTTCTCAGCAAATTTGCTCAGCACTGATTTATGCTGGTTTCATGCACGAATTTCCTTGATTGTTTGTACCGCTTCCAAGATACATTCATCAAAACCCCCTGCCATTCTATTACATAGCTCACACCTCCCATGAAAAAGACTAGCTCACGTGAATTTGCTGCATTTAGACCAGTACTGCACTGGCACAGATTTACACCCAAAAATTTAGCCGCAACATGACTCAAAGTCAACTGATATTTGTGTAACTGAGATTTCTAGAGTTTGATAGTGATTTTCTTTGCATTTTTTCTTACTGAGACCTGTACTTAATCAAATGCTGTCAGTCTTAATGAGCCTGAAATCTTTCGGAACCCTCTGCCCCCTTCCACGTGGTCAGAAGCAGCCGAAAGGGCACAAACCTGCTCTGCATAATAATGGAGGAGGATGAGGAACAATGGAGGGAAGAGGCTCTGAGAGTGGGGCAGAAGACAACATCCCCCTCGCTGTTATCCCTACTGATGGCACTATACTTGTGCTAGTTATATGCTGATTCTTACGTTCTGGCATAAGCAAATGAGCTTTGCGGGAAATTACAGCGTATGTTCCTGTCTGCAAGGTCTGCGCTGAAACCAATGTAAATTTCAGCCTCATTCCTGCATAAGTGCGATTCAGGAAATTCCAGGCCATTAACTAATGAATTTTTATTGTGCCTAATTACATAGCATAACAATCACCTGTAAAATATGGGAGGGGGAATTGTAACAATTCAATAATAAACTTAATCAGCTACCTGACTGATAACACCATAATAAAGTGCGAGATGGCTTTGCAGTAGACTCTGCCATTTAATATTTATGTCAAGGTAAACCAGAAGTGAATAAAAGACACTTTGGATTCTGTGGGGGTGCATTACATCTGAAAAACGGGCGGCGGGCTGTGAAAATTGGGGATCACTTTGGTCACCTCTTTGACGCCCAAATCTCTCCTAAAATAGGTGTATGGCAGCTTAAATATGCATATTAGGGTCCTATGCTGTTTGTAGGACCCCGATTACAAAATTCAGGTGCAAATGGGCAGAGAATGCGCTTTGCATATTCTGTCCAGTTGCACCAGACACTGAATGACCTATAGGCCGACACTGAATGGTTGAATGGTCCTTAAAGTGGCCGCTGGGAGCCACTCAAAAAAAGGCCCAGAAATTATGAGTTTTTATTATTTGGGGCCCAGGAGGAGAAAGAGTGTTCCTCCTGAGCCCACAGCACCCTCCATCATGTTGCCAACCCATTCGAAGCACCAACTACCCACCCAATCAACCTTCCCCCCACCCCCTCAATATATCTGACCTGCCAGCTGGTTCAGAGATGGAACCGACCAATTTGCTTTCCTCCCATAACCAACGAGCTGCAGCGGGCTGCCAGGTTGGCACCCACAGCTCACTGGTGGCATTTAAATGAGGCCCGGACCAGAATTTGGATTGAGCCTCACGCCAGCACGAGTGGGTGCACGGAACAGCCCCACCGACGAACTCACGCCCGTTTTGGGTGGAAGTGGAATTTCTCAGCCTGTGACTTTGTAATCATGAGTAATATACAGTTAAAAAGCACAAGCTGTAGTTTTCATTGTGTGATTTTCAAACTAATCATGCCCTCATATATTAGTCATGTTAGTCGTTTCAGTCATGTTAATCATGTTATCCATTAACCATCAAAGCTTGTGGTCGGATGTCAGAATTAGATTCTTTTCAAGGTGAATTAGCGACATAACTTGAAAGCCACAAAGCACTTGAAAGGCAATCTCATTATGATCATAGGAATCATCAATACCAAGTAGGAAAGACTTTATTTCAAATAACCCGAACAAATAGATTATAAGCTAGGAAACTCTGAATAATAATCAGTAGAGCAAGCCGAGTCTGTGATCAAGTAAGCAAAACAGTGAAGTCTGAACATAGCTTTAGTAAGCCCAGATCATGGCAATATGTAGAAAACAGAGGAAAGAGGAGCAGTCAAGAATGTATAACCGGCTATGTCAACAAATCTAGAAATGAATGAGACCACAGTCCACCAAATGGTGAAATAATTGTAACTTAAAAAAGGACTTTAGAATGATAATGAAGAAAAGGGAAAGGTAAAATAGGTTGTAAAATGACAAATGTTAATGACCGGCATTATAAATCCAAAATAATGATGGTGTTATACTTTAGCTATGATTCGTAATACATAGATATATCTAATTTAACAATTAACCTTTCAATAGAGATCTCAAATGCTGACCAAATTGAATGAAATGGACAAGACGTTTCACACTGAATCAAGATAGAGCCTGAAAATAAAAAAGAAATTGAACAAAGTCAAGTGAGCAATCCGCAAGTGATAAGGGAAAAAAAATGCACCAGATATATAAGGTATTATGTCAAATCTCAAAAGATGTAGGCAATGTTACAGCTGAATGGCTGTGAAGTCTGCAACATTATCTAAAGGGAAGAGAAGATATCTCAGGATCAGTAGAAAAACAACTTAGTCCCAAAATAGTACTGACAAAGGGATCCCATCTGCAGGTGTGAGAAATGCCAGCGATTTTATCTATTGCCTCTAACAGCGAGGCACTTTGTGCTATAGTCAATCCAAACAATAAGATGGCATTAAAGACACAAAAAGAATCAGCACTGTTGTAGGACTGACTACATCTGTATTAACCAAATATTCACACACAATCTCTGGGGAATGTCAATAGTTCATCATTATTTTGTTGCCTTTGTCTAGACATTTTTTGTATCCTATGACTCACTATGGATGATTGCACAAAATGCTTCATCCCAATAAATCTCATGAGGATCACTTATGGAAAATGTTAAAGTTGTCTAACAGTAACAGGAGTGCAGTCTGAACAAATGTAATGCATTACCACTGCCAATCTCTACAGCGGCAGTCGACAGGTGTCAAGTTTGATAGAATCATAGAAAGGTTACAGTACGGAAGGAGGCCATTCTGCCCATCGAGTCCATGCCAGCTCAATGCAAAAGCAATCCAGCTAGTCCCACTCCCCCGCCCTATCCCCGTAGCCCTACAAGTTTTTTCCTTTCAAGTACTTATCCAGTTCCCTTTTGAAAGCCATGATTGAATCTGCTTCCACCACCCTTTCAGGCAGGGCATTCCAGATCATAACCACTCGCTGCGTAAAAAAGTTTTTCCTCATGTCACCTTTGGTTCTTTTGCCAATCTATGTCCTCTGGTTCTTGACCCTTCTGCCAACGGGAACAGTTTCTCTCTATCTATTCTATCTAGACCCTTCATGATTTTAAATACCTCTATCAAATCTCCTCTCAACCTTCTCTGATTGGAGAACAACCCCAGCTTCTCCAGTCTATCCACATAACTAAAGTCCCTCATCCCTGGAATCATTCTAGTAAATCTCTTCTGCACCCTCTCTAAGGCTTTCACATCTTTCCTAAAGTGCGGTGCCCAGAACTGGATACAATACTCCAGTTGTGGTCGAACCAGTGTTTTATAAAGGTTCATCATTACTTGCTTTTGTACTCTATGCCTCTATTTATAAAGCCCAATATCCCATATGCTTTTTAACCGCTTTCTCAACCTGCCCTGCCACTTTCAACGATTTGTGCACATATACCCCCAGATCTCTCTGTTCCTGTACCCCTTTTAGAATTGTGCCCTCTAGTTTATATTGCCTCTCCCCGTTCTTCCTACCGAAATGTATCACTTTGCATTTTTCTGCGTTAAATTTCATCTGCCACGGTGTCCGCCCATTCCACCGGCCTGTCTATATCCTCTTGAAGTCTATCACTATCCTTCTCACTGTTCACTACATTTCCAAGTTTTGTGTCATCTGCAAATTTGGAAGTTGTGCCCTGTACACCCAAGTCCAAGCCATTAATATATATCAAGAAAAGCAGTGGTCCCAGTACCAACCCCTGGACACCTCCCTCCAATCTGAAAAACAACCATTCACCACTACTCTCTGCTTCTTGGTACTTAGCCAATTATGATGGCAGTAAAGGTCATGGCTTCATGATTTATATTAATAGATGTGGGAACACACTCAATTTTAAAGCCAGAGATAGAACTGTGACCTTATTTGACAGAACAGCATCAAGAAGCACTCAATAATTGCAGACATGTTGGGCATGTTGCCTATGGGCCCGACTATCAATTTCAAAACTTCAAAAGGTTGAGAAATCTACATATAAATAGTGCACCAGCACGAATTGCCAGATAATATGGGCAATTACATCTACCTGAGCAACAAAACGATGCCTTGAGAAGAGAAGTTACAAGGCAAATAGTCACGATGCATAAAATATTTAATGGACAGCTAATACTAAAACTAATGTTCTATTGTTATTTAAAAATGAGACCAAATAACACCATTTTGCTGATAATTCAATATGGAAACAAAAACCTGGGTACTAACCTTGGTTATCAAAAGAGACTTGGAAAATGAAAGTAAAACACTTTTATGTTTCAGAAGAATGTTGTGAGGTATTTGGCAAGAGCAAGTGAACACTGAAACTGGCAGAACAAAGACTGACTGGAATCAAAAAATGATTTTTTTTTCCAGAAAAGTTATCATTGCATGCTTGCTGGCTAAGAGTCTTATTCACAAAGAATAAGCAGGTTTCTACAGTTTTTCATATAGTTTCCACTGCAGAAAATGTATGAATCATCATTTTACTATCCATTAGGAATTATACACAATTTCTTTTCTTGATGCTGTTCTGTCAAATAAGGTCACAGTTCGATCTCTGGCTTTAAAGCTGAGTGTGTTCCCACATCTTTTAATATAAATCATGAAGCCATGACCTTTACTGCCCACCATCATGACCTTTACTGCCACCATAATTGGCTAAGTAACAAGAAGCAGAGAGTAGTGGTGAACGATTGTTTTTCGGATTGGAGGGAGGTGAACAGTGGTGTTCCCCAGGGGTCGGTACTAGGACCACTGCTTTTCTTGATATATGTTAATGACTTGGACTTGGGTGTACAGGGCACAATTTCAAAATTTGCAGATGAAACAAAATTTGGAAGTGTAGTAAACAGTAAGGAGGATAGTGATAGACTTCAAGAGGAATGGGCGGACAAGTGGCAGATCAAATTTAACGCAGAAAAATGCGAAGTGATACATTTCGGTAGGAAGGATGAGGAGAGGCAATATAAACTAGAGGGCACAATTCTAAAAGGGGTACAGGAACAGAGAGATCTGAGGGTATATGTGAACAAATCGTTGAAAGTGGCAGGGCAGGTTGAGAAAGCGGTTAAAAAATTAAGAATTATACACCATTTCTTTTCTGATTCATAAAAAAGGAATATCAAATGTGCATGAAAATTGTATTGACTAATCTCTTGTGAAATTAAGGGTCCATTTTGTTAAAAAATGATTTCGGTATGTGGGCTATACTGACAAGGCTACATTTAATGCAAATTTCTTTCTGAAATTTTAATAAAAATTGTTGTAACTTTTGCTGAGTTAAAAAAGAAATGAAATGTTTTTGAATGAGGAGCTAGGTAATCTAACTATTCAGATCAGTAACCTTCCTTGCCAGTTAGTTAGGTAATGGCCACCCTCTTTCAAGTTATCTCAGGGAGACTATAACAATCTTTTGGCAGATCTTCCAAAGGTCATTATAAGCTGCCAAGCAAAGAGATATGAAAGTATCAAGTAACAGTGGAATAATCTCATGTGGCACATGCAAAAGAAACAATACCCTCAAGAGCTAAATGGGATTAAGAAGCATCATGGTCCATCTGCAAAATGTCACTTCTGGCAGTGCTGCAGAGAACTTCTTGATAACCTGGAGAGGAAGTATCTGAACCAAAAAGGTATCTTTGACCCTGAACTTTAAAACATGTCCAAAGTTTGGACCCATTTCAACCTTTAAAACTAGTAGTCAGTTTATTTAGGAAAAATCCAAATTGTGAACAATCAAACTGAACCAAATAACTGGATTAAGGAAATAGGACATGCCTCTGGATTTTGCTACACTGCGGGCATGAATAAGGGTCACAATAGAACTAAGAATAGGCCAAAAAAACTGGAAAGGATATTGTATAATGTACATCAAACAAATAAACCATTAAATTTCTATTCACCTTTCTGATTGGTGTAAGTAAATATTTTAAATTTCTATTATTGCATTTTCCACTCTTTCTGCAACTGAATACCCTCAAGAGCTAAGTGGGATTAGAGAAGTACCATGGTCCATCTGCAAAGTGTCAAAAGGGCCTTAAATTGTTGAAAGCCTAAGTAATCGGGAATCAATGGGTTAAAACTTCCCTACAGGCAGATCAAAGTCAATAAAGATGAATACCATTCAGATGGGTTTGAAGAATGTAAACAGCAATTTGTAGTAAGCAACAACAATAGCACTGGACAGGCAGACTGTAAGGAGACAAAGCTTAAGAGATACAAACTGTAAATGAAGCCAGGAAGAAATATGCTATGAAACTCATTTACAGAAATCAGTAGGTAAATACTCAAAAGATATATGAAAGTCTTGGTAGATAGCATCAACATAAATTTAGAGAATGTCAGTAGAAATGGATGACAAAAAGAGTCTGGACAAATAGAATGCAGACAGGGATATAATAAATGTTGAGTATTGAAAAGAAGGATAGAAAGAACTTGCATTTAAATAGTGCCTGTCTCCTCATCTCAAAGAGCTTCACAGAAGCTAATGAAGTACTTTTTGAAGTGTAATCACCATTGTAAGTTAGGGAAATGCAGCAGCCAATTGGTACACAGCAAGGTCCCACAAACAGAAATGAGATAAATACCCAGACATTCTGTTTTGATAGCGTTGGTTGAAAGGTGAATGTTGGCCAGAATATCAGGAAGATTCCCCTGCTCTTCTTAAAAAATGCCATGGTATATTTTCTATCCATCTGAGAGGGTACCTGAGTTTAACATCTCATTCAAAAGGCAGCACCCCTTAACTGCTGCACTGAAGTGTCAACCTAGATTATGTGCTCAAATCTTTGGAGTAGGGCTTCAACCCCCAATGTTCTAACTCAGGGGTGAGCATGCCGTCACTGAGCCAAGGCTTACACTTCAAACATAAGCTCACACAGGAAAGAAGCCAAGTCACACAATTCTTTGTTCTTTTGAGGGTGGAATAGCTGTACTAATTAGAGATAATATAATGGCAGTAGAAAAAAGGGACATAACTAACAGAAGGGTAGAAACAGAATTCTTATGGATTGAAATAAAAGATAAGGGATCAATCACACTAATAGGGATATAATGCAGACCACCTAATAGTGGAAAGGAGGTGCAGGAAGAAATACATAAGCAAATGTGTGAAATGGGTAAAGGATATAGAATAATAATCATGGGAGATTTTAACTATCCCCAAATAAATTTGCAAGAAGAGGTAGATAAAGGGGTACGGGGAATGGAGTTTTTACACTGTGTGCAGGACTCCTTTCTCACCCAGTATATAAAAAGCACAACAAGAGAGGAAGCACTGTTGGATCTAGTAATGGGAAATGAACCAGAACAGATAAGAGAAGTAAGTGTAGGGAACATCTAGGCAATAGCAACCACAACATAATAAGGTTTAAGATAAAGATTGAGAAGAACATTAGTAAGACAAAGAAGAAAGTAATAAATTGGGAAAAAGCTGATTTTCAGGGGATGAAATTGAAACTGGGGAAAATAAACTGGAAAAATAGAACAGCAGTGGGAAACATTTAAAATGGTGAATATATCCCACTAAAAAGCAAGAACAAACTAACCAATAATGAGTCTATATGGGTAGAACAGAAAAATAAGAAGGGAGAGATCACTTTGATAGGATTGTACTACAGACCCCCAAATAGTCAACGGGAAATTGAGGAGCAAATATGTAAGGAGATTACAGACAGCTGCAAGAAAAATAGGGTGGTAATAGTAGGGGACTTTAACTTTCCCAACATTGACTGGGACAGCCATAGCATTAGGGGCTTGGATGGAGAGAAATTTGTTGAGTGTATTCAGGAGGAATTTCTCATTCAGTATGTGGATGGCCCAACTAGAGAGGGGGCAAAACTTGACCTCCTCTTGGGAAATAAGGAAGGGCAGGTGACAGAAGTGTTAGTGAGGGATCACTTTGGGGCCAGTGATCATAATTCCATTAGTTTTAAGATAGCTATGGGGAATGATAGGTCTGGCCCAAAAGTTAAAATTCGAAATTGGGGAAAGGCCAATTTTGATGGTATTAGACAGGAACTTTCAGAAGTTGATTGGGAGAGTCTGTTGGCAGGCAAAGGGACGTCTGGTAAGTGGGAGGCTTTCAAAAGTGTGTTAACCAGGGTTCAGGGTAAGCACATTCCTTATAAAGTGAAGGGCAAGGCTGGTAGAAGTAGGGAACCTTGGATGACTCGGGAGATTGAGGCCCTAGTCAAAAAGAAGAAGGAGGCATATGACATGCATAGGCAGCTGGGATCAAGTGGATCCCTTGAAGAGTATAGAGATTGCCGGAGTAGAGTTAAGAGAGAAATCAGGAGGGCAAAAAGGGGACATGAGATTGCTTTGGCAGATAAGGCAAAGGAGAATCCAAAGGGCTTCTACAAATACATAAAGGGCAAAAGAGTAACTAGGGAGAGAGTAGGGCCTCTTAAGGATCAACAAGGTCATCTATGTGCGGAACCACAAGAGATGGGTGAGATCCTGAATGAATATTTCACATCGGTATTTACGGTTGAGAAAGGCATGGATGTTAGGGAACTTGGGGAAATAAATAGTGATGTCTTGAGGAGTGTACATATTACAGAGAGGGAGGTTCTGGAAGTCTTAATGCGCATCGAGGTAGATAAATCTCCGGGACCTGATGAAATGTATCCCAGGGCGTTATGGGAGGTTAGGGAGGAAATTGCGGGTCCCCTAGCAGAGATATTTGAATCATCGACAGTTACAGGTGAGGTGCCTGAAGATTGGAGGGTAGCAAATGTTGTGCCTTTGTTTAAGAAGGGCGGCAGGGAAAAGCCTGGGAACTACAGACCGATGAGCCTGACATCTGTAGTGGGTAAGTTGTTAGAGGGTATTCTGAGAGACAGGATCTACAGGCATTTGGAGAGGCAGGGACTGATTAGGAACAGTCAGCATGGTTTTGTGAGAGGAAAATCATGTCTCACGAATTTGATTGAGTTTTTTGAAGGGGTAACCAAGAAGATAGATGAAGGCTGTGCAGTGGACGTGGTCTACATGGACTTCAGCAAAGCCTTTGACAAGGTACCGCATGGTAGGTTGTTACATAAGGTTAAATCTCATGGGATCCAAGGTGAGGTAGCCAATTGGATACAAAATTGGCTTGACGACAGAAGACAGAGGGTGGTTGTAGAGGGTTGTTTTTCAAACTGGAGGCCTGTGTCCAGTGGTGTGCCTTAGGGATCGGTGCTGGGTCCGCTGTTATTTGTTATTTATATTAATGATTTGGATGAGAATTTAGGAGGCATGGTTAGTAAGTTTGCAGATGACACCAAGATTAGTGGCATTGTGGACAGTGAAGAAGGTTATCTAGGATTGCAACGGGACCTTGATAAATTGGACCAGTGAGCCGATGAATGGCAGATGGAGTTTAATTTAGATAAATGTGAGGTGATGCATTTTGGTAGATCAAATCGGGCCAGGACCTACTCCGTTAATGGTAGGGCGTTGGGGAGAGTTATAGAACAAAGAGATCTAGGAGTACAGGTTCATAGCTCCTTGAAAGTGGAGTCACAGGTGGATAGGGTGATGAAGAAGGCATTCGGCATGCTTGGTTTCATTGGTCAGAACATTGAATACAGGAGTTGGGATGTCTTGTTGAAGTTGTACAGGATATTGGTAAGGCCACACTTGGAGTACTGTGTACAGTTCTGGTCACCCTATTATAGAAAGGATATGATTAAACTAGAAAGAGTGCAGAAAAGATTTACTAGGATGCTACCGGGACTTGATGGTTTGACTTATAGGGAGAGGTTGGATAGACTGGGACTTTTTTCCCTGGAGAGTAGGAGGTTAAGGGGTGATCTTATAGAAGTCTATAAAATAATGAGGGGCATAGATAAGGTAGATAGTCAAAATCTTTTCCCAAAGGTAGGGGAGTCTATAACGAGGGGGCATAGATTTAAGGTGAGAGGGGAGAGATACAAAAGGGTCCAGAGGGGCAATTTTTTCACTCAAAGGGTGGTGAGTGTCTGGAACGAGCTACCAGAGGCAGTAGTAGAGGCGGGTACAATTTTGTCTTTTAAAAAGCATTTGGACAGTTACATGGGTGAGATGGGTATAGAGGGATATGGGCCAAGTGCAGGCAATTTGGACTAGCTTGGTGGTATAAACTGGGCGACATGGACATGTTGGGCCGAAGGGCCTGTTTCCATGTTGTAACTTCTATGATTCTATGAATAATGATACACCATGCATGACTAAAGAAATAAGGGCAAAAATGAAATTTTAAAAATGTATACTAAGTACATGGACAACAAAGGAAAGGATGACAAAAGGGAATACGAAAAGGTTAGGAAAGAAGTTTAAAAAAAATTAGGAAAGCAAAGAAGAACTACAAAATTAAATTATCAAGGAATGTAAAAAGAAATAGTAAAGTATTCTACAGACACATAAATAACAAAAGAAAAATCAAGTTAGCGATAGGGCCACTAAGGGAGACACATGATAAACTCACAAGTAATGATAGCGAAATGGCAGATATATTAAATAATTACTTTGCCTCAGTATTTACCAGGGAGACTAACATGGTGGGCATGACATTAGAAGAAGAGATCAAAAAGGTATAAAGACATTTAAGATAGAAAAGCGGGAGATAATTGATAAACTAATCAAACTTAGAGAGGATAAAACCCCAGGTCCAGATGGATTGCATCCACACATTTTAAAAGAAGTTAGGGAAGAGATAGCAGAGGCACTATATATATATATATATATATATATATATATAAATATATACACACACACTTACATATATATAGAAATTCACTCGAGAAGGGAATAGTGCCAGAGGACTGGCGGATAGCTGATGTATATTTAAAAAAGGGAGATAGAGCCAGTCCAGGGAACTACAGACCAATTAGCTTAACGCCAGAGGTAGGAAAGTTAATGGAATCCTTACTCAAAGATGTAATCTTTAACTCAAAGAAAAACATGTAGAAACTGAAATTAGAATAAAGAATTGTCAGCAGGGATTTCAAAAGGGAGGATCATGCTTCACCAACCTTATTGAATTCTTTGAAGAAGCAACAGAAAGGGTAGACAAGGGTAATATAGCAGATGTAATATATTTGGATTTTCAAAAGGCCTTCGATAAGGTACCACATAGTAGACTCATGTCTAAGGTCAGAGTACATAGAGTCAGGGGACAAGTAGCAGAATGGATAGCAAGCTGGCTACAAAATAGAAAACAGAAAGAAGGGGTTAAACATAGTTTCTCAGACTAGCAAAAGGTGGGAAGTGGTGTTCCACAAGGATCGATGCTGGGATCAATGTTGTTTACTATTTACATAAATGATTTGGACTCAGGAATCAAGTACAATTTCAAAATTTGCAGATGACACCAAATTGAGGGTATAGTTAATACCGAGGAGGACTGCAACAAAATACAGGAAGACATTAATAAACTTGCAGAATGGACATATAATTGGCAAATGAATTTCAATATGGATATGTGTGAGGTATTACATTTTGGTAGGAAGAATAAGGGGGCCACAAACTGCTTGGATAATAAGAGACTAATTGGGGTAGAGGAGAGAGGGATCTGGGGGTACAGATACACAAATCACTAAAAGTAGCAATGCAGGTTAATAAGGCCATAAAAAAGCAAACCAAGTGCTGGAGTTCATTTCTAGAGGGATAGAATTGAAAAGCAGAGATGTTATGTTAAACTTGTATAGAACTTTGGTTATACCACACTTGGAGTATTGTAAACAGTTCTGGTCTCTATATTATAAAAAGTAAAAAGAGGCATTGGAGAAGGTGCAAAAAAGATTTACTAGGATGATACCAGAACTGAGAGGTTATAACTAGCAGGAAAGATTGAGCAGGCTGGGACTCTTTTCTCTAGAAAAGAGATTGAGGAGTGACCTGATAGAGATCTTTAAGATTATGAAAGGGTTTGATAGGGTAGACGTAGAGAAGATGTTTCCACTTTCAGGGGAGAAAGAACTAGGGGCCATAAATATAAGATAGTCACTAATAAATGCAATAGGGAATTCAGAAGAAACTTTTTTACCCAGAGAGTGGTTGGAATGTGGAACTCGCTACCACAAGGTGTGGCTGAGGTGACTAGTATAGGTGCATTTAAGGTGAAGCTAGATAAACGCATGAGCAAGAAAGGAATAGAAGGATATGCTGCTAGGGTTAGATGACGTAGAGAGGGAGGAGGCTCGTGTGGAACACCAGCATGGACCTGTTGGGCTGAACAGCTTGTTTCTGTGCTGTACATTGTATGTAATTCTATGAATAAGGCTAAAATTACAGAGAGAGATAAGGTTTCTTTTAATGTGTCCATAAAGTGCATGAAGGCTAAGATAGTCTAACAGTTAAATGGTAATATTAGACTTTAATAGGTTGGAAGAAAAATCTGCTTACGCATACTACGGACACTAAGTTATTTTTAAAATATGGTTTTTACAATACATTTTCTTAGACCTTGAAACTGAACTCATCACGTGGCAAATAAACAGGATACTGCAGCTTTAAAGGAAAAGCAGGATTTTTCTGGTTCTAACTGGAAAAGCTGATCATCTGCAGTGCCTGTGGTGAATAAGATTACAATTTCAGATATAGCATGTTGTACTTTAAGAATTACAACATGTATTATCACAGCTCCCAGAGGTATGCACACAATTACCAGTTCTGCAGTAGTATGAATAGACATTTTTAAGGTGAGATAAACCAGGAGTAAATCCAAAGTAAAATGTTTTCTTTGAATTTTTTAGGAAGGATTTGACTTAGTTTGTTGTTGTTTGAGAAATAATAGGCCCTGTTGACTTTTCAATATTCTCATATGGTCTGTAAAAATTAAGGATTATGTTAACATATCTGAAAAATATATCAAATATATTTCCCAGTCTGGTTAGGCAGAAGATTAAATATTTTCGCGACAAAAATGTTTCACTTTGATGATAACATTTAGGTCACACTGGTGATATCTAACAACAGCTCAAAATCAGCTGAAAATATTACCTAAACTTTCAAAGTATAAAATTTGCCTGCTGCTATGGTGCTGCATAATTGAGCTAATAAGCCCTCAAGAAAGAATACTATTGAAAAGATGCATTCAAGATGAATTTCATCTTTTAGAAGATGAATTTCATCTTTTAGAAGATGAATTTCAAATTCAACTCATAGGCACTTTTGTGTTATCTATTATTAAGATGATTAGAGTGTGGTAACCAAATGGGAGACATTTATTAAATACTAAATTAAATATCCAATTTCAGGGCATTCAAAACATATCCGAATGCCAGGCTGGAAGAGTTACAATACGAGAGAGATAAGCTTCAATGGTCTTTCTTGTCCTTGACTTTTCTTTTGCATTTATTTATGTTCTTATTTATGCTGCTTAGGCTGCTGAAGAATTCTGCTCCGCTCATCGAAAATAAATTTCTCAGAGGCATCCTTAAAAAAGTGTTAGACCTCTTAATAATATATGCAAGGGGCCTAATGCCTATTTCAGGCGGCCATCCAGGACGCCTAAAAATGGGCCTGACAAACACAAGTGCAAATTGGGCGCAAATTTCACTGTATAAATATGGTATCATACTAATAGTGGGAGCAAATTCCCTATTCCTAGCATTCCTTTTGCTATATTATTCAACAGCATGCCATAAATTTTATTGGAAATTAATTAAAATGTAGAAACATAAACCCAACTTATTGTAAAAGTAAGAGGGACAGTACACGTATGAAAGACCCCTGGGACATGTCATACAGAGCTCTCAACAATATTCCAACAAGGTGGTGCAAGTCAGAATCATTAAAGCACCTCTGCAGCACTTGTGTAATATCTCTATTTTCACATTAATGTAGCTATGACTTTTCAGAACAGAACTTATCTCACTTACTTCTCAGCAATTTTAACAGCCGTTAAACAAGATGCAACTATCCTATCAGAGTTTGATTCAAACTCAGATAATAAAACTGAAAATATAATTTTCCAACAAATCCTGCTATTCATCCCTCATCCGCAGTTATTTATGTAATCTGGAATGAGTACAGCTAGTAGGGCATCTACATGACATGACCATCGGTTTCCTTTAAAACTGCTCTTACTTTGACCTGTAATATTGCAGCTCCGAATATGCTACCCTACAAGTTCCTTCTTGTTTTTGCAATTGCAGGATGTTGAAATCAAGATCCATCTTGTGAAACTGCAGGAACTGCAGGAGGACATAGGCTAATAGGGTGGGCAGTTAGGTGGCAGATGCAGTTCAATGTGGAAAAATGTAATATAATAGACTAGAAGTTCGATCACGCTCGAATACGGCCACGATAGTGCCATGCTAACTCTTGTCATGTTTCTTTTTCCTCCAGGTCATTTTCAGTAGCAACACCCAGAAGATAATACTCCTCCTGAGGATGCACCATCATGTGCTCCATCTCTCCCAAGCACCAGTACAGAGATCGGCACCCAGGCTGGGTCAGACAGTGAATTAGAAGGATCCGCACTTGAAGCCCATAGCAAGAGTGAACAGCAGCAGGTAGCAGTGGCAGGGACAGCCCAGGAGGTGGCTCACTGGAGGGAGAGGTTGCCCCCTGGCTCTATTGAGCAGGACAGAGATCATACAATCCTAGAAATTTACGACACAGAAGGAGGCCATTTGGCCCATCGTGTCTATGCTGGCGGAAAAGAGCTATCACGCCTAATCCCACTTTCTAGCACTTGGTCCGTAGCCTTGTAGGTTGCGGCACTTCAAGTGCATATCCAAGTACTTTTTAAATGTGATGGGTTTCTGCCTCTACCACCCTTTCAGGCAGTGAATTCCAGACCCCTACCACCCTCTGGGTGATAACATTTCTCCTCAGCTCTCCTCTAATCCTTCAACCAATTACTTTAAATCTATGCTCCCTGGATATTGACCTCTCTGCTAAGGGAAATAGGTCCTTCCTATCCACTCTATCTAGGTGCCTCATAATTTTATACACCTCAATTAAATCTCCCCTCAGCCTCCTTTATTCCAAAGAAAACAACCCCAGCCTATTCAATCGTTCCCCATAGTTAAAGTTCTCCAGTCCTGGCAGCATCCTCGTAAATATCCTTTGCACCCTCTCTAGTGCAATCACATCTTTCCTGTAATGTGGTGACCAAAACTGTACGCAGTACTCAAGCTGTGGCCTAACTAGTCTTTCATACACTTCTAGCATAACCTCCTTGCTCTTATATTCTATGCCTCGGCTAATAAAGGAAAGTATCCCGTATGCCTCCTTAACCACCTTATCTTCCTGTCCTGCTACCTTCAGGGATCTGTGGACATACACGCCAAGGTCCCTCTGTTCCTCCACACCTCTCAGTATCCTCCCATTTATTGTGTATTCCCTTGCCTTGTTTGCCCTCCCCAAATGCAGTATCTCACACTTCTCTGGATTGAATTCCATTTGCCACTTTTCTGCCCACCTGACCAGTCCATTGATATCTTCCTGCAGTCTACAGCTTTCCTCCTCACTATCAACCACAAGGCCAATTCTTGTATCATCTGCAAACTTCTTAATCATGCCCCCTACATTTAAGTCTAAATCATTAATAAATACCACAAAATGATAGATGCGGACTTCAGGGACCCAGCCTTGAACAGAAAGCTCCTTGCGGCACACAAACAATTATATGCAGTGTTGGATGGCCCACCAGTTGCTGCATGGAGGAGTCTGCTATCAGCTTGCGTGGTGCCCTGTTACACAGCATTAGCTCTCTGCAGTCAACTTGGAGCGTGTGGCCATCTCCAGGGGTGCTGCAGCCATTCACTTACACCAAGAGTCTGTGTCACCAGCCTTTTGGCTGCCATCCAGACTCTGGATTCCAACGTACTTCCATCTTGGAGACACTGTTGGACCACATGGATAGGTTTTTCAAAGTGTCAGTCATCTCCTGCAGTCTGCTCTCCTACATATCAGTGGGAGTGATGAGCCACAGCCCCATGGGATTGGCAGTGACTCTATGAGAGTGGTGTGTGTTGCCCTCTCTCAGGATGTCAGCACGTCTGCGCCACCCTCTCAGCCAATACCCACTATGGTGCCAAAATACCAGCTGGGCCAGATTGCCCCAGCAGCAGCCAAAGTGTTACAGTGTGTAGCCGGGTCCTCTCAGGCTCGAGCTCCTAGAGATAACCTCTGGGGGTGCACCTCAAAAGAATAGTTGTGTTAGTAAACATTCTTATAAGAAAGGCACTATGGGTTGGCACTTGGGTGAGAAATGAATTCAGGGCAATTATTGTGTTTGGCATTAAATTAATCACCTTTTCACACTTGGCACTTTGGTCTGCAGTGTCTTTTCATAGCAGCTTCTGAGTTAGTATTCTCAGTGTGTCTTTCAAATGAAAGTTGGCTGAATGGTTTAATTGGTTTTTAACACAGAATTAAGGAAGTGGTGAAAAATGTAATAAGGACTGTTAATGCAGAAGGATTTTGTGTAACTGTTCTAGGGAGGGGAATGAGAAGGTGACCAGAATCGCTGTGCTATCAACTGACCCCTGGCATCACTGGCGGCAAGTCGTTGTGGTGACCATCCTTCTGCTTCTTTAACACCTTTGCTTAAGTCTTTCTGGTTAGATGATGTCTGTTTCTTTTGCTCTGCCTCATCCAAATGCAATCTTCTCAGTATTGCCATGTTGTGCAACGTGCAGCAACCTACAATAATGCAGGAGGCTCTTTCTGGGGCATGTTGTAGGAACCCCCCCCAGACCTATCAAGGCACTGAAAACTTTATTTCAAGCTTCCGGGTGGTCCCATTGTTCTGGTTATACCTGAGCTGTTCTGGCATCCTTTAACATTCTTAGAAGGCTGGAATAGTGGGGGGATGGTTGACTGGTATAGGATAAAGGCATCATGATAGCTGTCTGAGAACCTAGCACAGACTTGCATGATCTTTTTGTGGTATTCAAAAACCAGCTCCACATCAATGGAGTGAAACCCCTTCCTATTAATGAAAGCAGGTCTTCTGGTACATTGATGAGTGTGGTCTATGACCCGTTGCACAGGTCTGCTGCAAATCCCAGAGGTCTATCATCTTGACGGTTGGCATCTATAGAGTAGGGGATGCATTGGTTGGCCTGGAAAATACAGTATTGGTGACCTTCTTGATGCACTTGTGCAGTGCAGGCTAGGTGATGCGGGAAATGTCCCCCGTAGCACCATAGAACAAGCCATAGGCAAAAAAGGTTGAAGGCGGTGATGACTTTAACAGTCATTGCCAAAGCATGACTGCCGGGTCCAGCAGGCAGGAAGTCTTCCTGCAGGAACCTGCAGAGATCAGTGACAGCCTGCCTGGAGAAGTGCAACCTCCTCATGCACCTCCTCAGACAGAACCAAGAAACTCACTCTTGACCTAAAGACCCTATCGAGTGGGTAAGGCCAATTATGAACAGCCCCCTTTGCCTGTTGTCTTCCAAGAGGTCCAACTGCTGCTCCCATTGGTTATTCGAGCATGCTGGTGCTGGTGCTGCTGCTACTACCATTGCTGTTCCTCTTCCTCCTCCTCTTTCTCAATCCAAGTCAATGAAAGAATGGTACCCATGATAATCTCTGAGTACTTACTCAAAGTGAGTAAGACAAAAAAAAAATCAGAAACAAGCACATTCCAAGCCCAACTATGCCTTGGAAGTCCATAAAGCACAATATTACACAGATCCTTATGATCTGAGTGCCTATAGCTGAGTGCCGCTTTAAATACTGATTCCCGTGGCCCTCTGAAACCAATCCCACTAGGTGGCATTTTACTTGGCAGGTTTGGCGATGGGCGGGACTTCCACTATTTCCTGTTAAAATTGCATCAGGGTCCTAATGATATCATAGGACAAGCGGGAATTGTGCAGGACCGGAACAGTAAATACTCTCAGGCTATATTATATGCGCTCCCACCCGTTCCTGCCAGGTTATCTCATTTATCCCATTTCCTCTTCCACTGTTTTCAATCTTGGTGAGCCTTGGGCTTTCACTAAGGTTTCTCAATATTTTTTCTTTAAAAAAATACACTTCTTATTGCCTTGTCATTCAATGGCTTCAACTGAAGTGTTGTCTTGTTGCCAGATCATCCATTTTCCTGAATAAAGGACACTGCGCAGTGATGAATCACTCTTGTGGGTAGCTACCATGAGAAAAAAAAGCGATAAAAATAAAACTTAAAAAAATAATATCTACTGGGTTTACACATTTAGTATTGATGTTGCAGTGTTGTTTTCAATACTCTTAAAGTTTGGAGAACTAATTATAAAACATGGGCTGTTTTTATACACAAATTAGACTTTCAAAGTCCCACATTCATCAAGCCCCTCACTTTTCAGTTTTATTCAGTAAAAGTCTTAGATTTTCACACTTTGCTTCCTTCGATTTGAAAACAGTATGCTGGATTATATTCTAAATGGCAGCCCTAGGAACATAGGAACAGGAGCAGGACATTTAGACTCTCGAGCCTGTTCCGCCATTCAATGAGATCATGGCTGATCTGTGACCGAACTCCATATATCCACCTTAGCCCCATATCCCTTAATACCTTTGGTTAACAAAAATCTATCAATCTCTGATTTAAAATTAACAATTGAGCTAGCATCAACTGCCGTTTGCGGAAAAGAGTTCCAAACTTCTACCACCCTTTGTGTGTAGAAGTGGTTCCTAATTTCACTCCTGAAAGTCCTGGATCTAATTTTTAGGCTATGTCCCCTAGTCCTAGACTCCCCAACAGTGGAAATAGTTTCTCTCTATCTATCCTATCAGTTCCCCTTGAAGCCTCAAAGTGCTTTTGCAGCTCTAATTATTCAAACTTTTAAGGCCCCTAAATTGAAAACATGCTAACCTTTTAAAGGGTAATTTTCAGATGATTTGATGAATTCTAAAGTTCTAAAATGTAAAGATGTAACTTGTTCAAGTTTAATTTAAGAAGCAAAATGTATACAAGTATAAAACGTCAATTTGCTTCACTAACTTGTTCAGCACATTGGAAGCAATTGGGATTTTTTTTTAGGTTTGCCTGTGGAAAATTACTCTGCCAACAACATTGATTATGCTGTAGTATATTTTGCAATCACAAAGACAAAATGATCTCATTACAGAAGAACAGCATGAACTAGTATGAACATATTTGAGCTTGGAATGTTATATCATTGCAGTTTAGAATAAGGTTAAAAAATTATCTGTTGAACCTGCTGTGTGGACTCCTGTTCTCTGTATCTCCCAATGTGAAGCTCTTCATCATAATTTTCACAGTGTCTCATGTTTATCTAGACCTGAGATTCAATACAAATTTTCCAATGCAGGTGGCCTATTGTTAAAACTAATGTTCACAGACAAAACATAAGGGTTCCAATTTTTGTCTCATGAATCTGTGCAATCAGAACCTCATGGAACAGAAATGTGGATGGAGATCATTTTACACCAAAACTAAAGTCCGGTTACTTTTAATTCTCTTTTCTGTTTATTATACATTTCTGCTTTCATGTAACCATCTCCCTGAGCAGTTAAAGCAATCTATTACTTTTTACCCTTCCATAACCCTTCATAATCTTGAAGACTTCTATAGGGTCATTCCTTAACCATCTCACCTCTAGTTAAAAAGTCTTAACTTCTTAAGTGTCTCTTCGACCTTGGTAACATCCATATGAATCTACACTGCACCTTTTCCATTGCTTTGTCATTTGCTTTGTGTCAGCTGTGGCTCAATGGTAGCACTCTTGCCTCTGTGTCAGAAGGTTGTGGGTTCAATTTGCATTCCAGAGACTTGAGCATAAAATCTAGGCCGACACCGAGTGCAGTACTGAGGGAGTGCTGCAATGTCGGAGGTTCTGTCCTTCAGATGAGACCTTAAACTGAGTCCCCATTTGGCCTCTCAAGTGGACATAAAAGATCCCATGGCACTATTTTGAAGAAGAGCAGGAGAGTTCTCCCCAGTGTCCTGGCCAATATTTATCCCTTAACCAACATCACTAAAACAGATTATCTGGTCATTATCACATTGCTATTTGTGGGACCTTGCTGTATTCAAATTGGCTACCGGGTTTCCTACATTACAACTGTGACTACACTTAAAAAATACTTCATTAGCTGTGAAGTGCTTTAAGATGTCCTGAGGGCATGAAAGGTGCTTTATAAATACAAGTCGTTTTTTTCTTTTATACCTCCCCCAATTTGGTGTCATCATTTTGATGTTGTTCCCTCAAATTACTAAGTGCCTGTTCTTTTCCAGCCTCTACAATTCCGCTTTGCAACGGAAACAGATATGCCGTGAATGGGAGAGCTTTAAGTTCCAGGAACCCGGCCACAAAATATGAATTAGGCTGACCCTGGAACTATACATTGGATTACCACACCGCAGGTCAGGTGCATGCTAATGGTGCATTTCCCCTCTATTGCCAGAATGCAGGCAACATACCTAAATTGGGGCCGAGGAGTCAATTGTGCAGTAAAAAGGTTCATATTATGTCTCGATTAGGGACAAATTGGCTGGGGTTTTCCACTTCTGTGCTCATTAGCCTGGAGTTTTCTTGCCCATTATGGTAAATGGGAGGAAATTTGTGGGCTGGTGAGCGCCGAAGTGGAAGCCAGCCATTGTTTATTAGGAGTTAGTAGCTAGTAAGCTATTTGAGTCCTACTTATGAGATCTTTTAGCACATTCTAACTATAATGAAGGTTGTTGGAACTGGTAGATAACTGAACTAAATAAATTACAATTTCTTTTTTACTGCTATGGTGAGTCATCTGAGTTTGTTTTAAAATTAATAGCTACTGGAAACTATAACAATTCAATGTAAAACAAATTGTATTTGCAATTATAACATGAGAAATTGATGAAATTTTTGGTTGCTGAATATGTTTCTTTGAATGTACCTGCCTATCATTTAAAATATTGCAGCATTCCTTCTTTGAATGGTTCACAGTTTACGATTCATGCAGTTCTGTGAAATGAAATGTAAATGCAGCTGCAGTCCCTGATAGTACTCTCAGCGAGACCAACAAAAACTCTTATGTGGCAGATTCAGCTCAGGTTGTTTGGCTGCTTTCACAAGGGTGTGACTTATCCCATGGACCATGTTTCCAGTCTACGAGAAAGAGCACCCATTAAATATTTTGACAGTACCTGCACTATCACCTTTTACCTTCTCTGGGTATAAGATTTCAAGGAAATTTTCAGGTCGAAAGCATTATTCAAGACGACGCCACAGGGTCCAACATTATCATGTACGACACAAGTATTGCTATAGCAACTCTACAGTTATGTTGTTGAGTATAATGGAAAGCACGTCATTCCCACCCAATCACTTCGTGTTTTAGATCACTCACCTTGTAAGTCCATGTGTTTAAACATGAACCCCTACTTCATCGCGATGCATTTTGTAACATTCGTATAACTGAAATGTCAATCTTGTACCAATACTGTCAACAGAAAACATATCAGGTCCTGGTTGAAATGATATTTATGCCATGAGTGGACCCTGCAAAATGTAATTTTGATTGAGCTGTTCAGCTGCATCCACTTACAGTTGTCCAGCAGGCCCCAATTTGCCTTCTGTACGTATGTTGTGAATGGCAAGCATAACATCTGAAAAAAAGCACTAATGCAGTGATTAAACACAGCAGTATGGAACCTGTTACTGAATCTCCTATGCTGCTGATGGAAGTGAACCAATTCAGCCAGAGACTCTGGTGTCATATAGGAAGCTGTAACAAAAAACAGAAAATGCTGGAAATAACACAACAGGTCTGTCAACACTTGAGAGGTGGGGGAGGTGGAGGTGGGGGAGGGGGGGGCGCGTGTGGAGGAAATAGCAGATACTCCAGCTGCAAAGAAGAAGTTAATGGGTTGAATGGCCTGCAAACAGCTTAATAGAAAAACCGGGAGCTGCAAATGATTGAAAAGATTAGCTCAGCAAGGCTACGAAAAGACATGAAAAGAACAGCAGAACATGGAAATAGCTTAAAATGGTGAAAAAGCATGGAAAAGGACCACAGAAAGAAAATGGTAAAAAATGGGAGACATTGGTAAAAAGAGAGAAGAAAACCCCCCCTGCAGATGCACAAGGTCAAAAATGAAAACAAAATGAAGGAAACCACCTCGTGGGGGGAGGGGAGAATTTCCAACAGGCACTAGAAGCACCTGCTTTAAAAGGGGCGGACCTAGTTAAATGTGGTGGTAATGAAATGGTTATATCATATGTCCCATTTTCTGTCAATACTGTCTTATTAGCCATCAATACATATCACATCCATATAAATAGGTATCCAGTATTGTTAAGGGCCATTAAAGGCAGAATTGATTTTTAAAAATTGATTTTGCAGCTTTTTCAAAATAATTAATTAAAATCTTATTTTTCATCCAGTTTTGACAGGTTTTTTTTCAGTGTTGCTGACAATTGCTTCAGCATCTCCCTTTGTGCCTTCTGTGTGCAGTTCTTCTCTTCCCCATTCTACAGAGGACACAATGAGTTGCCCCTTGAAAATACCTCTGTATCTCCACTTTTTAAAAAAGAAGAGGAGTAACAGTGGAGGGAGTCCAGGCTGGTCAGGCACTACAGGAGGCATTTAGCACCCATACTGTAGTGCCTCCAATGGTGATGGCTGTTTTGGAGAGGCCAGTGAGAGCCAGACTCCATGTAAGGACCAAACAGTGGGAACGATAGATATGACGGTCAATGGAGCCACCTTTCCAGTGAGTGTTGTATGATGGACCACCAAAAACATATTCAGAGATCATAGCCAACAGGCTGTTATAATAGATAAAAGACTGGGAAGGTGGAGTGATTTTTGTCAAATATGAATAACCCCATCACTCACATATTGTGCTGAACTAGCAGTTAGCTGCTTTACATGGCAGCTAAGATAGTGGGTGAAAAAGAAACCTTTATGACCTAGGAACCAGGCAACCTTGGGACAGCATTTGAAAATGCTGTCATTGATTAGGGTTTATTATTGAAGGAGGCCTGTAGTCAACGCCACACAGTCTTGGAGAGAGGTTGTAGCCAACCATGGGAGAAGATTCCTCTGATCTTATGGCTGTACAGTGATCTGTCCTCACATAGATCTTTGGACCCATAAGTCAAATATGACCACCAGTAGGCTACGTAGGGGATGCCAGAGACAAAAAACACATCGTCTCACACGAAGAAAGTAAACCCTGTTTAAAGCAAATGAACATATGGAGGTGGATTTCCTTACCCTTTTCAGTACATTAGTGGTGTGTAAACAGCATTGAAAATTTTTTGAGCAAGGAAAATCGGGTGCAAGTAGTTTCTAGTTGCCCCATTAAAACAATTCTCACGTTCCCTCACGTTTTTGTGCCTTCCCGCAATCTGTCCCAACTGACCTCATTTGGACATGTCAAGTCAGGGCCAGTGGCAAAGCAACTACAAGTTTCCTGGGTTTGCTAATGAACTCTGGGTAAATTAGAATGCAACATAAGGGGTCCAGCATCAAGATGGAAGTAAGGAATTTGTGAGCTTGAAGAGTCTGGAGAGTTCAAACACTGATTTTTGAAGCTTGAAAATACTTTTTGAATCCTCCTTTTTTGGATTTATCTCTACAAATAACCACACTTGCTTCTGATTGTGTCCCACAGGGTCAGCCCACCAGAGGAGTTCCATCCCCCTCCATCACCTGCAGTTAGGGCATCTCAGTAGTAGATATAGCTTTCCCTATGGCCATACCATTGTATGCTGTTATCGTGGAGGATGAGGAAAAGCAGCACAGGAGGACCTAAGGAGAGTCAGCCCACCAGGTATTTCTCCTCCTTTGAAAGAATGTGCAGACAGCACATTGTCATATTAGGACCTCTCTGAGGAGCTCTGCATAAGAGTGCACTTTACCAAAAAGGCAATAGGACATCTCTGTAACCAGCCACATTAATTTGCCCACACTGCTCTCTCTGTGACTATGAAGGTGCCCACCGCCCCCAACTTGTGCGGTACAGGGTCACTTCAGGCAGCCAGACAGCAGTACAAACATGCAATTGTCAGGTCTGTGTCGCTCTTTACAGCAAAGCAGCCTAATTCATAAGCTTTTGCATCACAGCAAGACAGCAGAGAGATGTAACCATAGAGTTATAATGCAGTGCTGGCTTCCCCAAGGTCCAGGGTGCAATCGATGGCACCCACATTGCATTGAGTGCACTCAGAGCATGCAGTCAACTACCTCAAAAGGAAGGGATTCCATTCCTTCAATATCCAGATAGTGTGTGGCAACAATCAGAGGATCCTTCTTGTCAATGCTCGATATGCAGGAAGTTGCTATGACATCTTCATCCTTTATCATACGGCCCTCCCTAACCTCTTCAGGTAAGAGAATCTGATCCACAATGGCGACTGGGTGACAACGCATACCCTCTGTTCCCATGACTAATGACCCCAATCAGTGTGCTGCACAGTTGCAAAATAGCATTTCAGTGAGGCACATGCAGCTACCAGGCTGGTGATTGAGAGGACCACTGAGGTATTGAAAGCGTGCTTTCACTGCCTGGACAGGAGGCAGAGGGTCTGCAACATGCTCCATATTGGGTGTCCAGCATAGTGATAGCTTGCTGTGCTCTTCAAGAAGGGCTGCACTTTGACATGGCTAAGGAGAAGGCTCCAGCTCCAGTGGATCCAGAACTACACGGAGCAGACCCTAAGGATAACCTGAGCTGACTGCTGCAGAGGGCATCAAAGGATATATCATCTCAGAAGTCTTCTCCTCTGTGTAATTTAGTCTACCTCTCACTCCACAGCCTGACCGCCTTCTCAGCCACTTGCAAACAAAGAGACATTCCCTCAACCCACTAGCCATCCTATCACATGACAACACATCGAGGTAATTTTCAATTTCGGTAGCAGATCGACTGCCTGCTATACTTCCTGCCCAATTTTACTTTCCGTTGTCTTCTGCCCTCGCTGAGGTCAAAAGCCACCTCTATCAGCCCTCTTTGCCGAACATGTCTGTGCCATTGAAGTCAATGGCAAGGAAAACGGGGCAAGATGCATAACGGGCGGCCGATCCACTATTGTCCGTTTTGCGTCCCTGAAGTTGAAAGATCGGCCCGATAGCTCTAATGTGGTCTGCGAGCTAACAGATTATCTTGTTTTTGAGCTTTCCAAAACCAGGAAGTAAACTGTACTAAAATCACCTACTTTTGAGGTGAAGTAAGTTTGCTCTGGTGTTAACTTAGAATTAATGAATTAACTAAGAATTGGAATTGGAGGGGAACAAAAAATAATAAATAATGCCTTAGAAAGAGCCAATGTGCCCTGAATATCTGCAATAGAACGCTTCATTTATAATTTCACTAAACAGCTTTAAAATAAAACACGATAAGAAAAGCTTCTACAGCAGTCTCATGTCTGCCTCAACCATGTCCAAACAGAGAAAAAATATCTTTTCCACTGAATCATTACAATTATGGCATTGTGTCAATTTATGTAGCCAGAAAATTAGCACATTCACTTAACAGAACACCTTGCAAAAATGTCATTACGATTCAGAAGCAAGGACTGACATTACAACAACCATTATTAGTATCTTACCACAGAAAGAAAAGGCCGGACAATTCTGACATCAGAACATTGCTTTTTATTGAAATCCTGGGGACAGACCATCACTGATTTAGGAAATACAGCAGGCAAAAATAAATGCTTCAGATTGAAGACATAACCTTACATTCAGCAGTTTGTTAACCAACACAATAAAAGACGAAACTGTTATCATCTCTTGTGCAGGTCCTTTTTCTAGCAGTACAATTCCAGGAGGATTAGAGAACGAATAAGGCAGTAAAAGGATTATTTCGGACTGTGCTGAGCACGCCAAATCTGAAACTAAAACAATTAAATAATTTCAGCACGTAACTGGAGTTTCTTAAAAAAAACTGTACATGGAAGATAAGCCATTGTTTGCTGCGAAAGTCTACGTCACCGTTGAATTATTTCTAACATTCTTCATTTATTAAAAGCACATTAGCGCAGTGTTCTGGAAGCTTCCCTGGTGCTGGTTAACGAAGCCACTCATTTGTATTTATTTGTCCATTACTGATTATGCATAAAATATAAAGTTAATTGTAGATTAATTACTGCCTCTCTGTTTCTTTGGACAAAACCCAAAGTCTTAACACATGGCAATTTAAAAAACCCTGAATGTTCCAAAATGAACAGTTGCTCCATTTTATATTCCTGAAATTCTTCCCAGGCTTTGCTCTATCAGCCTCTTTGTTAGAATGTAGAACGTGACATAAACTTCTACTATTTGAAACATAACGCAGTCCTTTCGATTAGACAGCTACACATAATGGATAAGGGGTAACTAGGTGGCACAGTGGATTAGACACTAACCATTCACTTCAGGAACCTGGGTTCAATCCAGTCCAGAATGATAGGATGTAAACTTCCTCTGTCTTCCAGCTGTAAAGGTCCTACATAAAATCAGTTTGGACTGTCACAATTCTAGTGAGCATGTGCCCAGGGCACAAAATTGCCACTAATTTGGCACTAAGGAAGAAGTTTTCCTCTGCCTGCTTGGTATAGTGAAATCAGAAATATGCACAGAGGAATTTGTCCTAAGCTAGTAGCCTCATTCAGAAAGCCCACAGATGGTTGGTGTGGGAAATGGGAAAATGTCACACTGCTACAATAGTGGGTGCTCTTCTGAAACTGGGCTTTAGACACTTTGGGATTGAAATTCTGCCATGTGTTATTTCTAGCCTATGATTAATGTGCTTGTGTAAACTTCTTATATGTGTTATTTTAATAAAGTCATTAATCAGTTCAAATGTGGGACTTAAGATGGTGGGGAAAGTTTCAAATCTGGTTAGAGGGGTAATGTCAAGGTGGGGGTGGTGGGGCAGTACTCAGTGGGTTGCCCCAAGGATCAGTGTCAGGATCACTACTGTTTCTAATTTACATCAATGACTTGGATTCTGAATCTCACTGTAAATTGATTTAAATGTGCAGGTGATGCCAAACTAGGAGGAAGGAGCAGAGGAACTGAAAGAGCCACCCCTGAAATAACAGAATCAGCTAAACAAAATATGTGAGTGAACAGATCAATGGCAGATGAGATTTAATGCACACAAGTGTAAAGTGTATTGCAGATAGGAAGGAACTATGAGCAACATACATATTTCATGAATGGTGTTGAAATAACTAAAGATGAAGTTGAAAGAGACCTAGGAGTCTTAGTAAACTCGATGTACAACATGTCCAACCAATGCAGAGCAGCAATCAACATATCCAATAGAATGCTGAACTACATGGTCAAATCAGTAGATTAGAAGTCAGAGGAAGTCACGATCAAACTGTACAGTGCCCTGGTCAGCTTACACCTTGAGAACTGAGTCCATTTCTGGTCACTGAAACAAGGGAGACTTTCAAAGTCTGAACATTTTCTGAAAAAAATTAAGAGAATGAGCACTTTTTAAACTTTCACTGAATTTCACTGTGTATAGACTCAACTTGTAATACATACAGAAAGCTAAAATATGGATGGCATGATTTGTTACAAGACTATAAAAGCCTATATTTACAATACAGAAACAAAGAGAATCTGACTCATAATCTATCTGCCTGCTCACTGATTTTTTCTGATTTGAGCTGTTCTTGGCTGCCCAAGTTTTTTATCAGATTAAATACAATGGGGGAGAGTTTTGGTTTGGGCACTGAATGGGCGTGATATTAGAGATGGGCCAAACACCCGCCCAACGTGGCAGTCAGGAGGCCGGAACTACTTTCAGGATTGGGTCTCATTGACATTTTGCCGGCAAGCTGAGCAAGTTGCCAGGATTTGTTTTATTTTCTCCTCCCGCTGCGTCTCCTCCTGTAGCCTGTCCTTCTCGTGAATTGTGCGCAATATTTTCCTGCATGACAAACATATGCTTGTGATTGTCAGCCACAGACTGTTAACTTGGACAACTATTTCAAAATTCTCATCACTTCTCTTATGGAATTTCTACAAAGTAGTGAGGTTTCAGTGGATATACATGCATTGCAGAATGCTGCATCTATTTCACTGAAGTCGTCCATATGCAGGTGTCACTACAGATCTTTTACTGCATTGGGTGATACCATTAGATTTGTGAATGTTCTTTAAGGGCAAATATAAGTTTACAGTCTGAAATGTATAAAATATACATTAACAGCAGGTTGCAGCTATATCACTAATCTTTGCTGATCTTATGAGATCATTAGCCATCATCCTGCATTGAAAGGGGCCCTGAGGGTCAGGGAGTTGCCACTCATTACCTATGTTGCTTCCTTCCACATACTTCAGGCTGTTGTATTGGCAGGTCTCGTGCCACCCACTCCCACTATTCCATCCCCCTTTGCTAAACTTCAGTCAGAGTCATCCCCGAGAAGTTTCAGGCTTTCTTCTTCCTGGTTCCTTTTTAATTCACGGATTCAAATTGCTTCATGCTGGTATTGCTTTAAGAGCAATCCAGCTTTAAGAGCAGCACGTCCACATTTACTGAGGCTTCCTCCCCAATTTTCTGGGCCTTCTGGCGTAATTGCTAGCAGGCCACTCAGCTTTGTCCCATCCAGTGAAAATGAAATAAGCTGAGCCCAGAACTTAGGATGGGGGTCTCTGAAGTCCTTCTCCGCCACACTTACGGCAGCAAATTTGTGGGACGTGGGAATTCAGGCCCAGTACTTTGTCTTACTTTAAGAAGCCTATCTTCACTGCAAACATAGATGAATGAATGGTTGAGAATGAGCACTCACCACACATCCCACAACTCCATAGTCATGTTTAACATCATCTTAATATATATTAAAAGCAAAATACTGCAGATGCTGGAAATCTGAAATAAAAACAGAAAATGCTGGAAATACTCAGCAAGTCAGGCAGCATCACTTAGGTCTGACGCCACGCGCCACCACATGCACACTCTCGACCTCTCTTTTCAGCAGCACCGACTCACTGTATTTCAGAGTTCACCTGATCCGCAGTTCCATTTCATCCTTCACTTCATCGGATGCTTCAACAAAAAGCTTTTTATTTTCCTTTCAGGTGTCAAGGGCCGCAAGCTTCAACAACTCTTAGATACCAGCACCCTTCCTGATCCTTCTTCCCCTTCACTTTATTCTGACCGCATGCCTCCCTCCAAGCTCACCTTTTGTCATGTTTTCATTATCCTCTCTGTCCTTCCCCTCCCTGACCCCAAACGATCAGTCCTCAGCAAAGGCCACAGCTTCATCCCCTTATACCCCCACCTCAATGAATTTCGAGCTTGACACGATGCTGAGCTCTTCCTCTGCACCTACTTCTTTAGCCAGGAATCGTCCCCCCGCACAGAGGACCCTTTCTCCCGCCTTCAGAATTCTCATTCCACCTGGACCCCTCCCTCTGGCCTCTCACCCTCTCTTGATCTTTTCATTGGGATCTGCCAGCGTGACATATATTTCTCTACTCAATTTCTCTACTCCCCTCACACATTCTAACCCACCTCCCTCTGAACTTGCAGCACTCCGGTCCCTCAGGTCCAACCCTGACATTGTCATTAAACCAGCTGA
Source organism: Heptranchias perlo (assembly GCF_035084215.1). Lineage (NCBI taxonomy): Eukaryota > Metazoa > Chordata > Chondrichthyes > Hexanchiformes > Hexanchidae > Heptranchias > Heptranchias perlo. The sequence continues at coordinate 44,111,008 of NC_090339.1, read as the reverse complement.
CAAGGGCGGCGCTGTAGTTGTTTGGCGAACCGACCTCTACCTTGCGGGCGCTGAACACCAACTCACTGACACCTCCTCTTATCTCCTCCTGGACCATGAGCCCACCGCCGAACATCAAGCCATAGATACCCAGACCGTCACTGACCTCACCTCCTCTGGAGATCTCCCCTCCACGGCCTGCAACCTCATCGTCCCCTTACCCCGCACAGCCCACTTCGACCTCCTTCCCAAGATCCATAAACAGGACTGCCCCGGTAGACCCATCGGTTCATAAGAACAGAAAAACAGAAGAAATAGGAGCAAGAGGAGGCCATATGGACTGCTCGAGCCTGCTCCACTATTCAATAAGATCATGGTTGATCTTTGATTTCAACTCCACTTTCCCGCCTGATCCCCATAACCCTTGATTCCCCTAGAGTCCAGAAATCTACCTATCTCAGCCTTGAATATAGTCAAAGGGCTCGATTTTCGCACCCCTGAGTGGGTGCGTTCGTGGCGGGGCGGGGCTGCGAAAATCGGGGATTCCCGGGGCAGGTCTGGAGCCCGGCTCCAACCAGCCCACTTCTGGGTTCCCCAGTGACCTGCTGACATGCGCGCGCAGCCCCCGCATGTGGGACTCCCGCCGGCAATTAAAGCCAGCGGGGTGCCACTTAAGGTAATTATTTCGGTAGTTCAGGTCATTTACAGACCTGATTAGCATGATATTTTAGGAGGGGTGGGATTTTCCAAACAACTGAGACTGTTTCCCGTACTGGGGGAAATACTCCCAGTTCAAATGGACGTGTTGCAGCCATCAGCCTGTGGCAGCTGCAAAGGTCCATTTGACAGGTGGGGGGGGGAGACCCTCACTCATTGCAGGAGGCCACTCTGTCACTTTGGACAAAGTTTGGCCTCCACCACCCTCCTCCTAACAATAAAATTCACCAACTTGCACACATACCCCGGGGTCCAGACACATTTACCTACCTTGCGGACCCCCTCAAATGTATATCTTACGGATGGGGGCCACCATAGCTGCAGTCATGACTTCCTTGGAGGAAAAACAGCATCACCAGCCTTGCCAGCCACGCCATTCACCTCTGACACGTGGAGCCCCACAACACAATGTTTGAAACATCCACCTGCACAGCAGGAGGGAGGGCAACCGCAGAGAGAGATGCGTCGCAGAAGGCACTACCCTCTCTACAGACCGAGGCTCAGCTTCCTGGACCTCTCTGAACAGCAGTGCACACGGAGGCTCAGAGTCACTCGACATGTAGTCGTGGACATCTGCAGCCTCCTTCATGCCGAGCTGCTCCCGGCTGGCTCGAGCGCCATCTACTTACCTGTCGCTGTCAAAGTCACCACTGCCCTCAACAACTTCTCCTCCGCATCCTTCCAGGGTGCCACCGGGGACATCGCCGACGTCTCTCAGTCGTCTGCACAAAAGAGCCCTGCAAATACACCTACACCCACTCTGGAGTGACACAATGGGTGGCATCAGTTGTGGGTCTTCATAGTGATCCTCAGGAAAGGGCATTATTGCACAAACTAGACAAGATTCGCAAAGACGTGGCAGTAGTGGTGCCAATATAATATGCAATGTGAGTTGCTCAGAAATTAAATATAAGTAAAAACCATGACAAACCCTCAAACACCCTTGTGCATCCCCTTCATGCTCACGACACATTTGCCTTACGCTTCCTACTGCACATATGTGATGCATGCCCTGTGGCTGCAGCACAGGTAGTGGCAGGCTGAGTGAGGCTGACCGTGAAAGAGATGCATGAGAGGGTGAGTATGAGATAGAGCCATGAGATTGGATGAGGATTGGGTTGAGTGGTAGTGATGGGATGAGTACTGGCGAGGTGAGTAAGTTCAGGTAAGATGATGCGCTTTGAGTGGGTGTGAGAAGTGATGTGATAGAGTAGTGTTGGCAGTGCAGAAGGAGATGTGGGGTGGGGGCATTGATGTGGCAGACGGAGTGTAGGGGAATGATTAAGAGTACTCACTTCGGCTGACCTACTTAGGTCATTGAAGTGCCTCCTGTACTGTATGCAGGTGGGCGATATGTTGGTGGTGCTGGTGACCTCCTCTACCACCTCGAGCCAGGCCTTCTTGGTGGCAGAGGCAAGCCACTTCCTCCCGCCCGCCGGGGGGAAGATCTCTGTACTCTCTCTCCTCCTCACCCCATCCAATAATACTTGGAGTGAGGCATCATTAAACTGGGAGCAGCCTTCCCCCTGGGCTGCTCCATGCTGTAATTTTTCCTATTTTCTGCAGCATCAGTCCGTGGAGGACTGCCCCTTTAAATAGGGCTCCTCCAGCTGACAGTCTATGCTGCGCATGCACAGTCCGCCTGCTGCACAGCTTTCCAGCGCGAAACCCGGAAGCCAAGGTAAGTGGCTTCAATTTGCCTGCGATTGCGTGCGGAGCACCCCGATTTCACTGGGTGCATTACCAACCCACTGTGAACCCGCCGCCCTCCTAATATCGGGCCCAATGACTCAGCATCCATAGCCCTCTGGGGTGGAGAATTCCAATGATTCACACCCCTAAAGCAGCAGAAACCAGAATTTCAGCCTGTTCTTGCCCCAAGGAATTTATTTCTCCCTATCTCGACTTTATTTTTTCTCCCCTTGACCAATCTCTTCCGATCTACATCCATGACTCTTCCGACAACCTCCGCCACTTTAATAGTTTCCAGTTCCCGGCCCTAATCATTTCCTTTTCACCATGGGCGTCCAGTCCCTCTACACCTCCATCTCACACCAGGACGGCCTGCAGGCCCTCCACTTCTTCTTTGAACAGAAGCCCAACCAGTCCCCATCTATCACCACCCTCCTCCGCCGGCTGAACTTGTTCTTAAGTTGAACAACCTTTCTTTTAATTCCACTCATTTCCTCCAAATAAAAGGTGTCGCTATGTCTGTCTTTTTGTGGGATATGTGGAACATTCTTTGTTCCAGACCTACGCAGGTCCCCTCCCTCACCTCTTTTTCCGGTACATTGATGACTGTATTGGTGCCGTTTCCTGCTGTTGCCCCAAACTGGAAAATTTCATCAACTTTGTTTCCAATTTCCACCCTTCCTTCGCCTTCACATGGTCCATCTCCGACTCTTCCCTTCCCTTCCTCGACTTCTCTATCTCCATTTCTGGGGTTAGACTATCAACCAATATCTACCGTAAGCCCACTGACTCCCACGGCTACCTTACACTTTACAACCTTCTGGACTCAACATTGATTTCAATAACTTCAGATCACAACAACTGCTCCCATTTTTTCATACAGCAGGTGCTGGTAATGGTTCTGCTATTTACAGCTCCTCTAGACCCATCTATTGTTTACTTACTTGTCCCATTACCACTCTCCATGCCTTCCACCACCTTTCCCTGGCTCTGTACTTGCTTAAAAACTGTTAAATCTTCAACTCTTCCAGTTCTGACGAAAGGCCTTCGACCTGAAACGTTAACTTGGTTTCTTTCTCCACGGATGCTGCCTGACTTGCTGAGCATTTCCAGCATGTTCTGTTTTTATTTAATATGTATTATCGCGTTCTGCCCTGGTGCTGTAACTTTCTTCAACTCAGATGCACAAAATATTAGGATGTCCTGCTGATACTACAACTGATGACGTTTAATATAACGGGTCATTTGCTGTCTTTTCTATGTTTATTTCTGCCTCTCTCGCTCTGTTTTTTTTTGGTGGTTTGTACATTCGGTGGCCTTTTAGGTAACACCTCTCTGTCTGCACACTGTGATTGCCGTGGCAATGGGCAGTTGGAAAGACTTTCTGTAATCACCAGGCATTGTTCTGTGATTTATAAATGCGAAGGATTCGAGGATTTCATTTCCACAACATTCACCTGAGGAAGGAGGAAGCCTCCGAAAGCTTGTGAATTTCAAATAAAATTGTTGGACTATAACTTGGTGTTGTAAAATTGTTTACAATTGTCAACCCCAATCCATCACCGGCATCTCCACATCATTACAACTGATGAGGCATGGGAGGGGAAGTTTGCTCCCAGGTCAATAGTTTAAAAGAAAATACATGGAATCAAAGGAAACTAAGGACAATGGGGCAATTTAGTTGAACAGAGTTTCTCTTTAACTAATTCATAACTGGTCAGTGTTCTTCTGAACTTTCATCTCTTGTTCCTCCTAAGCTGCAAATATACCATTCTACAGGCTTACTCTCCTCCCTGTATCCTCACAGTGTTAAATGTAATGTACATTCTCCAACTTTAACTCAATCTATTGCAGGACCTTGAAACGGTAAAATTTCTTACCTTCAGCATGCTATCACCTAATCACTGCTTCCTGATTGACCTCATCTTCCCTTTCACTCTATGCAACCTTGGTGGTGTGCTACAATTATAAGCCTGGGCCCCTCACCTTCTTTTCTTAATAAGCAAAGTAAAGGTGCTCCTTTCCAACAATTCTAACCGAGATTCCACTTCCCAGGAAGATGGCAGATGGTACAATTATTGCACAGCAGTGTCGAGTAGCTGTGGTTTATGTCACTTCACTTTACTATGACAGTGCTCAAGTGGATTGCTCAGAATTTTAAGTCAATAGAAATTCTGGTTACAACACAAGCAGCTGGACATCAAGTAACAGGCCATGTGGTAAATGACCTTTCGCCCACTAACAGCTATAATTATGCTTGATGTTTCATTTACAATAAAATTCCGAACAAGGAATGCAATATTTTTCTGAAAAAAGGTTATTAAATAACAGAATGAAACTTCTAACAATTAATTATTCTAAACTGCAAATCAATCATTTAATTTTTAGTGATACAAACATGTTGCCCCAGGTGTACAATTTAATGAACTATCCATGATAAATAATTTTTAAAAATGCTCTGCCTTACAGATTATAATGAGGTATCCCAAAGCACTCTGAAAAATCACTACAGTGAGTAAACTGGTGAAATTAATCACAAGGGCTTCATTTAGAACAGTTAAAGTTTTATAACAATTGCAATATTTACACAATACGTCGTTAACCAACTAACTTTCGAAGCATCTGGAATCTTTCCAAGTGCCAGAATGCGCTTTTGATAAAATTTTGAGACCAAGGTATCAAAATATGATACATGGGGTGATCATGTTTAAAAAAACACTAATAATCAGGATATGAAAGGATGGCATTGATCGTTCCATTATTTTCCACTAATTATAATACGCATTGTTTCACCTATTTATTATTCCCATGGAGTACTTGTGGTGATTTATCATGATTGCTACAAAAGGAAATTACAACTAGAGTCACCATCAGCTCAATCTTTCATATTACATCATATATGACAGCATAAAAGACATGTAAAACTAAAAATTTCACAGTGCCCACAACTGCATTACAATCCATTCCCACTGCCATTGGCTGAGCATGACGGATTGGGGAGGGGGACTACTCCTCAATCTGACTTTTGGAGGAAAAAATTCAAAAACTAGCTGACTACGACTTGAAAGAGTTATTATGTTCACAACCTTTTAGCTTTAGTAAGCTCTTTCCAGCTTGGTTCAGTTGGTAGCACTCTCATTTTTGGATTAGAGGATTGTGAGCTCAAGTCTTGCTACAGGACTTGAGTACATAATTAGACTGATACTCCACTGTAGCATAGAAGGAGTGTTATTTTGTTGGAGGTGCTGTCCTTTGGATGAAAAGTCGAACTAAAGCCTGTTTGTCTTTTCCAGTAGTACAAATGAACATTAAAGATCCCATGACATTATTTGAAGAGCAGGAAATTCACCTGGTATCCTAATTAATATTCCTTCCTCAACTCCCATCTGGACATGCATCGCATTGTTGCATGTGGGATACTGCTGTGCACAAAATGGCTTTTCTATTTGCCTACATAATGACAATCAATGCACTTCAAAGTAAAGCATTGTATGGGAATTGCTTTGAGATGTGGTAAAGCATTATATAAATACAAGTCTTCCATTCCTTTTTTTGTTTGTTGTGACAAAAATGATGCATGGCTCTTCTTCCTACCAAAACAAACAAAACATTTACTGTTCTGGACTGCTGCTCTGTACATTCATTCAGTAGCAGCTGTGCATAATTATCAGTAAGTTGCTCAGCATAAATGTGGAGCATGGAGTGGCAAGGGTTCTCATCTTACAATCTGCAAATGCATTTATATTTTGTTCTTTAAAACACTTAGAAATATTTAGACAGGACCCAATTTGAAGAAGTGGAGCATTTCGACACGGCAAATATGGGGTTGACACTGGTTCCTGTTCTTAAGTGCTGCAATGGGGCAGTATTGAGTTATATTGCTAGCTCTGCACTGCTCTAAACTCAGATAAGGCAGAACTGTGCATATGCGTACTCAAAGGCAAATTAAATATTTCATGTTAATTTTTAATGTCCTGTCAGCTTTTTACTAATGTTGGAAATGTAAAGGTGGTCTGATAGATCTTTTTAAACTTTAAAAATAAAGTATAATAAGATGGCTGCTGCACTCACTGTGTAACGTCACATGTGGTTTAACAGGTTTATTGATACACGTTCTCAATCCAGGCCTCGTTACACCTCGTTAGTAGTCGATGTGCTAAAACTGGCAACCAAGATGGAAAGATAAAAAGTGGTCCAGAAAGAGAGGAGGAATATCTTATTTTTACTGTTTGTTCCATGTGTATACAAAGCCAGATAATCTCTCTAAAAGCTTTGCAGTAGGTGATTTCCATTTTCATGGATGTATAGCAATTATCACATAACCGCCTGATTCTCTGCCCTATATTTCTGATGTAAGAGACACTTCCTGGAACAATGGAGGGTGACACTTTTTTTCCTACCTCCAGCTGTTAACCCTAATGCTGTATCAACAGGGAGCCATTAAAACAAATGAGAGCAATTTAACTGGAGACAACTAACAATCACAGATTGCCTTCAATCCTTTTGTTCCAGAATATTTATAATATAAGATTTTAAGAAAAAAGCACGTTTCCAGGAAATTTATCTGTAATTTGTCTCAGAGCTGGAGATTGAATTAGTCACGTAACAATTTACTTAATTGTTATCTCTTTGGAAAAATTGATTCAGGAAGTGGAGAGTAGGGAAATGCTCCTCTCTTCAATTCATGCTGAGACTGAGCAGATCATCTTCTTTTGTATTTCTCATCGTAATAATCAGTAAAATAAATTGTGATCTCCGCTGAGAAGAATAATGCACCACGTAGTATAGTCACAAAATTCAGAAGGAGCAGTACAAATGAGCAAGGCCATTCAGCCCATCTAGCTCATTGTTCCACAGAAACTTACAATGCCTCCCCCCTTCCCCCTTCTCAGTATTGGTCGCGTGAGTGATTCCACCACCTTAACCTGATTGGGAGAATATTTCAGCCGAGATTTTCCAATTGGCATTATTTTAAGCTTTTTGATTCCATCTAGTATCTTATAGTGCCTCTGTAAAGTTTCCTCTCATTCATCTCCTTTCAAGGCTGAAAAGTCTAATATTTTCTAACCTTTCCTTATTAGCTTTTTGACACTGTGGATTCATTTATTGGTCCTCCTCTGCACCAGAGTCTGGATATTTTCCTTGTGCTTCGTGAACAGACTAAACAATGTACTCAAGGTGCAGCCTGACCAGGGCATGATACAGCTATGTATCTGTATACATGATACAGATGTGTCCGTCCTATTTCCCGTACTTCTGCCCTCACCCCTTCCCTTCCCTCCCAGAACCATGGTAGGGTCCCCCTTGTCCTCACCTTCCACCCCACCAGCCTCCACATTCAAAGTATCATCCTCCTCCATTTCCGCCATCTCCAGCGCCATCGCACCACCAAACACATCTTCCCCTCCCCTCCCCTTTCAGCATTCCAAAGGGACCGCCTCCTGCACAACACCCTAGTCCACTCTTCCATCATCCCCAACATCCGCTCTCCTCCCCACGGCACCTTCCCGTGTGAGCGCAGGAGATGCAACACCTGCCCCTTCACCTCCTCCCTTCCCACCGTCCAGGGTCCCAAACACTCCTTCTAGGTGAAACAGCGGTTTACTTGTACTTCTTTCAATTTAGTATACTGTATCCGGTGCACACAATGCGGTCTCCTCCAGGGTCGGATGGATTGTTTCCTAGGCTATTGAAGGAAGCCAGGGAGGAAATAATGGATGCTCTGAGAATAATTTTCCAATCCTCACGAGATACAGGGGAGGTACCGGAGGACTGGAAGACTGCAAACGTAGTACCATTGTTTAAAAAGGGTACGAGGGAAAGGCCGAACAATTATAAGCCAGTCAGTCTTACCTCGGTGGTGGACAAACTATTAGAATCAATACTGAGAGATAGGATAAACTGTCACTTGGAAAGGCATGGTTTAATCAGGGATAGCCAGCATGGATCTGTTCAAGAAAGGTCATGCCTTACAAATCTGATTGAATTCTTTGAGGAAGTGACAAGGAAGATTGATGAGGGTAGTGCAGTGGATGTTGTCGACATGGATTTTAGTAAGGCATTTGACAAGGTCCCACATGGCAGACTGGTCAGAAAGGTAAAAGCCCATGGGATACAGGGAAATGTGGCGAATTGGATCCAAAATTGGCTCAGTAACAGGAAACAAAGGGTAAAAGTCGATGGGTGTATTTGCGAATGGAAATCCGTTTCCAGTGGTGTGCCACAGGGCTCAGTGTCGGGTCCCTTGCTGTTTGTGGTATAAATTAATGATTTGGACTTGAATGTAGGGGGCTTGATTGGCAAATTTTCAGACAACACAAAAATTGGCCATTTAGTTGATAGTGAAGAGGATAGCTGTGGACTCCAAGAAGGTATCAATGGGTTGGTGGAGTGGGCGTAAAAGTGGCAAATGGAGTTCAACCCGGAGAAGTGTGAGGCAATGCACTTAGGGAGGGCAAACAGTAAAAGGGAATATGCAGTAAATGGGAATATATTGAGAGGGGTAGAGGAAGTGAGAGACCGTGGAATGCATGTGCACAGGTCCCTGAAGGTGGCAGTACAGGTAGATAAGGTTGTGAAGAAGGCATATGGAATTCTCTCCGTTATTAGCTGAGGTATAGAATGCAAAAGCAGGGATGTAATGATGGAACTGTATAAAATGCTGGTAAGGCCACAGCTGGAGTATTATGCGCAATTCTGGTCACCACATTACAGAAAGGACGTAATTGCTCTGGAGAGAGTGCAGAGAAGATTTACAAGAATGTTGCCAGGGCTTGAAAATTGCAGCTACGAGGAGAGATTGGATAAGCTTGGGTTGTTTTCCTTGGAGCAGAGGAGGCTGAAGGGAGACTTAATTGAGGTGTACAAAATTATGAGGGGCCTAGATAGAGTAGACAGGAAGTACCTGTTTGCCCTAGCGGAGAGTTCAAGAACTAGAGGACATAGATTTAAGCTGATTGGCGGAAGGATTAGAGGGGACATGAGGAAAAGCTTTTTTACCCAGAGGGTGGTGGGTGTATGGAATTCACTGCCCGAATTGGTGGTAGAGGCAGGGACCCTCAACTCTTTTAAAAAGTACCTGGACCTGCACCTAAAGTGCTGTAAGCTCCAGGCCTACGGACCAGGTGCTGGAAGGTGGGATTAGGATGGGCACCTGGTTATTCTTCAAGCTGGCACGGACACCTTCTGTGCTGTATCTTTTTCTATGGTTCTATGGTTCTACACTGGGGAGACCAAACGCAGATTGGGCGATCGCTTGGCTGAACACCTCCACTCTGTCCGCAAGCATGACCCTGACCTGCCAGTCAAATGCCATTGAAATTCCCCTTCCAAATCCTACTCTGACCTCTCTGTCCTCAGTCTCTTACACTGTTCCAATGAAGCTCAATGTAAACTTGAGGAACAGCACCTCATCTTTCGTTTAGGCACTTTACAACCTTCTGGACTCAACACTGATTTCAATAACTTCAGATCATAACCACTGCTCCCATTTTTTCGGTCAGCTAGTGCTGGTAATGGTTCTGCTGCTGCCATTTACAGCTACTCCTGATCAATCTTTTATTTTTTAACCTGTCCCATTACCACCTTCCTTGCCTTGCACCATCATCCCTTTTGTCATTTAATCACTCGTGCCCTCTACCCTATCATAGACCTTCCCTTTTGTTCTTTCCTCCCCTCCCCTCCTTCCCCCCCTTTCTCTGGCTCTGGATTTGCTCAAAAACTTTAACTCTTTTAACGTCTTCCAGTTCTGACGAAAGGTCTTCAACCTAAAATGTTAACTCTGTTTCTTTCTCCACAGATGCTGCCTGACTTTTTTTTTATTCGTTCATGGGATGTGGGCGTCGCTGGCAAGGCCAGCATTTATTGCCCATCCCTAATTGCTCTTGAGAAGGTGGTAGTGAGCCGACTTCTTGAACCGCTGCAGTCCATGTGGTGAAGGTTCTCCCACAGTGCTGTTAGGTAAGGAGTTCCAAAATTTTGACCCAGCGACGATGAAGGAACAAGTCGGGATGGTGTGTGACTTGGAGGGGAACGTGCAGGTGGTGTTGTTCCCATGTGCCTGCTGCTCTTGTCCTTCTAGGTGGTAGAGGTCGTGGGTTTGGGAGGTGCTGTTGTAGAAGCCTTGGCGAGTTGCTGCAGTGCATCCTGTGGATGGTACACACTGCAGCCACGGTGCGCCAGTGGTGGATGGAGTGAATATTTAGGGGGGTGGATGGGGTGCCAATCAAGCGGGTTGCTTTGTCCTGGATGGTGTCCAGCTTCTTGAGTGTTGTTGGAGCTGCACTCAACCAGACAAGTGGAGAGTATTCCATCACACTCATGACTCGTGCCTTGTAGATGGTGGAAAGGCTTTGGGGAGTCAGGAGGTCAGCTGCAGGGCTATGGATGGGGTGCTGGAAGGTGGGATTAGATTGGGCACCTGCTTATTCTTCGAGCCGGCACGGACGCAATGGGCCGATTGGCCCCCTTCTCTGCTGTATCTTTTCCATGGTTTTATGGTTCTAGGAGATGAGTCACTCACTGCAGAATACCCAGCCTCTGACCTGCTCTTGTAGCCACAGTATTTATGTGGCTGGTCCAGTTAAGTTTCTGGTCAATGGTGACCCCCAGGATGTTGATGGTGGGGGATTCGGCGATGGTAATGCCATTGAATGTCAAGGGGAAGTGGTTAGATTCTCTCTTGTTGGAAATGGTCATTGCTTGGCACTTGTCTGGCACGAATGTTACTTGCCATTTATCAGCCCAAGCCTGGATGTTGTCCAGGTCTTGCTGCATGCGGGCAAGGACTGCTTCATTATTTGAGGGGTTGCGAATGGAACTGAACACTGTGCAATCATCAGCGAACATCCCCATTTTTGACCTTATGATGGAGGGAAGGTCATTGATGAAGCAGCTGAAGATGGTTGGGCCTAGGACACTGCCCTGAGGAGCTCCTGCAGCAATGTCCTGGGGCTGAGATGATTGGCCTCCAACAACCACTACCATCTTCCTTTGTGCCAGGTATGACTTCAGCCACTGAAGAGCTTTCCCCCTGATTCCCATTGACTTCAATTTTACTAGGGGTCCTTGGTGCCACACTCGGTGAAATGCTGCCTTGATGTCAAGGGCAGTTGCTCTCACCTCACCTCTGGAATTCAGCTCTTTCGTCCATGTTTGGACCCCCTACTCCTAGAATCCCCAACCAGCCGAGATAGTTTCTCTCTATCCACCCTATCTGTTCCCCTTAATATCTTATAAACTTCGATCAGATCACCCGTTAACTTTCTAATCTCTAGAGAATACGCCTGGAGCTTGCCCAAATTATGCACATTGTGCTGACCTTGGAAAATACAATGGAGTCAGAGCTCAGACCATGGGATGGATATAAGTCCAACACCCATTCTCTTGAACAAAGAAGCCCCCAAATCCCTCAGGGCTTGATCCTAGCAGTTACGCCAAGGTCTTGCCTGATGGTGCCCTCCAGCACTGATTCCACCAGAGTTTGCAGGGTCAGCGAGAGGGCACACAATTTGTGTGGGGCAGGTGGATGCAAGTGCCACTATTGGTACATCTCTGGCATTCGCCGTACTTGATACATTAGATCTCTACTGAGCCAGGCTAGCAGGAACTCCCTACATCGGAAGTCCCCCACCCCTGGGGCTGCCTCCTGACAACATTTCCATCCCTTAAAAGGCATGTTGAAAACTCCCAGAAATGACAGCAATTGAACACAACCAGGCCTCCGCCATTTTCCAGGGTAGTTCCGCCAGTCTTCCACCAGATCTATAGCAAGAGACCGGTGGAACCCCTACAGATTTTCGGGACCAGATTGCTTAGGCATAAAAATGGAATGGGATCCTCATAAGGTATTCAGTGAAACATATACAAGAACTAAATTAATGGAAGTAGATTGAAACCAACAGGTCACAAGAACAATAGGATTCCTCTCCTTCAGTTATTTCTTTCACTTATTCCAGCCTTAACTGAGACATGTTTCTCTTCTTTTGACTTCGTTCATGAAAATTGATTAATTCTTAGTTATTGCGATTATAAATAGTCCTGTGTGATCAAGCTAGAATACTGTCAGCACTTACAATTAACCTATACTCGACCTTTTAGGTCATTTCTAACTGAATTTACTGCTGATATGCTTCCTCTCATTTTCAACCATAGGTTCAACAAATCATTGTGACAAGAATTTCTACTTTGATGATCAAGCATTATGCTAGTTTTCACCTTGAAGACACTTTCTCTGCAATAAATCTTTAATAATATCAAGGTAGGGGTGAAGATATAAGAGGCAACGATTTTTGCCAATGCATTACGTCTGTAAAAAATATGTTCTTTGTTAGTTAAAATTTAACGTGCAATTCCTTAAAAATAAATAGCAGTGAAGCTGCTGTGCCTTGGGCATCTATTCTATTTGTGCACTTGAGGCGTGTATGCCTTGCAAATTGGCATGTGGTGTCGAACATGAAATGGTCTTTATGTCCTTTTCTTAAAACGGAGACTGGTACTTTTCTAGAAAAATAAATACCTCTTACAAAACATTGCATTTGATAGCTTTATTATTCACATACATGCCTCAAAAGTTGTATTCAATACTGGTTATTATAGGACCTCCTGTGTTTGCTGATTTAAAGTTCAAGTCTTCAATCCTTGCTTGCGGGTATCAAAGGCAACTCATAGAACATGCTTGAAATTCTTCCCCATTTTCCATCACCATGGAAACAGAAAAAAGATTGAATTCTGTATCTCCTTAGTTTATGTATCTCAATTGCATTTACAGATGAACTTGTCATTGTGTAATTAAATGGGGATGTCATTATTCCCTTCTTGTCTGAACACTATACATTAGAGCTCATATTTTCTTTTTTTAATTTAGATGGTTACATACACATCTTCTTATGATAAGTAAATTCCCACAGGTGTTGGCTGAGGCAGTTTTCTATGAGTGAACAGTGCAACACAACAAGCATGATGGATGGGTTTAATTCAATATTCCTAGATTGTCTTTGATGTTGCTCTGGTACCAGTGCAATAGGCCCAGAATTAAATTATCATTGCATCTGCTTTTTATCATCACTCCTCTAGTCCCAGCAGCCATGGAGGCCACTTAATTCAATGCGAAAACAAGAATTATTAATATTACCTGGAGTCCTCACAGCCCTTTAAAATATTCAGATGAAGATCCTTAGGCATGTTCTTAGTTATATTTGTTTTAGTGATAATAGCTATTTTGCGAGGATAAATGAGTAATTAGTCTTAGAAAATTCCACAAGCAAATAAACAAATTGGTCTAACTGAGAATGAAGTTGTGCAATTCGATGCATGGTTATGATCTATTCAACTGATCTACCATGGTGAGTGTTAAGGTGTGTGTGATTTTTCAAAACATGAAAGTCCTTTACTGCAGGTATGCTCAAGTATGGGTCTCAGACCTGTAGTGTGCAATATGCAAATAGTAGAAGTGGGCTATTCTACTGGCTCTACATTGCTCTGTGCTCAGCAACAATGGAATTCTGTGGAAGCATACGTGCCATAAGCAGAACTCTGCATCCCAACCAATTAATGATGTGGAGATACCGGTAATGGACTGGGGTGGACAAAAGTACAGAGTCGTACAACACCAGGTTATAGTTCAACAGCTTTATTTTAAATCACAAGCTTTCGGAGCTTAGCTCCTTCGTCAGGTGAGTGAAGAAGGGTTTCCATAAAAGCATCGCATATATAGTCAGAGAACAATGTGTGGTGATTACAGATAATCTTTCCAACTGCCCGTTATCACCCCTTGGCAGAGAGATAATTACAGCAATCAAAGGAGTGGATGGTGTTCAGACAGGTTTAGTCTGGGACACCTTACATTCAAGAATACTGAATACACACGGGGTCAGATAACAAAGACAGAGAGAGAGAGAGAGAGGAACCCGAAAGGCAGAGAGAGAGAGAGAATGACCCGTTGTATTAAAAACAGATAACTTTTTTTCGCTGGTGGGGTTACATGTAGCGTAACATGGACCCAAGATCCTGGTTGAGGCCGTCCGCATGGGTGCCAAGTTCCGCACTCACACTCTGTCCACTTGTACTTCAAAATTGCAATGTGGGGGGCCCTATGTACATCATAGGATCCCAATTTGCTTATTAAAAGTGGCCCCCTGCCTGAAACAGGTGAAGACTCCAACTGCCCATTTAAAAGCATCTATCAAAATAGTGGTAGCTGGAGTGCCAGTGTTAATGGGGTGGTAAGTGACTCAGTGCCATTTTTGGTCTGCTATTGCCCCGTTTACGCCGAACGGCCACGGTTAAAATTGAACCCATCCTCTGTTTAAGTTGTATGCAGCTGTTTTTATATTGAGGTTGCAGTTTTCTAGGGCTACAGGCTCTTAACACATGAACCTCCTTCATCCATTGGCAAGCCCAGAGTAAACTTGGTGAATTTGCAAAGGTTGGCTAAGGTTTGAATAGCCTGCTGACATTTACTGGGTAGGCTCACACATGAAGAATAATGTTTGGGTTTAGACAGCAGAGGCTGTCCAGTGCCTTAGGAAAATATGATGTGGAGATGCCGGTGATGGACTGGGGTTGACAATTGTAAACAATTTTACAACACCAAGTTATAGTCCAGCAATTTTATTTTAAATTCACAAGCTTTCGGAGGCTACCTCCTTCCTCAGGTGAACGATGTGGAAATGAAGTCCTCGAAATGAAGTCGCATTTATAATTCACAGAACAATGCTTGGTGATAACAGACAGTTTTTTCAACTGCCCGTTGCCAAGGCAATCAGTGTGCAGACAGACAGGTGTTACCTGCCAGGTCTCAGAATATACAAATCACCAAAAAAAACAACAAACAAAAAAAAACCAAAAAACAGAGATAGAGAGGTAGAAACATAGAAAAGACAGCAACTGACCCGTTATATTAAAAACAGATAACATTTGTTCGCTGGTGGGGTAACGTGTAGCGTGACATGAACCCAAGATCCCGGTTGAGGCCGTCCTCATGGGTGCGGAACTTGGCTATCAATTTCTGCTCGACGATTTTGCGTTGTCTTGTGTCTCGAAGGCCGCCTTGGAGTACGATTACCCGAAGGTCGGTGGCTGAATGTCCTTGACTGCTGAAGTGCTCCCCGACTGGGAGGGAACCCTCCTCTTTTGCGATTGTTGCGCGGTGTCCGTTCATCCTTTCAAGAGAACAGCGTCCACGACACCACACAACCCTGCCGCGGTAACCTCTGCAAGACATGCCAGATCATCGACACAGATACCACCATCACACGAGAGGACACCACCCACCAGGTGCATGGTTCATACTCCTGTGACTCGGCCAACGTTGTCTACCTCATACGTTGCAGGAAAGGATGCCCCAGAGCATGGTACATTGGCGAGACCATGCAGACACTGCGACAACGGATGAACGGACACCGCGCAACAATCGCAAAAGAGGAGGGTTCCCTCCCAGTCGGGGAGCACTTCAGCAGTCAAGGACATTCAGCCACCGACCTTCGGGTAAGCGTACTCCAAGGCGGCCTTCGAGACACACGACAACGCAAAATCGTCGAGCAGAAATTGATAGCCAAGTTCCGCACCCATGAGGACGGCCTCAACCGGGATCTTGGGTTCATGTCACGCTACACGTTACCCCACCAGCGAACAAATGTTATCTGTTTTTAATATAACGGGTCAGTTGCTGTCTTTTCTATGTTTCTACCTCTCTATCTCTGTTTTTTGGTTTTTTTTTGTTTGTTGTTTTTTTTGGTGATTTGTATATTCTGAGACCTGGCAGGTAACACCTGTCTATCTGCACACTGATTGCCTTGGCAACGGGCAGTTGAAAAAACTGTCTGTTATCACCAAGCATTGTTCTGTGAATTATAAATGCGACTTCATTTCGAGGACTTCATTTCCACATCGTTCACCTGAGGAAGGAGGCAGCCTCCGAAAGCTTGTGAATTTAAAATAAAATTGCTGGACTATAACTTGGTGTTGTAAAATTGTTTACAATTAGGAAAATATCACAGCATTAGTTGGTATCTCCAGAGGAGAAGGGGGAAGAAAAAAATACTCACAGCAGTAAGTTTCCTGCATGTGGTTGAGCAGAAAAATATAATGGTTCCTAGTCCTGCACCAGTATCATAAGTGACTTTAAAGATCACAGCCTCAGAAAATCTAAGCACTGTATCCAACTGAGAGCCACAAAAATTCTGATATAAACGTATATCAAAGACTACACCAAGGCTGCCAGCCTCACTTGCTTAATCCCAGTTTGATTTATCACACTTCTATTAGCTTTGAAATAAAGAGAATTATGTCTTGATTTAATTACAAGGAGTATTTCTTTCTATTTTTAGCAGTGCCATCTCACTCAACCTTTTAAATGATCTCAGAATTCAGGACAAAGGTGACTCGGGGCAATCTGAATTTTGTATGATGAATCATTGATGAATCTAAATAAAATTTATCAAGATTCTAAGATTCATTAAGAAGATTTTTTTTAACTGAAGGTTATGTTTGGACAACCTGCCAGAGTCTCTTCATCCATCCGACAGATAATATATGAATATTTGTCCAATTAGGAAATAGTAATGGTACATTGTCATCCAGTATAGAAGTGTTTGGTGAAGCTTTTTAGTTGAGGAAGTTGAGCAGCAAATAAACCTACGATGACATCAGACATAAGTTCATTTTCCATAAATTGCATTGGCAGATACAAGGTAATTACTAAATACAGAATTGTAGAGATGGTTCCGAGCTATTCAGATTTTGTTGAACACTAATATTATGAACACAGAGGTTCACAATTACAATGCATGTGATAAGCACCAAATAAGTTTCATTTGGTTGAGAATGGAATGACAGGTACTTGAACCTATGATTATTTGTCTTTCATTATATGCATAGATCTATCAGACAGACAGATGGACAGATAGATAGATAGATAGATATATTCCCCTCTCTTTAGATGCATCTGTCCCATATATGATTTATGATTTATCTGCTCCGAGCCTTGGCCAATGCTACTCTGAACCAGTTATTGAAAATGTCAAGTTGATTTGGATTGTCACTCTTTGATGCCCCCACCCCTCACCAATATTAGCAATTTCATTTTGTACAGCATTGGGCTCTTTTCTTTATGTTTACATGACAGGAAACTGGCTCGCATAATAACCCTATCTTCCCATGCTCCATCCAGAGTACTCTTTCAGGGCCAGGTGAACACCTAAGTTTTCAATTAGTAAAGGCTCAATAATTAGACAGTGCACAGGTGCTGCTCATAGTTACAGAACTCCTATAAGAACATTAATTAGGCCCTTCAGCATATCAAGCTCCTGCATGAAAAAAGCACATGCAGTTTGCTCTATCATGTACTCCATACAACCATTTAATCCCTGGAGGAAAGGCTCTTCAAAGTTTCTCCCCAAAAGTAAATGATCCTTAGAATAATATTTTCATGTCTCCAGAAAATCAAGAACCATTATTTACTATAGAGGCATTGATTATTTCTATCTGCATTGTTCATACAATCTTAATCCAATTACTAATCCAATATCCGTTCAGCCATACCTCTCAAACTTTGAACCAACTGATCATGGTCATAGGCACAAAAATTTAAAACAAATGACCAAAATCAGAAAGATTTGTTTTTGGCTCAGTGTGACAAGTCAAACTTTGCACATTGACATGTTTTCATTATTAATATGAATATATGAAAATGAGAGGTAGGAAAAGACCCACTGGTCCATCTGGCCTGTCCCATATAGTTGTGATGCCTTATGCATCACGATACACACTCCACACTACCTGGAACCATGAAATCTCCTGGGAGAGATGAAAAAACAGATTAAAAACCTAAGCCAATTAGGGAAAAAAAATCTGTAAATTAATTTTTCACCTACCTTTGAGGGCCCCCGCTTCCTGGCTCACAGGTTGTACTGAGTGGAACGCCCACAGCAGACACTCCACCCAATAGGCCATAAAAAAGGCTCTGGGGTCCTGTCTACATAATGGGACCTAAATTGAAACGTAGTCATCAGGCTCCCACCTGCGACAGGCGAGTACCTCAGCCGCTTATCAACCCAAAAGTGGGAAGGGCGCAGATCTAGCCGTAAGTCTATCACTTTGATTTTAACTCCTGTGCTGCCCGGTTTCCAACTGGCGGAGGGAATTAAAATTCCCCCTACAGTTTCTCCAAATCTTTCTACATTCACAGAAACCATTAGGGTCAAATTCATAAGATATTTATTGCCTCCAGCTGCATTCTATTCTTATACAACTAATACGCAAAGAAAAAAAGGGGATATGTAGTTAAAAAGTCACGCTCTACCTCTCCAAGTAAAGGTCACATCAGCATTAACTTGCTTTGGGTTAAGTTCTTTTCAGATGCAGTCTCAGTATCCAGAGATCCATGTCATGTTGTGTGTCAGTGGCCAGTACTCTTGTCAGGTCCAAATGCCTTGGATTAGCACAGCAGCAATAACAGGTCAAACATGACTTCTATCAAAAAGAAGAATTTATAGAGCATTTGCTGTAATACACCAAATACTAGTGGACTAAAGTTTTAATCAGTATAGTTGTTCCCATTATATGCAAGCACACTTACAAGCTAGCATTCAATTTAATGCTTATAAGATAATTTTGCTGCACATTACCAAACATTTATAAAATAAAGAAGAAAAATAGCAGGCGAAACATAGATAAGAAGGAACTCCACCCCTCCTTTCTTGATTTGAATCCCTCCGAAAAGGAGAGGGGAAGGGAAGAAACAAAACTTATGCTAGAAGTAAATGCTTGTTATAGTAGAAATTGTACATACAATTAATGTTTAGGTAACAACTCTGTTAAAATAGTGGACAATGGGATGTAATTTGCATGTATTAAGCAGTTGCACTCTA
Source organism: Heptranchias perlo (assembly GCF_035084215.1). Classification (NCBI taxonomy): domain Eukaryota; kingdom Metazoa; phylum Chordata; class Chondrichthyes; order Hexanchiformes; family Hexanchidae; genus Heptranchias; species Heptranchias perlo. Next base: position 44,091,752 of record NC_090339.1, on the reverse strand, counting down.
ATAATGCAGAACTTCAATTTCCAAGCTATCGTTGTTCTAGAAATGTAAATCTTTAATGGTATATATATCCAACTGTTAATTTTCTTACTTTGGATTTTTACAACTTCTGAATTTTTAGATCTCTTAAGTAAGTCCCAACTCCCTGTGACTTTAAGAGTATTTTCACTAGCTTTGATATTTAGGTAACCTTTCAGTAATGTTCCCAGGGAACAAACAGAAAATCTTTCTGATAATTATTTTAGCTATTGGAATTAACCTATGCCTCCATAGGATTCTTCTCCTCTCCGATAAACAGTAGAATATAACAATATCATGTTTTATGTTAGGTTTAAAATATCAATCAAAATTTATTGAACAAATGATGAACAAGTGAATAAATAATAGTAATATTACATATATATATCTACAGTAGGAATTACACTATCTAGCTCCTTGAAATTAAAATATTAAAAAGATCACAATCCCTATACTAAATTACTATTCTTATGAATTAACATTTTATCTACACCATGGTCCTTTTCTTCTAATATCTTTCACCACTACAGAGGCTGAACTAGCCTGACTTAACTCTGAAAGCTCCAAGCAAATTTTCTCTACTCAGTTCCGCTCAGCTCATATATTCTCCAAATGGTTTGGGTTTGAATAACTGACAGCCAAATACAAGAATAACTGGCTTTTATACTCATAACTAAGCAAATCATGCAGTATCGCCGGGAATTTCCTTGGAGCTTCAGCAGAAGATTGCGGAAAGCCCGGATACACTGCATAAACGGGGTTTCCATTGATCTTCCACCAAAGTTACAATGGATAATTCTGGCATATGGTTTGTTTGAAGGTGGTTTGATCCTCCGTTTGGGCCGAAAGTTTGAAAACCGGTTCTAATTTGTACAGTTATTTAAAAAGGGAGAAAGGGATAGACCAAATAGTTACAGGCCAGTCAGCTTAACCTCGGTGGTGGGCAAATTATTGGAAAAAATTCTGAGGGACGGTATTAATCGTCATGTCGAAAGGCACGGATTAATCAAGGACAGTCAGCATGGATTTGTTAAGGAAAGGCTGTGTCTGACTAACCTGATTGATTTTTTTGAGGAGTTAACAAGGAGGGTTGATGAGGGTAGCACGTTTGATGTAGTCTACATGGATTTTGGCAAGGCTTTTGACAAGGTCCCACATGGCAGACTGATCAGAAAAGTAAAAGCCCATGGGATCCAAGGGAAAGTGGCAAGCTGATCCAGAATTGGCTCAGTGGCAGGAAGCAAAGGGTAATGGTCGACAGGTGTTTTTGTGACTGGAAGGTTGTTTCCAGTGGGGTTTCGCAGGACTCAGTACTAGGTCCATTGCTTTTTGTAGTATATATCAATGATTTAGACTTAAATGTAGGGGGCATGATTAAGAGGTTTGCAGATGATACAAAAGTTGGCCATGTGGTTGATAGAGAGGAAGAAAGCTGTAGACTGCAGGAAGATATCAATGGACTGGTCAGGTGGGCAGAAAAGTGGCAAATGGAATTCAGTCCAGAGAATTGTGAGGCATTTGGGGAGGGCAAACAAGGCAAGGGAATATACAATAAATGGGAGGATACCGAGAAGTGTAGAAGAACAGAGGGACCTTGCAGTGCATGTCCACAGATCCCTGAAGGTAGATAAAGTGGTTAAAAAGGCATACAGGATACTTTCCTTTATTAACCGAGGCATAGAATATAAGAGCAGGGAGGTTATTCTAGAAATGTATAAAATACTAGTTAGGCCACAGCTGTACTGTGTACAGTTCTGGTCACCACATTACAGGAAAGATGTGATTGGACTAGACAGGGTGTAGAGGAGATTTACAAGGATGTTGCCAGAACTGGAGAATTTTAGCTATGAGGTAGGATTGAATAGGCTGGGGTTGTTTTCTATAGAACAGAGGAGGTTGAGGGGAGATTTAATTGACGTGTATAAAATTATGAGGGGCCTGATAGAGTGGATATTTCCCTTAGCAGAGAGGTCAATAACCAGAGGACATAGATTTAAAGTAATTGGTAGACGGATTAGAGGGGAGTTGAGGAGAATCTTTTTCTCCCAGAGGGTGGTGGGGGTCTGGAACTCACTGCCTGAAAGGCTGGTAGAGGCAGAAACCCTCATCACATTTAAAATTACTTGGATGCACGCTTGAATTGCCATAACCTACAAGGCTATGGACCAAGGGCTGGAAAGTGGGATTAGGCTGGTTGGCTCTTTTTCGGCTGGCACAGACACGATGGGCTGAACGGCCTCCTTCTGAGCTGTAAATTTCTACGATTCTATGATTCTATGAAACTATCCTCACAACATGTGTACTGATCTAGGTTGGGATATGGAATTTTACTACAGCTGGCTTTTAAACATCTTGGGGTAGGATATTCATAGGAATTCTCCAGATCTTCCACCATAACTTTGGCAGAAACGCTGGAGAAACGGTATAAACGGCCATTTGCTGCCTTAGCCATGTCAGGAGATTGGGAGAACCCCTGTGCAAATTCTATCCCTCATGTACTGGTGGTAATTTTAACTTTTGGTGATAGTGTAATTATGACAATACTGATTGGCCGCCTGTTATACTCCTCTCAATGGAAACAAAAATCGGGAGAGTTGTATAACAGGTGGCCGATCTAATATCACCGCATTTACATTATTGGCAAAAGTTAAAATTCCCCCAATTATGACTGAACTTAAAAAGAAAACCTGCAAGCCTAAGCTGGCCAAAAGTACTTAATTTGTGTCACACCTTCTGTCTTCATTGAATTCATTTTATTACTAATTTAGAGAGAGAGAAAACACAGAAGAGGAACATATAATTTTTGTCACAGTGATCTCACACACAAGGGACATGATGATAAATTTCAATTAAATTTGCACCATTGCATTTTATGTTTGGAAATAAACAATGACAAGACTACCAAATACTTATTCAACAAGATTGATACCCATTTAATGGTAGCGACAATCAGTACAATAAATTTGTAATTGGTTTGAAATTAATATTGGAGTTGTTGATTGATGGGCATTCTGTATTGAATATATCAGTAGTTGATAAAGAACAAGTGCCATAACATTAGCTCTGAGGGTTTTGGTGCAGATTTAAGAGCCATGATATGATGGCTACCATGGGAGCAGAAAGTATATGAGGAGTCAGGTTAATCGTGCACCAATCTTATTTCTCTCTATCAATTAGTAATTTAGTTTCACCCAGTACAAAGAAAGAACTTGCCTTTAACTGTGTTTCACAGCCAATGAAATATTTTTGATGTTTAGTTGCTTTGTAATGTAGGAAAACACGGCAGTCAATTTGCACACAGCAAGGTCCCACAAACAGCAATGAAATATATGTCCAGATAATCGGTTTTAATTATGTTGGTTAAGGAGTAAATATTGGGCAGGACACCAGGAGAACTCCCCGTTCTCCTACAAATAATGCCATGGGATCTTTTGCATCCACCTGAATGAGCAGATGGTTTAACACCTCATCTGAAAGATGGCACCTCCAACAATGCTGCACTAAAGTGTCAGCCTAGATTTTGTGCTCAAGCTCTGAAGCGGGTATAAAGCCACAACTTTCTGACTCCAAGATGAGATTGCCACCACTTAGCCAAGGCAGACACCTTGGATAAAGTACAAAATGATAAAGTAGGAATGAGGAGAGATAGAGAAGACAAAAAAAGCAAATGGAGCAATAATAACAACTTACTAAGCAACTTTCACATCAGAAAACCAATGGTGGAGAACAAACAAGAAGTAGGATAGGTATTGGACAGTTGAAGAGGCACGTTTTGAGGAGACATTTAAAGCAGGGAGTGAGGTAGTGAGGTAGTGAGGTGAAGAAATGTAAGGAGAGTTCTGGAGTCATTGAATACATTCAAGGCTGAGTTAGACAAATTTTTGATCAGCAAGGGAGTCAAAGGATATGGGGAAAAGGCAGGAAAGTGGAGTTGAGGTAAAAATCAGATCAGCCATGATCTCATTGAATGGCGCAGCAGGCTCGAGGGGCCGAATGGCCCACTCCTGCTCCTATCTCTTATGGTCTTATTATAGTCTTATAGAAGTTGAAGGTTCTGTCACCAATGGTGGAATATTAAAAGGGAGGGAAATACACAAAGAAGAATAAAAACAACAGTAAGCTTTATCCTATTTTTGAAAAGATATTCATGATTTTCTTTTTCCCTGCTTTGGTTTCCCTCAGCCTCATAGTGACCTTGGGCCCAGATGGTGGATGGATGACTTGTGCCTAGCCCTTTGGTGATGTCAGCCTTTAACCATCACTCCACAAAGGAGCTACACATGAACAGCTGAAGCGATTTTCCTTTTGACTTTTTGCCCCAAGAGGAAGCACCTTGCAAGACATGGCTGACCTCAGGAGCTCATCACATGAGAAATCACTGGAGTAAACCAATGCCCTAACATTTCATCATACCAGGACACTGGAGGCCCAGCTGCCATGCCACTGTACTCCTTCATCTATGCTTTCTCAGATAAATTGTACTTTGTACAAAACTATGGAAAAATTGAAGGAGAAGTAAAGAAAGATGAAGAAGGAAAAGGCATAAAACAGGAAAAGTGATTATCAAAGAGGAATAGGACATTATAGTCTAATTTGCGATTTGATACTGTATTTGGATGGCTTAACTAACCTTTATCTTGGATTATCTAATGAGTGTGATGAAAAGAGAAGATTAAAACTCAATATCAGTATCATGAAATTTAAAGAGATTTTCGGTAGTCATTTCAGGAGATTTCCAAGTGCCCCTGTGAATGGTCCCATGGTGCTGTATTATCAGCACCTCCCCTTTCTCTGTGAGAACCCTGAAGAATCCCATGCCCTTTTGGGGGAACCAATCTGCCCCAGGTCTCACTCTGCTGGTCAAAACCCCCATCTTGATCAGCTAGAATGATGGCACTGTTCCACATGATTCCTTGAAAATATGGTCAGACTGGGAACAATGGGCTAGAAATTCGGCCATGCAGCGCTCATTTTACAGGCACTATGTGGCCTCCTAATGTTCCAAAATGGCATCCAGAATCTGCGTGCAGAGTGACGTGCGCCGGATGCCATTTTGGTAAAGACATTTGCACACGTGCAGATAACGAACACCTGCATCGTGTAATGTAGGGAGAATGTCCGTTAGATCAGTGTCCAACACTGATTTAAAGAGATAGGCACCATTTTGGCAGTCAACGCTTCAGCCAACGCACTTTAACCACGAACAGCTGAACATGTCTTAGACAGCCTGGAGGACCCCCACCAGTTCTATTTAAAGGGATCGTGCAGGTATTGCAGGTTAGTGGCTGGATTATTGCTTCTGGCTGCTGGTACAATTGTACGTGTTTGTTGAAGCTTCCTATACTTGGATAGTGTTGCTATAGTATATAAAGAGTGGTTAGGCAGCTCCTGCATTACCATTGGTGTCATTTACAACAGTGTGCTGAACAAGATTCCTGGCAACCATGGGTGGCCTGCTAGGACTTCCACTGGGCATTGAACACGACTGGGAGCAAGCAGAGAGACCACGCAGAGCAGGTCAAGCTGCAAGGAGAGGGAGGAGGAGGAGGAGGAGGAGGTGCAGGGCACTGAGCAGGAGGCCAAATCCCACAAGGGCCGTCAGGGAACAATACTCTTACGTCAACATGTGTGCAAATCAGTGCATCCGATGGCTGCGGTTCACCAAAGAGGTTGTGATGGAGATTTGTCAACTGCTGCAGCCACAACTGCCGCCTCAGAGCAGGGCAAGGACAGCATTGCCTGTGGCTGTCAAGGTAACCGTGGCGCTGAACTTTTATGGCTCTGGATCCTTTCAGGCCTCTGCTGATGATATGTGCAACATCTCGCAGTTTGCAGTGCACTGCTGCATAAGAGAGGTCACGGAGGCTCTGTACAAGCTGCTCAGCAAGTTCATCACATTCCCTCTTGACAGAAAGAAGCAGACCGAACAATCACGAGGGTTTGCTCGCATTGCAGGCTTCCCCATGTGCAGGGTGCCATTGACTGCATACATATAGCCATACATACTCCACATCTCAACTCGGCCATCTTTATGAACAGAAAGTGGTTCCACTCCCTCAAGGTGCAGTGGGTGTGCGGCCACACGCAGTGCATCATGTAGGTCAATGCCCGCTACCCTGGCAGCAGTCATGACGCCTTCATTATGCGGCAGTTCAACGTCCCAGCTATCTTTGCACCGGCTCAGCAAGTCAAAGGCTGGCTACTGGTGACAAAGGCTATCCCCTCATGAGGTGGCTCATGAATCCGGTGAGGCACGCACGCACACTTGCAGAGCAGGCATACAATGAGAGCCATGCGGCCACATGGAACGTTGCCGAGCTCACCGTAGGCCTCCTAAAGCAACGCTTCCACTGCCTGGACTGTTCTGGTGGAGCCCTGCAGTACTCCACTGAGCGGGTGTCAAGATTCGTCATTGTATGCTGCATACTGCACAACCTCGCCCTTATAAGGGAACAGCCCTTGCCACCGCCTATCCGGCAAGACCCTGAACCAGAAACAGAGGAAGAGGAGGACGAGGAGGAAGAGGCTGAGGAGGAGGAGGAGGCTGAGGAGGAGGGGAAGGAGATGGAGGAGGAAGTGGAGGAAGATGCAAGGAGGCAACAAGGAACACAGGCCCTGTCTGCCAGGGCTCTGCGTGCTCACCTTATTCGTGAGTGATATCACTAAACTCAAAGACACCTTTCAAGTCACCAACAGTCCTACACTCCCCACCTTTCCTCTCCCACATGACCATCATATCGCTCTCCATATGATTATACAATGCTTCCTCCCACAGCTCATTGCAGAAATAAGAACCACCACCAACTGCGACTTCAAATCCAGCTTTATGATGTAACACATTAACTCAAGTATCAAACATTAGACTATTCACCCTTGTGCATTCCCTCAGTGTCTGTCATTCATGTGCCTCTGCCTTTCCTAGTGCTCCTATGAGGTGCATCCCCAGTGGCTGGAGCATGGGTGTGGAAGATTGCTGGTCTTCAATTGAGGAGCGTGCAGATGGCCTTGGAGGATGACCTCGAGCACCTCTGGGCCAGGAGAGCCCGGCTTCAGACTGCGCCATCCTGGCATGGGGTGCAACAGTCCAGAGAGAGGACAGCAGGTTGGAATGCCATGGCGTCACTGCCACTCGCACAGGGTGGAGCCTCAACACTCCTGGGAATCAGCTGGAGAACGGATTGCTGGAGTGCTGTGATGCCCTGGAAGCCCCGTTCCACAGCGGTACCCAAGGCCACGATAGCAGCAGTCTGCGCTTCCAAACCAGCTGAATGAGCTGCTATAGCAGCTGTCTGAGCTTCAACTGAAGCATGCAGACCTTTGATGACATCGGTCTGTGCTGCAATGGAAGCCGCTACATCAGTCATCAGACGCTGCATCACGGTGGGTTCCACAGGTGTGCTGATGGAGGTGACCATCCGTTCCATGTGGGTAAGGATGGGCTCCAAGCTCTGCACAAAGCCCTGTGCCAAGTTCGAATTGGACTCCTCCATGCCTCTTGACATTGTGCGCAGGCTTTCTGGCAGGCTTTCCAGTGCACCAAGCATTTGATGGTGTACACCCATCAGCTGTCTTCTGTAGCCTGGCCCATCAAAGTCATCATCTGACGCCTCGGCAGTAGAAACACTGTGCGACCTCGCCCTCCAGCGAGCTGGCACCTGTGGTATCTGTTCCCCCTGCCCGGGCTCCTGTGCATTAGTGCCCGGTGTCTCACAATGTGCAGATCCCTCCTCTAACCGAACCTCTACACTACACGTAGTGTCAGTGTCTGAGCTGGTGGATGCAAGTGTCAGATCGAGTGACAGTGCGGCTTTGTTATCAGTGTCCTCCTCCTCCTCCACCTCGGACAGTGCTGGTCCCAGTTCTTGGGTACCTGCATTGACAAAGGGAGATGGGTTGAGTTGTGAAGCGGGTATTGGAGCAAGTAAGGCGTGCGTGCTGACACCATCGGCAGTACGTGCGTCAGCAAAGATTGTGGGATGAGGGAGATGTGGGAAACGAGAAGATGGATTAGGTATGCAGAGACCACCTTTGTTGGGACCTCCAGCGCTGCCAGTGGCCATGGCCGCAGTGATGCTCCACCCAATGATGCGCAGCACAGTCTCCTCCAGGGGGGTGAGGATATGTAGGTGTGCCTGTCCTCCCTCGGGTCTTTTGGTCTGCTGGCTGTTATGTGCCACCTTCTCCTGCAAGACAGAGGGAAGTGTGTCAATGAGTGTCCTGCAATGTGTTTGGGTGATGTGCCTCTCATGGAATAATAGCTGCCAATGTGTGTGACCTGTGAGTGGTGGGTATGTGGATTGCAAGTGTGCTACAACGTGAGGGTGAGATGCAGCATCCAAAGTGCAGCATTGCATACAGATGGGCAGCGTTTGTTAGTGGATGGGTAAGGGTGGGGGGGGTATCGTGCATGGTGCAGTGCTGTGGTTGGTAGGATGTACCACTTGACACTTGCATTCACTCACCTTGACCACTCTTGGCATGTCATTGAACTTTTTCCAGCACTGTATCCACATGCATGGTGCTATGCTCCTGCCATTCACCTCCATGGCCATTTCCTCCCACTGCCTCCGTAGCTGGTGTCTGGAGGGTCTCCTGCCACCCTACGGGTACAGGATGGCTCTCCGTTCCTGCACTCTCTGCACTAAGGCCTCCAGTGTGCTGTCGGAGAATGTCAGGGCCGCTCTCTTGCCGCTCTAGCCATTCTGCCTGTCACCCTGCACTGCTTCCATTGACAGTGTACCTCCGCTTAAAGAGATGCAGATTACCTTTACTTAATGCTGGCCACGCCCCATATCGGGCCTCCTGCTGGTGCATGCAGCCACTCAACGGTGCAGATAGCGCTGGCTGCACATACAAATCATGGTAATGAGGAAGCTGCATGAATCTCGTGGGCTGCCTGCATCACTCATACCGGGTGCAGGTTAACTGCGCACCATGACCACCACGCCCAGTATCAGGCCTTATCCAATTTAACACCCCATACATTTAATTGATGAATTGTTGTGGTAGAAATATATTATTAATTATTGAACTAAGAAAATAAGGAATCGTGCTTCTATAATTTGGAATTCTCATATAATGGTCCAGAAATTACTCACCTCCAGACGCCTTTCCGTCATGGCGTCCTCTCTCTCCGCCGGCGAATCAATGGAGTAAGTTCATGAATGCGCTCTAAAACCTGGAAATCATGAACTTGCTCCCATTGGTTCACTGGCAGTTTGACAGGTCCGAATTAAAGGGCCACGCTACACTACAATCAAAATCATTAAACATTCGTTAACTTACCCATCTGCTCAGCTGGAACGAAAATACTTACGTCACCAAAAGGTATGCTGGAAGATACCAGCTCTACACTACCTTTTTAAAAGCACAATGACTCCTAATGACTGCAAAACAACAAAATATTAAATTATTAAAATGTGGAATGTCATATTATTCATTTTAATATTTTTGGTCATTAAAAAACAATTAAAATTAAAAAACTTTTAAAAAAACTTTTAACTTCTGTCTGTTTGATTACATTAAATCATTTGCTTGGCTTTTTATAAGAAGATAAGTTAAATTTTTATTTATACTGACATACGGAAGTTTACTTTAAATGAATGATATCTACTTGCCTGCTTGTGGGCGTGACTTCTCTTCTTGACAGACTCTGCAGGTGTGGCTTCCATTCCCACAGTCTGTCCAGTACTTACATTGATTTGACAACGCACAGATTGAGAAAACGTCAAGACGGAGGAAGTTGACATCGCGGACCCCGCAGTAAATATATTCGTTCCTTTTATTCGCAAGATGTGCAGAGAGCCTTGCCACGCTGCTGTGCGCAATTTCTGGCCCAATATCTTATTTATTTCTTAATTCACAATTAAAATATAGTATAATTTAACAGCTAAATTGTGTTCATATAATATATTCTAGTGGACCCCCTTTTCATTTCTTCTCGCAAAATTAAAGGATATGCTGTTTATAAGGACAAGAAATATAAACCCTAATATTCTGTTGCTAAGGTGCAGCCTATGTTTAAAATGACCTATCCCTTCTAAGGCCACAAGGTGTAACTACTAATGCTGAGTCGATTCCCCTTGAGCATCTCCTGAGATCATTTAGAGGATGATTGTTTCTCTATAGATTCGTAGCGGCTAGAAAAGACTAGCTTTTTTCTTTCATTTTGTATATTTTTTTTAAAATCATTTTGTGCACGTGACAAAGTATGACTGACTCAAAACTTCAGATAATATATTGCTACTAAGGACACCCTCTTTTCCAAGAAGAAATGTAAAGGGATATTATACTCTCCATAAATTGACCTGAGCATATACACATCACTCATTCATGAGGAGAAATTGAAATTCTGTTTATAATTCAAACTATATCCTTAATCATCAAGGATCTCAATTGTACCTCAAACATGGACCTGTTGCTTTATGTAGGTTTGTGTTCCCAATCATAGCCAGGCCAGTAAAGGGAGGTTCTGAAGTGGAATCAAGATACCTCACTAGAGAGAAGGGAAGGAAAATAGGAGACCAATCTCAGGAACTTCCTAATGACAGCAGTCAGCTGCCTGACCTCTCAGTCAGCAGAATGATACAGGATGTGGCCTAGAGGAGCAAAAGAGAAACAAATTCGAATTTAAAATTACTGCTTAAATTATTCCAGTTTTAAAAGAACTGTGTGATTGCTGAACATTCAAAGCTATTTCTTCTTCAAGTGCAGGAAGTGGCAGTCATCCATAGAATCTTGTTTCTATTCCAAAACAATCATGGATACAGAGGGAGAACATTTTGATGAAAGAGAGCTTGCCAGGTGAGCCCATTATCTTGCTACATGAGTACACTCCAAAGACTTGACAATTCCTCATAGATATGTTTCTCCCTTTAGAAGCCAAATCCTTAGTCTAGCTATGAATGGAAATCATTTCAATTGAACAATAAAACTCTAGCAGAGATAAATCCCCCTTAAATCAATTAAATCATCAAAATGACTGAATAATCTTAAACAATTAAGAATCTAGATCAGGTAAATGTTCATAAGTCTCTTAACCTGGATGAAAAAATTGGGCTTTTTATTCTAGTTCCTTTTCTGTTTTGCTACACGGTATAATTTTTGTGTTTGTAATACTGATATATGCTGAAATATGAAATGAGGCAGATTTTACAGTTCCAATCATCCTCAAGATTGATTACGGCTGCCAATCTGAGTCTGTTCCCCACAGTATTTCAAGTGCCAGAGATGAAGGTCTTGATTTGCCCCTATGCACCTGCTACTTGCACCTGCACACAGTCATTATTTTAGTCTCCGAGAGCTTTACCAGCAACATTATCTGTAGAATTTTCACCCCTTATCCCCAACCAGTAGAAATTCTAGGAAACAAATGATATGAAAATGGAGGTGCTTATAATGTAATGCACTTGAAATCCACCAGCCTTGTCTTATCGGGCATGAATGCCTGAGGCTTATATTGTACCTCAAGTGTACTGTGCATGCTTTTGTGATTGGAAAGCACTTTGTGCATGAAGAGCTTGAGCACAGACCAAGTGCAAGACTCTTCAGTTAGCCATATGCAAATGGGAGGTCCTCCCCATAATAAGGCTGGCAGACTGGTTTTCTAAATCGCTACCTTTCATTGTAGGATCTCCTACACCATGGCCTCCACTGCTCAATCGACCAATCAGGCTGTCATTCCCCAACCAAACTTTTCTTACAAAAGCCATGCACTGCATTAAGGGCAGTCAGCAGTCCTTCAACAGTTGCTGGTACCCAATAACCCACTCCTACGGCCTCTGTGCTCTTCCAGCCCGTCATGTGTTATGTGTTGGGAGCTCCATCCAAACATAATAATGAGTTAATCTCCCATTGTCGAGTGAGATCTGCTTGTGCCTCGTAATGTGCGCTGCCAGAACTTTATTTTCCACCTCCAAAAGATAATTGTTGACAAAATTAAATAAAAAGAAAGAATTTGCATTTATATAACTCTTCACGACCTCAGGACATCCCAAAATGCTTTACAGCCAATAAAGTACTTTTGAAGTGTAGTCACATTTGCAATGTAAGAAACGCAGCACCCAATTTGGGCACTGCAAGGTCCCCAAAACAGCAATGAGATCATGACCAGATAATCTGTTTTGGTAATGTTGGTTGAGGGATAAATATTTGCCATGACACTGGGGAGAATTCCACTGCTCTTCTTTTACATCCACCTGAGAGGGCAGATGGGACCTCATCTGAAAGACTGTTTATCTCTGACAATGCAGCATTCCCTCAGTACTGCACTGGAGTGTCAGCTTAGATTATGCGCTCAAGTCTCTGAAGTAGGACTTGAACGCACAACCTTCTGACTCAGAGGTGAAAGTGATATCTCTCAGCCAAGGCTGGCATCTATTAAGCAGGAACTATGCACACAAACCAATAATATTTCACTTTTGTTTTAGTGCAAAGTTCTTAAAACAAATTATATGCAATGATAATTATTTTTCAAGCATAAAAATTGGTCACTTATGAATCCTACTACCCTTTTGCAAAATAGCTGAGCACTGTTTCAAAAACATCTTGCTCAAAAATATGCATTATAAGTAATACTCTGGAAATACAATACATAACATTAGTAACTGAAAGCAGAAGCCTTGGATTTTTTTCCTTAACATATAGAAAATACTCAGTCGGGTGGAATAGCACGTCCTGATGATTACACTGAAGACCTGTTTGAGGGATGAACAATTCTTAATCATATAAGCAGTCATTGATTTTAAATTGATCTTGAGTTTGTATGGATTGCTATGCCTCCTCTTCCATTCACGCTTGGGTGCCCTGTATCACTGTTTTTGTTTGCCTTGCTTATTGAAAGCATTTAGGCTCACCCAATCATCACAATATTCACATATAGCTTATATTAAGGATCAAAGAACTTTGCAACATGAGAACAATGTGCATATCTATTATACTAATCAGGCGCATTTTCATTTAAACCAGTATAATACTGCTGCTATGTGTAAAATTGGCCTTTAAAAAAAGCTATGTCCTCATAGTTTCAGAAAATGGCAACTCTTAGTTTCTTTTTAGATGTATGACAAATTGCATTCAATACCTGTGATCAATATTTTCAAATCATGCTCCAGGATTTATAAGAGAAAATCTCCACAATTAGTGGAATCCATTGATAACCGATTCCTGGATACGATACAATAAAGTTTCTCATCTCCAGCTGCCAACCTCCCTAGTTCTGTCTGTAGTGTAAGCTTCTTTGCCTTGCTCTGTTTTATCAATGATACTATAGTCATTACTCCTCTGAACTTCCCTCTCTTCTTCCTTGTATCCTTCAAATATACACCTGGAATTTCCACAGGGGTTCTCCGGTGGGAGATTGTCGGAATCCCTGAAGAAACATTGTAAATGGCTAAAAATGGCTGTTTGTACTATTTCTCCAGGATTTCTGCTGATCTTCCACTGATGTTATGGTGGGAAATTGGGAGAACCCCATGGTCGTTCAGGGAAATGCTGCCTTGTGCATACTTCCACCTCCCTGTGTTGAAATTGAGACTCAATGCATATCTCATACTCTAATGTATTCTTTTCCAGGACTCAAAATTGTGGAACCCTTTACCTCCATTAGTTTCCCCTTTCAATTACATTTTAAAATGTGATATTACCTGATCAGTGCTTCTTGACTTAACTTATTCTTCTCTCCTATTCTTTTCAACCTTGGTGCTGTTCTGTACGGAGGGCCATTGCCCTTCATCTTATTTCTCAGTTCAAAATATATACCTGTTATAATGTTTGATGCCAGTGAGGTAGTATGAAAAATATGAACTTCCTACCATTTTGATTCAACTTTTTCCATATAACAGAACATTTACATGCCTGGGGCTGTAGCAGCATGTAAAGCTTGTATCATTGGCCTGTACTTGGACCACACTTTGCTTTCATTTGGGTTCTATTAGCAAATAACGTCTATAGGCCGCATCACTAGCACCTTCTGTTTTAGTTTATTGCTTTGTGAATTATTGTTATCTTTTCCAATATCTTCAATGATTGAGAATCAGCTTTAATATTAGTCTGTTTTCCAATGTGATTAATTTAGATTTTATTGTGACAAGAAGAGGGGCATACAACCACTAAGGCCAAATAATGAATGAGCTGGAATGTCTTAACTTGCACGTGCAAATTTTAATCAGAGACCAGGGGAGTTCTTGGTCAAGCTTCCTTTTTTTTAATAAGGATAAAAAAACAGCCTGGCTTACTTCTTTGATGCTTTGGTGGTTTTGAGTGAAAGCATTAAAGACATTTAGAAAATCAGCTATGGGAGAGTATGCTGTGTCTGATCCCAGCAGGTTGCCATTACGACTGAATGTACAGTAGTCCTTCCTCAACCATTTTTAAGTCAATTTCAAACCATTTTTCCATTTAAAATCAACCAAACAGTATTTTCTACTCATTTCAATCTAAATTAGCAATGTGTCATGTTTGAAAGACTATTTCAGATTTAATTCTGTAATTAGCAGAGAATGGATAGAAATGTATAGATATCCAAAGGAAAGAAACAGGGCTCAGCAACATGGTTCTGGAGGCTAGGGCAGGGTTTCCATTTCTATCACAATGGTTTTGGCCTCTGTAGCAATTAAAGCTACCAGAGTGCTTTTAAGGCAGAATTTTTAACATTGCTTCATAAATCGCCATGGTACTCTTGACTATGTAAGAGATGATTTAATGAAAGAGGTGCTTTCAACAGACTGAGAAATGGCTGGATAGCACATGTTCAAGTGCGTGATGTTCCATTACCATGGCAACTCTTTGACCGAGTTGTTCTATATTGGAATCTAGCACTTGATTTTTTTCCCCAAATTTCCAAAGCACCTAATCACCTTTTTGCTCATTTACAAAACAAATGCAATATTACATGGGGACTGCATTTTACAAACCCTCTCCTGCTCCATGCCATTTAGTTTTCAGTCATTCATCTTGTAATGAAAATTAATATTATTCACCATTATCTAGATTACTTTGCATTTATCTATATTAAACACCATGCTTCAGTCACCAGCCCACTCATGAGCCTCTCCAAATAACTTTGAATAATATCAGCTTCTATGCACTTTGTCCTCCCACATAAAATTTTCTGAAGACATAATTTTTTTTCCCTCTAATTCTCTTATCTAGGTAATTGCTGTAGATTGGGAATATAAAAAGGAAGAAGGGCTGTTCCACCAGAATGCCACTTGTCACTACACAACACTACAAGCAAAATGGGGACCAGTTGTATTAAAGCTCTTTTCTGCAGACAAGATACTTAGGAATAAATTTTAACCCACAAGAATGGGTGGGTTGGGGGCGGATGGGCAGTTAAAATGCTAACTTTTCAGAGCGGGTCCACATCTCGGTTCCAACACGCCCACTTCTGGGTTTAAGCCAGGCAGATTTGTCTGCGTGTGGAGAGCAGTCACCAGGAAGTCCTACCCCCACTTAAAGCCAGGGGGGGCCAATAACTAAAGGAGCAATGTACTTCATTGAGATACTTGAGGTGCTTAACATTTTGTGTATTGGACAACTAAAATTAATTTTACCGTACCTGTTCGGGTTTCCCATCGCCTCCGTATCATATCAGGTGAAAGCAGATGGGAAGGGCCAGATCCATGAGGTGACTGCCTTTATTGCACTGCTTGTGGGCCCGGAGAAGCAGCAGTGCTTCATCCAGGCCCAACAAGCTCACCTGGCCGACAGAACCCCCGTGATTGGTTGAACTCCCCCCCCCAACTATGGTGGACCCCCTCCCTAATCCACAATGCTGGTTGACCCCCCTCAATCCACGATGTTGGCTGACCCCCCCAACGTCATCCACGTCCCCCAACTTCCCTCACCCTGATCCGATTTTTTCCAAACCCAATGATCATTCTCTTCCTCCCGTCCTGTTTACTGATATGCAGCTCCTTTCTCTGCCAACAGCCAGCCAGCCTGTCAATCAGGCAGGCTGCCGGACACGAAACCCGGAAGTGCCTTTGATGGGTCTCATTAAGGTCACGATCCATTTACCTTCGAGTTTTCGGAAATCTTCCCCCCCCCCGCCCCGCTCCCTTCCTGGCTGGAAGTTAAAAATTTACCCCTTAATGTCAGTAGGCCACGGTTTGCAATTTTTTATTTCAAACAATTTGTCAAAGAATGGCATTTTATTTATAGAAATTCAAGTTGAAATAACCCACAATCAACTTTCAGTGATGGTGCAAAACGGGCAATGTCGGATTGGCCATCCATTATACACCACATCTGAGTTTCCTTTCCCTAATCAGGTAGTTGAGACCGCTGCCTGGACTTGTGAACAGTAGCATTAACCAAGCTCCCATATATCTCATATGTGATCATTGAATTACAAATCTATGTTTATGTAATTGGGGTGATTTAGCAGGAACTGATCCATCAGAAGATCTTCAGAATTGCTCATCCCGCGTACCAGGTGGCCAAATATGAATGTGATTGTCGGCATAAGGGACCAAAAGTTGACCAGCAGCTCCTTCAAGTAGTGAAACAAATGCATATACATTTGGAATAATTTCTTACTGTACTTCAGTAAGTGTCACTATTTCATGTCAGTTAGAGTATGTAATTTAGACATGTTCCCTTAGTAATCAGCTTCTGACATTATAGGCCTGATTTTAACTTGGGGCGGGAATCGGGTGGTAAACGTTCCTGATCTCGGCAGCGTACAGACCAGGTGATTTTAACTGCCAGGCATTATCTGCATGCCCCATTCAGTTGCCTGCCCAAAACCGGTGGGAATGGGCAGCTGGACGGCGAGTAGGAGCGGAATGTTGGGTAGCAGGCAGCCGCCGGCGGGGACTGAAGGAGCAATCCCTGGAACTCAGTAAGAGAAGGGGTTTCAGGAGAGCCTCGCAATTTGGGTGGGGGCGACAGGAGCGTCCAAGGGCTTGGGAGACCTTAACTTATCTTGTGGGGCCCGGAAGACCATTCACTCTGCTCCTGGCCCAACGATAAAAGTTAAAAAGACTTACCTCTTTGGGCATCTTCTGGCCTCGACTCTTTTCCCCACTAGGTTGACCTGACAGTAAAGCCACAACCACTTTCCCGTTCAGGCCACTGATAAAGGCAGACAATGATGATGTCAACAGATAATTAATAAACGACCCTGGCTGGTGACCTTCCCGCTTGCTCAGAAAAGCAGGTTAAAATGGAACACTGTGGGAAGGGAGCGGGATGTCGGCGGGTAAGTCTCCCGGGTGATTTTAACCGCCCGCCCGTTCGGTTTCCACCGAGCAAGCGGGATTAAAGTCGCCCGTTGTATCAATTAAGTAATCGGTTTTCTCCAGACTGCACAAGTCAGCGCTAAAGACAGTGTTAGCAGAGGCTGAACTGTATACAGTGTTGTTTTAAATCTTAATGAACTTGTTCCTTTTTAATTAAATTTGGACCCTAAAGAACTTTAAAACACATTTCAATAAGATCATTCCTTACCCATTAGGATTCACAGATTCATAGGGCTCGATTTTCCCGGGAAATTGCAGCTACGTTGGGGGCGGGGGGGGCTCCGAAAATCGGGGAAATCCTGTTCGGGTTCGGAAGCCAGCTCCAACCCGCCGACTTCCGAGTTCCCCACAGACGCACCTGTATGCACGCGGGCATCCCGAATCCGGAAGTCCTGTCGGCAATTAAAGCCAACGGGATGATAGTTAAAGAACCAAATGTACCTCATTGAGGTACTTAAGGCACTTGTGACATATTAGGTAGTTAGAACAATTTTAAACTTACCTGGGCGGCTTTCCCACGGCTTCTGATTCACGCCTGAAGGGCTGGATCCGGCAATAAGAAACAAAATAAATTAAAGAACAAACCATTGCACGAAGTTAAAACACAAAATCAACCTACCTTTCCACCCCGCTCCGATGTCTCCCTCTCCGATCTCCCCCTCTTCACCCCCCGATGTCCCCCCGATGTCTCCCTCTTCACTGCTCTGCTCTCCTCCGATCTTCCCCTCTCCCATCCCCCCAATCTTCCGTTCCAGCGCCGAATGACGTCTCGGTCTCTCTCTTTCTCTCCCCCCCCACCCTCGCGTTGCAACTCCTGACTGCAGCCAGCCTGTCAATCAGTCTGACTGCCGGGCGCGAAACCCGGAGAGCACATTAATCACCATCAATTACGATGCGATCGCGTTGAAAACGGTAAGTTTTGTTTATTCGGGTTTGCCACGCAGACCTTCACTCCCCCGCTGCCAACCCGCCACCATTTCAAATTTGAGCCCATAGAATCATAGAATGTTATGGCACAGAAGGAGGCCATTCGGCTCATCGGGTCCGTGCTGGCCAAAAAAGAGCTTTCCAGCTTAATCCCACTTTCCAGCAGTTGGTCCGTAGCCCTGGAGGTTACGGCACTTCAATTGCGCTTCCAAGTACTTTTTAAATGAGTTGAGGGTTTCTGCCTCTACCACCCTTTCAGGCAGTGAGTTCCAGACCGTCACCACCCTCTGGGTGAAAAAATTTCTCCTCAGCTCCCCTCTAATCCTTCAACCAATTTAAATCTATGCCCTCTGGTTACTGACCCCTCTGCTAAGGGAAATAGGTCCTCCCTACCCACTCTATCTAGTCCTGTCATAATTTTATATACCTCAATTAAATCTCCCCTCAGCCTCCTTTGTTCCAAAGAAAACAACCCCAGCCTATCCAATCATTTCTCATAGCTAAAATTCCCTAGTCCTGGCAACATCCTCGTAAATCTCCTCTGTATCCTCTCTAGTGCGATTACAGCTCTCCTGTAATGTGGTGACCAGAACTGTACGCAGTACTCAAGCTGTGGCCTAACCAATGTTTCATACAGTTCTAGCATAACCTCCCTGCTCTTATATCTTATGCCTTGGCTAATAAAGAAAAGTATCCAGTATGCCTTTTCAACCACCTTGACTACCTGTCCTGCTAGCTTCAAGGATCTATGGATATGCACTCCAAGGTCCCTTTGTTCCTCTACACCTCTCAGTATCCTCCCATTTATTGTATTCTCCCTTGCCTTGTTTGCCCTCTCCAAATGCCTTACCTCACACTTCTCTGGATTGAATTCCATTTGCTGCTTTTCTGCCCACCTGCAGTCTACAGCTTTCCTCCTCACTATCAACCACATGGCCAATTAGCTGCTGTTTTCCGTTATCAAGTCAGGTTTTGACTTGCTATATTACATCACCCCAGTTACATGAACAAAAAACTGTTGTCCAATGATCACTCAAAGATGCATCAACTGGTGGCAATTTCCAGGTCTGACCATTCTGAGATGCTGAAAGAATGAAAAATACGTTTGTGAATTAAATACATGAACATTAAACAAAAAAAAATTACATTGTTAGGTGATTAAAAGAACACTTGTATTCATCCTTATTCTCCAAGTGTCTGCAATAATCCCACAGTCCAGGAGTATGATAATGAACAGCAGTGAAATGAAAAATGAAAATTAATCAGGTCATCTTCATTTAATATTCAGTCTACATGCTTAAAATCCAATGCATAGAATAAATAGAACATGGCAGCACTGACCGTGTTGCATAAGCTGTTTAATTTGTGTGAAAGACCTTCATATTTCTCACACCTCCAGTGCTATTACTTAACAATTTAGTGTTCATACTAATGAATAAAACCTCATAACTGCATTAATGAACTAAAATCCTGCATTTCACACCTTTGAAATAATCCTGCTTTGAATGATCCCAGCCAAAACAAGATAATGAACATTCTTTGAAAAGGAAACATCACTTCAGACAGTAGGACAAGGTTTAAAAGCAAGAAAGTTGAATTTAGAACTGATGTTGGAATATCAATCCAATGTTATGAATACAGTGGAACCTCTGTGATGTGCACTGAGATTTTCCACTCGTATTTTTGCAGGACAAAGCCTCACATGAGATGTCGCCACATTGTACAGCTTCTTTTGTTATTTTTATTTTACCTGCTTTTCTTGGTGAATAAAATGATATAATGGCCGGATTTTGCTGTGAGTGGCGAATGAACAGCACCAGCCATTCGTTAGACTTGCACTTGCCCATAGACTTTCTATGGGGTTTTGCATGGCAAGTTCCTGTAAATTAGAGATCCATTCAGTGCGGGACTCTCTACAGGGCACCTGGGACCTGTGTGAACAGGGCAAGCAACTGTGTGTCTCCTGAACCAATCAGATTAAAGAATCGTTCATGAGCAGCGCAGAGACTGAACCAGGAAGTGTAAATTAGAATAATTAATTCAATGTCACATCAGGTATAGAAAGAGAAATAAAGAACAGGAAAGATTGGATTAATAGAGAGATAAAAGAGATAGAAAGAAAAAGTAAGAAAAAAAATGTATTTAATTTTTTTTAAATGTCTAACAATAATTAAATCCTGAAGGAATGAGACTCCACACTTATTAAAGTTAATTTTCAGTGCCAGAGAGGTTGTTTGGCAGTAATTATGACTTACCACATCGTTAAAAAGGTACTTACACTGGAATGGACAAGCCTTAACTTTTTCTGGCGAGTTCAGTCCGTATCTACGATGTCAGTGCAGGAACTTCATGCCGTTCAATTCATTTGAATGTGGAGCCAGACGGCGAGATGCCACTTTCGCGCAGCTTACTGAGGGACAACGCATCTCAGTCAGCAACTTACCGATTTCCACGTTTAACTGCGCATGTGCGCTCGCTGGAAGTTGCTGATCGATTTGCACATAAATAACATTGAGTACTGTTAGCCTCACCATTATTTTTACAGCAAAATCCAGCCTATTGTGTCTCTTGTTATTTGTATTGCACTTGTCTTCATTGAAAGACTAAAATTTGGAGACTTTGGATGATCCATTTTCCAGTGGGGGAGGGAGCTCTCTGATCTAATGCTGTAACAGTAAACTTTTTTTGAAAGTTTGCATTATGCTAAATATTCTGCTTAGTGCGTAAATGTTTCCTTAATATTTTCCATCAACTCTGATGAAGTGTGATCCCGAAGTCAAGTTACAAATTATTTGAAATCTTCTTAAAAGTGCAGAGACTAAATTGTACTCTATATTTTTATAGTTTCTTTAGTGCTATAGCACACTTTACTTCTGACAAGGTAGCAGAGATTAATGGAGAAATAATTTACCTGGGAGCATTTCTGCAGAAATTACAAGATGTACCTGTGCTACTATTTAAAGAGTAAGTAAACAAAATGGAGATGACACAGTTTCAGAACATTCTCTCTGCTGTCTACCACAAAGCAATTTAAAAAATAATCTTTAGCTTTATATTAAACAGATTAGTGACATTGTTAAACTAGCAAACAGATGAATTTGAAACAAATGCATTTAGCAGTACACTGAAAATAACACACATAGGAATTGCAACCTTATGGAAGAGCTATAGGAGAGCAGCAAAAGGGGGTTAACTTTTGATGTTTCGAAATTCAATAAACACCTACAATTTTGATGCAAATGATGTGATTAGCAATGTTTTGGCATGTTACTTTATTTCAGTACATTTTAAGCCAAAAGTTGTGTAGGAAAAACTGGCAGACTTACTATAGGCTATCACCTAGGGTACAAGGATGAGGGGAGAAGAAATGGGTTCATATCTTTCCAGTGCAATGTTATAAGCCAAATTTCTCTGTAAGACAGACTGAGTTGGGTCAAAACACTTGACAGATTGTGAGCGAGTTATTGAAATTCATCATCATTTAAACAGGGTTAAGTTCTCCTTTAAGATGAGGATGTTTAATATATTCTATTACCATCAATCATGCAGTTGCTGTCACTAAATAGAATTAGAAATGCAATGTCAAATTTAGTTTTGAAATCTATAACATGGTCAGGCATCATCACACATGACAAAACCTTACAAGATTAAATTGCACTGGGAAAGAAAATAGCAGAACAAAAGGTGAGACAGAAATGAAACAGGTCAAACATATTACTTAACCGTCTATTATTGATTGCAATTAAGTGAATATAAAGTTTTGTGTTTTAGTAATTGGGTCAGTCAGTTGAAGCTGAACATAAATTGCACTCACTTGTCTCCAACAGTGACAAATTGTAAACTAAACTAGAATGTGAGCAATAGCTCTATATTTTTCTTTTCGCCAGTTGTTTTTCTAATTCATCCTCTCCTGTCATAGTTTCTTGTTTCTCTTTATTTCTCCGCTACATCTAAAGCCATATTTTCCTATTTTTATGAATTCAAAATTATTTTTTTTCAGAAGTTCTTGTGAGACCCAAATTTATTGATGGGAATGAAAGAACACTACCAATAACAATACCCCTATAATCATGCTCCTTTCACACTTCACAAATTAGCTTAATTGCTACTTAACAGGTGCGATAACAATGAAGTATTTTCATCTATGATGGATTATTTATTGGATTCTTTCTTGATTGGCAGTCATTAACAATTATCACATTGTTAAAAGGGTACATACACTATTGATTACTAGATTTGACTCTCCGTGGTGAGTTTAATGGGCAATTAATGTGCAAATGCAGCAACTTCAAGAAACTCACGGGAGGTTAAGGGCAAGATGCAGTTTTCGCAAAGCTAACGGCGGAGCAGCCCAAATTGTCCAGCAACATGTGGCAATTCACAATGTGCAGGGGTGTCGCTTTCTCACCACAAGTTGCTGGCTGATTTGCACATTAATTACAACAAATTCCGGCCCATTAATTTAATTGAATTTTTAAGTTAAAGTAAAAGAATTGTGGTTAAGTTCGAGTTAGTGGAATTTGGCAGTTGAATGCATTAATTAATGGGGTGAAATAAAGTAGAGTGCTGTTGGAATTTATAGTGGAATTCAGCTTGAACAAAAAGTATATATTTTTTTAGTGACTTGAATATTAATTTTATGAATGTCAGTGGTTTGTAATTTTAGAGTATTTCTATCCTAAAATGGCAGTCGGGGTCCTACGCACATCACGGGGCCCTGATCTGCACATTGAAAGCGGTCTACTGCCTGAAACAGGCAAGCGCTTTAGCCGCCCAGTGATAGGCCTTGTAAAAATGGCAGTAGCTGGACTGTCGACATTAACGGGATGGTAGGTCTCTCCATCTCATTTTAAGCCCCGTTACCGCCCTCCTAACACAAATTTCAGTGAGTTAAAATCGGCCCCATGGTGTTGGTGTAGGCTCCTCTTCCCAAAGCATCACTAAGATATGGGAATGCCTGACTAACCATTATGCTTCCTCAGAATACCACAATCACAGTATGTCGTACATTCAGTAGCACAGTATGAAAGAAGGCATACCAAGGTGAACAACAGCCAGTGTAGCCTAATTGGCCACACCCGCCAAGATGCTATTTCTGCAGCTGTGGCGCACTTACCTGGTAATGATCATGAAGCACTAACTTCTCAGATTGGGAGTGGGGGGGGAGGTGGGGGTGGTGGTGCAGCAGAGAGGCAGGTGCTGAATTGTGTCATCTTCTGCGAGAGCACCTGTGCCTACTATGCAACACAGAGCTGGCAAATGCAGTCACATTAATGGTCAGCTACAGCCTGAAACTTGGCTGGAATTCCTTGCATGCAAGCTACAATGCTAACCTGTAGGAATGGTGCTGTAGAGTGGCACAGAGGGCAACCCTCTTGCAAGCACCTCATGTAGCACCCCTTCCACCAGTAGCCATCAGTTAGTTGTGGGGGGGAAAAATCATATGTTGGGTTGCTTCATCATCTGCCTGCAGTCTAATGCCTGCCCGTAAGGTTTCTCTTAATTTTTGCCTGTCTCTTTTTAGTTATTCACCCCTCCAGCCTTGGTAAAGTATACTAATGGGTTGAAATGCCTTCTGAGGCATTCTCAAATGTTCCCATCACTTTGAATTTGACTTAACATGCAACTTCCTTCAGCCTGTCCTTTAGATCCATCAGAGGTAGTTTTGAATTTGGGTGATTGTGTAAAGCAAGCGATATCAGATCAGCCAACCATTATGCATCTCTCCCAATTTTTATTTCAATGAACATGTGGTCACCTCGATGGACGCTGAAAGTAGACTTTCTTTCCAAGAGACTGTAGCACCAGTAATAGCTATCAAGGAGGCTCAAACTGACACCATTTAGGCTCTGGACTGCACCATATCCTTCACCATTGAAAGGCTGAGGGAACGCATAGACAGGGGCTTCAAACACATCACAGATCGCCTACAGTCTGCTGTCCTGCAGATCAGTGGGAGTACTGAGATGCAGCCCCATGGTAGCGGTGGTGGCGCAATGGGAGTGGCACATGCTACCCTCTCTCAGGATGACAGCTCCCCCGCCACCTCCTTAACCAATGCCCACCCTGGAGCCAGCAAGCCAGCTGAGCCAGAATTCCCCAGCAGCAGCCGAGATGCCGCAGCTTGCAGCTGGGCCCTCTGAGATCTGAGCTCCTAGAGATTGCCACAGCAATCATCTCAGGAACCATCATCTAAGCAGCAGCAGCCTTCCACTTCCCATGCTGAAGCCATTGGGGAGCACCTCGTAGAAGTAGTAGAATAAGCAACAGGACATTTAAGTAAGACACTACAGGCTGACACCTGGGTGGCATTTGTCTAAGAAAGTAAAATGTCACACCGTTTGTGATTATGAGTTTGCCTGCAGAGTGTTTCCAATGCTGCAAAGTCAGGTGGGATGTATATCAATGATGGTCAGTGGTTGGAGTTACTTTATGGAAGGGTGGAAAGACTGGGAGAGCTAATAGTCAGGACTGTGAATGGGGGGGATTGCGTGGGGGGAAGAAGTAGTTTGGGTGAAACGCAAAGCAAATAACTTGGTGGAGAGCTCTGGCTATAGGCTGTTGTAGCCTTCCTATTTCAGCTCCATCCTTGCTATCATTAGGGACCTCCTCATCAGGTGGTGGATGGGCCTCTCCCTCTGCAGGCTCCATTTGTTATCCCCATTTCACTACAAAGTTGTGGAGGATGCAACACACTACCATGAGCCGGGACACTCTGTACTGAAGATATCACCAGACCTGTCCAAACAGGTTAAATTTAACAGACAGCTAATTAAATTGCTTGGTCCCAGTCATTTTTTTCTAGGTATTAATCAACCTGTCTTTTTCAAATTAGAGTTTGTCTAATGCCTTTGAAGGGAGATAGTCAGCTTCTGTAAATAGTGAGAAAAAGAAAGGAATCACTAAGTAAAAGATATAACTTATATTATTATCAGTGCATCAGTCACAACTTTTATTATTTCCCACTTCTCGAAAAGTCAGCAAAGCTTAATAACTACCATAAAAATATGTTATGTTACTGTGACTATTCATTTGTTCTATTTCTGTTTAATAAATTTGTTTGACAGTTAAAGCCTAAAATAAGATCTAGTGTATTGTTATTCTGCCGTCTTCTGAAACCAAGAAGGATCACTTGAGGGCATGTAATAAAAACAGTAAACTGAAGACCTTCTTTGTTTGTTCCTCAGTCATGCTAAAAATTATTCCTAAATGTCTAGACAAGTGAAAATACTCTTTGGGACATAGGAAGCTTGGTCACTCACGGAAATACTCTGAGACACAGAAGCTAAAATCAAAATCTAGATCAAAAAAGATTGAAGAAAACCCTAAAATGTATCAGGGGTTGCTGTTGCAGGTTAAAAAAAGGTGTTTTCAATTATTTGCTGCATTGTGCTCCATGAATAAGTTGGTCTTGTTAAGTAGTCCTTCATTTTTTCAGTTTTTTTTTCCTTTGGCAGACCTTTCCTTCATTGTTCTTGATTGATGGCGTTTAAATCACACTGTAACATGATGAGATGGGTATTCCTTTGGAAGTTTCAAATACGTTGCAGGATTGAGATGAGGAAGATGAGGAAATTCCAGACCTTAATCTTAAATAAGCTTAGTTCCTCTTCCCTCTAAAGGAGAAACATCTACTTTAAGAGAAATTTAACTTACAACAAAGTATACTAGTTATTCAGGATCATCGATTACTATTAATGTCAGCAGGGTGGCTCCAGTTCAGCCTTGATTATCCACGGAACATCATGGGCATGATTTTGACCCTGAGCCAGGAAGGGGACGGGGGGTCAAATTGCGGATGGGAAACCGGGAAGTACGGGTTTCCCGGATGTCCTTTCGGTTTTGACGTAAGGATGTCTTTTTTTTTGTAGATTTGCCGTCCGAATGACCGGCCTGATTGACTAGGGTGGGGTCCGCAATCGTTGCGGGGGGAGGATCGGGGATCAGGGTCGGGGGTCCGCAATTGGTGATCGGGGTCGGGGGTCCGCTATCAGGGATTGGGGGGGTCCGCAATAATTGGGGGGTCGCTGCAGGTAGGCTTGTTGGGCCTGGGAGGAGCACTCCTGCTCCTCCTGGCCCACAAGCTGTGCCAGAAAGCACCAACTTGTTAGTCTCAGGCCTTCTCGCTTCCTTTCACAAGGCTTAAAAGAGTAGGCCCAGGAATCCCGGCCCCCTGAGGTTGAAATCGGAAACTGTGGGAAAATGGAGGCCTGAAGCCTCCTTGAAAGGTTTTTAAGGCCCGACCCACCTCCTGGGAGCGGGTTGGTCGCCCGCCCCTCGTCCCACCCCGGTGAAAACCGGAAATGGGCAGGTTGGGGGCGGGTTGGCGGTGGGTTGGGGGCGGGTCTGAAATGGTTGCAATTTTGAATGCCCCCCGGCCCCCAACCCACCCATTTTTCACTGTTAAAATTGTGCCCCATATAAATTCTGTAAAAAGCTGCTGCGTCTGGAAAGGGCGTGCATGTGATTTTTCAAAGAATGCTCCAAAATAGTCAAAGTGGTTCTCTGCAGCACGTTTATTCTAGTGCTATCCATCCTCCCCTGGAGAGAAAATGTGAGGTTGGTGCACAATGAGAGGTGTTTACAAAATTTGAAGTGCCAGTAACAGATTTGTCTTAATAATAACCAACAGCTCCTAACAAACCGTTATCCACAAGTAGTTCATCTCTTGTCAAGCACATTGAAAATGTAGGTTTGAAATTGGAGGGAAAAAATAGAAAAGATAACAAGTTCATTCAGAGTAGAATGTTCAGATGTTGTTTTCCTCACTTTGCTCCTTTTCTGCTCTTGTATCCTACCCTATTGAAATAAAAGGTTTGCATGTAGTGTGTATCCATAGCATTATGCCTCTCAAAGGTGTCTTATGTGAAAGTATAGCGTCAGAGGAGTTATACATACCTCAGGTGCTATACCTTCAAAGCATCACGTGTTCATAGGGGAAATAACCATTTATTTGTTGTTACCAATCAAATATTTCATTGACTAACTGTAAAATGAATTGAAAGTACCAATGAGGAATGAGTAACCAAGAGGACAGCGAGCAATCAATCCCCTCAATTTCTTTTCAATTCACAAACCAGGGAGTACCATAAAAAAAACAATCAAACCAATCATAAAAGTATTGCTTTTACCTACTATTTTCCTTCCTTACTCACATCAGTGTATAGAACTAAAAATAACATTATTGACATGACAATTAAAAAGGGGAAGAAACTATTTTTCATCAGCACAAAAGTAACTGAAAAAAAGAAGGAATGTCTTGAGGAAGGAGGGAAAAGAATAAACATATCAATTATTTGCAACTTAATCAAATTCTGTAAGTCCACTATGGAAGGTAAAGCAATTTTTATACTTGAAATAACCGGAAATTTGAGGTTTGGAGAGAGAAGCACAAAGTTCCTTGTATCTTAAGCAAGTTTTGTAAAATAGTAGGTAAATATTATTTCAAATATTATATCTATGAGGCCTGTACCTTTTAGTATCTAACTTGTATGATATATCTTGAATCAATGATATATTGCTTCAGCAAATTTGCTGCTTTACAACAAAGGCTGAACTTCTGTTTAGGCACCAGCAAAACTACAGTCAATGTCAGAAACCACACTCGATGTAATGCTGTGAGCAATGCCGGAGGCAAAAAATAATATTAAAGTAAACAAGTAATTGGATTGATAAATATCTGGTAGATATGGGATGAATAGTCAAAGAGAGGATCATCTCCATACAGGGCCAGGGGCCAATTTTGAACCAGAATTTCCTCAATGACTGATGAGGTCCTAACCTTGTGAATCCAAAATCAATAGAATCAAGCAATGGGGATAGCACTACTGCATAATCAGGGAAATATTCACGTAACCATGCCAACCCAACAGATTTATGTATACTCCTGCAAATGTGTTTAATCAATGGTAAAGCAACTTTTAACTAGTGTAAAATTCTAATGTTAAAAGAATCAAATGCCTAACAGGAGCCCATACAAGATGTATTGTAATATTACATCATACATTTTAAAGATATAACCTAACTGTTGAGGATTCAAGTTAATGTATAGAACTAAGGGGGCAAGTGCAACAAAATATATTATATCCGCATTTCTTTGATATATGAATAGTTAACTATGGGGTATTACACAGATGCATTGGGTCAACAATTAATTAAGGGATATTATTTGTAAAGGTAAAAGTGACAGATATCATGATGGCCTCTTTAAATGAAAATTATTCCTACTGCTACACACATAACTGGAGAGTTCCACAGAAATAAATAGAGAGAATAACAGAGACATTTTAAACGAAAAATAAACTATGTACTTAAATAGGATTTATTCTTAACAAGTGTTACTTAAGTAGAGTAGTTTGTATTCTGAATCAGCAAATCGGATACCTAATGATTTTTGTGCTTTAAGTGATTTAAAAACTATTATTTGTGCACAACTTAGTGGAATAACATTTAAATTACTATAGAATGAGATAAATAAATGGAATGAAAAAATGAAGAAAGTCAAATGGGGAAATAGCTCAAAAAGAAATTGATAAAAAACATGAACTGCTGGTTTCATCAACCTCTCAATCAAACAACCAAATTACTTTGTTTGTTAACTGATTAACAGCAGGCTGCTTTGATGGAAAAGACATCACTAATTTGAGTATTTAGTGACTGTTTGACATATAACTGCCATGCAAAGTGTTCTTTTGTGAATTGTAAACAATTTTACAACACCAAGTTATAGTCCAACAATTTTATTTTTAATCCCACAAGCTTTCGGGGGCTTTCCCCTTCCTCAGGCGGTGTGGAAATGAGATTTTCGAATCCTTCGCATTTTAAGATCACATAACAATGCCTGGTGATTACTGCCCGTTGCCAAGGCAATCACAGTGAGCAGACAGAAAGGTGTCACCTAAAAAGGCCACCGAATATACAAACCCCCAAAAAAAAGAGAGAGAGAGAGATAAGGAAGACAGTCAATGACCCGTTATATTAAAAACAGATAACATTTGTTTGCTGGTGGGGTTACGTGTAGTGTGACATGAACCCAAGATCCCGGTTGAGGCCGTCCTCATGGGTGCGGAACTTGGCAACCGCGGTAAAGCAACTGAAGAGGAAAGAGTCTCACTGGACTCCTCCAGAGGGTCGCTGCCCTCAGCTTGACATGTATGCTCAAGCTGTCAGGAAATGCGTCTATGCCAGATTCATCAGCCGCACTCGGAAGACAGTCCAGAATGTCACCCGAGCACAACGCAACGCCATCAAAGCTCTCAAGACCAACCGCAACATCGTCATCAAACCAGCGGACAAAGGAGGAGCCATCGTCATACAGAACAGAACGGACTATTGCAAAGAAGCATACCGACAACTGGACAACCAGGAACACTACAGACGGTTACCCGCAGACCCGACCAAAGAACACACCCATCAGCTCAACAAACTGATCAAGACCTTCGATCCAGACCTTCAAAACATCCTACGCACTCTCATCCCACGTACTCCCCGCGTGGGAGACTTCTACTGCCTCCCAAAGATACACAAAGCCAACACACCCGGACGTCCTATCGTATCAGGCAATGGAACCCTGTGTGAGAACCTCTCTGGATACATCGAGGGCATCCTGAAACCCATCGTGCAGGGAACCCCCAGCTTCTGTCGCGACACTACAGACTTTCTACAAAAACTCAGTACCCACGGACCTGTTGAACCAGGAACACTTCTCACCACGATGGACGTCTCGGCACTCTACACCAGTATCCCCCACGATGACGGCATCGCTGCGACAGCATCAATACTCAACACCAACAACAGCCAATCTCCAGACGCCATCCTACAACTCATCCGCTTCATCCTGGATCACAATGTCTTCACCTTCAATAACCAGTTCTTTACCCAAACACACAGAACAGCCATGGGGACCAAATTCGCACCCCAATACGCCAACATTTTCATGCACAAGTTCGAGCAGGACTTCTTCACTGCACAGGACCTCCAACCAACACTATACACCAGATACATCGACGACATTTTCTTTCTATGGACCCACGGTGAGGAATCACTAAAGAGACTACACGATAACATCAACAAGTTCCATCCCACCATCAAGCTCACCGTGGACTACTCCTCAGAATCAGTTTCTTTCTTGGACACACGAATCTCCATCAAAGACGGGCACCTCAGCACCTCACTCTACCGCAAGCCCACGGACAATCTCACAATGCTCCACTTTTCCAGCTTCCACCCGAACCACGTCAAAGAGGCCATCCCCTATGGACATGCCCTGCGAATACACAGGGTCTGCTCAGACGAGGAGGAACGCGATGGACACCTACAGACGCTGAAAGACGCCCCAGTAAGAACGGGATATGATGCTCGACTCATCGATCGACAGTTCCGACGGGCCACAGTGAAAAATCGCATAGACCTCCTCAGAAGACTAACACGGGACGCAACCAACAGAGTACCCTTCGTCGTCCAGTACTTCCCCGGAGCGGAGAAACTACGCCATGTTCTCCGCAGCCTTCAACATGTCATCAATGATGACGAACACCTCGCTATGGCCATCCCCACACCTCCACTACTCGCCTTTAAACAGCCACCCAACCTCAAACAAACCATCGCTCGCAGCAAATTACCCAGCCTTCAGGAGAACAGCGTCCACGACACCACACAACCCTGCCACGGTAACCTCTGCAAGACATGCCAGATCATCGACACAGATACCACCATCACACGAGAGGACACCACCCACCAGGTGCACGGTTCATACTCCTTTGACTCGGCCAACGTTGTCTACCTCATACGTTGCAGGAAAGGATGCCCCAGAGCATGGTACATTGGCGAGACCATGCAGACACTGCGACAACGGATGAACGGACACCGCGCAACAATCGCCAAACAGGAGGGTTCTCTCCCTGTCGGGGAACACTTCAGCAGTCATGGACATTCAGCCACTGACCTTCGGGTAAGCATACTCCAAGGCGGCCTTCGAGACACACGACAACGCAAAATCGTCGAGCAGAAATTGATAGCCAAGTTCCGCACCCATGAGGACGGCCTCAACCGGGATCTTGGGTTCATGTCACACTACACGTAACCCCACCAGCAAACAAATGTTATCTGTTTTTAATATAACGGGTCATTGACTGTCTTCCTTATCTCTCTCTCTCTCTTTTTTTTGGGGGTTTGTATATTCGGTGGCCTTTTTAGGTGACACCTTTCTGTCTGCTCACTGTGATTGCCTTGGCAACGGGCAGTAATCACCAGGCATTGTTATGTGATCTTAAAATGCGAAGGATTCGAAAATCTCATTTCCACACCGCCTGAGGAAGGGGAAAGACCCCGAAAGCTTGTGGGATTAAAAATAAAATTGTTGGACTATAACTTGGTGTTGTAAAATTGTTTACAATTGTCAACCCCAGTCCATCACCGGCATCTCCACATCATGTTCTTTTGTGCTGACATGTTTGTCATTGGTCATCCACTGTCCATTGCATTTTTTTTTGTATTTAAAAACATTCTGTCGGTCTGTCCATTTACAAGTACAATGGGACCTGGAGTATGTTTTCTGATGTTTGCTGAGGCCCCACTGTAGCTTAAACATGACCACTTCCCGTTTCTAGCAATCTGATTGGTCTGTGGATACCATGTGACCATTAAATCTGTGCTCTGGATATCCTTTTCTGATTAGTTGCAGCTGAGCACTTGATTACCAGGGACCAATCAGATGTCAGAATCAGTATCTTGTTTTTCGGCCTGGCACTCCATTCCATTCAAGGCCCACCTAAATTGCTGCTACGCTCAACCAAACAAAGCCCATTCAAATGCTCCCAGGTTCCACGACAACCCTGAGTGCTCTTAGTTCTCAGACAAATGTTGAGTGATCTCAAGCCCCAGACCCACTTATTCTTTTAGGTCCATCTCAACGATCCCAGGCTCAAACCTACCATAATCCCTCTCAGGCCCCCTCACTCCATTCCAATCGATTTTGCACCCATGTTACTCATATTGTCCTGGGCCCAGCACTTGGAACACTCCCTCCCAGAATCTGAACCCAAGCACCCACCTAGCTATCTCCTACTCTCTTCTGATCCCTAAACCTAGCCCCAGACCCCTTGTTCCTCTCTCATCCCTATGTGTTGCAGCATATGAATGAGAGATAGCAATTGCCAAATGCATGATGTTGTTCAGCTTCCTTGGAGCAGACCGTGAAACAAATCATGTGAACCAGGATCAAGTTGGATACTGACCCTCCTCTAGCTTCCTGACGTCTATCTTTGAACTTTTCATGAAAAAGAATTAGGAAAATACCAGCCAGATTGGAGTTGGAAATCGAATTGAAACATAGGACCTGGGATGTTGATGAGAAGAATTTCCTGCTCCATAATTGGATTGAAGTCTTTATTTGGTGGTCAGACTCTGAAAGGAATTTGAAAATTATGTTGATGCCTGAGAGGGGAGCCATGCCTTTATATCCAGGAAGAAACAAGATCATTCCGCAGCTTTGAAAGGAATGAAGCCTTGAGTCTGCATCCAGATTGCCATAGGATACGAGGGGAAAAGGCAAGAATGAGAAGCATACAGAAAGCAAGGGTGTAGAAGCAGGTATGCTGTACATCATGTATAGGGTTTATTTCTTTAGGGGATTCTGAGACATACTCCCCCAGATAAATTTGATTTTTAATTCTTCATTGGGTGCATTTTTCAACAGTTTGGAGTATATATGTGTTTACATATGTGTAGATATTGATCTGATGTGTACATCCCACTGAGTTGGACTGAAAAACTATAACGGTGAATCATGTACCTTGTGGTCATCTATTATTAACAGAATAATATATCTGCTTCTTGCTGACCCTAGAAATTACTTCTTGTGATATTAGTATGATATTCCTCTGACTTCTGTTTTAATGTAGACGCTGTCCTGTTTATTTTAAACAGGTAAGCACCTCAGTTAAAATAGAAACAATCTTTAGACTTTGGTCTCAAAATGGTTCACTAACAATATAAACGGTATAGTATTAGGAATAGCTCTTCACTGCAGTCATCACACGGAGCCTTACAATCTTCATTAGAGGATGGCTACCAGTATTGCCTTGACGTTGTATGATTTGTCATATTGTCTTTTTGGAGCCAGGATGTTACCCTCCAAAAATTAAAAAAAATGGATATACTCATTGTACACTGGATTACATGCTGCCAAAAACATGGGCATATTCTTAGCTCCAAAAGTAAAGGATGGGTATACCCTCCACTATACTCTTAATAGCAACAAAGGGACAGAAAGCATGTGAAAGGCATACAGAATACAAGATATGCAGAAGGAAAATGGCATTCACAGAAAGGGAAACTCTGTGAGGGATCCTGGTCATTCTGGCTTCGCTGAACTGCTCCAAGGAAACTCACAATACCAAATGGCTGTCACCATCTCTCACCCACCCACTGCAACAGATACAAATAAGAGAAAAGCTGGGGTCCTGGGGTTGGAACAGAAGGGAGTGGGGAAGCTAGTACAAAGGAGAAAGTGAGAGTCATACAGAAGAGAAAGTGACAGACCGAAGGAGAGACTTACAGAAAGAGTGAGAAAAACGGTCAAAGAGAGATGTAGAGAAAACATTGAGAGTAAGTACATGAAAGCTATATAGAGTAAGAGAGAAATAAAGAGATAAGAAAAGTGAAAGACAAGCAAAGAGAAAAAGCGTAGGAGGAATTAAAAATTATAAGGTATTTATATTTTAATTTTTGTCAATGGCCAACACCACATCATTGACCAGCTAGTTTGAGAATATTATTCACCCAGGAATTGCGACTGCAAAGAAGTGGATTAAAAAAGCAGGAATTTTTGTTGTTTTGAACAAATGACAAGCGCACTTTTAACTCCATGGGAGATGATACAGAGACAATATTATAGTGGCACAAAATAAACACACTTGTTTTGCTTAGTCAGTTAACCAGCTTTGTTTCTCAAATGCAACAAAGTAAAATGGCAAATGTACACAAATATAAAAGACTATTATATTTTTTTAGAAATACTTACTAAGCTCAATTGACCCATTACAGACTTTCCTTGATATCTGTACATTTTAGTTTATATTTTACTGTTTGTATTTGTTGTTTTTCCCCCTTCATATAATCTGAAAATCTGATCTATGTTTAATAATTCACCTTTTCTGAAATGAATATGTTAGCTTAATTTGAGATCATTTAGTCCCGTTTATAGATTATTACAAGTAGGGTAATTGGTAACCCTGCAGGTCGCACAACTCAGCAAGGGCAGATAACTGATGATTTCCAGACCAACGGGGAACAAGATTTGTGTATGTCAACTGCAGTGAAACTGTTCTGGTTCTATTAAAAACCTAAAATCATAATTCAAAGGATAACTGTGATTTAAGTCTCTGTAGTCAATAGAAAAATATGATGGTCCCTATGTGAAAAACATTGAGCACAGATTTTCCAGCCACTTACATCTCAGCATAATGTTATTTAAAATACAACCAGCCAGTATACTTTACAAACACAGAAAAAACAATGCATAGAAAAGGAAAAACATGATAGATTTATTTAATATTGGTGTTCTATGAATAACTGTAAATCATAGACCTTATCTGTTCTAACAGCTGTGTGCAGTTTTGAGGGTGGATAAGAGGATTTGTGTAGGAGGATCACTAGAGGGTAACTATACTCCCACCAACTGTGTTCAGTTTTTGCTTAAAGGTCTTTCATCTTCATTTGACAGAATTTTAATGTAAGCAGCATTTATTAGATTTGGCATTGATTTTTGTTAGAAGATAAATTAGAGGGGGGAAGAGCACCACAATAAACAAATTTTAAAACAAATGGGTGTTGCCGTCTCTATCCTTGATAGTCTGCATGGAATGCCCTTTTCTAACCGTCCATGTAACATTCTTTCTTTGTATTTCTGGTATCCATAATTGGATTATTTTACTAAGCATGCCCTAAAGGGAATTTGACTTTTTAAACTAATCTATCCGAGTCATTTTAACTTCCCCTTGTCACTGCAATGAATATACAATGCAGCAGAGAAACCTTTCAAGAAGAATACTGACATTTGTCCTCCACAAATGTGAGATAATAAATATAATTTTATTGCATATCATGTTATTTAGGTTAGCTATGAAGTATATCCCTGAGCTGCCTATTGGTGTTGTCTGTCTGCATTGGCTATTTCTGTCCATGTTCCCCCAGAGGCGATGAATCTTCACAGTGTCATTGGAAATAATTTCATGCACTGCCGCAGCCCCTTGAAACTAATTTAACATCCCATTACTTTCCTTCCTCCCATCTCGGCTAGAAACCTTTCCCTGCCTTTCAGCATTATCCTTAGGCTCACCAGTGAATCTATAACTGTTCATACCACTCTTGTTCCAATGTCAGCTGTGTCTCAGTGGTAGCACTCTTGCCTCTGAGCCAGAAGGTTGTGGGTTCAAACACCACTCCAGAGACTTGAGCATAGAATCTCAGCTGACAGTGCAGTACTGAGATAGTGCTGCACTGTTGGAGGTGCCGTCTTTCAGATAAGATATTAAACCAAGATTCTGTCTGCTCTCTCAGGTGGATGTAAAGATCCTTTGGCACTATTCGAAGAAGAGCAGATGACTTGTCCCGGTGTCCTGGCCAATATGTATCCCTCAGCCAACATTAGTAAAACAGACCATCTGGTCATTTATCTCATTGCCGTTTGCGGGACCTTGCTGTGTGCAAATTGGCTGTCACGTTTCCTACATTACAACAGTAATCGCACTTCAAAAGTAATTCACTCTCTGTGAAGTGCTTTGGGGTATCCTGAGGTCATGAAGGCACTATGTCAACGCAAGTTCTTTCTTTCTTAGATTTGTTTCTTATCCCTTACCACAGTTTAGGGCAAACTGACACACATTCATATTTATACTACCAAGGACCAAATGGAGCCTCTCACCAAACCTATCAGAGAACTTTCTGGAACTGTGTGTTTGCAGCCCAACCAGGAAGGAAGAAGTGCTGAATCTAGTTCTGGGGAATGAAATGGTGCGGGTGGAGCATGTTTCAGTGGGGGAGCATTTGGGGAACGTTGATCCTAATATCATTAGGTTTAGAATAGATATGGAAAAGGAAAAGGAACAATCAAATGTGAAAATGCTTAACTGAAGGAGGACAAATTTCAGTGAGTTAAAAAGGGATCTTGCCCCTGTGGATTGGAATCAAAAATTAGTAGGCAACTCAGTAATTGAACAATGGGAGGCCTTCAAGGAGGAGTTGGTTTGGGTACAGAGTAGACACATCCCTTCGAGGGGGAAAGGAAGGGCATCCAAAGCTAGAGCCCCCGAGATGATTAAAGGTTTAGAGATTAAAATGAAACAAAAAAAGGAGGCTTATGACGAATGTAAGGTTTATAATACTGTAGAGAACCAGGCTGAATACAGAAAGTACAGAGGAGATCTAAAAAAGGGAATATTAAGGGCAAAGAGAGAGTATGGGAATAGATTAGGGGCCAACATAAAAGGGAACCCAAAAATCTTTTATAAACATATAAATAGTAATACGGTAGTCAAAGGAAGGGTGGAACCAAATAGGGACAAAAAGGGAGATCTTCTTGTGGTACTAACTGAATACTTTGCACCCTTCTTCACTATGGGTATGGGTACGGTAGCATAGTGGTTATGTTACTGGACTAATAATCCAGAGGCCTGGACTAATAATCCAGAGTCATGAGTTCAAATCCTGCCACGGCAGCTGGGGAATTTAAATTCAATTAATTAATTAAATAAAAATCTGGAATTAAAAAACTCGTATCAGTAATGGTGGCTGTGAAACTACCAGATTGTCGTAAAAGCCCATCTGGTTCGCTAATGTCCTTCAGGGGAGGAAACCTGCCGTTCTTACCTGGTCTGGCCTACATGTGACTCCAGACCCATGGCAATGTGGCTGATTCTTAATTGCCCTCTGAAATGGCCTACCAAGCCACTCAGTTATAAAATCTCGCTAAAAAAAGTCATAATAAGAATAAAACCGGACGGACCACTAGGCACCAGACACGACAACGGCAAACCAAGCCCAGTCGACCCTGCAAAGTCCTCCTCACTAACATCTGGGGACTTGTGTCAAAATTGGGAAAGCTGTCCCACAGACCAGTCAAGCAACAGCCTGACATAGCCATACTCACAGAACCATATATTTCAGCCAACGTCCCAGACCCTTCCATCACCATCCCTGGGTATGTCCTGTCCCACCGGCAGGACAGACCGACCAGAGGTGGCAGTACAGTGATATACAGTCAGGAGGAAGTGGCCCTGAGAGTCATCAACGTTGACTCTGGACCCCAAGAAATCTCATGGCATCAGGTCAAACATGGGCAAGGAAACCTTCTGCTGATTACCACCTACCGTCCTCCCTCAGCTGATGAATCAGTCCTCCTCCATGTTGAGCACCACTTGGAGGAAGCACTGAGGGTAGCAAGGGTGCAGAATGTACTCTGGATGGGGGACTTCAATGTCCATCACCAAGAGTGGTTCGGTAGCACCACTACTGATCGAGCTGGCCGAGTCCTGAAGGACAAAGCTGCCAGACTGGGCCTGCGGCAGGTGGTGAGCAAACCAACATGAGGGAAAAACTTACTTGACCTCGTCCTCACCAATCTACCTGTCGCAAATGCATCTGTCCATGACAGTATTGATAGGAGTGACCACCGCATAGCCCTCATGGAGACGAAATCCCATCTTCGCACTGAGGACACCATCCAACGTGCTGTATGGCACTACCACTGTGCTAAATGGGACAGATTCAGAACAGATCTAGCAGCTCAAAACTGGGCATCCATGAGGTGCTGTGGGCCATCAGCAGCAGCAGAATTGTATTCCAGCACAATCTGTAACCTCATGGCCCGGCATATTCCTCACTCTACCATTACCAACAAGCCAGGGGATCAACCCTGGTTCAATGAGGAATGTAGAAGAGCATGCCAGGAGCAGCACTAGGCGTACCTAAAAATGAGGTGCCAACCTGGTGAAGCTACAACTCAGGATTACATGCATGCTAAACAGCGGAAGCAACATGCTATAAACAGAGCTAAGCGATTCCACAACCAACGGATCAGATCAAAGCTCTGCAGTCCTGCCGCATCCAGTCGTGAATGGTGGTGGACAATCAAACAACTAACGGGAGGAGGCGGCTCTGCAAACATCCCCATCCTCAATTATGGCGGAGTCCAGCACGTGAGTGCAAAAGACAAGGCTGAAGCGTTTGCAACCATCTTCAGCCAGAAGTGTCGAGTGGATGATCCATCTCGGCCTCCTCCCGATATCCCCACCATCACAGAAGCCAGTCTTCAGCCAATTCGATTCACTCCACGTGATATCAAGAAATGGCTGAGTGCACTGGATACAGCAAAGGCTATGGGCCCCAACAACAGCCCAGCTGTAGTGCTGAAGACTTGTGCTCCAGAACTAGCTGCGCCTCTAGCCAAGCTGTTCCAGTACAGCTACAACAATGGCATCCACCCGACAATGTGGAAAATTGCCCAGGTATGTCCTGTCCACAAAAGCAGGACAAATCTAATCCAGCCAATGACCACCCCACCAGTCGACTCTCAATCATCAGCAAAGTGATGGAAGGTGTCGGCACTTACTCACCAATAACCTGCTCACCGATGCTCAGTTTGGGTTCCGCCAGGACCACTCGGCTCCAGACCTCATTACAGCCTTGGTCCAAACATGGACAAAAGAGCTGAATTCCAGAGGCGAATCAGACAGATGTATGAATAAAATTAGAAAAAGGGGACGGGTAAAAAGAGATGAGTTGTGAATGGAATGGTTCCAGAATAAAGATTGAATTGCAATGCATCTCAGGTCCTTTCTGAGCAGCCTGGCCTGTCTCCATTGTTTGTCTTCTTCTTCCAGGAAGCAAAGGTAGAAGGAAATCAGTGGAGTATAAGTTTGAAGCCTACCTGCTACATCTGTATCATAAGCAAAACACTACGGATGCTGGAAATCTGAAATAAAAACAGAAAACGCTGAAGAGGTTCAGCAAGTTCCAGTACAGCTACAACACTGGCATCTACCCGACAATGTGGAAAATTGCCCAGGTATGTCCTGTCCACAAAAACCAGCTCAAATCCAATCCGGCCAATTATCGCCCCATCAGTCTACTCTCAATCATCAGCAAAGTGATGGAAGGTGTCATCGACAGTGCTATCAAGCGCACTTAGTCACCAATAACCTTCTCACCGATGCTCAGTTTGGGTTCCACCAGGACCACTCGGCTCCAGACCTCATTACAGTCTTGGTCCAAACATGGACGAAAGAGCTGAATTCCAGAGGTGAGGTGAGAGCAACTGCCCTTGACATCAAGGCAGCATTTGACCGAGTGTGGCACCAAGGAGCCCTAGTAAAATTGAAGTCAATGTGAATCAGGGGGAAAACTCTCCAGTGGTTAGAGTCATACCTAGCACAAAGGAAGATGGTAGTGGTTGTTGGAGGCCAATCATCTCAGCCCCAGGGCATTGCTGCAGGAGTTCCTCAGGGCAGTGTCCTAGGCCCAACCATCTTCAGCTGCTTCATCAATGACCTTCCCTCCATCATCAGGTCAGAAATGGGAATGTTCGCTGATGATTGCACAGTGTTCAGTTCCATTCGCAACCCCTCAAATAATGAAGCACTTCCGAGCCCTCATGCAGCAAGACCTGGACAACATCCAGGCTTGGGCTCATAAGTGGCAAGTAGCTTTCGCGCCAGACAAGTGCCAGGCAATGACCATCTCCAACAAGACAGAGTCTAACCACCTCCCCTTGACGTTCAACGGCATTACCATCGCCAAATCCCCCACCATCAACATCCTGGGGGTCATCATTGACCAGAAACTTAACTGGACCAGCCATATAAATACTGTGGCTACAAGAGCAGGTCAGAGGCTGGGTATTCTGCGGCAAGTGACTCACCTCCTGACTCCCCAAAGTCTTTCCACCATCTACAAGGCACAAGTCAGGAGTGTGATGGAATACTCTCCACTTGCTTGGATGAGTGCAGCTCCAACAACACTCAAG
This sequence comes from Heptranchias perlo, assembly GCF_035084215.1. Taxonomy (NCBI): domain Eukaryota; kingdom Metazoa; phylum Chordata; class Chondrichthyes; order Hexanchiformes; family Hexanchidae; genus Heptranchias; species Heptranchias perlo. Next base: position 44,051,543 of record NC_090339.1, on the reverse strand, counting down.
AAGCTCAACACCATCCAGGTCAAAGCAGCCCGGTTGATTGGCACCCCATCCACCACCCTAAACATTCACTCCCTTCACCACCGGCGCACAGTGGCTGCAGTGTGTACCATCCACAGGATGCACTGCAGCAACTCGCCAAGGCTTCTTTGACAGCACCTCCCAAACCCGCGATCTCTACCACCTAGAAGGACAAGAGCAGCAGGCACATGGGAACAACACCACCTGCACGTTCCCCTCCAAGTCACACACCATCCCGACTTGGAAATATATCGCCGTTCCTTCATCGTCGCTGGGTCAAAATCCTGGAACTCCCTACCTAACAGCACTGTGGGAGTACCGTCACCACACGGACTGCAGCGGTTCAAGAAGGCGGCTCACCACCACCTTCTCAAGGGCAATTAGGGATGGGCAATAAATGCCGGCCTCGCCAGCGATGCCCACATCCCATGAACGAATAATAAAAAAAAATGCTGCCAATGTAGCAGTAAAGGAGGAGGTAATAGCAATATTGGATAGGATAAAAATAGATAAAGAGGAGGTGCTTAAAAGATTGGCTGTACTCAAAGAAGAACTATCACCCAGTCCAGACGAAATGCATTCTAGTTTACTGAGGGAAATAAGGATGGAAATTGTTGAGGCTTTGGCCACAATCTTCCAATCCTTCTTAGATATGGGGACAGTGCCGGAGGACTGGAGGATTGCAAAATGTTACAGCACTGTTCAAAAAAGGGGAGAGAGATAAACCAGGCAATTACAGGCCAGTAAGCCTAACATGGAGAAAAAAAGGAGGCTTATGATGAAAATAAGGTTCATAATGCAGTAGAGAACCAGGCTGAATACAGAAAGCACAGAGGAGATGATCTAAAAAAGGGAATAAGAGGGGCAAAGAAAGCGTATGAGAATAGATTAGCGGCTAACATAAAAGGGAACCCAGAAATCTTTTATAAACATATAAATAGTAAAACGGTAGTCAAAGGAAGGGAAGACAATAAGCCAGGACAAAATTAATTGGCAATTGGAAAAGTATGGGCTAATAAATGAAAGTCAGCACAAATTTGTTAAAGGAAAAGTGTGTTTGATAAACCAGATTGTGTCCTTTGATGAAGTAATGGAGGGGGTTGATGAGGGTCGTATGATTGATGTTGTCTATATGGACTTTCAAAAGGCATTTGATAAAGTACATATAATAGTCTTGTTAGCAAAATTAAACCAATGGGATTAAAGGGACAGTGGCAGCATGGATACAAAATTGGCTAGCAGAAAGAAATCGAAGGGCAGTGTTGAACAGTTGTTTTTCAGACTGGAGGGAAGTATATAGTAGTGTTCCTCAGGGGTCAGTATTGAGACTACTGCTCTTTTTGATATATATTAATGACCTGGACTTGGGTATAAAGGGCATAATTTTAAAGTTTGCAGAAGACACGAAACTCGAAAATGTAGTAAACAATGTGAAGGATAGTAATAGACTTCAGGAGGACATAGACAGACTGGTGAAATGGGCAGACACATGGAAGATGAAATTTAACGCAGTGAAGTGTGAAGTGATTCACTTTGGTAGGAAGAATGAGGAGAGGCAATGTAAACTAAATGGTACAATTTTAAAGGGGGTACAGAAACAGAAAGACCTGAGGGTGCACATATGCAAATCTTTGAAGGTGGCAGGACAAGTTGAGAAGGCTGTTAAAAAAGAATATGGGATCCTGGGCGTTATTAATAGAGGCATAGATTACAAAAGCAAGGAACTTATGCTAAACCTTTATAAAATATTTGTTAGGCCTCAGCTGGAGTATTGTGTTCAATTCTGGGCACCACACTTTAGGAAGGATGTCAAGGCCTTAGAGAGGGTGCAGAAGAGATTTACTAGAATGGCGATGAGGGACTTCAGTTACGTGGAGAGACTGGAGAAACTGGGGTTGTTCTCCTTGGAACAGAAAAGGTTAACGGGAGATTTGATAGAGATGTTCAAGATCATGAACGGTTCTGATTGACTAAATAAGGAGAAACTGTTTCCAGTGGCAGAAGGGTAGTAATCAGAAGACATGGGTTTAAGGTGATCGGCAAAAGAACCAGAGGCAACATTAGAAAACATTTTTTTACGTAGCAAGTTGTAATGGTCTGGAATGCACTACCTGAAAGGTTGGTGGATGCAGATTCAATAGTAACTTTCAAAAGGGAATTAGATAAAAACTTGAAGGGAAAAAAATTACGGGGCTTTGGGGAAAGATCAGGGGAATGGGACTAATTGGATAGCTCTTTCAAAGATGGGCTGAATGGCCTCCTCCTGTGCTGTACGTACTTTGATACTATGAAACTAATGCCACGAATGACACTGGATACACATTATACAGCTAGGGATTAAATGCAGCACTGCTGGACTGCTTGGTAAATTGATGGGTAACTCCCACCTGGAACTGTAAATTTTCACTAGTTATTAGAGTAGCAAGAAAAAGAGGTGAACATCTTACATATACAAGATTAGGGGGATTCGCCCCTGCCCCCTTACAAGACACATCAAAGCACCAGGAAAGACAAATGCCAACTGAGCAATGGTGTCTACACCCTCCACCAACCCCATCCTCACACACACAAAACACACACACACATACACAGTAGTTTGCCAATTGGTGGGTTCTAAAATAGCTAACTTTTACTTTCTTAACCCAGCACGTATCTCTGTTGTTGTAGATCTAGATGGCAATGTAGCTCATCAGGCATACCTTATGAAAGTAGGTAGCAGAATAGTGACAATGGTGACTTGAATCCATCCCCAACACCATTAGCATTTTAATTTAATTGAACAAGGCCATTTAGATAAAGTAAAAGGCACTAAAAATTAATCTGAAACATCCCTGTTAAATCATTTTTTGCCTTATCTCCCTAAAAAAATGTAAAGGTTCAACGTCACCTGATGGGGAATTTTCAAGAATGTGAAGTTTCTGGAAAAGATTCAGTAAATTACATTATTTTGGATATGAGGTAAGTTTGTGCACTGCTCGAGTGACTCTCTGACGAAGCTCAGATGGTTGCAGTACTGCATTGTTTTTTTTTACTTTGTTTTTTAAAGTTGCTGTAAAAGTTAGAAAAGCCTGGCCTAATAACTTAAGCTGAGTTGGAGTAGTATGTAATAAAAAAAGAGTTATAGGCTAAATTGGGTAGCTTGCTAACTGAATAATCCCCTGCTACCAACCATGTGCTCATCATTTACCTTCCCCTGGTGACCTTAGAGTTTTATTAGACTGTTCTTCTCATAAAACTGTTAAAATTTGCCACCAGTGTGTTCTCAATTCTTCATTTACTGACCAAGCAGAAAAATAAGGCAACACTGCTTGAAAGCAGTAAATTACAGCTGTGAAGGATTGATTGCCTCAATAACAATTGAAAAGAATGGACAAGTTTTTGGTAAAAATGTTATTTCCATTCCCAGCTTCCTTGTGTCATTTCACATTGAATATTACACAAGGTCATTGCATTCCTATGCCTCATTATAAAGTCAGTACTGACTGTTGAAAGGTAACAGTTCCACTTCATCGGCTATTATTTCTCATAATAAGAATCCTAGAAATGTGTTTGTATCTTAGTAGTAAAAGTATATTACACAGAACCATTCCGGTGATAAGAACATAAGGACATAAGAAATAGGAGCAGGAGTAAGCCATATAGCCCCTCGAGCCTGATCCACCATTTAATAAGATCATGGCTGATCTTTGACCTCATCTCCACTTTCCCACCTGATCCCCATATCCCTTGAACCCCCTTGAGTCCAAAAATCTGTCGATCTCAGTCTTGAATATACCCAACAACTGAGCATCCACAGCATTCTGGGTAGAGAATTCCAAAGATTCACCACCCTCTAAGTGAAGAAATTCCTCCTCACCTCAGTCCTAAATCACCCACCCCTTATCATAGTTCTAGGCTCTCCAGCCAGGGGAAACAGCCCCTCCGCATCTACCCTGTGAAGCCCTCTAAGAATCTTATATGTTTCAATGAGATCACCTCTCATTCTTCGAAACTCCAGAGAGCATAGGCCCATTCTACTCAATCTCTCCTCATAAGACAACCATCTCATCCCAGGAATCAATCTTGTGAACCTTTGTTGCACCGCCTCTAAGGCAAGTATATACTTCTTTAGGTAATGAGACCAAAACTGGACACAATACTCCAGGTGTGGTCTCACCAAAGTCAAGTACAACTGTAGCAAGACTTCCATACTCTTGTGCTCCAACCCCCTTGCAATAAAGGCCAACATACTATTTGCCTTCCTAATTACTTGCTGTACCTGCTTGTTAACTTTCTGTGATTCGTGGACAAAGACACCCAAATCTCTCTCAACCCCAACATTTAATAGTTTCTCACCATTTAAAAAATATTCTATTTTTCTATTCTTCCTACCAAAATGAATAACCTCACATTTCCCCACATTATATTCCATCTGCCACCTTATTGCCCATTCACTTAACCTGTCTATATCCCTTTGCAGACTCTTTGTGTCCTCCTCACAGCTTACTTTCCCACCTAGCTTTGTATCATCAGCAAGCTTGAATACATTACACTCGGTCCCTTCATCTAAGTTATTAATATAGATTGTAAATAGCTGAGGCCCAAGCACGGATCATTGTGGCATCCCACTAGATACAGCCTGCCAACCTGAAAATGACCCGTTTATCCCTACTCTCTGTTTTCTGCCCATTAACCAATCCTCTATCCATGCTAATATATTACCTCCAACCCAGTGAGCCTATAACTTATGTAACAACCTTTTATGTGGCATCTTATTGAAAATCCAAATATACCACATCCACTGGTACCCCTTTATCTACCCTGCTAGTGTTGAAAGTTTCAAATACAAGTTGATCTCCTGCTCATTGATAAAAAATTTAAAATGTCTCCCACTCTCTATTTCTTTGTCTCCTTCTCTATTTGTCTCCCTTCTTTTTAATTTCTCTCTGCAAACCTCTCATACATTTCCTCATTGATGTCTCTATCTCTGTATTTCCAATTCTTTTTGTCACCTATTGGAGTAGATATTAACTATCGCACTGCCCACCAGTGAAGTACTCCAAACGGGCATCCTGATGTGGCTGATCAGCTCCGGGGTCAAAGCAATATCAGGCCGCTCGGAGGCTAACCCAGCTGGAGAGAAGGGCGGACTAATGGGTTGGAGTTTGTTGCATTCCCAGCCACACAGTTGCACATCCTGAGGAACGGTGAAGAATGACATTTGGAGAGGATTAGTGGCTACTCACCTGCTCACACTCTCAGCAGGAAAATGGTAAGAGATGCATGGCCCAAGGTATGGGGGAAAAAAATTAGGGAGATAAGTTAACAAATATATATTATAAGTGTGGGGGGGGGGGGGGAGGTGAGTTGATAGTTTAGCATGTTGATACTTTAATTTGTATAATGAATTGTCATAACGCAGGTTATTTATTTTCTATTTTCCCAGTTTTCCCTCTCCTTTTCTGAAAGCATTAGTTCATGCTGGGGTAGAGTTCCACAGATGCTGATAGTTCTTTGAGATAGACATTCCTCATATGTGAGTCTGGACAGTGAATGTCATCAAGCCATTCGCCATAGAATGTGTTGTGTTGATCCTAGCCTCACTTTACTTCATTATATCCACACACACACTTTCCAGCACAGTGATCACAACCAAATCTGATTTTTTTTTCCATTCCTTAGCCTAGGGCTGTGTGACATCAGCGAACTGGGCCCTCCTGATTCCTATGACCATACTAGGGAGTACATTTACTTACTAAACCATTGGGACATAACTTCATGCCAGTGATCTTTCAAAAAGTTAGCTCCCAATCTCAGCTGTGCAAGCAAGGATAGATGCTTAATAGAGATAGGACTGAATAGTATTATTTACTTTGGGCTTATCTTTTACACTACCTAGCAACCAATTGAAAAGCATCATTGGTGGAGTTCTGTTAGCAATTTTTGGTTGCCTGCCAGCTCTCACTTCTCACTCCTCTGTGCTCTGTGAATGACCTGATGCCATATTCTCTGCAAGAAAGTATCTGAGTTGGTGCATAGAAGTGAGAAAGCAAGTAATGCAAGGGATAAGGTGGAAGGGTTGTGGCAGAGGAGCGTGAGTCGGGATCAAGACTCTTGTGTTACCTGCTTGTTATCACATTCTCATCATCATCATCATTGTCGATAAAGAAGAAATTTCGTCCGTCCTTCTCCTCATCATTATCATCCTTGAGGTCATCTTCCTCTGCTCCCAATTGCTATGATGGAATTGCATGAAAAGAGGGTATGAGATAAGAATTAGTGTGCAGAACCCAAAGTTTGAGGAGACAGTGAAAGGTGAGGATTTTTCTGCTGGCTTGCTGCTTTAAAGGGCTGCAACTGGTAAATGTCTGAGTCTGCACTGACTAACCTGCAGCCTGCACAGTCCCACCGATCTCACCTTCTCCCATGGCTAGTACCAAGTGTCTCCCCAACAGCTCAATGGCCTGGTCCTTGTAAAGGGTTAACTCTGATGTCAGGAATGCTGCCTTCCATGGACATTATGAACCAATCTCTGGTAAGACAGGTAATCTGACATGCACTCCAAGCTGTTAAAGCTATCAGTGCTTATCTGTTGCTGTCTTAGGCTACTGCATGGCTTTAACAGAAACTGGAACAAACTTCCACCTCCCCCAAGTATAGCAGCCCCATTTTACATGGATGTTGCACTGCCTCAATGTCAATCATAAGACCATAAGATCATAAGAGATAGAAGCAGGAGTAGGCCATTCGACCCCTTGAGCCTGCTCCACCATTTAATGACATCATGGCTGATCTGATTTTTACCTCAACTCCAATTTCCCGCCCTTTCCTCATATCCTTTGAATCCATTGCTGATCAAAAATTTGTCTAACTCAGCCTTGAATGTATTCAATGACTCAGCCTCCACAGCTTTTTAGGGTAAAGAATTCCAAAGATTCACGACCCTCTGGGAGAAGAAATTCCTCCTCATTTCCATCTTAAACGGGCGACCCCTTATTCTGAGACTATGCCCCCTAGTTTTAGGTTCCCCCATGAGAGGTAACATCCTCTCAGCATCTACCCTATCGAGTCCCATCAGAATCTTGTATGTTTCAATAAGATCTCCTCTCATTCTTCTAAACTCCAATGAGTGTAGACCCAACCGGTTCAGTCTTTCCTCATAAGACAACCCTTCCATACCCGGAGTCAACCTAGTGAACCTTCTCTGAACTGCCTCCAATGCAAGTATGTCCTCCCTTAAATAAGGGCACCAGAACTGTACGTAGTACTCCAGGTGTGGTCTCACCAGCACCCTGGACAGTTGTAGCATGACTTCCCTGCTTTTATACTCCATCCTCCTAGAAATAAAGGCCAATATTCCGTTTGCCTTCTGGATTACCTGCTGCACCTGTATGTTGACTTTTTGTTTTTCATGTACGAGGTCACCCAGATCCCTCTGTACCGCAGCATTTTGTAGTATTTCTCCATTCAAATAATATTTTGCTTTTTATTTTTCCTCCCAAAGTGGATGACTTCACTTTTTCCCACATTATATTCCATCTGCCAAATGTTTGTCCATTCGCTTAACCTGTCAATATCCCTTTGCAGACACTTTGGCCCCGATAGTACCAGGGAGGCGGGTTGGCAGCGAAGCGGGGGGGGGGGGGGTAGCGACTGGGCACGTGGGTAACCCGCCCCGTGAAATCCGTCCGTTCCCCATGCAATCGCGGGAAAATTGAAGCCACTTAACTTGGCTTCTGGGTTTCCCGCCAGAAACCTGTGCAGCGGGCGGACTGCGCACCCGCATCACAGGCTGTCAGCTAAAGGAGCCCTATTTAAAGGGGCAGTCCTCCAATGACTGATCCTGCAGCAAACAACGACACAGAACCATGGAGCAGTCCAGGGGAAAGGCTGCCCGCAGGTTTAATGATGCCTCACTCCAGGTGTTACTGGATGGGGTGAGGAGGAGGAGGGAGAGCTTCTACCTGACGGACAGGAGGAAGTGGCCTGCCTCTGCCACCAAGAAGGCATGGCCCGAGGTGGCAGAGGAGGTCAGCAGCAGCAGCAACGTCTCCCACACCTGGATGCAGTGCGGGAAGCACTTCAATGACCTAACTAGGTCAGCCAAAGTGAGTATACTTACTCATTCTCCTACACTCCGTCTTCCACATCACCGCCCCACCCCACAACTCCTTCTGCATTGCCAACACTACTCTATCACATCACTCCTCACACCCACTCAAACCTCATCCTCCACTTACCTGCACTTCCCCACTTCCCCAGTACTCATCCCACCACTACCACTCAACCCAATCCTCATACAAAGTCATGGCTCTGTCTCATACTCACCCTCTGATGCATCTCTTTCACAGTCAGCCTCACCCAAACCAATGCATTCAGCGGTTGGCCACATCACCGTCCCTCACTCACACCTCTCTACTTTCTCCCCTTATAGGAGAAGAGAGCCCAGAATGCACGGGAGAGGGCGAAGACTGGAGGGGGGCCGCAACATCTGGTTGTCCTAACGGACGTGGAGCAGGAGGCTCTTGAATTGAGCCGCACCCTCGAGTGCCTGTCCGTCGGGGACGCCGAGACTGGCACCCGACAAATAGCTGGTGACAGAATTTTAACATTCAGCACTGACAATAGCAAATGATGTTAACATGCCTTGCCATCTTCAGCACCTCAACATCTGTCATCATGCTTAATATTGCCTTCTGTTCTCTTACAGGGCCTTCAGCGACCGCTGTGATGGAGGAGGGCGATTCCTCAGAGAACATGCCGGCCTCTGAGGGTGCACCATTACATCTGAGCGAGCCATCCACCAACGCAGATACACACACCTCGGTGGGTCTCTGTCCTCAGTTAGTTGGGGTTGCACATGGTGAGTCACCACACACATGTGAGCGCGAGTAGACACTGGTGGCAGGGGCAGCTGTGGAGAGTCTGCCTCGGTGGGAGCATTCTTCTCCAGGCTCTGCTCAGCTGGACACAGATGCTGAACTCTGGGAGCCATCCTTTAAAAGGAGAATGATTGAGGGGCAGCAGCGCATTTGTGAGGTGCTGGAACAGGTACCACGCGCACTCTCCACAATCGCACAGAGGATGGAGAAGTCCAACTCCTGCATGAGTGGAATGGTGGCACAGGTACAGGAGGGGATCTCTGAGATACTGTCACAGGGACTTGAGGGCATCTCTGAGATAGTGTCATGGGTAAGTGCGGGAATGTCTGCGATGGAGGGAAGGCTAACCTCCATCGAGCTTCAAGCACGGCTCAACAATAAGTCTATTGAGGCCCTGACAATGGCCGTTCGGACTCAGGGTGAGCAAATTTCTGCCGCCTTAAACAGGCAGGCAGATACACTAGCACTGGCCTTACAAGGCTTCACACATGTCCCCCAAACTGTCGTCCAGCAGGGTGGTAGGAATGATGTGGGCCTGGCCCAGGAGAGGGATGATGGCGAAAGGGGACATGGAAGTGGGGACGCCACTCAAAGCGCTCCCATGTCTCACTCGTTTGCCCCTCTCAACCAGTACCCGCAAAGCTGCCTCCTCTCCAGGTGCTCGGGTCTGCCCCTGCACAGGTGCAGGAGGAGCAGTCTTTGAAGGGGCCCTCACGGGCAACGAAACCCAGATTGCGTAGGCCCAAAGCGTCTAATCGGTCAGGGCATGAACAAGAGCAACCTGCCACTACCTCTGCTGCAGCCACAGGGGAAGCACCACGTAGGAGTACTCATAAGCGTAAGGCAAAGGTTTTGTGAGCACAAAGGGGATGCACAAGGGTGTTTGACGATTTGTCATGTTTTTTATTTATATTTGATTTTTGTTAATGGCACATTAAATATTATTATTGTCACCACTACTGCCACGTCTTGGCCATTCTTGACTGGCTTGTGTAATAAGTCCCTTTCATGAGGTTCACCATGAATACCCACACTTGATGCCACCCATTGGGTCACCCTACAGTGGGTGTATGTGTAGTTGCATGACTATTTTGTGCAGGTGCCTGTGGCGCAGCACTGTATTGTGGAGCTCCACGTGGCGGAGGTGGACTGCGTGCCTGGCAAGGCTGGTGATGTTGCTCGTCCTCGGGTGAAGCGATGAATCCAGCTATGGCGCCCCCCATCCTGGCGGTGTGAGTTTGAGGTTTGAGGGTGTCCGTAAAGTAGGTAAATGTGTTTGCACAGCAGAGTTTAGGGCATAAATTAATAATTTTGAGTGGAAAGACAAAGGTGTTGCTGCCAAAACTTTGTCTGAAGTGACAGAGTGTCCTGCGGCAATAAATGAGGTATTCTCCCCAACTGTCAAATAATCCTTTGCATCTCCCACTGGCTGCTGGCTGAAACACATCTGCTCCAACAGGGAAACACGCTGAGGATCCTTCAAAATTGCACCCCTGCCAAAATCTCCAGTCAATGAGGTCTGTCAAGTACCTCAACTATCTAAATAACAATCTAAAGCAGCACCCGCCAGCTTTAATTGCCGGTTGGAGTCCCGCATGAGGGAGCTACGTGTGCACCCGAACCCGTCATTGGGAACCCAGAAGTCAGTGGGTTGGAGTCGGGCTCTGAGGAGCCCCCCCCCTCAACGCACCTGCTCGGCCATCCGAATATCAGCCCCTTTGTGTCCTCACCGCAACTTGCTTTTCCACTTATCTTTGTATCATCAGCAAATTTGGCCACAAGACACTCTGTTCCTTCATCCAAGTCATTGATATATATTGTAAATAGTTGAGGCCCCAGCACTGATCCCTGAGGCACCCCACTAGTTACAGATTGCCATTTTGAAAATGACCCTTTTATCCGGACTCTTTGTTTTCTGTTAGTTAGCCAATCCTCTATCCATGCCAGTATATTACCCCCAACACCATGAACTCTTATCTTGTGCAGTAATCTTTTATGTGGCACCTTATCGAATGCCTTTTGAAAATCCAAATATACCGCATCCATTGGTTCCCCTTTATCCACCCTGCCCGTTACTTCCTCAAAGAACTCTAATAAATTTGTCACCAAGCAAATGATCTGACCCTGTATATTATGGAGGGATCAGTGATGTTACTCATTCTCTGAAGAGCAAGAACTGCATGAATTATCAGGACCATGATTGCCAGTATTATAAATACTGTACATTATTAAAATTTACAAAAAGAAACTCCAGCAGGGAGCACAGGCAAGCTGGAGTCAAGGAGTGGAAATAAAGGTGAGCAGAAGTGGCCAGAGTTGTCAGTTGCTGCACCTCTATTGGGTGAGGGTGTAATTACAGCGTGACAAATGTATATAGGTAGTTTCCATTATAAAGATGGACAAATCAATTTATAATAGAAAATGTTAGCAGGAAGTGCATGTAGAAATAAGATTTTTGATAGAGAGAGAGAGAGGGGTGATAGAAGGATAGCTTTCCTATTTCAAACATATTCCTCAGAATTATTTGTTTCAAGTGCTACACTCCTTGTTATCAGAGCTTTTTATCTTAATTTGCTGTGGACGATAAACTTACTGTTTTGTTAATATTCTTCCCAAACTTTTAGAACAATAAACTTTTTAGCAACTACAGCACATTGAGTGCAAAATTTATTAAGATGACAACATCTGTAATCTGCAAGAGACTAAGCAGTATGCCAATATAATGTGGGAAAATGTGAAGTCATCCACTTTGGGAGGAAAAATAAAAAAGCAAAATATTATTTGAATGGAGAAATACTACAAAATGCTGCGGTACAGAGGGATCTGGGTGTCCTCATACATGAAACACAAAAAGTCAACATACAGGTGCAGCAGGTAGTCCGGAAGGCAAACGGAATATTGGCCTTTATTTCCAGAGGGATGGAGTATAAAAGCAGGGAAGTCATGCTACAACTGTATAGGGTGCTGATGAGACCACACCTGGAGTACTGCGTACAGTTCTGGTGCCCTTATATAAGGAAGGATATACTTGCATTGGAGACAGTTCAAAGAAGGTTCACTAGGTTGATTCTGGGTATGGAAGGGTTGTCTTATGAGGAAAGATTGAACAGGTTGGGTCTATATTCTTTGGAGTTTAGAAGAATGAGAGGAGATCTTATTGAAACATACAAGATTCTGAGGGGACTCGGTAGGGTAGATGCTGAGAGGATGTTACCCCTCATGGGGGAATCTAAAACTAGGGGTCATAGTCTCAGAATAAGAGGTCGCCCGTTTAAGATGGAAATGAGGAGGAATTTCTTCTCCCAGAGGGTCGTGAATCTTTGGAATTCTTTACCCCAAAAAGCTGTGGAGGCTGAGTCATTGAATACATTCAAGGCTGAGTTAGACAAATTTTTGATCAGCAAGGGAGTCAAAGGATATAGGGAAAAGGCAGGAAAGTGGAGTTGAGGTAAAAATCAGATCAGCCATGATGTCATTAAATGGCGGAGCAGGCTCTAAGGGCCCAATGGCCTACTCCTGCTCCTATCTCTTATGGTCTTATGGTCTTATGGCAGCAGCTATGGATATGGCGAGATCAGATAGAATGGAAGCCTCTGTTGGAAAAAATGGAGCAGGACAAAAAAGACTTAACAGTATGTCAGAATTCAAAGGAAAGAGGAGACTGAACATAACTGTAGCATCTGTGACTAAGAGAGGTTTGGGCAGATGGACACGTCTATGGGGAACAGGAAACCAGATGTACATTGGAGCATTCTTATATTGTACCATATGCTAACACTAACAATATTTAATGTAATGAATTTTAAAACACTATATATTACAAAAAAGATTTTTAAGCATCGTCATCTGATCCATTTCTACATGATGCAGCACGTCAGCTGAAAAATAGAATGAATTCTTCAGTTACTTTTTCCATTACGTAGTCTTGCATGGGGGGTGATTTTAACTTTGTAGTTACAATAGTATAAAATTGGCAATATTGAATTAGCTGCCCATTATACACCATGCCCGATTTTCCTTTCCATTGAAATCACTGACAGGTTAAAAGGAACTATGCATGGTGAGATGTGGATTTCTCTCTGGAGATTCCGTTGTTCCTGAGCTTCGAGGAAGAGGATGCAGTCTCTGAAGAGATTGTGTATTCTCCATGAAAACGTGACAGAGATAGACCAGCTGTTGGGACCTGACTTATAGCCTCTTTCCATGAATGGAACTGTTTTGTCTGTGGCTGAGAAGCATTTAACTTTTATGAATTGGGATTATTTCTTTTCCTCCCACGGAATATGGGGAATAGACTCCCAACAACAACAGTTGATGCAGCGTCAACTTTTTCAAAACAGGAATGGATAAATAACGATTCAAAAATGGAATTGCAGGTTTTTGGGTTCACCATCA